>NC_134140.1:138460117-139060117 GCF_033958435.1 Carettochelys insculpta
CCCTGTACCCCAACCCTGCATTTCCACCCCTGCCCTCTCCCACCCTGTACCCCAACCCTGCATTTCTACCCTGCCCCCTCCCCTGTGCCACCAACTCTGCATTTCTACCCCTGCCCCTCCTCCTGTACCCCAACCCTGCATTCCTACCCCTGCCCCTCCCCCCCTGTACCCCAACCCTGCAATTCTACCCCTGCCCTCCCCCCTGTACCCAACCCTGCATTTCTACCCCTGCCCCTCCCCCCTGTACCCCAACCCTGCATTCCTACCCCTGCCCTCCCCTGTACCCCAACTCTGCATTTCTACCCTGCCCCTCCTCCTGTACCCCAACCCTGCATTCCTACCCCTGCCCCTCCCCCCCCTGTACCCCAACCCTGCAATTCTACCCCTGCCCCTCCCCCCTGTACCCAACCCTGCATTTCTACCCCTGCCCCTCCCCCCTGTACCCCAACCCTGCATTCCTACCCCTGCCCTCCCCTGTACCAACCCTGCATTTCTACCCCTGCCCCTCCCCCCCTGTACCCCAACCCTGCATTTCTACCCCTGCCCCTCCCCCCCTGTACCCCAACCCTGCAATTCTACCCCTGCCCCTCCCCCCTGTACCCCAACCCTGCATTTCTACCCCTGCCCCTCCCCCCCTGTACCCCAACCCTGCATTCCTACCCCTGCCCCTCCCCCCCTGTACCCCAACCCTGCAATTCTACCCCTGCCCCTCCCCCCTGTACCCAACCCTGCATTTCTACCCCTGCCCCTCCCCCCTGTACCCCAACCCTGCATTCCTACCCCTGCCCTCCCCTGTACCCCAACCCTGCATTTCTACCCCTGCCCCTCCCCCCCTGTACCCCAACCCTGCAATTCTACCCCTGCCCCTCCCCCCTGTACCCCAACCCTGCATTCCTACCCCTGCCCCTCCCCCCCTGTACCCCAACCCTGCATTCCTACCCCTGCCCCTCCCCCCTGTACCCCAACCCTGCAATTCTACCCCTGCCCCTCCCCCCTGTACCCCAACGCTGCATTTCTACCCTGCCGCTCCCCCCTGTACCCCAACCCTGCAATTCTACCCCTGCCCCTCCCCCCTGTACCCCAACCCTGCAATTCTACCCCTGCCCCTCCCCCCTGTACCCCAACCCTGCATTTCTACCCCTGCCCCTGCTTCCGTACCCCAACCCTGCATTTCTACCCCTGCCCCTCCCCCCCTGTACCCCAACCCTGCATTTCTACCCCTGCCCCTGCTCCCGTACCCCAACCCTGCAATTCTACCCCTGCCCCTCCCCCCTGTACCCCAACGCTGCATTTCTACCCCTGCCCCTCCCCCCCTGTACCCCAACCCTGCATTCCTACCCCTGCCCCTGCTCCCGTACCCCAACCCTGCATTTCTACCCCTGCCCCTCCCCCCCTGTACCCCAACCCTGCATTTCTACCCCTGCCCCTCCCCCCCTGTACCCCAACCCTGCATTCCTACCCCTGCCCCTGCTCCCGTACCCCAACCCTGCATTTCTACCCCTGCCCCTCCCCCCCTGTACCCCAACCCTGCAATTCTACCCCTGCCCCTCCCCTGTACCCCAACCCTGCATTTCTACCCCTGCCCCTCGCCTGCACCCCAACCCTGCATTTCTACCCCTGCCCCTCCCCTGTGCCCCAACCCTGCATTTCTACCCCTGCCCCTCCCCCCCGTACCCCAACCCTGCATTCCTACCCCTGCCCCTCGCTTGTACCCCAACCCTGCATTTCTACCCTGCCCCTCGCCTGTACCCCAACCCTGCAATTCTACCCCTGCCCCTCCCCCCCTGTACCCCAACCTGCATTCCTACCCCTGCCCCTCGCCTGTACCCCAACCCTGCATTTCTACCCCTGCCCCTCCCCCCCTGTACCCCAACCCTGCATTCCTACCCCTGCCCCTCCCCCCTGTACCCCAACCCTGCATTCCTACCCCTGCCCTTCCCCTGTGCCCCAACCCTGCATTCCTACCCCTGCCCCTCCCCCCTGTACCCCAACCCTGCATTTCTACCCCTGCCCCTCCCCCCCTGTACCCCAACCCTGCATTTCTACCCCTGCCCCTCCCCCCCCTGTACCCCAACCCTACATTTCTACCCCTGCCCCTCCCCCCTGTACCCCAACCCTGCATTTCTACCCCTGCCCCTCCCCCCCTGTACCCCAACCCTGCATTCCTACCCCTGCCCCTCCCCCCTGTACCCCAACCCTGCATTTCTACCCCTGCCCCTCCCCCCCTGTGCCCCAACCCTGCATTTCTACCCCTGCCCCTGCTCCCGTACCCCAACCTGCAATTCTACCCCTGCCCCTCGCCTGTACCCCAACCCTGCATTCCTACCCCTGCCCCTCCCCCCCTGTACCCCAACCCTGCATTTCTACCCTGCCCCTCCCCCCCTGTACCCCAACCCTGCATTTCTACCCCTGCCCCTCCCCCCCTGTACCCCAACCCTGCATTTCTACCCTGCCCCTCCTCCTATACCCCAACCCTGCATTTCTACCCCTGCCCCTCCCCCCCTGTACCCCAACCCTGCATTTCTACCCTGCCCCTCGCCTGTACCCCAACCCTGCATTTCTACCCCTGCCCCTGCTCCCGTACCCCAACCCTGCAATTCTACCCCTGCCCCTCCCCCCCTGTACCCCAACCCTGCATTTCTACCCCTGCCCCTCCCCCCTGTACCCCAACCCTGCAATTCTACCCCTGCCCCTCCCCCCTGTACCCCAACCCTGCATTTCCACCCCTGCCCCTCCCCCCCTGTACCCCAACCCTGCATTTCTACCCCTGCCCTCCCCTGTGCCCCAACCCTGCATTTCTACCCCTGCCCCTCCCCCCCTGTACCCCAACCCTGCATTCCTACCCCTGCCCTTCCCCTGTACCCCAACCCTGCATTTCTACCCCTGCCTTTCCCCTGTACCCCAACCCTGCATTTCTACCCCTGCCCGTGCTGCCGTACCCCAACCCTGCATTTCTACCCCTGCCCCTCCCCTGTACCCCAACCCTGCATTTCTACCCCTGCCCCTCGCCTGTACCCAACCCTGCATTTCTACCCCTGCCCCTCCCCTGTGCCCCAACCCTGCATTTCTACCCCTGCCCCTCGCCTGTACCCAACCCTGCATTCCTACCCCTCCTGCCCCTCCCCTGTGCCCCAACCCTGCATTTCTACCCCTGCCCCTCGCCCTGTGCCCAACCCTGCATTTCTACCCCTGCCCCTCCCCTGTACCCCAACCCTGCATTTCTACCCCTGCCCCTCCCCCCCTGTACCCCAACCCTGCATTCCTACCCCTGCCCTTCCCCTGTGCCCCAACCCTGCATTTCTACCCCTGCCCTTCCCCTGTACCCCAACCCTGCATTTCTACCCCTGCCCCTCCCCTGTGCCCCAACCCTGCATTTCTACCCCTGCCCTTCCCCTGTACCCCAACCCTGCATTCCTACCCCTGCCCCTCCCCCCCTGTACCCAACCCTGCATTTCTACCCCTGCCCTTCCCCTGTACCCCAACCCTGCATTCCTACCCCTGCCCCTCCCCCCCTGTACCCAACCCTGCATTTCTACCCCTGCCCCTCCCCTGTACCCCAACCCTGCATTTCTACCCCTGCCCCTCCCCCCTGTACCCCAACCCTGCATTTCTACCCCTGCCCCTCCCCTGTGCCCCAACCCTGCATTTCTACCCCTGCCCTCCCCTGTACCCCAACCCTGCATTTCTACCCCTGCCCTCCCCTGTACCCCAACCCTGCATTTCTACCCCTGCCCCTCCCCTATGCCCCAACCCTGCATTTCTACCCCTGCCCTCCCCTGTACCCCAACCCTGCATTTCTACCCCTGCGCTTCCCCTGTACCCCAACCCTGCATTTCTACCCCTGCCCTCCCCCCCTGTACCCCAATCCTGCATTTCTACCCTGCCCCTCCCCTGTGCCCCAACCCTGCATTTCTACCCCTGCCCCTCCCCTGTACCCCAACCCTGCATTTCTACCCCTGCCCCTCCCCTGTGCCCAACCCTGCATTTCTACCCCTGCCCCTCCCCCCCTGTACCCCAACCCTGCATTTCTACCCCTGCCCCTCGCCTGTACCCCAACCCTGCATTTCTACCCCTGCCCTTCCCCCCCGTACCCCAACCCTGCATTTCTACCCCTGCCCCTCCCCCCCTGTACCCCAACCCTGCATTTCTACCCCTGCCCCTCCCCTGTACCCGAACCCTGCATTTCTACCCTGCCCCTCCCCCCCTGTACCCCAACCCTGCATTTCTACCCCTGCCCCTCGCCTGTACCCCAACCCTGCATTTCTACCCTGCCCCTCCCCCCCTGTACCCCAACCCTGCATTCCTACCCCTGCCCTTCCCCTGTACCCCAACCCTGCATTTCTACCCTGCCCCTCCCCTGTGCCCCAACCCTGCATTTCTAACCCCTGCCCCTCGCCCCCTGTACCCCAACCCTGCATTTCTACCCCTGCACCTCCCCCTGTGCCCCAACCCTGCATTTCTACCCCTGCCCCTCCCCCCTGTACCCCAACCCTGCAATTCTACCCCTGCCCCTCCCCCCTGTACCCCAACCCTGCATTTCTACCCCTGCCCCTGCTCCCGTACCCCAACCTGCATTTCTACCCCTGCCCCTCCCCCCCTGTACCCCAACCCTGCATTTCTACCCCTGCCCCTGCTCCCGTACCCCAACCCTGCAATTCTACCCCTGCCCCTCCCCCCTGTACCCCAACGCTGCATTTCTACCCCTGCCCCTCCCCCCCTGTACCCCAACCCTGCATTCCTACCCCTGCCCCTGCTCCCGTACCCCAACCCTGCATTTCTACCCCTGCCCCTCCCCCCCTGTACCCCAACCCTGCATTTCTACCCCTGCCCCTCCCCCCCTGTACCCCAACCCTGCATTCCTACCCCTGCACCTCCCCCTGTGCCCCAACCCTGCATTTCTACCCCTGCCCCTCCCCCCTGTACCCCAACCCTGCAATTCTACCCCTGCCCCTCCCCCCTGTACCCCAACCCTGCATTTCTACCCCTGCCCCTGCTCCCGTACCCCAACCCTGCATTTCTACCCCTGCCCCTCCCCCCCTGTACCCCAACCCTGCATTTCTACCCCTGCCCCTGCTCCCGTACCCCAACCCTGCATTTCTACCCCTGCCCCTCCCCCCCTGTACCCCAACCCTGCATTTCTACCCCTGCCCCTGCTCCCGTACCCCAACCCTGCAATTCTACCCCTGCCCCTGCTCCCTGTACCCCAACGCTGCATTTCTACCCCTGCCCCTCTCCCCCTGTACCCCAACCCTGCATTCCTACCCCTGCCCCTGCTCCCGTACCCCAACCCTGCATTTCTACCCCTGCCCCTCCCCCCCTGTACCCCAACCCTGCATTTCTACCCCTGCCCCTCCCCCCCCTGTACCCCAACCCTGCATTTCTACCCCTGCCCCTCCCCCCCTGTACCCCAACCCTGCAATTCTACCCCTGCCCCTCCCCTGTACCCCAACCCTGCATTTCTACCCCTGCCCCTCGCCTGCACCCCAACCCTGCATTTCTACCCCTGCCCCTCCCCTGTGCCCCAACCCTGCATTTCTACCCCTGCCCCTCCCCCCTGTACCCCAACCCTGCATTTCTACCCCTGCCCCTGCTCCCGTACCCCAACCCTGCATTTCTACCCCTGCCCCTCCCCCCCTGTACCCCAACCCTGCATTTCTACCCCTGCCCCTGCTCCCGTACCCCAACCCTGCATTTCTACCCCTGCCCCTCCCCCCCTGTACCCCAACCCTGCATTTCTACCCCTGCCCCTGCTCCCGTACCCCAACCCTGCAATTCTACCCCTGCCCCTGCTCCCTGTACCCCAACGCTGCATTTCTACCCCTGCCCCTCCCCCCCTGTACCCCAACCCTGCATTCCTACCCCTGCCCCTGCTCCCGTACCCCAACCCTGCATTTCTACCCCTGCCCCTCCCCCCCTGTACCCCAACCCTGCATTTCTACCCCTGCCCCTCCCCCCCTGTACCCCAACCCTGCATTTCTACCCCTGCCCCTCCCCCCCTGTACCCCAACCCTGCATTTCTACCCCTGCCCCTCGCCTGCACCCCAACCCTGCATTTCTACCCCTGCCCCTCCCCTGTGCCCCAACCCTGCATTTCTACCCCTGCCCCTCCCCCCCGTACCCCAACCCTGCATTCCTACCCCTGCCCCTCGCTTGTACCCCAACCCTGCATTTCTACCCTGCCCCTCGCCTGTACCCCAACCCTGCAATTCTACCCCTGCCCCTCCCCCCCCTGTACCCCAACCTGCATTCCTACCCCTGCCCCTCGCCTGTACCCCAACCCTGCATTTCTACCCCTGCCCCTCCCCCCCTGTACCCCAACCCTGCATTCCTACCCCTGCCCCTCCCCCCTGTACCCCAACCCTGCATTCCTACCCCTGCCCTTCCCCTGTGCCCCAACCCTGCATTCCTACCCCTGCCCCTCCCCCCTGTACCCCAACCCTGCATTTCTACCCCTGCCCCTCCCCCCCTGTACCCCAACCCTACATTTCTACCCCTGCCCCTCCCCCCTGTACCCCAACCCTGCATTTCTACCCCTGCCCCTCCCCCCCTGTACCCCAACCCTGCATTCCTACCCCTGCCCCTCCCCCCTGTACCCCAACCCTGCATTTCTACCCCTGCCCCTCCCCCCCTGTGCCCCAACCCTGCATTTCTACCCCTGCCCCTGCTCCCGTACCCCAACCTGCAATTCTACCCCTGCCCCTCGCCTGTACCCCAACCCTGCATTCCTACCCCTGCCCCTCCCCCCCTGTACCCCAACCCTGCATTTCTACCCTGCCCCTCCCCCCCTGTACCCCAACCCTGCATTTCTACCCCTGCCCCTCCCCCCCTGTACCCCAACCCTGCATTTCTACCCTGCCCCTCCTCCTATACCCCAACCCTGCATTTCTACCCCTGCCCCTCCCCCCCTGTACCCCAACCCTGCATTTCTACCCTGCCCCTCGCCTGTACCCCAACCCTGCATTTCTACCCCTGCCCCTGCTCCCGTACCCCAACCTTGCAATTCTACCCCTGCCCCTCCCCCCCTGTACCCCAACCCTGCATTTCTACCCCTGCCCCTCCCCCCTGTACCCCAACCCTGCAATTCTACCCCTGCCCCTCCCCCCTGTACCCCAACCCTGCATTTCCACCCCTGCCCCTCCCCCCCTGTACCCCAACCCTGCATTTCTACCCCTGCCCTCCCCTGTGCCCCAACCCTGCATTTCTACCCCTGCCCCTCCCCCCCTGTACCCCAACCCTGCATTCCTACCCCTGCCCTTCCCCTGTACCCCAACCCTGCATTTCTACCCCTGCCTTTCCCCTGTACCCCAACCCTGCATTTCTACCCCTGCCCGTGCTGCTGTACCCCAACCCTGCATTTCTACCCCTGCCCCTCCCCTGTACCCCAACCCTGCATTTCTACCCCTGCCCCTCGCCTGTACCCAACCCTGCATTTCTACCCCTGCCCCTCGCCCTGTGCCCAACCCTGCATTTCTACCCCTGCCCCTCCCCTGTACCCCAACCCTGCATTTCTACCCCTGCCCCTCCCCCCCTGTACCCCAACCCTGCATTCCTACCCCTGCCCTTCCCCTGTGCCCCAACCCTGCATTTCTACCCCTGCCCTTCCCCTGTACCCCAACCCTGCATTTCTACCCCTGCCCCTCCCCTGTGCCCCAACCCTGCATTTCTACCCCTGCCCTTCCCCTGTACCCCAACCCTGCATTTCTACCCCTGCCCCTCCCCCTGTACCCCAACCCTGCATTTCTACCCCTGCCCCTCCCCTGTACCCCAACCCTGCATTTCTACCCCTGCCCCTCCCCTGTGCCCCAACCCTGCATTTCTACCCCTGCCCTCCCCTGTACCCCAACCCTGCATTTCTACCCCTGCCCTCCCCTGTACCCCAACCCTGCATTTCTACCCCTGCCCCTCCCCTATGCCCCAACCCTGCATTTCTACCCCTGCCCTCCCCTGTACCCCAACCCTGCATTTCTACCCCTGCCCCTCCCCTATGCCCCAACCCTGCATTTCTACCCCTGCGCTTCCCCTGTACCCCAACCCTGCATTTCTACCCCTGCCCCTCCCCCCCTGTACCCCAATCCTGCATTTCTACCCTGCCCCTCCCCTGTGCCCCAACCCTGCATTTCTACCCCTGCCCCTCCCCTGTACCCCAACCCTGCATTTCTACCCCTGCCCCTCCCCTGTGCCCAACCCTGCATTTCTACCCCTGCCCCTCCCCCCCTGTACCCCAACCCTGCATTTCTACCCCTGCCCCTCGCCTGTACCCCAACCCTGCATTTCTACCCCTGCCCCTCACCTGTGCCCCAACCCTGCATTCCTACCCCTGCCCTTCCCCCCCGTACCCCAACCCTGCATTTCTACCCCTGCCCCTCCCCCCCTGTACCCCAATCCTGCATTTCTACCCCTGCCCCTCCCCTGTACCCGAACCCTGCATTTCTAACCTGCCCCTCCCCCCCTGTACCCCAACCCTGCATTTCTACCCCTGCCCTTCCCCTGTGCCCCAACCCTGCATTTCTACCCCTGCCCGTGCTGCCGTACCCCAACCCTGCATTTCTACCCCTGCCCCTCCCCTGTACCCCAACCCTGCATTTCTACTCCTGCCCCTCGCCTGTACCCCAATTCTGCATTCCTACCCCTGCCCTTCCCCTGTACCCCAACCCTGCATTCCTACCCCTGCCCCTCGCCTGTACCCAACCCTGCATTCCTACCCCTGCCCCTCCCCTGTGCCCCAACCCTGCATTTCTACCCCTGCCCCTCCCCTGTACCCCAACCCTGCATTTCTACCCCTGCCCCTCGCCCTGTCCCCAACCCTGCATTTCTACCCCTGCCCCTCCCCTGTACCCCAACCCTGCATTTCTACCCCTGCCCTTCCCCTGTGCCCCAACCCTGCATTTCTACCCCTGCCCTTCCCCTGTACCCCAACCCTGCATTTCTACCCCTGCCCCTCCCCTGTGCCCCAACCCTGCATTTCTACCCCTGCCCTTCCCCTGTACCCCAACCCTGCATTTCTACCCCTGCCCTTCCCCTGTGCCCCAACCCTGCATTTCTACCCCTGCCCTCCCCTGTACCCCAACCCTGCATTTCTACCCCTGCCCCTCCCCTATGCCCCAACCCTGCATTTCTACCCCTGCCCTCCCCTGTACCCCAACCCTGCATTTCTACCCCTGCCCCTCCCCTATGCCCCAACCCTGCATTTCTACCCCTGCCCTCCCCTGTACCCCAACCCTGCATTTCTACCCCTGCCCTTCCCCTGTACCCCAACCCTGCATTTCTACCCCTGCCCCTCCCCCCCTGTACCCCAACCCTGCATTTCTACCCTGCCCCTGCCCTGTGCCCCAACCCTGCATTTCTACCCCTGCCCCTCCCCTGTACCCCAACCCTGCATTTCTACCCCTGCCCCTCCCCCCCTGTACCCCAACCCTGCATTTCTACCCCTGCCCCTCGCCTGTACCCCAACCCTGCATTTCTACCCCTGCCCCTCACCTGTGCCCCAACCCTGCATTCCTACCCCTGCCCTTCCCCCCCGTACCCCAACCCTGCATTTCTACCCCTGCCCCTCCCCCCCTGTACCCCAATCCTGCATTTCTACCCCTGCCCCTCCCCTGTACCCGAACCCTGCATTTCTAACCTGCCCCTCCCCCCCTGTACCCCAACCCTGCATTTCTACCCCTGCCCCTCGCCTGTACCCCAACCCTGCATTTCTACCCCTGCCCCTCCCCCCCTGTACCCCAACCCTGCATTCCTACCCCTGCCCTTCCCCTGTACCCCAACCCTGCATTTCTACCCTGCCCCTCCCCTGTGCCCCAACCCTGCATTTCTACCCCTGCCCCTCGCCCCCTGTACCCCAACCCTGCATTTCTACCCTGCCCCTCCCCTGTGCCCCAACCCTGCATTTCTACCCTGCCCCTCCCCTGTGCCCCAACCCTGCATTTCTACCCCTGCACCTCCCCCTGTGCCCCAACCCTGCATTTCTACCCCTGCCCCTCGCCTGTACCCCAACCCTGCATTTCTACCTCTGCCCCTCCCCTGTACCCCAACCCTGCATTTCTACCCCTGCCCTTCCCCTGTGCCCCAACCCTGCATTTCTACCCCTGCCCCTCCCCCTGTACCCCAACCCTGTATTTCTACCCCTGCCCCTCCCCCTGTGCCCCAACCCTGCATTTCTACCCCTGCCCCTCCCCCTGTGCCCCAACCCTGCATTTCTACCCCTGCCCCTCGCCTGTACCCCAACCCTGCATTTCTACCCCTGCCCCTCCCCTGTACCCCAACCCTGCATTTCTACCCCTGCCCCTCCCCTGTGCCCCAACCCTGCATTTCTACCCCTGCCCCTCCCTGTACCCCCAACCCTGCATTTCTACCCCTGCCCTTCCCTGTACCCCCAACTCTGCATTTCTACCCCTGCCCCTCCCCTGTGCCCCAACTCTGCATTTCTACCCCTGCCCCTCGCCTGTACCCCAACTCTGCATTTCTACCCCTGCCCCTCCCCTGTACCCCAACTCTGCATTTCTACCCCTGCCCCTCCCCTGTACCCCAACCCTGCATTTCTACCCCTGCCCCTCGCCTGTACCCCAACCCTGCATTTCTACCCCTGCCCTTCCCCTATACCCAACCCTGCATTTCTACCCCTGCCCCTCCCCGTACCCCAACCCTGCATTTCTACCCTGCCCCTCCCCTTTACCCCAACCCTGCATTTCTACCCCTGCCCCTCGCCTGTACCCCAACCCTGCATTTCTACCCCTGCTCCTCCCCTGTGCCCCAACCCTGCATTCCTACCCCTGCCCCTCCCCCCCTGTACCCAACCCTGCATTTCTACCCCTGCCCTTCCCCTGTACCGCAACCCTGCATTTCTACCCCTGCCCCTCCCCCCCGTACCCCAACCCTGCATTTCTACCCCTGCCCCTCCCCTATACCCCAACCCTGCATTTCTACCCCTGCCCCTCCCCTGTACCCCAACCCTGCATTTCTACCCCTACCCTTCCCCTATACCCAACCCTGCATTTCTACCCCTGCCCCTCCCCTGTGCCCCAACCCTGCATTTCTACCCCTGCCCCTCCCCTGTGCCCCAACCCTGCATTTCTACCCCCTGCCCCTCCCCTGTGCCCCAACTCTGCATTTCTACCCCCTGCCCCTCCCCTGTACCCCAACCCTGCATTTCTACCCCTGCCCTTCCCCTGTACCCCAACTCTGCATTTCTACCCCTGCCCCTCCCTGTGCCCCAACTCTGCATTTCTACCCCTGCCCCTCGCCTGTACCCCAACTCTGCATTTCTACCCCTGCCCCTCCCCTGTACCCCAACCCTGCATTTCTACCCCTGCTCCTCGCCTGTACCCCAACCCTGCATTTCTACCCCTGCCCCTCCCCTGTGCCCCAACCCTGCATTTCTACCCCTGCTCCTCCGCTGTGCCCCAACCCTGCATTTCTACCCCTGCCCCTCCCCTGTACCCCAACCCTGCATTTCTACCCCTGCCCCCCTCCGCCTGTGCCCCAACCCTGAATTTCTACCCCTGCCCCTCCCCTATACCCCAACCCTGCATTTCTACCCCTGCCCCTCCCCTGTGCCCCAACCCTGCATTTCTACCCCTGCCCTTCCCCTGTACCCCAACCCTGCATTTCTACCCCTGCCCTTCCCCCCTGTACCCCAACCCTGCATTTCTACCCCTGCCCCTCCCCTGTGCCCCAACCCTGCATTTCTATCCCTGCCCTTCCCCTGTGCCCCAACCCTGCATTTCTACCCCTGCCCCTCCCCCTGTACCCAACCCTGCATTTCTACCCCTGCCCCTCCCCTGTGCCCCAACTCTGCATTTCTACCCCTGCCCCTCCCCCCCTGTACCCCAACCCTGCATTTCTACCCCTGCCCCTCCCCTATGCCCCAACCCTGCATTTCTACCCCTGCCCCTCCCCTGTACCCCAACCCTGCATTTCTACCCCTGCCCCTCCCCCCCTGTACCCCAACCCTGCATTTCTACCCCTGCCCCTCCCCTGTGCCCCAACTCTGCATTTCTACCCCTGCTCCTCGCCTGTACCCCAACCCTGAATTTCTACCCCTGCCCCTCCCCTGTACCCCAACCCTGCATTTCTACCCCTGCCCCTCCCCTGTGCCCCAACCCTGCATTTCTACCCCTGCCCTTCCCCTGTACCCCAACCCTGCATTTCTACCCCTGCCCCTCCCCTGTGCCCCAACCCTGCATTTCTACCCCTGCCCTTCCCCCCTGTACCCCAACCCTGCATTTCTACCCCTGCCCCTCGCCTGTACCCCAACCCTGCATTTCTACCCCTGCCCCTCCCCTGTGCCCCAACCCTGCATTTCTACCCCTGCCCTTCCCCCCTGTACCCCAACCCTGCATTTCTACCCCTGACCCTCCCCTGTACCCCAACCCTGCATTTCTACCCCCTGCTCCTCGCCTGTACCCCAACCCTGCATTTCTACCCCTGCCCCTCCCCTGTACCCCAACCCTGCATTTCTACCCCTGCCCCTCCCCTGTACCCCAACCCTGCATTCTACCCCTGCCCCTCCCCCCCTGTACCCCAACCCTGCATTTCTACCCCTGCCCCTCCCCTGTACCCCAACCCTGCATTTCTACCCCTGCCCCTCCCCTGTGCCCCAACCCTGCATTTCTACCCTGCCCCTCGCCTGTGCCCAACCCTGCATTCCTACCCCTGCCCCTCCCCGTACCCCAACCCTGCATTTCTACCCCTGCCCCTCCCCCCCTGTACCCCAACCCTGCATTTCTACCCCTGCCCCTCCCCTGTACCCCAACCCTGCATTTCTACCCCTGCCCCTCCCCCCCTGTACCCCAACCCTGCATTTCTACCCCTGCCCTCCCCTATACCCCAACCCTGCATTTCTACCCCTGCCCCTCCCCTGTACCCCAACCCTGCATTTCTACCCCTGCCCCTCCCCTGTGCCCCAACCTGCATTTCTACCCCTGCCCCTCGCCTGTACCCCAACCCTGCATTTCTACCCCTGCCCCTCCCCTGTACCCAACCCTGCATTTCTACCCTGCCCCTCCCCCCCTGTACCCAACCCTGCATTCCTACCCCTGCCCCTCCCCTGTACCCAACCCTTGCATTCCTACCCCTGCCCTTCCCCTGTGCCCCAACCCTGCATTTCTACCCCTGCCCCTCCCCCTGTACCCCAACCCTGCATTTCTACCCCTGCCCCTCCTCCTGTGCCCCAACCCTGCATTTCTACCCCTGCCCCTCGCCTGTACCCCAACCCTGCATTTCTACCCCTGCCCCTCCCCTGTACCCCAACCCTGCATTTCTACCCCTGCCCCTCCCCTGTGCCCCAACCCTGCATTTCTACCCCTGCTCCTCGCCTGTACCCCCAACCCTGAATTTCTACCCCTGCCCCTCCCCTGTACCCCAACCCTGAATTTCTACCCCTGCCCCTCGCCTGTGCCCCAACCCTGCATTTCTACCCCTGCCCCTCCCCTGTACCCCAACCCTGCATTTCTACCCCTGCCCCTCCCCTGTGCCCCAACCCTGCATTTCTACCCCTGCCCCTCCCCCTGTACCCCAACCCTGCATTTCTACTCCTGCCCCTCCCTGTGCCCCAACCCTGCATTTCTACCCCTGCCCTCCCCCTGTGCCCCAACCCTGCATTTCTACCCCTGCCCTTATCCCCCCTGTACCCCAACCCTGCATTTCTACCCCTGCCCCTCGCCTGTGCCCAACCCTGCATTTCTACCCCTGCCCCTCCCCTGTGCCCAACCCTGCATTTCTACCCCTGCCCCTCGCCCTGTACCCCAACCCTGCATTTCTACCCCTGCCCCTCCCCTGTACCCCAACCCTGCTTTTCTACCCCTGCCCTTCCCCTGTACCCCAACCCTGCATTTCTACCCCTGCCCTTCCCCTGTACCCAACCCTGCATTTCTACCCCTACCCCTTCCCCTGTGCCCCAACCCTGCATTTCTACCCCTGCCCCTCCCCCCTGTACCCCAACCCTGCATTTCTACCCCTGCCCCTCCCCTGTACCCCAACCCTGCTTTTCTACCCCTGCCCTTCCCCCCTGTACCCAACCCTGCATTTCTACCCCTGCCCCTCGCCTGTACCCCAACCCTGCATTTCTACCCCTGCCCTTCCCCTGTACCCCAACCCTGCATTTCTACCCCTGCTCCTCGCCTGTACCCCAACCCTGCATTTCTACCCCTGCCCCTCCCCTGTGCCCCAACCCTGCATTTCTACCCCTGCCCTTCCCCCCTGTACCCCAACCCTGCATTTCTACCCCTGACCCTCCCCTGTACCCCAACCCTGCATTTCTACCCCTGCTCCTCGCCTGTACCCCAACCCTGCATTTCTACCCCTGCCCCTCCCCTGTACCCCAACCCTGCATTTCTACCCCTGCCCCTCCCCCCCTGTACCCCAACCCTGCATTTCTACCCCTGCCCCTCCCCTGTACCCCAACCCTGCATTTCTACCCCTGCCCCTCCCCTGTGCCCCAACCCTGCATTTCTACCCTGCCCCTCGCCTGTGCCCAACCCTGCATTCCTACCCCTGCCCCTCCCCGTACCCCAACCCTGCATTTCTACCCCTGCCCCTCCCCCCCTGTACCCCAACCCTGCATTTCTACCCCTGCCCCTCCCCTGTACCCCAACCCTGCATTTCTACCCCTGCCCCTCCCCCCCTGTACCCCAACCCTGCATTTCTACCCCTGCCCCTCCCCTGTACCCCAACCCTGCATTTCTACCCCTGCCCTCCCCTATACCCCAACCCTGCATTTCTACCCCTGCCCCTCCCCTGTACCCCAACCCTGCATTTCTACCCCTGCCCCTCCCCTGTGCCCCAACCCTGCATTTCTACCCCTGCCCCTCGCCTGTACCCCAACCCTGCATTTCTACCCCTGCCCCTCCCCTGTACCCCAACCCTGCATTTCTACCCCTGCCCTTCCCCTGTGCCCCAACCCTGCATTTCTACCCCTGCCCCTCCCCCTGTACCCCAACCCTGCATTTCTACCCCTGCCCCTCCCCCTGTGCCCCAACCCTGCATTTCTACCCCTGCCCCTCGCCTGTGCCCAACCCTGCATTTCTACCCCTGCCCCTCCCCTGTACCCCAACCCTGCATTTCTACCCCTGCCCCTCCCCTGTGCCCCAACCCTGCATTTCTACCCCTGCTCCTCGCCTGTACCCCAACCCTGAATTTCTACCCCTGCCCCTCCCCTGTACCCCAACCCTGAATTTCTACCCCTGCCCCTCGCCTGTGCCCCAACCCTGCATTTCTACCCCTGCCCCTCCCCTGTACCCCAACCCTGCATTTCTACCCCTGCCCCTCCCCTGTGCCCCAACCCTGCATTTCTACCCCTGCCCCTCCCCCTGTACCCCAACCCTGCATTTCTACCCCTGCCCTTCCCCCCTGTACCCCAACCCTGCATTTCTACCCCTGCCCCTCGCCTGTGCCCAACCCTGCATTTCTACCCCTGCCCTTCCCCTATACCCCAACCCTGCATTTCTACCCCTGCCCCTCCCCTGTACCCAACCCTGCATTTCTACCCCTGCCCTCCCCCTGTGCCCCAACCCTGCATTTCTACCCCTGCCCTTCCCCCCTGTACCCCAACCCTGCATTTCTACCCCTGCCCCTCGCTTGTACCCCAACCCTGCATTTCTACCCCTGCCCTCCCCCTGTGCCCCAACCCTGCATTTCTACCCCTGCCCTTCCCCTGTACCCCAACCCTGCATTTCTACCTCTGCCCCTCCCCTGTGCCCAACCCTGCATTTCTACCCCTGCCCTTCCCCCCTGTACCCCAACCCTGCATTTCTACCCCTGCCCCTCGCTTGTACCCCAACCCTGCATTTCTACCCCTGCCCTCCCCCTGTGCCCCAACCCTGCATTTCTACCCCTGCCCTTCCCCTGTACCCCAACCCTGCATTTCTACCCCTGCCCTTCCCCCCCTGTACCCCAACCCTGCATTTCTACCCCTGCCCCTCCCCTATACCCCAACCCTGCATTTCTACCCCTGCACCTCCCATGTGCCCCAACCCTGCATTTCTACCCTGCCCCTCCCCCCTGTACCCCAACCCTGCATTTCTACCCTGCCCCTCGCCTGTACCCCAACCCTGCATTTCTACCCCTGCCCCTCGCCTGTGCCCAACCCTGCATTTCTACCCCTGCCCTTCCCCTATACCCCAACCCTGCATTTCTACCCCTGCCCTTCCCCTGTACCCAACCCTGCATTTCTACCCCTGCCCCTCCCCCTGTACCCCAACCCTGCATTTCTACCCCTGCCCCTCCCCTGTACCCCAACCCTGCATTTCTACCCCTGCCCTTCCCCCCTGTACCCAACCCTGCATTTCTACCCCTGCCCCTCGCCTGTACCCAACCCTGCATTTCTACCCCTACCCCTTCCCCTGTGCCCCAACCCTGCATTTCTACCCCTGCCCCTCCCCCTGTACCCAACCCTGCATTTCTACCCCTGCCCCTCCCCTGTGCCCCAACCCTGCATTTCTACCCCTGCCCTCCCCTGTACCCCAACCCTGCATTTCTACCCCTGCCCTTCCCCCCTGTACCCCAACCCTGCATTTCTACCCCTGCCCCTCCCCTGTACCCCAGCCCTGCATTTCTACCCCTGCCCTTCCCCCCTGTACCCCAACCCTGCATTTCTACCCCTGCCCTTCCCCCCTGTACCCCAACCCTGCATTTCTACCCCTGCCCCTCCCCTATACCCCAACCCTGCATTTCTACCCCTGCCCCTCCCCTGTACCCCAACCCTGCATTTCTACCCCTGCCCCTCCCCTATACCCCAACCCTGCATTTCTACCCCTGCCCCTCCCCCTGTACCCAACCCTGCATTTCTACCCCTGCTCCTCCCCTGTGCCCCAAACCTGCATTTCTACCCCTGCCCCTCCCCTGTGCCCCAACCCTGCATTTCTACCCCTGCCCTTCCCCCCTGTACCCCAACCCTGCATTTCTACCCCTGCCCCTCCCCTGTGCCCCAACCCTGCATTTCTACCCCTGCCCTTCCCCTGTACCCCAACCCTGCATTTCTACCCCTGCCCCTCCCCTGTGCCCCAACCCTGCATTTCTACCCTTGCCCTTCCCCCCTGTACCCCAACCCTGCATTTCTACCCCTGCCCCTCCCCTGTGCCCCAACCCTGCATTTCTACCCCTGCCCTTCCCCCTGTGCCCCAACCCTGCATTTCTACCCCTGCCCCTCCCCTGTGCCCCAACCCTGCATTTCTACCGCTGCCCCTCGCCTGTACCCCAACCCTGCATTTCTACCCCTGCCCTCCCCCTGTGCCCCAACCCTGCATTTCTACCCCTGCCCTTCCCCCCTGTACCCCAACCCTGCATTTCTACCCCTGCCCCTCGCCTGTACCCCAACCCTGCATTTCTACCCCTGCCCTTCCCCTGTACCCAACCCTGCATTTCTACCCCTACCCCTTCCCCTGTACCCCAACCCTGCATTTCTACCCCTGCCCCTCCCCTGTACCCCAACCCTGCATTTCTACCCCTGCCCTTCCCCCCTGTACCCAACCCTGCATTTCTACCCCTGCCCCTCCCCTATACCCCAACCCTGCATTTCTACCCCTGCCCCTCCCCCCCTGTACCCCAACCCTGCATTTCTACCCCTGCCCCTCCCCTGTACCCCAACCCTGCATTTCTACCCCTGCCCCTCCCCCCCTGTACCCCAACCCTGCATTTCTACCCCTGCCCCTCCCCTGTACCCCAACCCTGCATTTCTACCCCTGCCCCTCCCCTGTACCCCAACCCTGCATTTCTACCCCTGCCCCTCCCCTATACCCCAACCCTGCATTTCTACCCCTGCCCCTCCCCCTGTACCCAACGCTGCATTTCTACCCCTGCTCCTCCCCTGTGCCCCAACCCTGCATTTCTACCCCTGCCCCTCCCCTGTGCCCCAACCCTGCATTTCTACCCCTGCTCCTCCCCTGTGCCCCAACCCTGCATTTCTACCCCTGCCCCTCCCCTGTGCCCAACCCTGCATTTCTACCCCTGCTCCTCCCCTGTGCCCCAACCCTGCATTTCTACCCCTGCCCCTCCCCTGTACCCCAACCCTGCATTTCTACCCCTGCCCCTCCCCTGTACCCCAACCCTGCATTTCTACCCCTGCCCCTCCCCTGTGCCCAACCCTGCATTTCTACCCCTGCTCCTCCCCTGTGCCCCAACCCTGCATTTCTACCCCTGCCCTTCCCCTGTACCCCAACCCTGCATTTCTACCCCTGCCCTTCCCCTGTGCCCCAACCCTGCATTTCTACCCCTGCCCTTCCCTGTGCCCCAACTCTGCATTTCTACCCCTGCCCCTCCCCTGTGCCCCAACCCTGCATTTCTCCCCCTGCCCTTCCCCCCTGTACCCCAACCCTGCATTTCTACCCCTGCCCTTCCCCTGTGCCCAACCCTGCATTTCTACCCCTGCCCCTCCCCCCCTGTACCCCAACCCTGCATTTCTACCCCTGTCCCTCCCCCTGTACCCAACCCTGCATTTCTACCCCTGCCCCTCGCCTGTACCCCAACCCTGCATTTCTACCCCTGCCCTTCCCCTGTACCCCAACCCTGCATTTCTACCCCTGCCCCTCCCCTGTGCCCCAACCCTGCATTTCTACCCCTGCCCCTCCCCTGTACCCCAACCCTGCATTTCTACCCCTGCCCCTTCCCTGTGCCCCAACCCTGCATTTCTACCCCTGCCCCTCCCCCCCTGTACCCCAACCCTGCATTTCTACCCCTGCCCCTCGCCTGTGCCCCAACCCTGCATTTCTACCCCTGCCCCTCCCCTGTACCCCAACCCTGCATTTCTACCCCTGCCCCTTCCCTGTGCCCAACCCTGCATTTCTACCCCTGCCCCTCGCCTGTGCCCCAACCCTGCATTTCTACACCTGCCCCTCCCCTGTGCCCCAACCCTGCATTTCTACCCCTGCCCCTCGCCTGTGCCCCAACCCTGCATTTCTACCCCTGCCCCTCCCCTGTGCCCCAACCCTGCATTTCTACCCCTGCCCCTCCCCTGTACCCCAACCCTGCATTTCTACCCCTGCCCCTCCCCCTGTACCCCAACCCTGCATTTCTACCCCTGCCCTTCCCCTGTGCCCCAACCCTGCATTTCTACCCTGCCCCTCGCCTGTACCCCAACCCTGCATTTCTACCCCTGCCCCTCCCCTGTACCCCAACCCTGCATTTCTACCCCTGCCCCTCCCCCCCTGTACCCCAACCCTGCATTTCTACCCCTGCCCTCCCCCGTACCCCAACCCTGCATTTCTACCCCTGCCCCTCCCCCTGTGCCCCAACCCTGCATTTCTACCCCTGCCCCTCCCCTGTGCCCCAACCCTGCATTTCTACCTCTGCCCCTCCCCTGTACCCCAACCCTGCATTTCTACCCCTGCCCCTCCCCCCCTGTACCCGAACCCTGCATTTCTACCCCTGCCCCTCCCCTGTGCCCCAACCCTGCATTTCTACCCCTGCCCCTCCCCCCCTGTACCCCAACCCTGCATTTCTACCCCTGCCCCTCCCCTGTACCCCAACCCTGCATTTCTACCCCTGCCCTTCCCCCCCTGTACCCCAACCCTGCATTTCTACCCCTGCCCCTCGCCTGTACCCCAACCCTGCATTTCTACCCCTGCCCCTCCCCTGTACCCCAACCCTGCATTTCTACCCCTGCCCCTCCCCCCCTGTACCCCAACCCTGCATTTCTACCCCTGCCCTCCCCCGTACCCCAACCCTGCATTTCTACCCCTGCCCCTCCCCCTGTGCCCCAACCCTGCATTTCTACCCCTGCCCCTCCCCTGTGCCCCAACCCTGCATTTCTACCTCTGCCCCTCCCCTGTACCCCAACCCTGCATTTCTACCCCTGCCCCTTCCCTGTGCCCAACCCTGCATTTCTACCCCTGCCCCTCGCCTGTGCCCCAACCCTGCATTTCTACCCCTGCCCCTTCCCTGTGCCCAACCCTGCATTTCTACCCCTGCCCCTCGCCTGTGCCCCAACCCTGCATTTCTACCCCTGCCCCTCCCCTGTACCCCAACCCTGCATTTCTACCCCTGCCCCTTCCCTGTGCCCCAACCCTGCATTTCTACACCTGCCCCTCCCCTGTGCCCCAACCCTGCATTTCTACCCCTGCCCCTCGCCTGTGCCCCAACCCTGCATTTCTACCCCTGCCCCTCCCCTGTACCCCAACCCTGCATTTCTACCCCTGCCCCTCCCCCCCTGTACCCCAACCCTGCATTTCTACCCCTGCCCCTCCCCTGTGCCCCAACCCTGCATTTCTACCCCTGCCCCTCCCCCCCTGTACCCCAACCCTGCATTTCTACCCCTGCCCCTCCCCTGTACCCCAACCCTGCATTTCTACCCCTGCCCCTCGCCTGTACCCCACCCCTGCATTTCTACCCCTGCCCTTCCCCTGTACCCAACCCTGCATTTCTACCCCTGCCCCTCCCCTGTACCCCAACCCTGCATTTCTACCCCTGCCCCTCCCCTGTACCCCAACCCTGCATTTCTACCCCTGCCCCTCCCCTATACCCCAACCCTGCATTTCTACCCCTGCCCCTCCCCTGTACCCAACCCTGCATTTCTACCCCTGCCCTTCCCCCCTGTACCCCAACCCTGCATTTCTACCCCTGCCCCTCCCCTGTGCCCCAACCCTGCATTTCTACCCCTGCCCCTCCCCTGTGCCCAACCCTGCATTTCTACCCCTGCCCTTCCCCTGTGCCCAACCCTGCATTTCTACCCCTGCCCCTCGCCTGTGCCCTAACCCTGCATTTCTACCCCTGCCCCTCCCCTGTACCCCAACCCTGCATTCCTACCCCTGCCCCTCCCCCTGTGCCCCAACCCTGCATTTCTACCCCTGCCCCTCCCCCTGTGCCCCAACCCTGCATTTCTACCCCTGCCCCTCCCCTGTACCCAACCCTGCATTTCTACCCCTGCCCCTCGCTTGTACCCCAACCCTGCATTTCTACCCCTGCCCCTCCCCTGTACCCCAACCCTGCATTCCTACCCCTGCCCCTCCCCCTGTGCCCCAACCCTGCATTTCTACCCCTGCCCCTCCCCCCCTGTACCCCAACCCTGCATTTCTACCCCTGCCCCTCCCCTGTACCCCAACCCTGCATTTCTACCCCTGCCCCTCCCCCTGTACCCCAACCCTGCATTTCTACCCCTGTCCTCCCCCTGTGCCCCAACCCTGCATTTCTACCCCTGCCCCTCCCCTGTACCCAACCCTGCATTTCTACCCCTGCCCCTCCCCCTGTACCCCAACCCTGCATTTCTACCCCTGTCCTCCCCCTGTACCCCAACCCTGCATTTCTACCCCTGCCCTTCCCCTGTACCCCAACCCTGCATTTCTACCCCTGCCCTTCCCCTGTACCCCAACCCTGCATTTCTACCCCTGCCCTTCCCCCTGTACCCCAACCCTGCATTTCTACCCCTGCCCCTCGCCTGTACCCCAACCCTGCATTTCTACCCCTGCCCCTCGCCTGTACCCCAACTCTGCATTTCTACCCCTGCCCCTCCCCCCCTGTACCCCAACCCTGCATTTCTACCCCTGCCCCTCCCCTGTGCCCCAACCCTGCATTTCTACCCCTGCCCCTCCCCTGTACCCCAACCCTGCATTTCTACCCCTGCCCCTCCCCTGTACCCCAACCCTGCATTTCTACCCCTGCCCCTCGCCTGTACCCCAACCCTGCATTTCTACCCCTGCCCTTCCCCTGTACCCCAACCCTGCATTTCTACCTCTTCCCCTCCCCTGTACCCCAACCCTGCATTTCTACCCCTGCCCCTCCCCTGTACCCCAACCCTGCATTTCTACCCCTGCCCTTCCCCCCTGTACCCCAACCCTGCATTTCTACCCCTGCCCCTCCCCTATACCCCAACCCTGCATTTCTACCCCTGCCCCTCCCCTGTACCCCAACCCTGCATTTCTACCCCTGCCCCTCCCCTATACCCCAACCCTGCATTTCTACCCCTGCCCCTCCCCTGTGCCCCAACCCTGCATTTCTACCCCTGCCCCTCCCCTGTACCCCAACCCTGCATTTCTACCCCTGCCCCTCCCCTGTGCCCCAACCCTGCATTTCTACCCCTGCTCCTCGCCTATACCCCAACCCTGAATTTCTACCCCTGCCCCTCCCCTGTACCCCAACCCTGAATTTCTACCCCTGCCCCTCGCCCTGTGCCCAACCCTGCATTTCTACCCCTGCCCCTCCCCTGTACCCCAACCCTGCATTTCTACCCCTGCCCCTCCCCTGTACCCCAACCCTGCATTTCTACCCCTGCCCCTCCCCTGTGCCCCAACCCTGCATTTCTACCCCTGCTCCTCGCCTATACCCCAACCCTGAATTTCTACCCCTGCCCCTCCCCTGTACCCCAACCCTGAATTTCTACCCCTGCCCCTCGCCCTGTGCCCAACCCTGCATTTCTACCCCTGCCCCTCCCCTGTACCCCAACCCTGCATTTCTACCCCTGCCCCTCCCCTGTACCCCAACCCTGAATTTCTACCCCTGCCCCTCGCCCTGTGCCCAACCCTGCATTTCTACCCCTACCCCTTCCCCTGTACCCCAACCCTGCATTTCTACCCCTGCCCCTCCCCTGTACCCCAACCCTGCATTTCTACCCCTGCCCTTCCCCCCTGTACCCAACCCTGCATTTCTACCCCTGCCCCTCGCCTTTACCCAACCCTGCATTTCTACCCCTGCCCTTCCCCCCTGTACCCCAACCCTGCATTTCTACCCCTGCCCCTCCCCTATACCCCAACCCTGCATTTCTACCCCTGCCCCTCCCCCCCTGTACCCCAACCCTGCATTTCTACCCCTGCCCCTCCCCTGTACCCCAACCCTGCATTTCTACCCCTGCCCCTCCCCCCCTGTACCCCAACCCTGCATTTCTACCCCTGCCCCTCCCCTGTACCCCAACCCTGCATTTCTACCCCTGCCCCTCCCCTGTACCCCAACCCTGCATTTCTACCCCTGCCCCTCCCCTATACCCCAACCCTGCATTTCTACCCCTGCCCCTCCCCCTGTACCCAACCCTGCATTTCTACCCCTGCTCCTCCCCTGTGCCCCAACCCTGCATTTCTACCCCTGCCCCTCCCCTGTGCCCCAACCCTGCATTTCTACCCCTGCTCCTCCCCTGTGCCCCAACCCTGCATTTCTACCCCTGCCCCTCCCCTGTGCCCAACCCTGCATTTCTACCCCTGCTCCTCCCCTGTGCCCCAACCCTGCATTTCTACCCCTGCCCTTCCCCTATACCCAACCCTGCATTTCTACCCCTGCCCTTCCCCTGTACCCCAACCCTGCATTTCTACCCCTGCCCTTCCCCTGTGCCCCAACCCTGCATTTCTACCCCTGCCCTTCCCTGTGCCCCAACTCTGCATTTCTACCCCTGCCCCTCCCCTGTACCCCAACCCTGCATTTCTACCTCTTCCCCTCCCCTGTACCCCAACCCTGCATTTCTACCCCCTGCCCCTCCCCTGTACCCCAACCCTGCATTTCTACCCCTGCCCTTCCCCCCTGTACCCCAACCCTGCATTTCTACCCCTGCCCCTCCCCTATACCCCCAACCCTGCATTTCTACCCCTGCCCCTCCCCTGTACCCCAACCCTGCATTTCTACCCCTGCCCCTCCCCTATACCCCAACCCTGCATTTCTACCCCTGCCCCTCCCCTGTGCCCCAACCCTGCATTTCTACCCCTGCCCCTCCCCTGTACCCCAACCCTGCATTTCTACCCCTGCCCCTCCCCTGTGCCCCAACCCTGCATTTCTACCCCTGCTCCTCGCCTATACCCCAACCCTGAATTTCTACCCCTGCCCCTCCCCTGTACCCCAACCCTGAATTTCTACCCCTGCCCCTCGCCCTGTGCCCAACCCTGCATTTCTACCCCTGCCCCTCCCCTGTACCCCAACCCTGCATTTCTACCCCCTGCCCCTCCCCTGTACCCCAACCCTGCATTTCTACCCCTGCCCCTCCCCTGTGCCCCAACCCTGCATTTCTACCCCTGCTCCTCGCCTATACCCCAACCCTGAATTTCTACCCCTGCCCCTCCCCTGTACCCCAACCCTGAATTTCTACCCCTGCCCCTCGCCCTGTGCCCAA
Organism: Carettochelys insculpta; assembly: GCF_033958435.1. Classification (NCBI taxonomy): domain Eukaryota; kingdom Metazoa; phylum Chordata; order Testudines; family Carettochelyidae; genus Carettochelys; species Carettochelys insculpta. The sequence continues at coordinate 138,484,128 of NC_134140.1, forward strand.
CCCTGCATTTCTACCCCTGCCCCTCCCCTGTACCCCAACCCTGCATTTCTACCCCTGCCCCTCCCCTGTACCCCAACCCTGAATTTCTACCCCTGCCCCTCGCCCTGTGCCCAACCCTGCATTTCTACCCCTACCCCTTCCCCTGTACCCCAACCCTGCATTTCTACCCCTGCCCCTCCCCTGTACCCCAACCCTGCATTTCTACCCCTGCCCTTCCCCCCTGTACCCAACCCTGCATTTCTACCCCTGCCCCTCGCCTTTACCCAACCCTGCATTTCTACCCCTGCCCTTCCCCCCTGTACCCAAACCCTGCATTTCTACCCCTGCCCCTCCCCTATACCCCAACCCTGCATTTCTACCCCTGCCCCTCCCCCCCTGTACCCCAACCCTGCATTTCTACCCCTGCCCCTCCCCTGTACCCCAACCCTGCATTTCTACCCCTGCCCCTCCCCCCCTGTACCCCAACCCTGCATTTCTACCCCTGCCCCCTCCCCTGTACCCCAACCCTGCATTTCTACCCCTGCCCCTCCCCTGTACCCCAACCCTGCATTTCTACCCCTGCCCCTCCCCTATACCCCAACCCTGCATTTCTACCCCTGCCCCTCCCCCTGTACCCAACCCTGCATTTCTACCCCTGCTCCTCCCCTGTGCCCCAACCCTGCATTTCTACCCCTGCCCCTCCCCTGTGCCCCAACCCTGCATTTCTACCCCTGCTCCTCCCCTGTGCCCCAACCCTGCATTTCTACCCCTGCCCCTCCCCTGTGCCCAACCCTGCATTTCTACCCCTGCTCCTCCCCTGTGCCCCAACCCTGCATTTCTACCCCTGCCCCTTCCCCTATACCCAACCCTGCATTTCTACCCCTGCCCTTCCCCTGTACCCCAACCCTGCATTTCTACCCCTGCCCTTCCCCTGTGCCCCAACCCTGCATTTCTACCCCTGCCCTTCCCTGTGCCCCAACTCTGCATTTCTACCCCTGCCCCTCCCCTGTGCCCCAACCCTGCATTTCTACCCCTGCCCTTCCCCCCTGTACCCCAACCCTGCATTTCTACCCCTGCCCTTCCCCTGTGCCCAACCCTGCATTTCTACCCCTGCCCCTCCCCCCCTGTACCCCAACCCTGCATTTCTACCCCTGTCCCTCCCCCTGTACCCAACCCTGCATTTCTACCCCTGCCCTTCCCCTGTACCCCAACCCTGCATTTCTACCCCTGCCCCTTCCCTGTGCCCCAACCCTGCATTTCTACCCCTGCCCCTCCCCCCCTGTACCCCAACCCTGCATTTCTACCCCTGCCCCTCGCCTGTGCCCCAACCCTGCATTTCTACCCCTGCCCCTCCCCTGTACCCCAACCCTGCATTTCTACCCCTGCCCCCTTCCCTGTGCCCAACCCTGCATTTCTACCCCTGCCCCTCGCCTGTGCCCCAACCCTGCATTTCTACACCTGCCCCTCCCCTGTGCCCCAACCCTGCATTTCTACCCCTGCCCCTCGCCTGTGCCCCAACCCTGCATTTCTACCCCTGCCCCTCCCCTGTGCCCCAACCCTGCATTTCTACCCCTGCCCCTCCCCTGTACCCCAACCCTGCATTTCTACCCCTGCCCCTCCCCCTGTACCCCAACCCTGCATTTCTACCCCTGCCCTTCCCCTGTGCCCCAACCCTGCATTTCTACCCTGCCCCTCGCCTGTACCCCAACCCTGCATTTCTACCCCTGCCCCTCCCCTGTACCCCAACCCTGCATTTCTACCCCTGCCCCTCCCCCCCTGTACCCCAACCCTGCATTTCTACCCCTGCCCTCCCCCGTACCCCAACCCTGCATTTCTACCCCTGCCCCTCCCCCTGTGCCCCAACCCTGCATTTCTACCCCTGCCCCTCCCCTGTGCCCCAACCCTGCATTTCTACCTCTGCCCCTCCCCTGTACCCCAACCCTGCATTTCTACCCCTGCCCCTCCCCCCCTGTACCCGAACCCTGCATTTCTACCCCTGCCCCTCCCCTGTGCCCCAACCCTGCATTTCTACCCCTGCCCCTCCCCCCCTGTACCCCAACCCTGCATTTCTACCCCTGCCCCTCCCCTGTACCCCAACCCTGCATTTCTACCCCTGCCCCTCGCCTGTACCCCACCCCTGCATTTCTACCCCTGCCCTTCCCCTGTACCCAACCCTGCATTTCTACCCCTGCCCCTCCCCTGTACCCCAACCCTGCATTTCTACCCCTGCCCCTCCCCTGTACCCCAACCCTGCATTTCTACCCCTGCCCCTCCCCTATACCCCAACCCTGCATTTCTACCCCTGCCCCTCCCCTGTACCCAACCCTGCATTTCTACCCCTGCCCTTCCCCCCTGTACCCCAACCCTGCATTTCTACCCCTGCCCCTCCCCTGTGCCCAACCCTGCATTTCTACCCCTGCCCTTCCCCTGTGCCCAACCCTGCATTTCTACCCCTGCCCTTCCCCCTGTACCCCAACCCTGCATTTCTACCCCTGCCCCTCCCCCTGTACCCCAACCCTGCATTTCTACCCCTGCCCCTCGCCTGTGCCCTAACCCTGCATTTCTACCCCTGCCCCTCCCCTGTACCCCAACCCTGCATTCCTACCCCTGCCCCTCCCCCTGTGCCCCAACCCTGCATTTCTACCCCTGCCCCTCCCCCTGTGCCCCAACCCTGCATTTCTACCCCTGCCCCTCCCCTGTACCCAACCCTGCATTTCTACCCCTGCCCCTCGCTTGTACCCCAACCCTGCATTTCTACCCCTGCCCCTCCCCTGTACCCCAACCCTGCATTCCTACCCCTGCCCCTCCCCCTGTGCCCCAACCCTGCATTTCTACCCCTGCCCCTCCCCCCCTGTACCCCAACCCTGCATTTCTACCCCTGCCCCTCCCCTGTACCCCAACCCTGCATTTCTACCCCTGCCCCTCCCCCTGTACCCCAACCCTGCATTTCTACCCCTGTCCTCCCCCTGTGCCCCAACCCTGCATTTCTACCCCTGCCCCTCCCCTGTACCCAACCCTGCATTTCTACCCCTGCCCCTCCCCCTGTACCCCAACCCTGCATTTCTACCCCTGTCCTCCCCCTGTACCCCAACCCTGCATTTCTACCCCTGCCCTTCCCCTGTACCCCAACCCTGCATTTCTACCCCTGCCCTTCCCCTGTACCCCAACCCTGCATTTCTACCCCTGCCCTTCCCCCTGTACCCCAACCCTGCATTTCTACCCCTGCCCCTCGCCTGTACCCCAACCCTGCATTTCTACCCCTGCCCCTCGCCTGTACCCCAACTCTGCATTTCTACCCCTGCCCCTCCCCCCCTGTACCCCAACCCTGCATTTCTACCCCTGCCCCTCCCCTGTGCCCCAACCCTGCATTTCTACCCCTGCCCCTCCCCTGTACCCCAACCCTGCATTTCTACCCCTGCCCCTCCCCTGTACCCCAACCCTGCATTTCTACCCCTGCCCCTCGCCTGTACCCCAACCCTGCATTTCTACCCCTGCCCTTCCCCTGTACCCCAACCCTGAATTTCTACCCCTGCCCCTCGCCCTGTGCCCAACCCTGCATTTCTACCCCTGCCCCTCCCCTGTACCCCAACCCTGCATTTCTACCCCTGCCCCTCCCCTGTACCCCAACCCTGAATTTCTACCCCTGCCCCTCGCCCTGTGCCCAACCCTGCATTTCTACCCCTACCCCTTCCCCTGTACCCCAACCCTGCATTTCTACCCCTGCCCCTCCCCTGTACCCCAACCCTGCATTTCTACCCCTGCCCTTCCCCCCTGTACCCAACCCTGCATTTCTACCCCTGCCCCTCGCCTTTACCCAACCCTGCATTTCTACCCCTGCCCTTCCCCCCTGTACCCAAACCCTGCATTTCTACCCCTGCCCCTCCCCTATACCCCAACCCTGCATTTCTACCCCTGCCCCTCCCCCCCTGTACCCCAACCCTGCATTTCTACCCCTGCCCCTCCCCTGTACCCCAACCCTGCATTTCTACCCCTGCCCCTCCCCCCCTGTACCCCAACCCTGCATTTCTACCCCTGCCCCTCCCCTGTACCCCAACCCTGCATTTCTACCCCTGCCCCTCCCCTGTACCCCAACCCTGCATTTCTACCCCTGCCCCTCCCCTATACCCCAACCCTGCATTTCTACCCCTGCCCCTCCCCCTGTACCCAACCCTGCATTTCTACCCCTGCTCCTCCCCTGTGCCCCAACCCTGCATTTCTACCCCTGCCCCTCCCCTGTGCCCCAACCCTGCATTTCTACCCCTGCTCCTCCCCTGTGCCCCAACCCTGCATTTCTACCCCTGCCCCTCCCCTGTGCCCAACCCTGCATTTCTACCCCTGCTCCTCCCCTGTGCCCCAACCCTGCATTTCTACCCCTGCCCTTCCCCTATACCCAACCCTGCATTTCTACCCCTGCCCTTCCCCTGTACCCCAACCCTGCATTTCTACCCCTGCCCTTCCCCTGTGCCCCAACCCTGCATTTCTACCCCTGCCCTTCCCTGTGCCCCAACTCTGCATTTCTACCCCTGCCCCTCCCCTGTGCCCCAACCCTGCATTTCTACCCCTGCCCTTCCCCCCTGTACCCCAACCCTGCATTTCTACCCCTGCCCTTCCCCTGTGCCCAACCCTGCATTTCTACCCCTGCCCCTCCCCCCCTGTACCCCAACCCTGCATTTCTACCCCTGTCCCTCCCCCTGTACCCAACCCTGCATTTCTACCCCTGCCCTTCCCCTGTACCCCAACCCTGCATTTCTACCCCTGCCCCTTCCCTGTGCCCCAACCCTGCATTTCTACCCCTGCCCCTCCCCCCCTGTACCCCAACCCTGCATTTCTACCCCTGCCCCTCGCCTGTGCCCCAACCCTGCATTTCTACCCCTGCCCCTCCCCTGTACCCCAACCCTGCATTTCTACCCCTGCCCCTTCCCTGTGCCCAACCCTGCATTTCTACCCCTGCCCCTCGCCTGTGCCCCAACCCTGCATTTCTACACCTGCCCCTCCCCTGTGCCCCAACCCTGCATTTCTACCCCTGCCCCTCGCCTGTGCCCCAACCCTGCATTTCTACCCCTGCCCCTCCCCTGTGCCCCAACCCTGCATTTCTACCCCTGCCCCTCCCCTGTACCCCAACCCTGCATTTCTACCCCTGCCCCTCCCCCTGTACCCCAACCCTGCATTTCTACCCCTGCCCTTCCCCTGTGCCCCAACCCTGCATTTCTACCCTGCCCCTCGCCTGTACCCCAACCCTGCATTTCTACCCCTGCCCCTCCCCTGTACCCCAACCCTGCATTTCTACCCCTGCCCCTCCCCCCCTGTACCCCAACCCTGCATTTCTACCCCTGCCCTCCCCCGTACCCCAACCCTGCATTTCTACCCCTGCCCCTCCCCCTGTGCCCCAACCCTGCATTTCTACCCCTGCCCCTCCCCTGTGCCCCAACCCTGCATTTCTACCTCTGCCCCTCCCCTGTACCCCAACCCTGCATTTCTACCCCTGCCCCTCCCCCCCTGTACCCGAACCCTGCATTTCTACCCCTGCCCCTCCCCTGTGCCCCAACCCTGCATTTCTACCCCTGCCCCTCCCCCCCTGTACCCCAACCCTGCATTTCTACCCCTGCCCCTCCCCTGTACCCCAACCCTGCATTTCTACCCCTGCCCCTCGCCTGTACCCCACCCCTGCATTTCTACCCCTGCCCTTCCCCTGTACCCAACCCTGCATTTCTACCCCTGCCCCTCCCCTGTACCCCAACCCTGCATTTCTACCCCTGCCCCTCCCCTGTACCCCAACCCTGCATTTCTACCCCTGCCCCTCCCCTATACCCCAACCCTGCATTTCTACCCCTGCCCCTCCCCTGTACCCAACCCTGCATTTCTACCCCTGCCCTTCCCCCCTGTACCCCAACCCTGCATTTCTACCCCTGCCCCTCCCCTGTGCCCAACCCTGCATTTCTACCCCTGCCCTTCCCCTGTGCCCAACCCTGCATTTCTACCCCTGCCCTTCCCCCTGTACCCCAACCCTGCATTTCTACCCCTGCCCCTCCCCCTGTACCCCAACCCTGCATTTCTACCCCTGCCCCTCGCCTGTGCCCTAACCCTGCATTTCTACCCCTGCCCCTCCCCTGTACCCCAACCCTGCATTCCTACCCCTGCCCCTCCCCCTGTGCCCCAACCCTGCATTTCTACCCCTGCCCCTCCCCCTGTGCCCCAACCCTGCATTTCTACCCCTGCCCCTCCCCTGTACCCAACCCTGCATTTCTACCCCTGCCCCTCGCTTGTACCCCAACCCTGCATTTCTACCCCTGCCCCTCCCCTGTACCCCAACCCTGCATTCCTACCCCTGCCCCTCCCCCTGTGCCCCAACCCTGCATTTCTACCCCTGCCCCTCCCCCCCTGTACCCCAACCCTGCATTTCTACCCCTGCCCCTCCCCTGTACCCCAACCCTGCATTTCTACCCCTGCCCCTCCCCCTGTACCCCAACCCTGCATTTCTACCCCTGTCCTCCCCCTGTGCCCCAACCCTGCATTTCTACCCCTGCCCCTCCCCTGTACCCAACCCTGCATTTCTACCCCTGCCCCTCCCCCTGTACCCCAACCCTGCATTTCTACCCCTGTCCTCCCCCTGTACCCCAACCCTGCATTTCTACCCCTGCCCTTCCCCTGTACCCCAACCCTGCATTTCTACCCCTGCCCTTCCCCTGTACCCCAACCCTGCATTTCTACCCCTGCCCTTCCCCCTGTACCCCAACCCTGCATTTCTACCCCTGCCCCTCGCCTGTACCCCAACCCTGCATTTCTACCCCTGCCCCTCGCCTGTACCCCAACTCTGCATTTCTACCCCTGCCCCTCCCCCCCTGTACCCCAACCCTGCATTTCTACCCCTGCCCCTCCCCTGTGCCCCAACCCTGCATTTCTACCCCTGCCCCTCCCCTGTACCCCAACCCTGCATTTCTACCCCTGCCCCTCCCCTGTACCCCAACCCTGCATTTCTACCCCTGCCCCTCGCCTGTACCCCAACCCTGCATTTCTACCCCTGCCCTTCCCCTGTACCCAACCCTGCATTTCTACCCCTGCCCCTCGCCTGTACCCCAACCCTGCATTTCTACCTCTTCCCCTCCCCTGTACCCCAACCCTGCATTTCTACCCCTGCCCCTCCCCTGTACCCCAACCCTGCATTTCTACCCCTGCCCTTCCCCCCTGTACCCCAACCCTGCATTTCTACCCCTGCCCCTCCCCTATACCCCAACCCTGCATTTCTACCCCTGCCCCTCCCCTGTACCCCAACCCTGCATTTCTACCCCTGCCCCTCCCCTATACCCCAACCCTGCATTTCTACCCCTGCCCCTCCCCCTGTACCCAACCCTGCATTTCTACCCCTGCTCCTCCCCTGTGCCCCAACCCTGCATTTCTACCCCTGCCCCTCCCCTGTGCCCAACCCTGCATTTCTACCCCTGCCCCTCCCCTGTACCCCAACCCTGCATTTCTACCCCTGCACCTCCCCTGTACCCCAACCCTGCATTTCTACCCCTGCCCCTCCCCTGTACCCCAACCCTGCATTCCTACCCCTGCCCCTCCCCCTGTGCCCCAACCCTGCATTTCTACCCCTGCCCCTCCCCTGTGCCCAACCCTGCATTTCTACCCCTGCCCCTCCCCTGTACCCCAACCCTGCATTTCTACCCCTGCCCTTCCCCCTGTACCCCAACCCTGCATTTCTACCCCTGCCCCTCCCCTGTACCCCAACCCTGCATTCCTACCCCTGCCCCTCCCCCTGTGCCCCAACCCTGCATTTCTACCCCTGCCCCTCCCCCTGTGCCCCAACCCTGCATTTCTACCCCTGCCCCTCGCCTGTACCCCAACCCTGCATTTCTACCCCTGCCCCTCCCCTGTACCCCAACCCTGCATTTCTACCCCTGCCCCTCCCTGTACCCAACCCTGCATTTCTACCCCTGCCCCTCGCCTGTACCCCAACCCTGCATTTCTACCCCTGCACCTCCCCTGTACCCCAACCCTGCATTTCTACCCCTGCCCCTCCCCTGTACCCAACCCTGCATTTCTACCCCTGCCCCTCGCCTGTACCCCAACCCTGCATTTCTACCCCTGCCCCTCCCCTGTACCCCAACCCTGCATTCCTACCCCTGCCCCTCCCCCTGTGCCCCAACCCTGCATTTCTACCCCTGCCCCTCCCCCCCTGTACCCCAACCCTGCATTTCTACCCCTGCCCCTCCCCTGTACCCCAACCCTGCATTTCTACCCCTGCCCCTCCCCCTGTACCCCAACCCTGCATTTCTACCCCTGTCCTCCCCCTGTGCCCCAACCCTGCATTTCTACCCCTGCCCCTCCCCTGTACCCAACCCTGCATTTCTACCCCTGCCCCTCCCCTGTACCCCAACCCTGCATTTCTACCCCTGCCCCTCGCCTGTACCCCACCCCTGCATTTCTACCCCTGCCCTTCCCCTGTACCCAACCCTGCATTTCTACCCCTGCCCCTCCCCTGTACCCCAACCCTGCATTTCTACCCCTGCCCCTCCCCTGTACCCCAACCCTGCATTTCTACCCCTGCCCCTCCCCTATACCCCAACCCTGCATTTCTACCCCTGCCCCTCCCCTGTACCCAACCCTGCATTTCTACCCCTGCCCTTCCCCCCTGTACCCCAACCCTGCATTTCTACCCCTGCCCCTCCCCTGTGCCCCAACCCTGCATTTCTACCCCTGCCCCTCCCCTGTGCCCAACCCTGCATTTCTACCCCTGCCCTTCCCCTGTGCCCAACCCTGCATTTCTACCCCTGTCCTCCCCCTGTACCCCAACCCTGCATTTCTACCCCTGCCCTTCCCCTGTACCCCAACCCTGCATTTCTACCCCTGCCCTTCCCCTGTACCCCAACCCTGCATTTCTACCCCTGCCCTTCCCCCTGTACCCCAACCCTGCATTTCTACCCCTGCCCCTCGCCTGTACCCCAACCCTGCATTTCTACCCCTGCCCCTCGCCTGTACCCCAACTCTGCATTTCTACCCCTGCCCCTCCCCCCCTGTACCCCAACCCTGCATTTCTACCCCTGCCCTTCCCCTGTACCCCAACCCTGCATTTCTACCCCTGCCCCTCGCCTGTGCCCTAACCCTGCATTTCTACCCCTGCCCCTCCCCTGTACCCCAACCCTGCATTCCTACCCCTGCCCCTCCCCCTGTGCCCCAACCCTGCATTTCTACCCCTGCCCCTCCCCCTGTGCCCCAACCCTGCATTTCTACCCCTGCCCCTCCCCTGTACCCAACCCTGCATTTCTACCCCTGCCCCTCGCTTGTACCCCAACCCTGCATTTCTACCCCTGCCCCTCCCCTGTACCCCAACCCTGCATTCCTACCCCTGCCCCTCCCCCTGTGCCCCAACCCTGCATTTCTACCCCTGCCCCTCCCCCCCTGTACCCCAACCCTGCATTTCTACCCCTGCCCCTCCCCTGTACCCCAACCCTGCATTTCTACCCCTGCCCCTCCCCCTGTACCCCAACCCTGCATTTCTACCCCTGTCCTCCCCCTGTGCCCCAACCCTGCATTTCTACCCCTGCCCCTCCCCTGTACCCAACCCTGCATTTCTACCCCTGCCCCTCCCCCTGTACCCCAACCCTGCATTTCTACCCCTGTCCTCCCCCTGTACCCCAACCCTGCATTTCTACCCCTGCCCTTCCCCTGTACCCCAACCCTGCATTTCTACCCCTGCCCTTCCCCTGTACCCCAACCCTGCATTTCTACCCCTGCCCTTCCCCCTGTACCCCAACCCTGCATTTCTACCCCTGCCCCTCGCCTGTACCCCAACCCTGCATTTCTACCCCTGCCCCTCGCCTGTACCCCAACTCTGCATTTCTACCCCTGCCCCTCCCCCCCTGTACCCCAACCCTGCATTTCTACCCCTGCCCCTCCCCTGTGCCCCAACCCTGCATTTCTACCCCTGCCCCTCCCCTGTACCCCAACCCTGCATTTCTACCCCTGCCCTTCCCCTGTGCCCCAACCCTGCATTTCTACCCCTGCCCCTCCCCTGTACCCCAACCCTGCATTTCTACCCCTGCCCCTCGCCTGTACCCCAACCCTGCATTTCTACCCCTGCCCTTCCCCTGTACCCAACCCTGCATTTCTACCCCTGCCCCTCGCCTGTACCCCAACCCTGCATTTCTACCTCTTCCCCTCCCCTGTACCCCAACCCTGCATTTCTACCCCTGCCCCTCCCCTGTACCCCAACCCTGCATTTCTACCCCTGCCCCTCCCCTGTACCCAACCCTGCATTTCTACCCCTGCCCTTCCCCCCTGTACCCCAACCCTGCATTTCTACCCCTGCCCCTCCCCTATACCCCAACCCTGCATTTCTACCCCTGCCCCTCCCCTGTACCCCAACCCTGCATTTCTACCCCTGCCCCTCCCCTATACCCCAACCCTGCATTTCTACCCCTGCCCCTCCCCCTGTACCCAACCCTGCATTTCTACCCCTGCCCCTCGCCTGTACCCCAACCCTGCATTTCTACCCCTGCACCTCCCCTGTACCCCAACCCTGCATTTCTACCCCTGCCCCTCCCCTGTACCCAACCCTGCATTTCTACCCCTGCCCCTCGCCTGTACCCCAACCCTGCATTTCTACCCCTGCCCCTCCCCTGTACCCCAACCCTGCATTCCTACCCCTGCCCCTCCCCCTGTGCCCCAACCCTGCATTTCTACCCCTGCCCCTCCCCCCCTGTACCCCAACCCTGCATTTCTACCCCTGCCCCTCCCCTGTACCCCAACCCTGCATTTCTACCCCTGCCCCTCCCCCTGTACCCCAACCCTGCATTTCTACCCCTGTCCTCCCCCTGTGCCCCAACCCTGCATTTCTACCCCTGCCCCTCCCCTGTACCCAACCCTGCATTTCTACCCCTGCCCCTCCCCCTGTACCCCAACCCTGCATTTCTACCCCTGTCCTCCCCCTGTACCCCAACCCTGCATTTCTACCCCTGCCCTTCCCCCTGTACCCCAACCCTGCATTTCTACCCCTGCCCTTCCCCTGTACCCCAACCCTGCATTTCTACCCCTGCCCCTCCCCCTGTGCCCCAACCCTGCATTTCTACCCCTGCCCTTCCCCCTGTACCCCAACCCTGCATTTCTACCCCTGCCCCTCGCCTGTACCCCAACCCTGCATTTCTACCCCTGCCCCTCCCCTGTACCCCAACCCTGCATTTCTACCCCTGCCCCTCCCCTGTACCCCAACCCTGCATTTCTACCCCTGCCCCTCCCCCTGTGCCCCAACCCTGCATTTCTACCCCTGCCCCTCCCCCTGTACCCAACCCTGCATTTCTACCCCTGTCCCTCCCCTGTACCCCAACCCTGCATTTCTACCCCTGCCCCTCCCCTGTTTCCCAACCCTGCATTTCTACCCATGTGATGGAGTGGGGGATACCTGTGTGTGTGTGAGCGGCTCACATAGGGTGTGAGGCTCCTGCTGAGGGTAACCTTGATGACCAGGTAACACCTTTGTACTGCAGACAAAGGAGGAGGTGGAGCCTGAGGGGTTTGAATTGAAACTGGGAGTTGGAAGCAGTTAGTCTGGGCTGAGGGAGAGCGAGACAAAGGAGGGGGCCAGGCCCCAGCTCTGGGGGCCCCTCGGGGCCTCCTCTCCTCAACATGGATTGGACTGGCTGTCTCTGCCTGCTGTACTGACTCCTCTGTGCAATGCTGTGCCCTGTCGGCTAATAAACCCGCTGTTTTCCTGCTAAGTAAGAGACTCTCCTGCCTGCGGACAGGGTGCAAAGCTTGGGGGACCCCAGAACCCCATCACACTGGTGTCAGAAGTGGGATGTTCTGCACCCCGAGGATGGAGCATCCAGCAGTAAGTGACCGGGGCCCCGGAAGAAGTGGGGCCTGCGAGACCCAGGTGTGCTGAAGGGCAGTGAGGTGCAGTTCCCCAAGGCGGAGGGGCCTGCGGCCAAACCCAAGCAACTGCGGTCGTGGTCCTCGAGAGGGGGTGTCACACCCGAGGAGGGGTTACTCCTGGGAATCTGTTGGAGTCGGTCCCAGAAGGTGGAGGGGCCGAGAGCCCAACCCCCAGGAACAAGTGACCCCTGAGAAGGCTGACGCTGAATGAGTTCTTCCCAAGACAGTGTGCTCATGGTCCCTGAGAGCGGGTGTCACACTGAAGAAGGGGTTCCGCTGGGAGTCTGTTGGAGTCGGTTCCAGAGGGCAGAGGGGCCTACGGCCTAACCCCGGGGAGCTTGTGACCCGCAAGGAGCCTGGCACACTGAAGGGATTCTTCCAGGAATCGTGGGGTGCAGAGGGCATCAGCCTGAGAGCTTGCAACCACGCTGAGCAACTCCACTGTGAAGTGGCAGCAGCTGGAAACCGATTCGAGATTAAAGCAGCTGGACGAGGCAGCGTGGATGTGCAGTGGCAGAGCTGAGGGTTAAGGAAAATCCTGCAGAGGTGAGCCCGGATCGGGGCAGGGAACCCTGGACTGCATGGAGCTCTGAACCGAGTGGCCTGCCACAGGTCAAGGAGGGAAGGAGCGATTCCAACCCATCATCTACTAGTGGCCAAGACAGACCTGCGAAGAGTTTTCCAGGCCTGGGCTGAGGAAGGTGCCTGTGTGTCTGTGCAAGAAAGCAGCTTGTCCACTGGGAATGGCAAGTTGTCTGTGAGAGAAGCTGCTTCACCTTCTGTGTGTGTGTGGAGACCAGCCGGGAGGCTGGGACAAAGGAGAGAGTGTCTCCCATTGTCTGTCTGTGTTGAACAGCAGCAGCAGCCTGGGGAGAGAGCAGAGCCTGCATTTGGAAAAGGTGCCAATAAGAAAACTAGCCCATTGTCTGTGGAAGATTCCCCAGCCTGGGGTGGCTGGAGAAGGAACCACCAGAAAAGAGCATTCCAGGTGTGTCTCTGAATCCAGCCATGGGGGCTGGAACAGAGGGAGTGGCTCTGGGATGGGCAGTGGTGTCCCTGCTAAGGACACTGGTCCTTGGTGCAAAAAAAGTGCTTCTGCTTCTGGGGAAGTAAATCCTTTGCCTGAGCCTGTGGGGGCTCAAGATGGAGCCAAGATCCCAGAGCTGGATCTGAGGGCAGCTGAAGCCCAGATGGGAAGTGGGCCTACCTCTGTGTCTCTCAGGGGGGATAATGCTTTAACTCGGTCTAATCCAGTTAGTATCATCAGGGAATCCCAGAGACCAGACGATTCTGGTACTTGTTCTTTGCCTGTATGCTGAGGTGTTACTGGGAGGGGGTGAGAGGACTCTGTCCTACCAGAGTCATCCTCTCGCCAGGACACAAGAACAGATGGGCAATGGAGTTACGCTAACTGATGAAGATAAAGGAGCTGGTAGCAAAAGGGAGGAAAGGGATCCTAACCTTCTGTCCGGTGGTACTGGCTGTCTGCCTGGAGGGGGATTACGTGGAAATCTGCCTAATGGGCCAGAAGTAATCCTGGGTGTAGGTGAAACCCAGGAGCTGGTTGTGGCTCAAGGGAGCAGTGCCCCTGTGGAACCAGACAGGGGTGAGTTGTTGTTTGGGGGAGCTCTTAAGGAAGAGAATTTCCCTGAAACTTTTCCTGACCCGTCTGTGGGGACTGCAAAAAATGGGAGTGAGGTGAAGGAGAGTGAACAGAAAAGGTGCTTGTCTGTAAGCACCAGAGCAGCCCTTTGCCTGGGGAGAAGTTTGTTTCAGCTCCTGATGGCCAGGACCTGCCTGAGTGTGAAACCACTGGCTGTGCTCTGCAAGGGTCCAAAGCAGGCAGTGTAAAAGTTTCTCAGGAATTGGAAGCTGGTGCAAGTAAAGTAAAAACTATCAGGGAATGTAAGCAGCCCTGTGAGAACCAAGTAAAACAGCTGCACAGTCAGTCTCTGTAGGATGCAGGAGAGCGCCAGCAATTCCCCATCTCCAGATGGTGGAAACACGTATATTCTTATACTGGACTCCACTTCTGATTCCATGGGGAGGCAGTAGTTGGAGGTGGAAGGACAAAGGAGCTGTGGTCCTGGTGGGCCAGTAAGGGATAAACAGGGATTCCTTCATGTGGATTCTGCGTCTGGGACTCACAAAACAACTCTCAGAAAGCAGTTTGGTTTGCAAATTCCCAGACTGGCAGGAAGGGGGCCATCTCCCTGAGATCATCAATGGCCCAGCTCTTGTTAGAAGGGAGGGCACAGCCAGAGAGATCAAATTTCCACCCCAGGGGGCAAGGGAGAAGATTAGAACTTAATGGTGCTAAAAAAGGCCTCAGCCATTTATCCCCAAAATACCAGATTCTCAAGGAGGTTGCACAAAGGTTGTGGTCTACCAAAGAGCAACGTAAATGTACAGTTGCAATGGGTTTGTTCTGTTACTCACGCTGACTGCTGTAACCAAGGGGTGCTGCTACCAAAAGCTGTAGAATTGTACCATGTACTGAATGTTTGAAAAGAGCCATGTGACATAATAACATTAATGTAAAAGCATGAATTGTATGTTGAAGGAGTCTGTAACTCTAAAATGTCACCATTGTTCCCTGTAACTAGTCTTGCAACCTCTAACATAAAAAAAAACATTCCAAACCTATTGTGTGGCATGAAAGGGAAAACTGAGGCACACAACCATTGTGGTGGTCTGGCTAAATGCCAAGGATGGAAGCATTTGTACCTTCCGTCACTGGACTGTAACTGAATTCCAGACATTGGCCGGAGCAGCTGTGTGGGCTGGTGGTCAGATGGGGCAGGACCCAAACCACAAAAAACCTGTTTAATCTGTTGGTGCTGCAGCATCTGTATGGGCTCTGCCCGCCCGACTTGAGAACGTGGCTGACGGACTGGGGCCAAAGCAGCGAGACCAACCAACCCAAGGGAACTAAAGGGACTTGGCCGGCTGCATCACATGAAAAGGGCCAAGACCAAGCTCCTAACTTGGAGCCTCCCCCAGCAGGACTATGACGTGGAGGTGGTGCACATCGAGGGTAGCACTGAGGGTACAGCCGATGCCCTGTCACAAGGGAAGAGCCCCGAACTTCTCCAGGTCACCAGTTGAGTGACCCCGCTCAGTTCGGTCTGGAAGGGGGGAGAGATGTGATGGAGTGGGGGATACCTGTGTGTGTGTGAGCGGCTCACATAGGGTGTGGGGCTCCTGCTGAGGGTAACCTTGACAACCAGGTAACACCTTTGTACTGCAGACAAAGGAGGAGGTGGAGCCTGAGGGGTTTAAATTGAAACTGGGAGTTGGAAGCAGTTAGTCTGGGCTGAGGGAGAGCGAGACAAAGGAGGGGGCCAGGCCCCAGCTCTGGGGGCCCCTCGGGGCCTCCTCTCCCCGACATGGATTGAACTGGCTGTCTCTGCCTGCTGTACTGACTCCTCTGTACGATGCTGTGTCCTGTCGACTAATAAACCTGCTGTTTTCC
Organism: Carettochelys insculpta; assembly: GCF_033958435.1. NCBI lineage: Eukaryota > Metazoa > Chordata > Testudines > Carettochelyidae > Carettochelys > Carettochelys insculpta. The sequence goes on from NC_134140.1 coordinate 138,499,450, forward strand.
TGCTAAGTAAGAGACTCTCCTGCCTGCGGACGGGGTGCAAAGCTTGGGAAACCCCAGAACCCCATCACAACCCCTGCCCCTCGCCTGTACCCCAACCCTGCATTTCTACCCCTGCCCCTCCCCCTATACCCCAACCCTGCATTTCTACCCCTGCCCCTCGCCTGTACCCCAACCCTGCATTTCTACCCCTGCCCCTCGCCTGTACCCCAACCCTGCATTTCTACCCCTGCCCCTCGCCTGTACCCCAACCCTGCATTTCTACCCCTGCCCCTCCCCCTATACCCGAACCCTGCATTTCTACCCCTGCCCCTCCCCTGTGCCCAACCCTGCATTTCTACCCCTGCCCCTCGCCTGTGCCCCAACCCTGCATTTCTACCCCTGCCCCTCCCCTGTGCCCGAACCCTGCATTTCTACCCCTGCCCCTCCCCCTGTACCCAACCCTGCATTTCTACCCCTGCCCCTCGCCTGTGCCCCAACCCTGCATTTCTACCCCTGCCCCTCCCCTGTGCCCCAACCCTGCATTTCTACCCCTGCCCCTCCCCTGTACCCCAACCCTGCATTTCTACCCCTGCCCCTCCCCCTGTACCCAACCCTGCATTTCTACCCCTGCCCCTCCCCTGTACCCCAACCCTGCATTTCTACCCCTGCCCCTCCCCCCCTGTACCCCAACCCTGCATTTCTACCCCTGCCCCTCCCCTGTACCCAACCCTGCATTTCTACCCCTGCCCTTCCCCTGTACCCCAACCCTGCATTTCTACCCCTGCCCCTCCCCCTGTACCCCAACCCTGCATTTCTACCCCTGCCCCTCCCCTGTGCCCAACCCTGCATTTCTACCCCTGCCCCTTCCCCTGTACCCCAACCCTGCATTTCTACCCCTGCCCCTCCCCTGTGCCCAACCCTGTATTTCTACCCCTGCCCCTCCCCTGTGCCCCAACCCTGCATTTCTACCCCTGCCCCTCCCCTGTGCCCCAACCCTGCATTTCTACCCCTGCCCCTCCCCTGTGCCCCAACCCTGCATTTCTACCCCTGCCCCTCCCCCTGTACCCCAACCCTGTATTTCTACCCCTGCCCTTCCCCTGTGCCCCAACCCTGCATTTCTACCCCTGCCCCTCCCCTGTACCCCAACCCTGCATTTCTACCCCTGCCCCTCCCCTATACCCCAACCCTGCATTTCTACCCCTGCCCCTCGCCTGTGCCCCAACCCTGCATTTCTACCCCTGCCCCTCCCCTGTACCCCAACCCTGCATTTCTACCCCTGCCCCTCCCCCCCTATACCCCAACCCTGCATTTCTACCCCTGCCCCTCCCCTATACCCCAACCCTGCATTTCTACCCCTGCCCCTCGCCTGTGCCCCAACCCTGCATTTCTACCCCTGCCCCTCCCCTATACCCCAACCCTGCATTTCTACCCCTGCCCCTCCCCCCCCTGTACCCCAACCCTGCATTTCTACCCCTGCCCCTCCCCTGTACCCCAACCCTGCATTTCTACCCCTGCCCCTCCCCTGTGCCCCAACCCTGCATTTCTACCCCTGCCCTTCCCCTGTACCCCAACCCTGCATTTCTACCCCTGCCCCTCCCCTGTGCCCCAACCCTGCATTTCTACCCCTGCCCCTCCCCTGTACCCAACCCTGCATTTCTACCCCTGCCCCTCCCCCTGTACCCCAACCCTGCATTTCTACCCCTGTCCCTCCCCTGTACCCCAACCCTGCATTTCTACCCCTGCCCCTCGCCTGTGCCCCAACCCTGCATTTCTACCCCTGCCCTTCCCCTGTACCCAACCCTGCATTTCTACCCCTGCCCCTCCCCTGTGCCCCAACCCTGCATTTCTACCCCTGCCCCTCCCCCTGTGCCCCAACCCTGCATTTCTACCCCTGCCCCTCCCCCCCTGTACCCCAACCCTGCATTTCTACCCCTGCCCCTCCCCTGTGCCCCAACCCTGCATTTCTACCCCTGCCCCTCCCCTGTGCCCCAACCCTGCATTTCTACCCCTGCCCCTCCCCTATACCCCAACCCTGCATTTCTACCCTGCCCCTCCCCCCCTGTACCCCAACCCTGCATTTCTACCCCTGCCCCTCGCCTGTACCCCAACCCTGCATTTCTACCCCTGCCCCTCCCCTGTGCCCCAACCCTGCATTTCTACCCCTGCCCCTCCCCTGTGCCCCAACCCTGCATTTCTACCCCTGCCCCTCCCCTATACCCCAACCCTGCATTTCTACCCTGCCCCTCCCCCCCTGTACCCCAACTCTGCATTTCTACCCCTGCCCTTCCCCTGTGCCCCAACCCTGCATTTCTACCCCTGCCCCTCCCCCTGTGCTCAGTGTTGTGCTACTCCAGGCACATGGAAGAGCTCTGAACTTGGCTTACCTGGCCAATGTTTGCAGGCTGCTTCTGGGTGCAGAGCAGACACAGCCTGAATCTGGACTTACGCCTCGATTTAGAGACCTACATGTAAGGTAGGTGTGGCTATGTGGCTTCAGTTCCCTGGAGACATTACATGGAAACCTTCACACTAGGACCAACAGGGCCTCTGACCTATTGCTGTTCTCCTCAGGTCAAGGGCTGGTAGATGCTGGTTGCAGCTTATGACTGTGCTACTTTAAGCTAGTGACTGAACTGATGGTGCTATGGGGTATTACAGCAGCAGGGGCAGGGGGACTCCCCAGCAATGGGTCCTAAGCCATGACTAGGTGGCAATCAGAGAATCATAGACTGCAGGGCAGGCTGCCCTGACCCGTTTACACATGGGGATTTCCCTCGGCCAAGGGTGTCCCATGACAGCTGGCTGAACTCCTTTGTGCCGTTGGCGGAAGCTCACGAGGGCAGTGAATCTCGCCGCGTGGGTGCGTGGCAGGTGTGACGGAATCTCCGACTCGAGCGTAGTGGGGTCACCTACCATTGCACACAGGTGGGGGTTTGACAAACAGCCATGAGAAAATGATGGGGTCCTTTGCACCACACCCTCTGCGGGGGGACAGTGAGGCCAAATGCTGTGCAGTCACAAGAGGCAGCAAGTGTTCTGCAGCTGAGCTCCCCCGGCACAGTCACAGGGTGTCCTCCGTCCTCTGCCTTTCCACCAGGGGAACTCTGGAAAGCAGCCGTTGGAGCAGGACCTGTGTTCCTAGCTGGGCTCTCCTGAGAGCACAACTGAAATACAACAGGGTGCTAGGATCTACCACTGCGCACACGCACTGGCACCAGTACCCACCCCTTCCTCCCTTCCCGGCCATGGATATATCTGAGCAGCCCAGGGGAACCCACGTAGGCCATCTGCCACTACGACGACCACCACAGAGTATCTTCTTCGTCATTGTTTCCTCCTTTGTTACTGGCATTGTTAAAGTGTCACCCTGTCATCTTTTCATTTTCAACCCTCACTGACAGCACAATCTCATGTACCTTCTATTGAAGTCAATGAAGAACTGCTGGAAAACGTGGGTCACTTACCATACCTTGGAAATCATCTTTCCGCAAAAGTCAGCACTGATGCATCGTCTGAGCCGTGCAAGCTCTGCTTGCGTCTGCCTGAGACAAAGGCTCTTCAAGAATCGGACATCTTCTCCTTGTGTACCGTGCAATGGTTGTTCCAATGTTACTGTCTGCATGTGAAAGCTGGACAACATATAAGTGTCATTTGAAGGCACTTGAACTATATCATCAACGCTGCCTCAGGAGAAGCTTGACCAAGAGGCTCGCAGGTGGCTGAGGGGGGTGGCCTGTTGTAGAAAAGAGGCGGGGAGGGCATGAGGGTTTCTCAAAAATCAAAAGGGGGGCGTGATGTGGAAAAGTTTGGGAACCGCTGCCTGAGGCTGCGCAGTGTAATTTACAGGCAGGTTTGCTTGGATGGAATTTAAAGGCTTCCCCTGCACATGAAGCTGAGTGTAGGAGTCAGAGAAGCGCTGACTCACCATTTCTCAGCCCACAAACCCATCAGAGGGTTTCATTGGTCCCTGGCATCTCTGATGCCTCCAGCTCAAAGGTATGGCCTGTCATCTGCAGCCTGTCTGATCTCGGCAGGCTTGTGTGCAGCTCTCTGATGAGGGTATGTTCCGCCCTTCCACTGAGTCTGTCCCTGAGACACAAGTGAGTGGCTTTGTCACACAACCTTCCCTCTTCACACTCAGCACAATGAGCAGAGAATGAACAGAGAGCCAGGAGCTCGTCTCCCGGGTCCTGTGCAAGCCGCCGACATTGGACCCTGCCAGTGGGTGGAGCACCTGACATCGGAGGTCAGGGATCATTTCCACGACTCAGCTCGCATGTTCCCTAGCAGTGCGACGCGCGTGCGTGTGTGTGCGCTAGTGTCACTAGCCGCTTTCTTGGGCCCCATGTCACCGCGATGATTCATTCTGCATTCTCCCCAATGGCCTGAGGGTGTCTCCAGGGGCCAGGCCAAAGTCCTGCAGAACCACCCAGCAGATACTGGGGGCACCTTCTCTGCTGGTGGGAATTGTCAGACCTCCGCTGAGGCACCCACCTGGCTGGGCCTCAAGGCTTCTTTTCACTGCAAAGGAGAGAGGCTCATTTTCCCCAGGACCTAACATCAACCACACCATCAGGGGCTTTTTTACCTGCACATGTACTAATATAATATATGCCACCATGTGCCAGCAATGCCCCACTGCAATTTACATTGGCCAAACTGGACAGTCTCTACGTAAAAGAATAAATGGACATAAATCAGATATCAGGAAGGGTAACATACAAAAACCTGTAGGAGAACAATTCAATCTCCCTGGACACTGTGTAACAGATTTAAAAGTAGCAATTCTACAACAAATGTCAAAAATAAACCCCAAAGAGAAACTTCAGAACTGCAATTCGTTTGCAAATTTGACACCATCAACCAAGGACTGAACAGAGACTGGGAGTGGCTGGCCCCTTACAAAAGCAGTTTCTCTGCTCTGGAAGTTCACACCTACACATTAGAATCCGACAATGGGCCACATACCCCCTGACTAAATTGACTTGTTTTCTCCTTTCTTGATGTATACTACTGACAATGGGCCATTTGTATCCTGACTGAATAGATCTTGTCAGCTCTGGCCCCCTTCTTTACTGAGGCCCCCCCTCTAAATCCTCCTCTGAATCACTCCCCCCCACTTATGCATCTGATGAAGTGGGTCTTTGCCCATGAAAGCTTATGCTCCAAACTATCTGTAACAGAGAGGGAGCTGTACTAGTCTATATACTATCAAAATAAAGCAGTCCAGCAGCATTTTAAAGACTAACAAAATTATTTATTAGGTGATGAGCTTTCGTGGGACAGACCCACTTCTTCAGACGATAGCCATACCAGAACAGGCTCAATATTTAAGGCACAGAAAACCAAAAATATTAATCAAGGTTGACAAACTGAAAAAATATTATCAAGGACAGCAAATCAGAGAGTAGAGGGGCAGAAGGTGGGAGGTGGGGGAGTCAAGAGTTAGATAAAGCCAAGTATGCATAAGACCCCCTATAATGACCTAAAAAATTCCCATCCCAGTTCGAACCAGGTGTTAATGTGTTGAACTTGAATATAAATGAGAGTTCAGCAGCCTCTCTTTCCAGACTGTTGTGAAAATTCCTCTTCAGTAAAACACAGACTTTCAGGTCACTAACAAAATGGCCGACTCCATTAAAGTGCTGACTGGCAGGTTTGTGGATCAGGAGTGTTTTAATGTCTGTTTTGTGCCCATTAACTCTTTGTCTAAGAGAGTTTGAAGTCTGTCCAATATACAAAGCATCTGGGGCACGTGATGACACGTATGATGTTAGTTGAGGAACATGAAAATGTGCCCGTGATTCTGTGACTAACCTGGTTAGGTCCAGTGATGGTATCCCCAGAATAGATGTGTGGACAAAGCTGGCAGTGGGCTTTGTTGCAAGGGAAAGTCCCAGGACTCTCTCCCCGGGAGCCTGGCGAGGGACTGGAGTGCCTGACTTGCAGCACCCCACTGGGAAAGGTTTGGCCTCTGGCTTCATGACGCACATGCATTGTGCTGCATGTTCTCATAGAATCACAGAATCATAGCGCTGGAAGGGACCTCAGGAGGTCATCTAGTCCAGCCCCCTGCTTCAAGCAGGATCAACCCCAACTAAGTCATCCCAGCCAGGACCTTGTCCAGCCGGGACTTAAAAAACTCAAGGGATGGAGAATCCACCACCGCTCTAGGCAACGCATTCCAATGCTTCACCACCCTCCTGGTGAAGTAGCTTTTCCTAATATCTAACCTACACCTTTCCCCCTTCAACTTCTGACCAGAACGCCTGAGTCCTTGTTCTCACGCAGTGAGGTCAGCTTCATTCCCTACCAGCTACCTGCTGGCTTAGATCAGCTCAAAGAGCAAACACCAGGGCAAGTCTCTCTACATGGGCCTCCCTGCCTGACTAGTTTTCTGGTGAGCGAGAAGGAGAAAAGGCCGTTTCCCAGGGGCTGTGTTCACACTGCCGGCAGTAAAGCATCTCAGCCAGGCGTGAATGCTGGCAGAGTCCAGAGTCACGCTGCGGTAGGGTCCAGTCACTATGTTCAGAGATACAATCAACGGCAGGAGTCTCACTGTGGAGACTAATCACCGAGAGTAGGCAGTCGTGCACAGCTCTACTCACAGCTCATGAGTGCTTGAACTCCAGCGAAGCCTCCACTCCCCTGAGAGCCCAGTGGGTGGGCCCAGCTCAGCCAGGCCGCCCCTCCCAGTCACTCCACAGAGCTCCTTGCAGGAGAGGAGATCTGCTCTCGTGTGCAAGAACCTGAAGGAAACTTCCTTTACTGCTCACCCCACTCTTTCCCAGTGCATTCCTCTGACTCACACTGAGAGCGGCTGATGTGTTCCACGAGGGTCTCCTTTATCTCTTGTCCACTCACTGGATTTTGAATGGTTTTGCTGGTGTACTGAACATTAGTGGTGCCTCCTTATAAGTTAACCAGCAGCTCTTCTGCACCAGTGCCAGCAAAATGCACCATGCAGGATTCCAGTGACCCTGGCCAGGCCAGGCTGAGATCTCTGTGGCCACAGCATGGCAAGCCCCAGCATCCCAAAGCAAACATTTGGCCTTTCACTGAATCCTTTGAATTTCTTCAGATTGTGTGACTGATTTGACGAAGCCTTGGCACCCCCCAAGAGCATCTTCCCCACACTGTGCATTTCTTTGGTGCTGTGAAGTGTGTGACCAGAGTACATCCACAACTCTAAAGTTCACTGAATTTTTCTCACCCTGACTAACCCCACCCTTGACAGACCGTGATATCCTCCTTGTGCTCCACAAATCACACAGCAGCCAGCAGTGGATTCTTTTCTACACATGAGACCACGCTGTCCAAGACTAAGGTAGCCTTTCTGCATTGGTAGAAGCAGGTGCACCCCAGCTTTGGCCTTGTACTCACAGGCCTGAAGCCACTCCCTGTGAAGCCATTGGAAAGACTCATAGTGGGAACCATCCCAGGCAGTGCTCCCAGTAAGCTGTGCTCTTGTGCTCAGGGGAGAGTCCAATGCTGCCCAGATGATTGGCGGAGCGCTCACGGGTGGGTTTTTGTCTCTAGTGTGATGCATGTTCTCACATTCCTCAGCACGCACAAACATTTGTTCTGCACATGGATGATAACAACAGGTGCATGGATGGAAGAGATCAGTGGGAACATTGCTGGTGGGTAGTGTAGTACGGCATGCGGCCTGTCTTACCTGGCTGCTACAGGGAGGTGACGTTTTGCCAAAGGCAATGCCAGAAGAAAAAAAAGGGGTTGAAAGGTGCACTTTGCAAGCAGGCATGTTTTCAGTGCTCATTCGGGAGAACAGACTGGTGGTGTCAAATAATGTCTCTCTGGAAACAAAAGGGGCAGCAAGCTTTTCTCTTTCAATCACGCCCCAAAGCCAGCCCAATCCGGCTACGTTTACATTTTCACTTGAGAAGCTGCCTGGGCTTGGGAGTCAGGTATCAGAGGCAGGGGGAGGCTAAAACTCACATCCCACCCACACTCCATCACCTCCTGTTCTGGTTCTCCCAAGCCTGGCTACCAGCCCCTCCAGCCCTTGGAGCTGGGGGCCTGGGGCTGCATTGCATGACAAACCCATGGACCAGGGCCAGGTACCATTGGGCTGCAGCGTCTGGTGCTTTGGGGTGGGGGCCGTGCTCCCTGGTTTGCCCATGCTCTGGGGCTAGTGTGACTAGAGCGAGCCTTCCCAAGGCAGCAGTTACCTGGACACCACTCCTGCAGCAAGGAGCAGACAAACTGACTCTTCTGTGAGAAGGATCTGATGGAGATTTAATCGAGTTCTGAACAACAAACGTCTCTGCTCTGAATCTCAGGTGGGAAGAAAGCTGAGTTTCTTGCTGAAACTGTGAAGGGCTGACCACGGTCATGCACTGAAAAGAGGGGGTAGCTGACAAGTGAGGCCTGAGTGACAGCCACTCAGCAGGGCCCACAGTCCTTGCTACCATCAAGCAAAGATTGTCCGGGCAGAGCTTTCTTGGGGACTGCTCCATAACAACGGAAGGAACTTCCTCAGGAGCGAAGAATCATCCCCTGTCTCCTGCCTGCTGCTCTGAGAGCGGGATGCATGTCTCCAATTGGCCTTCTCCAACGCAAACACAAAACAGCCCAGATGTGTGAAGAGAACAAAATGAAAGCAACATCTATGTAAACCGAACCTTCAAGCTGAGGAGAGAGATGGACTGAGCTGCACATGGCAGCAGTTACCACCTAAGGCAGTCCAGAAGTGGGAATCACTCAGATACTGTGCTGGGAGAGGGCAAGAATATACTGGGAAGAGAAGCACATTCTTTACCTGAGAAGTGTGTTTGCTGCACAGTGTTAACAAGTATAACTGGGAAAAATTAGCTTCCTAACAAAGATTTATGAAAAGGTTCTTGGTTATTTTCATAGATGCAATTGTCAGGTGTTTTTCAGCTTAGCACCTTCTAATCAAACAGCAGCAAATTCTCTGAAAGAAAGGCTAGTTGTTGTTTATTTCTTGTCCGCCTGAAAGTCCCCATAGAGGATGGGAGAGTTCACAACTGCCTCAGAGCCTGGAACAGAGCCAGAACAAAGAGCCAGAACAAAGCTCTGTTCCAGGCTCTGAGGCCAAATTCAGAGGTTACATGCACAATGAAAAGAGCTAAAAGCAGAGTGGTCGATGTTTTAAAAAGGAAGCTTTGAGATCTGGCTGAGCTGAAGCCACTGGGAGCTGATGAGGCTCAGCACTTTTGCAAGTCAGCTGGTGTATTTGGGGGCCTGAACAAGGATTCCAGGGCCTATATTTTGGGTAAGTTTTTGCATCGTTTCCCAGTTGCTTTTGATTGCATTCAGATGAGGAGCATTTCTCTGCAGCTAAGAGGAGCAGAATTTACTGTTTCTTACATGAAAGACAAGCATCTCCGTTTATCTCAGGACTCCAGGAGCTCAGGGTTTAAAGAAAATGGTAACCATTGCAAGACACATCAAGGTTGGCAATATGTGCTTTTCACTAGTTTACACTGATCCAGGAAGTGAAGGTCTGGTAGATTACAGGTGAGCTATTCTACAGAGGCTAATCTTGTGTCCAGCTGAGTCGCTCTCACATTCTTATTGGCTAGGGTCACTGCAGATCAAAGTTGTGTATGGGTCCTGCCTCTGTCTCACCAACTGGAACTAGCTCCTGTGAATTTCACAAGAGAATTTAGTTGTCTACTTCTACGGAGAGCTCATTGATGCAGCCAACAATGCTGCATGAACCTCTAGCCCTGGCATCTTTTTTGGCAGAGGGAAGGAGGGGTTCCTGGTGGAGCCAATGGCAAATGAACAAACATTCAGAGGCAAGACACCTGGTTCTGGATTTCATATCCAGGTCTCTGGAGCATGAAGCTCCAGGGGGCTCTGTTTGGCCATCACAGCTAGGAGACTATCAGAGAGTTCACAGTGAGAGCTCAGTGCGGATTCCCAGCACCCTCCACATGCACTCGTGCACACACACACACCTGAAGGTGTGGGAGCAGGCGGAAAAGCACTGAGCCATCTTTGCTTTGAAAAAATCAGTTTTTAGCCCTTCTGGTAGTGGAGAAAAACTTGTGAAGCGGGTGCACCCTAAAGGGTCAGCCAGCAACGAGCAAAGAAAAGAACCCAGAGTTAAAACAAACTCATGATTTTTAAGCTAGTCTTATGATTATTGTTGGCCTGAACCTGGACACTTATGTCTGAGTTGGGCAAAAATATTGTACAGACGTAACTGTTTAAAATAAGGGAAAAGTCCCAGTCTCTGTAATGTATCTTCATGTGGAAGCTTTTCTGTACCTCTGATCATTCGTATTGCCTTTTTCTGTACCTTGGCCAATTTTAAATAGCTTTCTGAGACGGGGTGACCAGACCTGCACCCAGTATTCCAGGTGTGGGTGTACCATGGATTCACAGAGGGCAACATGTTTTATTTAGCTTTTTGGACTGTTGCAGGGCCACTGAGCAGATGTTTCCAGAGAACTATTCACAGTGACTCATAGATCTTTTTCTTGAGTGGTAACAGCTAATTCAGATCCTATCATTTTTAGGTGTAGTTGGAATTATGGTTTCCAATGTGCGTTACTTCCTCTTTATCAACACTGAACTTCATGTGCCATTTTGTCACCCACTTCTGTGAGATCCCTTTGTAACTCTTTGCAATCAGCTTTGGACTTAGCTGTCTTGAGTAATTTTGTGCTGTCTGCAAATTTTCTACCTTTTTTCTAGATCATTTATAAGTACGTTGAACTGCTTTGATCCCAGTACAGACCCCTGCGGAACTTGGCTATTTACCTCTCTTCATTCTGAAACTAGTTTATTCCTAGCCTTTGTTTCGGATCTTTTAACCAGATACGGATCCAGCAGAGGGCCTTTGCACGTTTTCGATGGCAGCTGACTTTGTTTACATTGGTCAGGCACCTTGTGAACGGCTTTCTCAAAGCCCAAGTACATTACACTGGCCACCTCCAAGAGTTCTAGTGGATTGGTAAGGCATGATTTCCATTTACAACAATCATATTGACTCTTCCCCAACAAATTGTGTTTGTCTAGGTGGCTGATAAATCTGTTCTTTCTTACCCTTTCGGCCTGGTACTGAAGTTAGGCTTACCGACCTGTAATTGCCAAAGTCACCTCTGGAGACCTTTTAAAATATTGGCCTTATATTAGCTACCATCCAGCCATCTGGTCAGAGCTGATTTAAGTGATGGGTTACGTGCCAGTGCTAGGAGTTCTGGAATTTCATACATGAGTTCCAACAGCCCAAGATATACGTTCTAGGTTGTTCATTTCCCTCAATGATGGTCAATTGTTTCAGCTCTCCTTAGTGCAGTAGTGCTGCAGCCAGCAGAGTGTCATAGACCCCAGAGAACACTCCCTCCTGGCTGCCCACTAGGCTGACTGTGGCAGGAATCCAAGTCTCCCTGCTTGGATCTCTTGGGGCTGTAGCCTGGCCTGACTCTGCCTTGGCTTCTTGACACAGTTTCTGGGCCCTCATTCTGAGGCACCTTCTCAGAAAGGGGGCTCCTCAGCTCACTGGCATTAGCCCCCAAGAGCAGCGCTGACCCCTAGACACCCTAATTTCTCATGCACACCTCCCCCAGTAGCGCACACGTCTGGTTACAGTGCGCCTCTCTCAGGGGCACCTAGCCACTAGGAAGCAGCCAACACAGACAAGCCACTCACAGTCTGACATGTGTGTGCTCTCTTACACTTCATCTTGTAATGCCCAGGAGAGCACAGACCAGACCACCCCAGGCAAGAGACATCTGAAACTGCAGTGTCTCTCACCAGCTCATCCTCCCCTTGGGAGCCGGTGGAGAGCCCCGCGGGGGCAGGCAGGCAGCTCTTACACCGTAAGTGGCTGTTCCTCATGGCCTGGACTAAATGGAACCCTGTGCAGATCTTTTACCTTCTCCCCCCGAGCGTGAAGGGACCAGTCTTTCGTCTAGAATGAATAGATTTCCAACAACTGGCTGCTTGCAGTCAAAGGAGCCTGTGTTGCTGTTTTTTTACCATAACACTTTCATCCCCAAATGCAGGCAGCCCGGTCCAAAAGGAGGCTGCACATTCCACACAGAGTTTGCAGCCTGACAGGAGCACAAGGTGGGTCAGGTTAGAAGAGAGGAAGCTAAACGGGATACGACAGAGGTCTATGAAATCATGGCTGGCATGGAGAAAGTGAATAAAGAACAGTTGTGTACTTGTTCTGGTACCGCAAGAACCAGAGGTCACCAAGGGAAACTAATAGGCAACAGGTTTAAAACAAACAAAAGGAAACATTTTTCACACAGTGCAGTCAACCCGTGGAAGTCCCTGCCAGAGGGTGTTGTAAGACAAGGACTTGGTCTAGTTCTCCTTCAGACCCTGCTAACCACATGAGGCATAGGTCCGTCAATGGCTAATTTTAGAGAGGACAGGTAGGGATGGAGACCCTGGCCTCTGTTTGCCAGAGACTGGAGATGGATGACAGCAGAGGGGTCAGTCAATGACTACCTGTTCTATTCCCTCCCTCTGGGGCTCCTGGTATCGGCCACTGTCAGAAGACAGGACACTGGGCTGGATGGACCTTTGGTGTGACTAGTATGGATGTTCTTAGAAGATTTTACTTTCTCACAATGAATTCACAAATTGTATGGACATGTTTCTAGTTCATCACATAAAGTTACACTGAGTTAATAGAGCAGGGAACCAAACCCCAGGGCCCCAGATCCCCTGAGCCAACAAACCTCACAGGAATCCATCAACTGTCCCATATTTGATTTGCATTTAAATAACACGTAATTGTGTGTTGTCTCTATAAGGGAATAACTCTTCAGGCAAGGAAACAATATGCTCGAGACTGTAAGAAGGAAATAGCAACTAGAACAGTGAAAGCAAGAGCGACTTTGAAGGTGATGGATAAGATCTGGAAAAGCAAAATGATTAGCTTAGGAACAAAGCTGTGTCTTGAAAATGTGTATTCAGCAGCACGTGATATGGATATTAGACATGGGTGATAATGAAAGATTTGAAGAGAAGGATATTGGCGTTCGAGAAGAGTTGTTATAGAAAGATTCTGAGAATAGGATGGATGCAGAAGGTCACCAGCGAGGAATTATACAGGAAGATACAGCTGGAAGAGAACCTACTGCAGAAGGCTGTACAACAGAAGTTACGGCTATTCAGGCATATCTGCGGAATGAACGATGAATGAGTAAGCAAAACACAGGTATTTGGCATAATGGACAGTTTGAATAGGAGAGGACGAATCCACAGAGAATGGGTAGATGATGTAGTAGACTAGTGCAGAGCTAGTCTACAGAAACTAAGCCACTTCGCACTGGACAGGGAAAGATGGAAGGATATAGTGAGAGAGGCATCAGACACCAATGGGTGCTGAACCCACAGTTACTGATGATGGTGAAGGAAAAAGCCTTGTTTCCCCCACCCCTACCCCCGGGGGCATATCGCATCTGTTGTTTCCCTAACTATGTAAATGAAAATGGTAACATGTTTGGAAAGGGCATTAGAAGGGATACTTTTCTTACGGATCAAATTGGAGGACATTAAAACAATGGGAAGAAAGACATGTAAGTGTAAATATGTGAGACCCATGTTTTAAACCAACAATGAATGCCATGGGTTTTGGTCATTCAGTTTCTTCTGTACATGTGTACATTCCTGCTCAGGTGGAGAAGGCTGAAGGGCGTGTTAATTAGCCGTTTCTGAGAGGCAAATCAGCTTACTGCAGGTTCTGTCTTGTGTAATAGCTAATAGAAAGTTCAGAACTCCTCCCAAGAGTATCCTCTCTCCCTGCCTTGGCTGAAACATTGTTGACAATAACAGGTTCAGCATAATTAGGTGTATGTTAACTAGGGCGAGTGATTGTGAACCAATTTGGGCGTCTAACTCTCTCCAGCTACTATTAGAGTTTGTGTCATGGGCAATCAGCTGCACTGGGTGTTATTTGCTACCTGAATCCACAACTCCCTGCACATGAGGTGTAAACAATTGCATGGAACACGTGTGTAGCCTAGTGATGCCAGTCCATGGGAGCTTTGAGGTTCGCTGCCCTGGGGCCTGCAACCAGCCTGCTTTGGAAGAGAAATCACATGGGCTTTGCTGCAGGCACTTTGGTTAAGCAGCCGTTCAAGGCCTTTTCCATTCTGCAGGTGGGATGGGCATTCAGACGTACAGCTCTTACTCATGTAGAATCACAGAACAGTAGAATGGGATGGGACCTCAAGAGGTCCTCAAGTCCAGGTGCCATCTAGATGGGAACATAGGCCAGCTGCCTGACATGGCCGAGAGGCGCCGCACACAAAACCAGATACTCTGCTGTGGTCAATCATTTCAGTCAATCACAGCTCAGCTGCCACTGGCATGGGAAACCCACCTGTGCTGCCAAAGATTCTTCTCCAAACACATTAAAAACCAAATTCCAGTAGCAGAAAATGGATGATATGCAAATGAAGCTCCAAGGAAAGTGCCCCACGATCTGGCGACAGCAGCAGCGTTTAATCGCACCGGATTGCCATACCTGGCCCTGCCTCTTGTCCAGCTAAGTGTGCTGCTGTTAGGAGAGAAAACATGCCTGGTGGAAGGTCCCACGCCCCGCCAGCTGTGCTCCTGGGTGAACGGAGGCACTTTTGTGACCATTTGCATTTACCATTGCTATTGTAGAGAGCCTTGGCCCCACCGAGAACAGGCCCTTGCACAAGGCACTGTACAGACAGACTTCACCCCAAAGAGCTGAATGGTGAAGCCCTTACTCACACGGGGGGGCAGTTTCTCTGATGGGCAGAACCACAGAAGCTAATAGGTCCAGTGCAAATAAGGGGTCAATGAGCTGCCCTGCCCCCCTGTTTTATTAGACTCATGTAACAGGTGCAGGGCAGGGGGAAGAAGACCACGGCAATAAGGCCTGCCCTGACACAAGCAGCAGTAAATGGAGGGCGTACAGAAAGCCAGCCATGAGGGTGCCAGCTCTTGTAGAGCCAGAAGGTGCAGCTCATGGCCCTGGGCGATAGGAAGGCTCTCAGCGCTCAGTCACTGGGTGCCTTTAATTTAACACGGTGAGATGTAGTCAGAAAGACAAGAAGCAGCAGGTTTATTGGCCATATCCGGCTTTGCGGATCACCGTGTTGTGCCCAGCTGCTGTAGAACCCCTGGCACATTCTCTGGGATCTGTCTCTGCTTGGATGGCTCCCAAGCCCAGGCCTCGAAAAGGCCTCTGTGCTGCTGCCCATTGACACCCCAGTGATTGCAGGGCAAGTGGAGTTCCTCCCACCACTGCAGCATGATACTGCCCTTGAACCCAGGCCCTGCATGCACAGGGCTTGGAGGAGTCTGTGATGGCAGTGCCATAACAAACCAGTCTCCTGCTAAGGACTGGCAAGGAGACACAGGTGGGTCAGACCCTGAGAAATGTGTATATGTAGCACCCTGGGGTCAAGGAGGGATGGAGACCCAGTTGTGCTATCCACTGTGCTGACCTCTAGCAGGAAGAGGGTCCCCACCCCAGAGCATGTACCGGTGGAGCTTTCCTTTATATGACCCACAAACCCATGCCCCAGAAGTGGAGATTCATGGTGTGGAGTTCACACAAGGTGGGCTAGCAATGGACAACCCTGATCTTTCCATCCATTGCAGCCATCGCCAGCTGTCACTCACTTCCCAGGCACATTAGGTCAGTGTGGGACAGTTGCCAGTGATTTCATGAGTTTTCTGCTCTCCTCCCACCCTGGGGAGCAGAGGCTCTGGTTGAGGATTATGCCTGTCGGTGCTGTTTTCACCTGCTGTAGCGTCTCCCCCATTGGCTGGTCTGGTGGGAATGCGTTGGCAGAAAGGAGGGTCTGGCGGCAGTCCTTGAAAGCGTCAGGTTTCGATTCACATCAGTCGAGCAGAAGGTTGTTCCCCAGTTCAGCCCCATTCACGGCAAGTGCCTTGCCCCCACCACCTTGGCTTTGTGCCGTGCCTGTCCCAGAGGAGTGCAGTTCCCTTGCTTGGTCATGGAGGAGATGTGATCACTGAGGTAACGGTGCTCTGCCCCACTGCCAGCTTTAAAGATCATGTCCCAGGCCTGGGGTTGGTGGTGGGATGAGGCTGGGAGCCATTGGAGAGGCTGAAGCACAGAAGTAATGGGGAGGAAAAGGGCTGTGACGTGCTGGGCCCTTCAGCCCTGGTACAATCAATTAGAATGTTCCAGTCAGCTGATGACCAGAGCCTGGACAGATCTGTGCTCAGGAGTGAGGGCAAAGATTGCTATCCCACAGGAAATGGGGGAAGCCATGTCTGAAAACGGACGCTGCCTCATCTTTTGGGGGACGTGCTGAGGGATGATGGACCTAGGCACAGTTCGGTGAGTGGAGCAAGCTGCCCTACAGGGGAGAGAGAGCGTTGGCCTGGCCAGTTGCCCCAGGCATTGTCCCCTCACAGCCAGCATCACTTCAGTCTCAGCCAGGGGTGAGGGGTATGTGTGAGCTGGCCAATGGTCACCCAGGGCTTGCGATCCTGAGTGCTGGACGCTGTGCAGTCTGCATTGTAACTGAAATCAGTGTATCTGAAAATGTGGAAAACCTCCAAAACATTTAAATAACTGGTATTCTGTTTAGCATGGCTATTGTTTAACAATGCAATTAATCACAAACACCTTTTCAAATTATGACAGAGAGGGAGCCATGTTAGTCTGAATTCTATCAAAACAAAACAGCAGTCAAGTAGCACTTTAAAGACTAACAAAATAATTTATCAGGTGATGAGCTTTCGTGGGACATCTGAAGAAGTGGGTCTGTCCCACGAAAGCTCATCACCTAATGAATTATTTTCTTAGCCTATAAGTGCTACTGGACTGCTTTTTTACCTTTTAAAATTGTTTGACAGCCCTACTGTGCATGTGTTCTGTATTGCTAATGTGAGTTGCTCTAACTCTGGCTCCCAGCCACAGCATCTAGTTGTGTCTTTGTCTGATAAATTAAAGAGCCGTCTGCCCCCTGAAATTTCCTTCCCTTGCAGGTATTTGTAGCCTTCACTCAGGTCACTGCTCACACTGCTCTCTGTGACAAGCTGAGTCAATTGGGCTGTTCACATCCTTCAGTGTAAGGTGCTCCTCCCCAGACCCCTATGGTTTGTCTCAGAACCCTTTCATTAGGGCTAACAAGTAATTTGTGAACTTCAAAATATTCATGATGCTAACCAGTGCTGAACTAAATTCCATGCAGCTGAAGAGACTGCACATGTTGTCCATGGGGACAATGAACATTATAACTCCAGTGCCAATACAGTTCCACCTAAACAATCTACTGTCTGGGTGGAGAACAAGATGGTGACTCAGACTAGGCCAGGAGAAATGAAGGCGCTGAAATGGAATCCGGTGAAAGGGAGGACACTGGGGATTTAAAGGAGATGTGAGCCTTGGAATAATTCTAACAACTCTACGTCAGGAAACACAGCCATGAAATCAAAGAAAAATAAAGTGAATTACACTTTGGTCTCATCACCTACAGACATCTGACCTGATGTCACTAATGCGTCTCCTGCTGCCACTTTCCTAGAAGAGCCCTCACTGCCTGGAGGCAGAAGAGCAGCTCAAGCAATATGGCTTAGTCCAACAGGCTACTGGGCCTGATTCGGCACACCCACAGCAACCCACATGCACAACTTCATTTCACGTGCACGACTGACTACACGAGCCTGTGCCAGGGCAGGGTAAGGCTCTGGGCGAACACCACTCCTTTGAGCGACAGGGGCCTGGCCTGGAACAGAAGCACCTAAGTGGCCCAGACAGTGAGGCGCTGAGGAGCGGCTGACGCAATGCACCCACACTCGGCACGGTTCTTGGCTTTCCAGGCTCATGTGAGTGGCTCCTTAATGCATGAGTGATGCCATCAGTCAGAGGGGCATCGCCCAGCAGTTCTCCACCCGGCCCATGCCCCGCAGCACTCCCGACCGACCGTGAGAAAGTTCTGACAACTCAGAGCCTCAGCCAGTCCTCCTGCAGCAGCACCGCCCGCTCAGCCGGAAGGCGAGTGACACC
Source organism: Carettochelys insculpta (assembly GCF_033958435.1). NCBI lineage: Eukaryota > Metazoa > Chordata > Testudines > Carettochelyidae > Carettochelys > Carettochelys insculpta. Next base: position 138,517,409 of record NC_134140.1, read on the forward strand.
ATCCCCAGCCCAGGGAGGAAAGGCAGTCAAGTATGTCATGAGTCAGTCACCAGCCCACGCTGAGTGTAAATTGCTGCTTGGTCTCTGCAGCTGCCTCTTGCTGGCACTTCCACTTAGGTCTCTACCGATACGTGGAGCACGTTCCCGTCAGCCTGCTCTGAAACGTCAGGCCAGAATGGAAGGGCTGTGTGGGCGTGCACGTGTGTGTGCTCATGGGCACGCCTGGGGCTCGGCGTCACTGATAACACTCATGAAGCTCGGAAGAGTCACTGCTCTGATTCTTGGGAGCCCCCAGAAATCCAGCTGCTTTTGGGGACCTTCCCCAAGACACTGGGGTTTGCAGTGAGCAGAGGGTGTCGTGTGAGTTTGGCACTACCTGCAGAAAGCCCCTTGCTAACTAAGCCAAAGGGACACTGCAAATATTCCTTGGGCTCCAGCTATGAGCCCTACCGTGCACTTGTGAAGAGGCAGAAGGGACATATTAGCCCCATTATTCGTCTCAGTGAGATACCTGTAACCATGGAAACATGCACACAGGGAAATCTGTGGCTGCAGGTGGCTGCCCTCCTCCAGCACATGAGCGACAAGCAGAGAACGGAGGTTTAGCTGCGACCGGCGCTGTGTAACAGCCACACCCACCGGCTCAGCAAAGCAGCAAATCCCTTGCACCAGGCCAAGGACTAGTGCGAATCACTGCCCCATGGCACAGGGATCCAGGGCAGACTCCCAGCCTCCATCTGGTTCCTGCACGGAACCTCTGGGGCATCACAGGTGCCATGGGCAGGCTGGGTTCCAAGGTGCCAGGCCAGTCCATTGTGCTCAGCTCCTGCCTGCTCCAGAGCCAGTGGCATACAGGCCGAGATGCCCCACTCCGGCTGAGCTGGCACCGAAAGTGGGGGCCTGGGAGGCTGCTCAGTAGGAAGCCAGTTCTGTCTCCCTGACCCAGAGCCACATTCCTGGCAGATGACAGACTGGCACAGGGGCAGATGCACCTCACCCACTGGCCTGGAGCCCCGGGGGTCAGGACTGAAGAGTGGTAAAGCTCTATGCGCCTGAGCTGGCCGGCCAGCCAAGCCTGCCCAAGACTCCATGTGCTCCTCTCATGGAGGGAAGAGGATGGCCAGCCCAGTGCTGGGTGTGCTCCAAGCAGGGCTGTTTTCTGCTGGCTGTCTCTGGCAGCGGGAAGGCTGCTCCCACTGCTGGCCCATTGCAAAGTGGCTGCCGCAGTGCTGGGAATGTACCCCCCAAGGGGCGCTCATTCTGTTGTGTTCTCTTTGGTCCAGGCCCACCTACACCAGTGGTGGGGACGTGCAGTGGGCCTGTCCCTCCTGTGTCCCTGTCCCTGTGGAAACCGGCCACACAGAGTGAGCAGCAGCGATGTGCAAGGTCGTGCCACAATGAGAGGTCACTGCCTGAAAGCTGCCCGCTGGCCTCATTAGCGCACACAGGACTCCCCCGCTGGGTTCCCACCAGGCACCACACCTAAGCCTAGCTTCAGTGTTTGGAGTGTGGACCAGGGCTCTCAAGGGTTGTCCAACTTCACCCTTCTCGAGAAGCCTTCTCCGGACTGGACAACCTCCTGGGGTCTCTTTAAACCCGACTGGTCTCTGATCGTCTTCTACCCACAGCCACACTGCACCCTTGGCACCCTGCACCTCCTGCCCTGCAATATCAGCAGAGAAGCAGCTGCCCCCTCCAGCATGCCAGCCCTAGGACAGGCGCACAGGCTCAGGTTCAGCTCTGAGCTGAGAGCCTGCTGGTCAGCTCTCCCCACTGCTGAGACGGACTGCACCTCAACCTCACCCAGGACTGCTGGCACTCTCCCACGGACAACCTCACTCTGCAGCCATTCCTCCTCTCCCCCAAATCCTGACCCCCTGCAGAAATGGGCCCATGCAACTCAGCCGGTCGGCCCTAGGGGTGAATTCAATAACGTCTGCAGGTGGCACTTGTAAGAAAGAGACTTTACTTCTGTCAGCACCACAGTGTCACTGGTGCCAGGCTGGGAGCGTGAGATGGATCCAGCCCAGTTCTGTGTCTGGGCAACAGGATTGGGAGATCTTTGTCCCTGGCAATGACGCATGAGGTAGACAGCATCTTGCTTGTCTCTCAGGTCCCCAGCTGACCAGGGTGTTGGTGACCTGCACAGCACTGGGAGACATACCCATGGTGCCATTTTACTGGGGCTGTCAAGCAATTAAAAATTAATCATGAGTAATTGCAATTAATCACACTGATAAATTACAGAATACCATTTCTTTTAAATATTTGGATGGTTTCTACATTTTCAAACGTACTGGTTTCAATCACAATACATTGCTCACTTTATATTTATTTCAGATATCTGCACTGTAAAAACAAAACAAAAAATTAAATTCGCCTCATAGATGTACTGGAGAGCAAACCCTTCATCATGAAAGGTGAACGTACAAATATAGACTAATGTACCAAAATCCCTGTGTTCAAACATCAAACAACGTACAACTTTAGAGCTTACAAGTCACTCACAAGTTTGCCAATTGTTCAGACAAATAAATTTGGTTACAATTTACAGATGATAATGCTGCCTGCTCCTTGTTTACAGTGCCAGCTGCAACAGAGAGCAGCATTCATCCTGCACTACTGTAGCTGGTGTTCTAACAAATTGACATGGTAGACGTGCTAATGATTCAGATGTTCCTTCACACTTCAATCGCCATGTAAGAGGACGTGTCCATGCAAATTCCAGTTCTGCTTGACAACAGTCCAAAGCAGTGCAGACCAATTCATGTTAATTTTGATCGTCTGAGTCAGATGCCACCAGCAGAAGGCTGATTTTCTTTTTGGGTGGCTTGGATTCTGTAATTTCCACACCTGAATGTTGCTTTGTTAAGATATCTTCAGGAAGCATGTTCCACACCCCATCCCTCTCAGATTTTGGATGGCATTCCAATTTTTAAACCTTAGATCAAGTGCTGTAGTGATTTTTAGAAATCTGACATTGGTACCTTTTCTGTGTTTTGTCAAATCTGCTGTGAAAGTGCTCTTAAAACAAGCACGCACTGCATCATCCTCTGAGACTGCTATATCACGAAATACATGGCAGACAGCAGGTAAATCAGAACAAGAGACATACAGTTCTCCCCACAAGGAATTCAGTCACAAATTTAACACATTATTCTTTGTAATGAGCATCATCACCGTGGAGGCATGTCTTCTGGAGCAGTAGCTGAAGCATGAAGAGCCATGTGAATGTTTAGCATTGCTGGCAGTAAATAATGCCTTGCAATGCCGGCTATAAGAGTGCCATGAGAACATCCTGTGATGGAGTGGGGGGGGTGCATTTGTGAGTCAGGCTGGATGTCCGAGGCAAGCAGCAGCTCCCAGTGGCTAAGGATGACCCTGGGGCTACAACTGGCAGATAACACCTCTGCCTAAACAAAGAGCAGGGAGGAGCTGAGCTGGGTTTTGAATCGGGGGCGGCAGTTGGAGGCGAGGAAAAGGGAGAGCTGGAAGGCAGCCAGCCTGAGGAGGGGGAAAGCTACACCCCAGAGGGGCACCCCTCGGGGTCTTCCCCCCAGGACAGGTTGGAAGGACTGTCTCTGACGGCTATGCTGTTGCTTCTGTGAGAAACTGGACATCTGTTGCCTAATAAACCTGCTGTTGTGCCTGCTGAGTGAGAGTCTCTCCTGCCAGCGGGCGGGGTGCAGTGCAGGGGGACCCCTGAACCCCATCACACTGGTGTCAGAAGTGGGATGCACTGCACCCACGGATGAGCTCCCAGCAGTGGCTGACTGAGCACCAGAGAAGGAAGGAGTCTCACAAGAGTCAGAGGGAGAACAGAGCCATTCCTGCAGCTGCTGCTGGTGAGTGGATACCCCGGGAGATAGCGGGGAGATGGATTATACCCGACTCCTGAAGGCAGAGCTAGCGGGGCTTTGCAGAGAGAGGGGCCTGACCGTGGGGAAGGCGACCAAGGCCCAGCTGATTGCACAGCTGGAAGAGAATGACCGATCCGGGGGGGCAGAGCCTGTCCCGGCAAAAAGTGGCCGGTCAGCCTCGGGAAGCATTTCGGATTCTCCGACAGGAGCGGGGGCTCGACGCCGTCAGACAGACGCGGTGCCCGCCAGGTCGCGCTCAGCTAGCGGTGGTCCATCGTGGGCAGAGTCCCCCACCGCAGAGCTGCAACGGCTGGAACTCGAGGTAAAATTAAAGGAACTGGAGCACCAGGAACGAGAAAGAGAGCGTGAGCGACAGGAACAAAAAAGAGAGCGTGAGCGCCAGGAACGGGAAAGAGAGCGTGAGCACGAGCGCCAGGAACGAGAAAGAGAGCGTGAGCACGAGCGCCAGCTACAAGAGACACAGCGGGAGGAGAAAGAACGAGAACGGAAGGAGAGAGAGCGAGAGCGGGAGCATGAGCGAACCATGGCAGAGGCGAGACGCCAAGAGGCCCCAGCTGCGGTAAGCGGGGAGAGGGCCAGACGGCTCGGGGTGGCCAGTCACTTGAAGACGCGTGTGCTGGCCCAGTGTCAGGACCCAGGGGACATGGACGAGTTCCTTACCGCCTTCGAGCGAGCCTGTGAGTTGCATGAGGTTCCCCCAGATGAGTGGCTCCGGCACCTCACCCCCTTGCTGGGCCGGAAGGGCGCAGCGGTGCTCAGCCAGCTGGTGGGGCTGCAGCCTGGGGACTATGAACGGTTCAAACAGGCCCTGCTGCATAAGTTCGGGCTGACTCCGGAGATGTACAAGAAGAAGTTCCAGGAGGCGCAGAAGAGGCCAGAGGAAACCCACGTAGATACAACTGCCCGCCTGAAGCAATACTACCAAAAGTGGGCATTCGGAATGGAAGTCCAGTCCGTAAAGGACCTGATCGAGCTGGCGGTCGTGGAGCGATTCTACGAGATGTGCGCACCTGACCTGAGGGTGTGGCTCGTGGACCGGAAGCCAGGGGACTCACATGATGCAGGGAAACTGGCAGATGACTTCACAAACAGCCGGGCCAGGTTTAAAAGTGAGCCCCACAAAGAGAGGGAGTCTCGGAGAGAGAGGGAGTCCCGGAGGGAGAGGGAGTCCTGGAGAAACCGAAAATCTCAAAGAGACCGGTCCCTAACTGTACGACAGAGGGGACCACCTCTTGGGCAAGCCCAGGAAAGAGGGGCCAGCCACCCACCCCCCAGAGAGCCAAACAGAACCCGGACAGAGCAGCCGGCCCGAGGGACACAACCAGACCCAGGCTGTTACCGCTGTGGGTGAAAGGGGCATAGAGCAGCCCAGTGCCCCAGGCTCCCAGACAGGTTGAGCAGGCCGGGGGGTCATGGAGTCAACTGGGTGGGGTCCCAGAAGTCAGAGGGGCTGGCGGCCAAGGCGGGTGGTGCTGACAATGGGCACTCGGCTTGGGCCGAATCCGCCCCACAGACCAGCTCCTCAGGGGGACCAAATGCTCAGAGGCCAGTTTACAAAGTGGGGGCAGCGCTACCTCTGTGGAGCAAGTGTCTCAAACACCTCGAGGTAGACGGGAAAAAGGTCACGGGGTTCTGGGACACAGGCGCTGACGTAACGCTGGCCCAACCCGGGGTGGTGGCACCGGGCTGCATGATACCCGATTCCCACCTAACAATAACAGGAATTGATGGAACCCCTTTCAAGGTGCCCATGGCGAGGGTGCACCTGAAATGGGGGAAGAAGGAAGGCCCCAAGGAAGTGGGCGTGCACAGCCATTTGCCGGCAGATGTACTGATGGGGGCTGACCTGGAGAACTGGCAAGGTGAACGCCCTCGTGCCCTGGTCCTGACCCGTAGCCAAAAAAAACAAGGGGTGCGCTCCCCAGATTCAGGGGTACAGGCCCAGCCAAAGCCACAGGGGCCAACCCTGAGAGAAAGGGGGCCCCCAAAAACCAGATCTCACAGGCCAGGGATGCTGGAGCCAGGCAGGGATGGGGAAGTAGCATCCGCTCCTGCCCGAGCGGAAAAATTCCAGGCAAAGCAGCAGAGAGACCCCTCCTTGCAGAAGCTGAGGGAACTGGCCAGTCTCAGCCCAGCTCCGCAGCTGGGGGAGGGCTGCAGGGAAAGATTCCTGTGGGAAAAGGGATTCCTGTACCGGGAATGGGCTCCCAGACGCAAAGCGGAGCCATGGAAGGTCCAGAGGCAACTGGTGGTTCCCCAAAAGTACCGGCGCAGGCTGCTGTACCTAGCCCATGATGTCCCGCTCGCAGGACACCAGGGGATCCACCGCACCAGGAGAAGGTTGTTACAGAACTTTTTCTGGCCAGGGATCTTTGCAGCTGTCCGTCTGTATTGCCTGTCCTGCGATCCCTGCCAGAGGGTGGGGAAGAGCCGGGACAAGGGGAAAGCTGCCTTGAGGCCACTGCCCATCATAGAGGAGCCTTTCCAGAAAGTGGCTATAAACATAGTGGGCCCCTTCAGCAAGGCAACGCGTTCGGGGAAGAAATATATTTTGGTAGTGGTAGATTTTGCCACGCGATACCCAGAAGCTGTGGCCTTGACCTCTGTCAACGCTGACACCGTGGCTGATGCACTGCTGTCCATTTTCAGCAGAGTGGGGTTCCCCAAGGAGGTCCTCACAGATCAGGGGTCCAACTTCATGTCGGCCCTACTGCAAAGCTTGTGGGACAAGTGTGGGGTCCGGCACACCTGGGCCACAGCCTACCACCCGCAGACCAATGGGCTGGTGGAGAGGTTCAATGGGACTCTGAAGCAGATGCTGAGAACCCTCATGAATCAATACCCCCATGACTGGGACAAGTACTTACCCCACCTGCTGTTTGCATACAGGGAGGTGCCCCAGGAATCCACGGGGTTCTCCCCGTTTGAGCTGCTGTATGGAAGGAGGGTACGGGGACCCTTGGACTTGCTCAAAGAAGAGTGGGAGGGGACGGCCTCTCCTAAAGGGGAGTCAGTGGTACAGTATGTACTAACCTTCCGGGAAAAACTCACCGAGGTCATGGGCCTGGCCAGGAAGAACCTCTCCATGGCCCAAAGGAAGCAAAAGGTCTGGTATAACCGTAACGCCAGGGCCCGAGCCTATGCCACCGGGGATCAAGTGATGGTCCTTATACCTGTGCGGTGGAACAAGCTGCAAGTGGCCTGGGATGGGCCCTTCAAGGTCGTCAAACAGCTAAATGACGTAAATTATGTGGTGGAACTGTCAAACCGGGCCCACAGCCACCGGGTCTATCATGTGAACATGATAAAACCTTACTGGAACAGGCAAAACTTGGTGCTGGCCGTGTGCAGACACTGGGAGGGGCAGGGGGATGATCCCTTGGTGAATTTACTCACAAGGACTGGAGCCGGCTCCTTGCTGGAGTCTATTCCCCTCTCAGACCAGCTGACCCCTGCCCAGCAGACGAAGATCAAGGAGGTGCTGCATTTGCATCAACAGCTGTTCTCGGACAGACCCGGACGCACTGACCTGGCTGTCCACCAAATAGAGACAGGCACCCACGCCCCTATCAAGTGTGTGCCATTCAGAGCCACAGGGAGGACGGCTCAGGACATAGAGCGGGAGGTTGAAGACATGCTGGCTCTGGGGGTAATCCAACCCTCGTCCAGCCCCTGGGCCTCTCCCGTGGTGTTAGTCCCTAAAAAAGATGGGTCTGTTCGGTTTTGTGTGGACTATCGCAAGCTTAACGCCATCACTGTCTCGGACGCCTACCCCATGCCCAGGCCTGATAACCTTTTAAACAAGCTGGGGGGAGCCCGTTACCTCACCACCATAGACCTCACCAAGGGGTACTGGCAAGTGCCATTAGACCAAGATGCCCGGCTGAAGTCGGCTTTCATCACTCCTGTGGGGCTCTACGAGTTCTTGGTCCTGCCCTTTGGCCTCAAGGGGGCACCCGCTACCTTCCAGCGTCTGGTGGACCAGCTACTGAAAGGGATGGAGAGCTTTGCCCTGGCTTACATGGACGACATTTGCATCTTCAGCCAAAGGTGGGAGGACCATGTGTCCCAGGTCAAGCAGGTGCTGGACCGACTCCAAAAGGCCGGTCTGACTATCAAGGCAGGGAAGTGCAAGGTGGGAATGGCTGAGGTGACCTACCTGGGCCACAAGGTGGGCAGCGGCTGCTTAAAGCCAGAGCCAGCTAAAGTGGAGGCTGTCAGAGATTGGCCAACACCCCAGACTAAAAAGCAGGTCCAGGCCTTCATTGGGATGGCGGGGTACTACCGGAGGTTTGTGCCCCACTTTAGCTCCATCGCAGCCCCCCTCACGAAGCTGTGTAAAAAGGAAAAGCCTAACAAGGTGGTCTGGACCGAGCAGTGCCAAGAGGCCCTCTGCGCGCTGAAGGAGGCTCTGGTCAGGGCCCCAGTGCTGGCAAATCCAGACTTCAACAAACCCTTCCTGGTGTTCACCGATACCTCGGACGTGGGGCTGGGGGCGGTGCTAATGCAGGTGACTAACAAAGGGAAGAAACACCCCATCGTGTACCTGAGTAAGAAGCTGCTGCCCCGGGAGCAGAACTACGCAGCCATAGAGAAGAAATGTCTGGCCATGGTGTGGGCGCTGGGGAAGCTGCAGCCGTACCTGTTTGGACGGCGTTTCGCCGTGTACACCAATCACTCACCCCTGACCTGGCTGCATCACATAAAAGGGGCCAACGCCAAGCTCCTGCGGTGGAGTCTGCTCCTGCAGGACTACGACATGGAGGTGGTCCACGTCAAGGGGAACAACAACACCATAGCCGATGCCCTGTCACGCAGGGAGGGCCCCGAACTTCCCCAGGTCACTGGCTAAGTGACCCCGCTCAGTGCGGTCTGGAAGAGGGGAGAGATGTGATGGAGTGGGGGGGGTGCATGTGTGAGTCAGGCTGGATGTCCAAGGCAAGCAGCAGCTCCCAGTGGCTAAAAATAACCCTGGGGCTACAACTGGCAAATAACACCTCTGCCTAAACAAAGAGCAGGGAGGAGCTGAGCTGGGTTTTGAATCGGGGGCGGCAGTTGGAGGCGAGGAAAAGGGAGAGCTGGAAGGCAGCCAGCCTGAGGAGGGGGAAAGCTACACCCCAGAGGGGCACCCCTCGGGGTCTTCCCCCCAGAACAGGTTGGAAGGACTGTCCCTGGCGGCTATGCTGTTGCTTCTGTGAGAAACTGGACATCTGTTGCCTAATAAACCTGCTGTTGTGCCTGCTAAGTAAGAGTCTCTCCTGCCAGCGGGCGGGGTGCAGTGCAGGGGGACCCCTAAACCCCATCACACATCCATTTTCCCTTTCTGGTGACATTGTAAACAAGAAGCAGGCAGCATTATCAACTGTAAACAAATGCTTTGCCTCAGCTATTGGCTGAACGAGGAGTAGGACTGAATAGACCTGTAGTAGGCTCTAAAGTTTTACACTCTTGCTTTCGAGGGCAGCTCTGTAAAACAAAACAGTCTATGAACATAAGTAGCACTTTCATAATACAGAGATTGCACTACAGTACTTTTATGCAGTGAACTGAAAAATGTTATTTCTTTTATCATTTTACAGTGCAAATATCTGTAATAAAATAATGTAAAGTGAGCACTGTACACTTAGTTTTCTGTATTGTAATTTAAATCAGTCAAATACGTATTGTTTAACAGTGCAAAGAATTGTGATTTTTTTTGAGTTGAGTTGCACTAACCCATGTATTCTGGACTGGGTGGGCCTGTTCCCCTCACTGCAGGGAAGCCACTGTCTGCATTGGAGCTCCCTGGACCCCCACCCAAACCCCAGACAGGATTGGCCCATCTTGCAGCAGTAGGATCAGGAGATGGCCCTGTCCAGCTCTTCCCACTGCCTGCGGCTTCCCTCACTAGGGGCAGGGCCACCCGGGCCATACAGGCCATGACAGCCATGACGCTGTTGACAGGACTCTTCCCACCAGCACATGGCAGGGAATGGAGATTCAAGCCCCTCTCCCGAGGGGAACTAGGCTGCGCGTCCTGCTCTGCTGCATTGACAGTCTGTTAGGTGAAGGTGCACCTGGGGGAAGACACACTTTGAGCTGGGGGCATGTCTGATAACTGACTGCTTGTCCCAGGGACCCTGCTCCCTGCCTGGCAGCAAGAGTCCCTCTCTAGGAAATGCTCACACCGCTCAGACCCCCGCCAGCTGCCCCCGAGCCTGCGCTCAGCCTGCTGGCCTGGCTCCATGGTGCTTTGGGGAGCTGCGCCCCAGGGCAGGGCCAGCAGTGGTGGGCAGATGAAGAGACAGCCCCACGGCACAGGATTCCTATCAGCAGCAGTGTGCGGAGGGTGTGAGATGGGGAAGGAAGCAGCATGGAGGGAAGGGATGGCTGCCCCAGCTTGTTCCGCGCCTGGCTGAGATAGCGCCCAAGGAGATGCCCTCCGTTGCTGCACTCGAACCTGAATGCCCAATTCACTGGGTGCAGACTCAGCCAGTGTCTTGGGCTTGTCTGCATTACGGGGCGAGTGCAGAACAGCCGCAGTCTGGAGTCAGGCTGGCAGAAGCCTCAGTGGGAGGTGCGGCCAAGGGTACATCTAAACGAGCTGGTAGACCGACCCGGCCAGGGTCAATCTTCCAGGGTTCGATTTAGTGCGCCTAGTGCACATACACAAAATTGAACTATTAGGCCTTGACGGTTGACCCCTGTGCTCCTCATTGTCGTGAAGAGCTATGGAAGTCAATGGGAGAATTTCTCCTATTTACCTCTCCCACTGAGGACAGCCACGTAAATCGATTATAGATACATTGATTCCAGCTGCACAATTGCTGCAGCTGGAACAGTATGTCTACAATTGACTTAAAGGTCTAGTATAGACCTGACCCAATGGAAGCAGGAGCAGTTTTCCATTGTATAGGAAAAAGCATCCCCCGCTCAGGCACAGTCACTGACAGATGCGTTCTTCCATTGTCCGAGCCGTGGCTGCACCAGATGTCAGTCACTGACAAATGCGTTCTTCCATTGTCCGAGCCGTGGCTGCGCCAGATGTCAGTCACTGACAGATGCGTTCTTCCATTCTCTGAGCCGTGGCTGCTCCAGGTGCAGTCACTGACAGATGCGTTCTTCCATTGTCCGATCCGTGGCTGCTCCAGGCGCAGTCACTGACAGATGCGTTCTTCCATTGTCCGATCCATGGCTGCACCAGATGTCAGTCACTGACAGATGCGTTCTTCCATTGTCCGATCCGTGGCTGCTCCAGGCGCAGTCACTGACAGATGCGTTCTTCCATTGTCCGAGCCGTGGCTGCACCAGATGTCAGTCACTGACAGATGCGTTCTTCCATTGTCCGAGCCGTGGCTGCACCAGATGTCAGTCACTGACAGATGCGTTCTTCCATTGTCCGAGCCATGGCTGCACCAGATGTCAGTCACTGACAGATGCGTTCTTCCATTCTCTGAGCCGTGGCTGCTCCAGGCGCAGTCACTGACAAATGCGTTCTTCCATTGTCCGAGCTGTGGCTGCTCCAGGTGCAGTCACTGACAGATGCGTTCTTCCATTGTCCGAGCCGTGGCTGCTCCAGGCGCAGTCACTGACAGATGCGTTCTTCCATTGTCCGATCCGTGGCTGCTCCAGGTGCAGTCACTGACAAATGCGTTCTTCCATTCTCTGAGCTGTGGCTGCTCCAGGTGCAGTCACTGACAGATGCGTTCTTCCATTGTCCGATCCGTGGCTGCTCCAGGCGCAGTCACTGACAGATGCGTTCTTCCATTGTCCGATCCGTGGCTGCTCCAGGTGCAGTCACTGACAGATGCGTTCTTCCATTGTCCGATCCGTGGCTGCTCCAGGTGCAGTCACTGACAAATGCGTTCTTCCATTGTCCGAGCCGTGGCTGCTCCAGGTGCAGTCACTGACAGATGCGTTCTTCCATTGTCCGATCCATGGCTGCTCCAGGTGCAGTCACTGACAGATGCGTTCTTCCATTGTCCGATCCGTGGCTGCTCCAGGTGCAGTCACTGACAGATGCGTTCTTCCATTGTCCGATCCGTGGCTGCTCCAGGTGCAGTCACTGACAGATGCGTTCTTCCATTGTCCGAGCTGTGGCTGCTCCAGGCGCAGTCACTGACAGATGCGTTCTTCCATTGTCCGAGCTGTGGCTGCTCCAGGCGCAGTCACTGACAGATGCGTTCTTCCATTGTCCGAGCTGTGGCTGCTCCAGGCGCAGTCACTGACAGATGCGTTCTTCCATTGTCCGAGCTGTGGCTGCTCCAGGCGCAGTCACTGACAAATGCGTTCTTCCATTGTCCGAGCTGTGGCTGCTCCAGGCGCAGTCACTGACAGATGCGTTCTTCCATTGTCCGAGCCGTGGCTGCTCCAGGTGCAGTCACTGACAGATGCGTTCTTCCATTGTCCGAGCTGTGGCTGCTCCAGGTGCAGTCACTGACAGATGCGTTCTTCCATTGTCCGAGCTGTGGCTGCTCCAGGCGCAGTCACTGACAGATGCGTTCTTCCATTGTCCGAGCTGTGGCTGCTCCAGGTGTGAGTCGACACAGACATAGAGCCCCGGGCGGGTGAGCTGGGGAGGCCGTTAATTCACCCGCCTGGGTACCGTAGCTCTGTCAACCTATAGCCTGTCGTTCTGTGCCCGAGCTGTCCCCAACTCCCTGCCTCCAAAGTACCGTGGAGAGAAAGTCTGGCTTGTGCTGTCCAGGGCCATGCCTTTCTGGGAAGCTCAGAGAGGTCCAAGGGCTGAGCCTGGGACTTTCCAGGGCTCTTTTTCTGGGCTGGTGTGATGCAGTGGTTAGACTAGATGGACAGAACTCTCCCGTCTGTCAGGTGTGCCCATGGCTAGGTGTGCGACTGAATCCGTCTGTCAGGCTGTGCACACAGCAAGCTGTGTGGATGAGTCCGTTTGTCAGTCTGCGCACACAGTGAGGCACGCAGCTGAGCCCATCTGGCAGGTGTGTATGTGGCTAGGCATGCAACTGAGTTCACCTGTCAGGCTGTGCACACAGCAAGGCGTGCAGCTGGGTCTGTCTGTCAGGCTGTGCACATGGCTAGGTGTGCAGCTGGATTTCTCTCAGGCTGTGCACATGGCTAGGTGTGCAGCTGGGTCTCTCTCAGGCTGTGCACACGGCTAGGTGTGCAGCTGGGTCTCTCTCAGGCTGTGCACATGGCTAGGTGTGCAGCTGGGTCTCTCTCAGGATGTGCACATGGCTAGGTGTGCAGCTGGGTCTCTCTCAGGATGTGCACGCGGGTAGGTGTACAGCTGAGTCTGTCTGTCAGGCTGTGCACGTGGCTTGGTGTGCACCTGGGTCTCTCTCAGGCTGTGCATGTGGCTAGGTGTGCACCTGGGCCTCTGTCAGGCTGTGCACGCGGCTAGGTGTGCAGCTGAGTCTGTCTGTCAGGCTGTGCACATGGCTATGTGTACAGCTGGGTCTCTCTCAGACTGTGCACGCGGCTAGGTGTGCACCTGGGCCTTTGTCAGGCTGTGCACATGGCTAGCTGTGCAGATGAGTCTGTCTGTCAGGCTGTGCACACAGCTAGGTGTGCAGCTGGGTTTGTCTGTCAGGCTGTGTATGAGGCTAGGTGTGCAGGTGAGGCTGTCTGTCAGGTGTGTACATGGCTAGGCGTGAAGCTGGGTCTGTCTGTCAGGCTGTGCACACGGCTAGGTGTGCAGCTGAGTCTGTCTGTCAGGTGTGTACATGGCTTGGTGTGCAGATGAGCCTGTCTGTCAGGCTGTGCACATGGCTAGGTGTGCAGATGAGTCTGTCTGTCAGGTGTGTACGTGGCTAGGTGTGCAGCTGGGTCTCTCTCAGGCTCTGCACATGGCTAGGTGTGCAGCTAGGTTTGTCTGTCAGGCTGTGCACACGGCTAGGTGTGCAGATAAGTCTGTCTGTGAGGTGTGTACATGGCTAGGTGTGCAGCTGGGTCTGTCTCAGGGTGTGCACGTGGCTAGGTGTGCAGCTGAGGCTGTCTGTCAGGTGTATACATGGCTTGGTGTGCAGATGAGTCTGTCTGTCAGGCTGTGCACACGGCTAGGTGTGCAGCTGGGTCTGTCTCAGGCTCTGCACATGGTTAGGTGTGCACCTGGGCCTCTGTCAGGCTGTGCACACGGCTAGGTGTGCAGCTGGGTCTGTCTGTCAGGCTGTGCAGGCAGCTAGGTGTGCAGCTGGGTCTGTCTGTCAGGCTGTGCACATGGCTACGTGTGCAGATGAGTCTGTCTGTCAGGTGTGTACATGGCTAGGTGTGCAGCTGGGTCTGTCTGTCAGGTGTGTACATGGCTAGGTGTGCAGCTGGGTCTGTTTGTCAGGCTGTGCACACGGCTAGGTGTGCAGCTGAGTCTCTCTCAGGCTGTGCACACAGCTAGGTGTACAGCTGGGCCTCTGTCAGGCTGTGCACACGGCTAGGTGTGCAGGGGGAGGGGTGGTTCCACATCCCAGAAGAGGCAGGGCCTTGAGTAGAAGGGGCAGTCAGCCCTGAGTGTCACCCAAACCATGGCAGCTCCCCATCCAGCTCTCAGAGCCAGGTGGAATGCAGCTGGGTCTGTTTGTCAGGCCGTGCACACGAGTAGGCGTGTGGCTGAGTCCGTCTGTCAGGCCATGCACATGAGTAGGCGTGTGGCTGAGTCCGTCTGTCAGGCCTTGCACACGAGTAGGCGTGTGGCTGAGTCCATCTGTCAGGCCGTTCACACAACTAGGCGTGTGGCTGAGTCCATCTGTCAGGCCGTTCACACGACTAGGCGTGTGGCTGAGTCCGTCTGTCAGGCCGTGCACACGACTAGGCGTGTGGCTGAGTCCGTCTGTCAGGCCATGCACACGACTAGGCGTGTGGCTGAGTCCGTCTGTCAGGCCGTGCACACGAGTACGCGTATGGCTGAGTCCGTCTGTCAGGCTGTGCACACGACTAGGCACGTGGCTGAATCCGTCTGTCAGGCCATGCACACGACTAGGCGTGTGGCTGAGTCCGTCTGTCAGTCCGTGCACACGACTAGGCACGTGGCTGAGTCCGTCTGTCAGGCCGTGCACACGACTAGGCACGTGGTTGAGTCTGTCTGTCAGGCCATGCACACGACTAGGCGTGTGGCTGAGTCCGTCTGTCAGGCCATGCACACGACTAGGCGTGTGGCTGAGTCTGTCTGTCAGGCCGTTCACACGACTAGGCGTGTGGCTGAGTCCATCTGTCAGGCCATGCACACGACTAGGCACGTGGCTGAGTCCGTCTGTCAGGCCGTGCACACGACTAGGCTCGTGGCTGAGTCCGTCTGTCAGGCCGTGCACATGAGTAGGCGTGTGGCTGAGTCCGTCTGTCAGGCCGTTCACACGACTAGGCACGTGGCTGAGTCCATCTGTCAGGCCGTGCACACGACTAGGCACGTGGCTGAGTCCGTCTGTCAGGCCGTGCACACGACTAGGCACGTGGCTGAGTCCGTCTGTCAGGCCTGCACACGACTAGGCGTGTGGCTGAGTCCGTCTGTCAGGCCGTTCACACGACTAGGCTTGTGGCTGAGTCCGTCTGTCAGGCCATGCACACGACTAGGCACGTGGCTGAGTCCATCTGTCAGGCCGTTCACACAACTAGGCGTGTGGCTGAGTCCGTCTGTCAGGCCATGCACACGACTAGGCGTGTGGCTGAGTCCGTCTGTCAGGCCGTGCATACGACTAGGCACATGGCTGAGTCCGTCTGTCAGGCCGTGAACACGACTAGGCACGTGGCTGAGTCCGTCTATCAGGCCGTGCACACAACTAGGCACGTGGCTGAGTCCATCTGTCAGGCCGTTCACACAACTAGGCGTGTGGCTGAGTCCGTCTGTCAGGCCATGCACACGACTAGGCGTGTGGCTCAGTCCGTCTGTCAGGCCGTGCATACGACTAGGCACGTGGCTGAGTCCATCTGTCAGGCCGTGCACACGACTAGGCACGTGGCTGAGTCCGTCTGTCAGGCCGTGAACACGACTAGGCACGTGGCTGAGTCCGTCTGTCAGGCCGTGCACACAACTAGGCACGTGGCTGAGTCCATCTGTCAGGCCGTTCACACGACTAGGCACGTGGCTGAGTCCGTCTGTCAGGCCATGCACACGACTAGGCGTGTGGCTGAGTCCATCTGTCAGGCCATGCACACGACTAGGCGTGTGGCTGAGTCCGTCTGTCAGGCCGTGCACACGACTAGGCGTGTGGCTGAGTCCGTCTGTCAGGCCGTGCACACGACTAGGCACGTGGCTGAGTCCATCTGTCAGGCCGTGCACACGACTAGGCGTGTGGCTGAGTCCGTCTGTCAGGCCGTGCACACGACTAGGCACGTGGGTGAGTCCATCTGTCAGGCCGTGCACACGAGTAGGCGTGTGGCTGAGTCCGTCTGTCAGGCCGTGCACACGACTAGGCACGTGGCTGAGTCCGTCTTTCAGGCCGTGCACATGACTAGGCGTGTGGCTGAGTCCATCTGTCAGGCCGTGCACACGAGTAGGCGTGTGGCTGAGTCCGTCTGTCAGTCCGTGCACATGACTAGGCACGTGGCTGAGTCCGTCTTTCAGGCCGTGCACATGACTAGGCGTGTGGCTGAGTCCATCTGTCAGGCCGTGCACACGAGTAGGCGTGTGGCTGAGTCCGTCTGTCAGTCCGTGCACATGACTAGGCGTGTGGCTGATTCTATCTGTCAGGCCGTGCACACGACTAGGCGTGTGGCTGAGTCCGTCTGTCAGTCCGTGCACATGACTAGGCGTGTGGCTGAGTCCATCTGTCAGGCCATGCACACGACTAGGCGTGTGGCTGAGTCCGTCTGTCAGGCCGTGCACACGACTAGGCGTGTGGCTGAGTCCGTCTGTCAGGCCGTGCACACGACTAGGCACGTGGCTGAGTCCATCTGTCAGGCCGTGCACACGACTAGGCGTGTGGCTGAGTCCGTCTGTCAGGCCGTGCACACGACTAGGCACGTGGGTGAGTCCATCTGTCAGGCCGTGCACACGAGTAGGCGTGTGGCTGAGTCCGTCTGTCAGGCCGTGCACACGAGTAGGCGTGTGGCTGAGTCCGTCTGTCAGGCCATGCACACAACTAGGCATGTGGCTGAGTCCGTCTGTCAGGCCATGCACACGAGTAGGCGTGTAGCTGAGTCTGTCTGTCAGGCCGTGCACACGACTAGGCATGTGGCTGAGTCCGTCTGTCAGGCAGGTCCTTGCTGTGCTTTCTGTGGGCTCGCTTCTCCTCTGCTAGCTGCCTGATCCTCATCTCGCCCTTCTGAAGGCCCTTGTGTAGTTCCTGCCTCCATCTGCTGCGATTGTCTGCCAGCTCCTCCCAGCTGTCCGGCTCGAGGTCTACCTCCCTGAGGTCCATCTTGCAAACATCTTTGTAGAGCAATTGGGGGCGTCCGGGAGGTCTTTTGCCAGAGGCTAGCTCGCCATACAGGATGTCTTTTGGGATCCTTCCATCACTCATCCTGTGGATGTGGCCAAGCCAGTGGAGCCGCCGCTGCCTGAGGGGGGTGTGCATGGTTGGGATTCCAGCTTGCTCAAGGATGGCGGTGTTGGACACTCTGTCCTTCCATGATATTCCAAGGATGTGCCTGAGGCAGTGCAAGTGGAAGACATTCAGGCTCTTTTCGTGGCGGGCGTACAGGGTCCAAGACTTGCTGCCGTAAAGGAGGGTGCTGAGGATGCAGGCTCTGTAGACTTGCATTTTGGTGTGGGTGTACAACTTGATGTTATTCCACACTCTCTTGCTGAGTCTGGACAGAGTTGTGGCTGCTTTTCCAATCCTCTTATTTAGCTCAGTCTCCAACAACAGGGTGTCAGTGATGGTGGACCCGAGGTAAACGAACTCGTGGACGACCTCTAACGTATAGTTGTCAATGCTGATTGATGGAGGTTCAGCAACGTCCTAACCAAGTACATTTGTCTTCTTTAGGCTGATGGAAAGCCTGAAGTCCTTGCATGCTTTGGAGAACTGATCCAGCAGTTTCTGAAGCTGGTCTTCTGCGTGTGACACTACAGCAGCATCGTCTGCGAACAGCATGTCTCTGATGACGACTTCCCACACCTTAGACTCAGCTTTCAGCCTTGCAAGATTAAACAGTTTCCCATCAGATCTTGTTTACATATGCAAATATTTACATATGCAAATATTACATATTTAATCAATAAATAAAATGTGATTCTTAAACATAAATAAAGGAACCTATAATAAATGACAAAATGATTCTGCTACTTATTATAAAGTTACTTTACATACCATTAGCCTAGCAATCATCATAAAACAACGAACTTTAACAAAACTCCAGTGATTTCATTCCCCTGGAAGACCAGGCGCCAGACTAACCAAGGGCTGGGGCTGGCTTGATGCACATGGAGATGCGGCAGTGTGGGACAAGGAAGCCCAGCCCTGGATGTGTGCAGCAGCCCAACCCCCACCCTCTGCCAGAGTAGGGGGCAGTGCCCTGCAGCATGGGAGGTGGCGTTACCCCTTAGCTCCCAGAACCTGTGCACCCAGGCCGGGGGGTGGGGGTGGGAGGGGGCAGCACAGACAGTCCAGAGACAGAGGGGGAGGAGCCTTGCAATCTACTGAAGCTGGACCCCGGATGGTGCTGTGCCCAAGGCAAGTGCCCCATTTACCCCCCCCATCACGGTCCCCCTGTTGGCAGCTTTGCTCATGTGCCCTGTTTTCTCACTCGTGTCATTTCACTGCCTTCAGTGGAGAAATACCTGGTCTTTGCTCCTCCTTCTCCCATCTGCTCTGGGTCCTCAGATCATGCCCATCCCCATGGCATTGGAGCACCTTCCACAAGGGGCAGCAGGGCGGGGTGAGCACGTTCTAAGGCCCTAGACCGTGTCAAGCGTAAGAGGCTCCATCCCGTGGAAATAATTAATTCATTTTTACGGTAAGGGCACTTTCTTTATTAACCCAAAAGGCTTATGTAGTACCCAGAGGCACTGAGCCCTCATCTGGGGTGACTGAAGTCTCTGCTCTACAGGCTTTGCTGAGAGCCAGCTGGCCTTTAGCTCACATGGTAGAGTACAGGGCTTTAGACCCCATGTCTGCAGGCCCTATCCTTAGGGCTGGTAACCCAGGTCTGTTAGCATTATACTTACATTTGCATTTATATGAAGGCAAAGTTATACAAGTAGAAAACAATCTAAGGGAAACACATCTGGCAATATGCCTGTTTACATTATAAAGATGTTTCTAATTAACATTTTCATTTGTGATTTCTGAACTAGTAAATAGGAAAACTTTACGTCTACAGCAATCCCAAAGCAGTTTGTTATGCACACCAGAGTACTTACTGGAAGCCAGACACCCTGCAGTGTATCGCTTTCATGTTACATTGACTTTAACACTGATATTTAAAACACCTTTTTAATGATTTTTGGAGAGCAAAGTCAGAGATGATGTCCTCAAATGATAAGCTACAGCATTTGTCACTGTCAATGCGTATAAGGCTTAGGGCAGATAGAACTGCGGACAAGAAGCTGCAAGAAAAGCTTTCTTGATGCATCAGTTGCGAAACTTACCTCTCTCCTGAGCAATTAGTTACCATTAGACTCAAAAAAGCCACAATAATGTTTCTACATCAGAGAGTGCCAAATTAATTTTATCTTGGATGATTTAACTGTCCTTTGTCTTAATTACCCCAAGTAACAAAACAAGCTATCCAAAAATTGTATGTGGGTTGTATTTTTCCAAATAAATTGATTTGGTTTTTCTAAAGAATTATAGTGAATTATCAAATATTGATACTAAAATTAATAATAGAAAGTTTTTATTGACAGCAGTAAAATTAATTTTATATTATAGATATTGGGAGTGATATAATCAATACAACAACAAATGATATTTTATTATATATGATGAAAACTTATTTTATTTTACCAGGATATTTCTGTGAAAGTTAGTGTTTATTTTGTTTGTGTTTTCACAGGAAAACAAGAGGATACTCATTTTTTTTTTGTACCATGATTAAGAAAAATGATTCTTTTTGTATGAATGAAAAAATGTCCAATTAATTTTGTTAAGAAAATACAAAGTTTGTCTGGACTATATATAAAATATATTTTTACAATTGTTTTTTAGGATTTAATTTGCACTATAAAACAATGAATTGTTAGGATTGTTTTAATGTACTGTGAAAATACACGGAAGGTTCCCAAAACCGACAGAGGGAAGCCAAACAAAATTTATCATCCGCAGTATCCACTCAACCCAGGTCCATCAGAGGATCACCTGCCCATCAGTCATGTGAGGCATGCAGATCAGATGAAGCAGAAAGCAGTGTGCCCACTAAAATACACCATAGTATGTAGGTACAGATCAAAGGAAGAAAGCTCACATTTAGGACAAAGGAAGAAGAACAGGAGAGAAGGCTCTACACAACTGAGCATGCTGGTCTGGAAACAAAAGATAACTAACTGCCCCCTGGCTATTTCCAGCCATGGAGCGTGCTGTACATGCCATGAGATTTCTTCTAGGATGAGTCCCATACAAGTATGAGCCTGGCAGTTTGGCTTGCTGACATGGCTGTTCCAGACCTCACATTTTCCCCAATTTTATCAGCAGTGAGGTTCTTTATTTCAATAAGTGAGAAAGGCATGGTCAGAATTTTACCAGTAGCAGCTGGCCAACAGAACACAACGTAAAATTAACTTGGTTGAGTGTCTGAAGACACAGGGCAAGGGTGTATGTAACCACATTTTTGTTGGCAAGGGTAGACAGCTAGCTGGTCCAATGCCAGCCTGGATGTATTGCAGAACAGGCAGGGCAGTAACTGGTGTTTCTCTGGGTACCAGCTCCCATGGAGTCAGGCACTGTAGAAATCCTGACAGCTTGGAGAGGTTAGTTAAATAGTGTAGGGAGATGCTGCTGAAGAAAAACTGATTTCTGAATTTTGCTTCTTACAAAGATACGGAAAGTAACTGATCTGTGCAATTGACAAAGCACAAAAGGGATGCAGCCCAGGTGAGTCAGAGAGAGAGAGAGAGGGAGAGAGAGAGGGAGCGGTGAGTGGAGTGAGAGGTGTTAAATATAAAAATATGCCACAAAAATATGTTGAAAACAAAGAGAAAACATATCTCCAAACCTTTCCTTGTGTCCTTGACTAACAGTTAAACTCATCTAATGAATTCCAACACAGGGGGTGCTGATTAGTTTAAATTAGTGGTGTGGTAATTCAGGGTGCTAAGCTTGGTCTCCTCAAAAGCCAAGAAGCTGAAGGACTCTTGATATATACAGAGGGGAAGTCACCATTTGGCATCAGGCTTGTTGCAAACATGGGTCATAGGTATGTTACCAACCACCATAGGGTTATGTCTCTTCCACTTTTTATGCCAGCTGCAGTTCCTCTGCAAGACACAGTGGAGCCCATACATCTTCTGTCTCCAGGGCCTGTAAGATGTACAATTCATCTGGGTTAGGCTGGTAGTGTTTCAGCCAAGGGATGACTTGCTCCACCTGCACAGCTACCTCCAGCGGCTGAAGTTCCAGCTGGGGTGTTACAGAAGTGTATGCAGCCAGCTAAATCCAGCCTCTCACTTCTTTGTGCCAGCTTCACCCCCACGATGACTGCCCAAGGCCAGTCTCTGTGGCCTGGAGGGAGCAGAGAGAATGACATGTAGGGAGACACCCGGTCCGGGCCAGATTAATGCATAATTTAAAATTTAGGATCTTGCAATATGAGGGTCCTCTGAAGAGAAAAAACTGACTCCGTTTCAAATTTTAACAGCTGATTAAGAAAGGACATTTGTGAAAATAAGACTCTAAACAAACAGTTTTGTTCGTATAAGACAAAAATTTACACAACCTGGCTGCACAAATCCCCTTTCCCTACTCTCCTCCTTCACTCATGTCATTAGTGACAGATGGCAGGCCAGGGCTGAGGAGAGAAATAACTGCACTTATAGATATTTCTACATATAAATCTGCTCTCAGCTTCCAAAGGCAGGGGCTACTGTCTGGCAGCTTTTATAATCTTTCTAGTCTACTTTCCCATGTGCACATGTCTTGCTTGTATGCCTTAGTTCCTAGAGCCAAGACAGAAAAGAATCCACCCCCTGAATTAAATCTAGTACTTGCTCCTGTATTCAATATTAACAGGTTGCACATATCAATATATTCCTCTTCACATTTTCCATTTAGGTCACTATTCTTAATTCTCCATAGTTAATTATAACTGTTAAGGACTCCACAAATTATGAATGGCTTTTGATTTTATTAACTCTTTGTTGTAGTACTAAAATAATCAATTTTTACCTGGATTATAACAATTATAAATCCATATGTGAGTGTTTTGTTCCGCATGGGACTATCAAGAGCATTACATTCAAAACTTGTTTCTGTATATCCATTTCCACATAGTTAAGTCCCTCTTTTTATAAAGATACAGCCACACATGCACACTCCTTTCAGGCAAACTCATGATTCCTCTGGAATTTATATCCTCGTAGATTGAGCACAAGTTTCCTTATTAGCCATGTTTCTCTCACACATATTGCGTCAGGCTTTCCCCCCCATTTCAAAGATAGTTTTCTTAAATTCCTGTCCAGGAATTACTAAATTCTGCACATTCCAGCTAAGGATCATTAAGCTCCTGCTATTTGAGCTGCACCATTGCTTTCATTCAAAAATCATGTGAGGGTCATTTCCTGAGCAGTTATCTATCTTTACATTTTCTGCTGATTTTGTCAGGCTTTTAATCCATTTGGTTTTAACCCCACGGCTCCTATAATGAACCTTATAGGCATCTGTGAACCTACAGGCAACATCTCCCACTCCTCTCATTCTCCTCCCTGCTCAGGAATAGTTACTGCATCCCTTGAAACTGTTCTCTGGTAGCCTTTGGGAGCTTCTGCACAGGACACTTTTGAAATGATGCTCATGCTTTGTATTTCTCTAGCTTGTTCTTCTCCCATACATCTACAGTGCACTTTTCCCACAGCTAGTTCTGCTACCGTACATCTGCAGCATGCCACCCCCAGCTCATTCTGATAGCATACATCTGCTGTGTGCCCCGCAGCTCATTCTGATAGCATACATCTGCTGTGTGCCCCCCAGCTCATTCTGATAGCATACATCTGCAGCGTGCCACCCCCAGCTCATTCTGATAGCATACGTCCGCTGTGTGCCACCCCCAGCTCATTCTGATAGCATACATCTGCTGTGTGCCCCCCAGCTCATTCTGATAGCATACATCTGCAGCGTGCCACCCCCAGCTCATTCTGCTACCATACGCCTGCACTGCGCTTTCCCACAGCTGGCTCTGCTCCTGTACATCTGCAGTGCGGTTTCCCTCTGACTGGTTCTGCAACCATACAGCTGCAGTGTGATGCACTTCCCCCCCCGCCCAATTGTTCTGCTCCTGTACATCTGCAGTGCACTTTCCCTAAGGTGGTTCTACTATTATACATCAGAGCACTTTCCCCCCGGCTTGCTCTGGGACCGTACATCTGCAGTGCACTTTCCCTAAGGTGGTTCTACTATTATACATCAGAGCACTTTCTCCCTGGCTTGCTCTGGGACCGTACATCTGCAGTGCGGTTTCCCACAGCTGGCTCTGCTACCATACACCTGCAGTGCGCTCTCCTCACAATGGCTGCATTTAGGTTCTGTCCCTTCTATACAGCACTCCTGTGAGTCACTTCCTCCAACACACATTGCACCTCGCTGTTCCCTCAGAACTGGCTAGCCCACGACCAGGTCTCTGCCCATTTCATTTACCCCATCAGCCATCTCCAGGGGCTAAGGTCTCCTCTTTTTACCTACTTAGAGGGGCTAACCACTTATGCAAGGCAAGGTCAGTCTCACCTCAGGGGAGGGCCACGAGCACCGCCCTCCACCTAGCCTGTTCCAGGAGCTCAGTCTAGCCCCATCCTTAGTTCCACCCCCCACCAAAGTCCCAGTCTCTCCCTGCCTGGGCATTTTAGGCAGCTGGTCATCCAAGTAACAAGATGCAGGTGGGGAAGCATTTCTCCTCTCATTAAGCCCTTGCTGATTGGCTCTTTACACCTGTCATAGGGTGTCTACCCCACACAAGGCAGAGCAGGTTAAATTGCATCAATTAACCAACCAGCTGTACCTGGAGGGGAGCCAGATACCAACAGTGCTTAACAAAGGATAAAGCTGACTTGGGCAGGAGCCAGTAAGGTTTCTATTAAGCTGAGTAGCAGAGACCAGAAGGGGGTTGCAGGGGACACTGTTGTGGTAGGAGGAAGACGTGTTGGAGGTTACAGGGCCTGGCAGGGCCACAAAGGGGGAACAGCCCTGGGGTGTGGAAGGTGCTTGGATAGATGGTAATCCTAGCAGTCTGGGCCACTGTTATGCAGTGCTACTTGCAGAGAGATTAATGAGTCTCCTCCACAGCCTTAGCTGCAAGCTGGCTGTTAGCTCAACAGGTTGAGGCTTCTGTACTGAGCTCTAGCCAGGCCAGGTTTGGTTCTACCTGACAGGGTCATGTAGTTGTGAATGCAGGGCCCTTGATGTGGAAGCTGGAGCGAGGGTGGGCCTGGATCCCCTTACTAGCCCCTTGGCAAGTGGCATAGCTTTAGGCATAGGTCTGAATTGCAGAGGGCAACTTGTTCAGAGAGATACTGATGCACCCCAGAAGGGGAGGACTCTGGTGAGCTGGCTGGAGGGCCAAGGCATGGCCAAGTCCCCAGGCAGATAGCTGGCCTGTGCCCTGGAGGGAGAGATGAAGGGTGACAAAGGAGGTGTGAGGTGCTGGGAGAAGGAGGGGCCGGCATTCCTGCTGTATGGAATTAACTTGTCCTGTGCCCCAGTAGGAGGTATTGTGATGCAGTGGTGGGGCCAGGCATGACTGCATAGGCATGTCCCGTTGAGGTGGGGGGTGGGGAGTGTAGGTTATCAGTGTCCCCAGGCAGTGGCAGCTCTGGCAGGGGAAGCATTCTTCCCTTGACCCCCACTGTGCACATGCTGAGTGGGGCTGGTCAGCATAGGTGGGGCAGTCGGGGTGGGTTTCTCTCACGCCTCACTGAAAAGCCCCAGAGGGTGACCATGGCAGTCAGTAACTTCACAAACAACAAGCCACCCTGGGGCTCCTGAAAGACTATCAAACTTAATAGGCCCTAAGCTTCTGTGGGTGAAGGCCGCCTATTCCCAGCTCCGGCCTTCTCCTCCACAGTGTAACCGCTGTGCAGCGCACAGGGTGGCTCCTGTGAGATTGGGCAGTGCGCCGTGCCGCATTCCCGCGGCAGAAGCTCCTCCACAGTGTAACCGCTGTGCAGCGCACAGGGCGGCTCCTGTGAGATTGGGCAGTGCGCCGTGCCGCATTCCCGCGGCAGAAGCTCCTCCACAGTGTAACCGCTGTGCAGCGCACAGGGCGGCTCCTGTGAAATTGGGCAGTGCGTCGTGAAGTATTCCCATGGCAGAAGTTCACACACTTAACTAACTCTTTGTGCTGATGTGAAGGGCTGTTTGTCTGTGCGCCATGTACAAGACTGGCCCCAACATGCTGCAGCCTCTTAGCGGATTCATTTCTCTCTGGGTTGCTGTCAAGCAGCCCGCAGCCCACAGAGGAGGCCATTTTTTCCCAGCCTAGCCTGTTCAGTAAGTGCTTCATCACTTGAATTCTTCTCATATCCAGTGGTCGCTGCCCTCCTCTGCTCATGTGCAAATGTGTTATTGGTCAGTTGGGAATAATTGGTCTCTGTCTATTGATCCTGGTAACAGCCCTGTGCTGGCAGAGCAGGACTGTTCTTTCCATTGCCCAGATGCGAACTGTGGCACAGAGAGACAAGGGACTTGCCCAAGGCTATCCAAGGGATATCAGAGTTGAACCTCAGGCTTCTAAATGAGTGCTGTAACCCTTATCTTCTCCTCCTAGCTGACCCAAACCCACAGAGCTAAAGCAAAAATAAGCATGGGGAAAGGTATAAAGTTCTACAGCCCCCCAGATGGTGTGTCTTCTCCACTGAGCTCAGAAGAAGAGCTGGAGATACATTCCCTTCCACAGTCATCAGTCAGAGAAGGAGGAAGCTAAATCTGCAGGCCAAGAGATGAGCCTCAGTCCCCCAGGGGAGGACTTACTCACCCAGGGAAACTCCTGAGGTCTGTGGGAGTTCTTGTCATTAGTGTAATCCAGGGGTTCACTCTGACACTCATTTCTGTGGTGTGAACTGAAGAATAACAGGAGACTTTCCTGCCAGACAGGTGCTGCAGGTGTGATACTGTTTGATGGGGTTGGGGGTTTGCTCTGTAAGATTTACTCTATTATGTTTCTTTAGTCACAGCCCTTTTCTTCCACTGTATTCGGTTCTCCCTTGCCGTTAGCTGCATTTGGATGGCCGGCTGCATGGCTTGACCAGGGCATTGGACACAGCAATCAGCTCTCCCCATTCTCCTAATGGGGCTACTATTGGAAAGCCAAAAGGATTGTGGTGCTCATAGCTCTAGTTATGCACCTACATGAAAGAGCCTCATTCTCAGAGGTAATTGTGATGCCCAGCAAATATCTGGCATTACTTCTGGAAAACCGAGGACCCTTTCACTTGGGTACCTAGCAATGGATTCCGGGGCCTGACTTTAGGCACAGAGGAGACAATATTGCCATACAATCACCTGGAACTGTCTGGAGTGTCTACGGTCACAAGGACAGTCTGACCTCTGGCTTGCCCGGAATGCTGGGGAAGTACAGGTGACTTCCTGTTGCTGCTGCCAAGAGAGGTGACTGGTGCCACTTGAGACCATGCTGTCTTTTCTGACAGCCAGAGCTGAGTGCTGGAGGTGGTGCATTGTCCCTAGAAGTACTGCCCAAGACATTCTGCCTGTATCTGCCCTGCACTGAGGATCTGTGTCCAGCAATGCTCGTGCGCTGCGGTGTGACCCTCAGTTTGTGCCTTCTCCACCCTACCCCACTCCCCAACTCAAACCACAGGCACATTTGTAAAATGGAATTTTAGTGCAGCAGGACATTCTCTTCATTCGGTGCTGCTGCCATCCCGGTGGCACGAAAGCCAGGCTGCCGGCATTCTCCACGGAGCTGAGAGTCCCAGAGCAGCAGAGCATTTCGGAGCCAAACCAGATTTTGAAATTTCTTTTGAAAAATGAGCAACTGACTTTCAAACTCACAAAAGTCAGTTCGGAATAAAATATTTTGTTGGGCATTTCCCTGATGAAACAGAGAAGTTCAGTTTTGCTCAAACCCCCTATTTCTCAAGCAAAGGCTTTCCGGCAACATTTCAGAAAGCAGCGATGAACGTTGCTCCTCAGCCAGCCTCTGGTATTAGCAGCAGATGCTCAGCAGCTAAACCACTGATTCTGTTTCTTAGTCTGTGCATTGCAAGTGTTTCAACACTTCTTGTCAACACAGTGAATTCAGCTTCACCGTGCCTCTGAATTAGAAGCAATGTCATGTCCTCCACATTAACAGATCATGGAACAGCGGCCGAGGATGTTTTTGTGATTTGCCCTGCATCACACAGAAGTTTGTTCCAGTGTCAAAAACAAACTGAAATTGTTTGTTTCAATAATATCAAAATGTTTGGGTTGGATTTTGACCTTTTATCTTTGTAAAAAGAATTGTTACTATGACTGGCTTGATTTTCACCTTCAAGAGACTTCTCTGTGGACTGAGGAAAAGAACGAGAAAGAACTAATGTGAAGTCCCCATGAGTGAGCACAGTGTGTGTTTCTGCTGTAGCAGGTTGCAGAGTCTGTGAGAACTAAATGGCTGCTGACCTTTCTCTTACAAAAGTGCAACATATGGGGTAAAAAAGGGCCCATACCTTATATATAGTAGGAGGGTTTTGCCAGCACAGTAATACCAATATAGCAAAGCCTGTGGTGCCAAGAGGCACTATGAGCTCCAGGGCAAGGTGGGAGGGGGGGCCAGCTCTGTGACCCTGGAAGGGGTAGGGCCAAAGGCAAAAGAGGTGGAACCTAGGGCATTTGGCCCTCAGCACTGCCCGGATTTTGGTACTGGGCAGAGTAGCACTGCAGTAGCTATTCAAAGGAGCCCAGATCTCCAGCCACCACCCTGCCACTTTGGTAGGAGCAGCCAGAGCTCCAGACCCCTTTGAAATGCTGGGCTGGGCTTTGCCCTCCCACCCGCCTGCCGTTGTGGGGTTGAGAGAAGCCAGCAAGACTCTCCCACGTAGAAGGATCCACACTTGGGCTTATGCCGGCATAGGGTGAGACTAACCCTAACCCTAACCCACTGGTAAAGCTGCAACAAACAGCACAGCCATACCAGCACTCTCTGAAGCATGGACCACAGTCTCTAAGTGCACTTCATACAGCATTGCCCTCCAGCTCTCTTGAGGCTGGAACTGCTGTAAGCATTACGTGTGCGGTACTGTGAAGAAGCAGTGGCTTGCAATGCATGCATTTTTAAATCAGGCTCTGACACCATAGCCAATAGTTTTAAAGTTATTGTGCCGAGGAATATACCATTCATTCGGGGGAGGAGGGCGTTAAGGAAATAAAATAATTCAAAGCCAATAATCATGTGAATTTTTCTCCCCCTTGATTTACTGTAATCTTCAGAAAATAGATCAGCTTTGACATACATTATTCACTTTTTATGTGATGTTCCTGACACCAGAAGGGGAATATATTTCTCCTGACGTAAAATGAATGAGAAATATTAATCTACCCTGTCTCCTTGGGGCTAGTCCACAAGGCCAAGGTTTAAAGTTATTTTCTCGATGCTCCATATTCAGCCTGGTTTTCTAAAAAGCACTGAGCACCCAGCAGCTCTCTCTGAAAATCAGGTGCCTTCATTTCCATGTCTACATTTGGATGAATATTAAGCTTCCATGTTCAAAGACCTGGGCGTTGTTGTTCTGTCTAAGCCATGCTGCTGCTGCTCTCCGTTTCTGAGCAGGCAGGGGCTGCGCTGTAGTGTGGCACGCAATTATTGTTCTGGGATTTGCTGGCACGAGATCTCATAGGAAATGCCTTGTTCAGAGGTTGGGAGACATGCTGCTAACTGGCCCGTACATTCCTTTGGAAGGCTCTGTGCAAGGTTTCCTCTTTGTTGCAATGCAAGGCAGACAGCATTAAAATCCATGCTGTGTTTTTAGTGCTCAGGAGGTGATGGATAGCTGACAGGGGCATATCTGAGAGCAGTACAGGAGGAAGTGCTGGTCAGAAATTCTAAGAATTCAACTCAAGAAAAAGGCTGTTTGGTGAACACATTCACTATTTATAGACTCCTTTCTCACTCAGCCTAGCTGCTCTTCATTCACAAAAACCACAACACCAGCGCCCCGATGGAGAACCCTGCAGCATGATTTGGCATTTCCACTTCTTAGCTTAGCGGCGATTCCATCACAGCCCTTTGCATTATCTTGTGCTGTTCATGATGATTCTGGCCATAGCTGAGCTACCTCCAGCAGTAAGATATTAGCTGAATCATCTTAATGCCTCATACAACTTGTGTTACACCTTGGTAGTCCGTCATGTCGGACAGTGACATCTTACGCTTGCAAAGTCTCATTGGTTGCAGACTTGCATGTGGCTGAGGAGTCCAAGCTTTGAACAGCATGGGCATTCACAGTAGGGGCAAGGGAATTGTCCTGGCTCTTTTGGGGTGGCTGCTGCTGTTGTTTTTCACCTCTCATGAGCATCAATCAGGTGTACGCATCGCTGCTCTTCAAAGTTGTCATACACATGTTGTATGAAAGCATGCCAGCCTGTTCAGTCTTCTGCACGCCGCTCTAGCTGCTTTGGCTTTAATCCAGCATGAGCAATGTTAGCCTTCACGCAGTCTTTATACCTTTTGAGAGGCCTGCCTTGACTCCTTTTGCCCTGGGAGAGTTCACCGTAGAGGAGTTGCTTGGGGATTCTTGACTCCTCCATTCGTATGACGTGCCCTGTCCCGCAAAGCTGGGCTTTCAGAATCATGGCTTCGATGCTCGTGGTTCCTGCTCTGTCTAGGACTTCCAGGCTCGTGACTCTGTCCTGCCATTGAATGTGCAGTATTGACCTTAGGCTGTGTGTATGGAAGCGCTCCAGCAGTTTTATATGTTTTCTGTACAAGGTCCAGGTTTCACAGCCACAAAGGAGACTGGTCAGGACTACAGCCTTGTACACTTTCAGTTTAGTGGACTGTCAGATATTGTGCTGATTCAACACTCGTGCTTCAGATGTCCCAGAGCCTGGTTGGCAGGGAGATCCTGGCACTGATTTCTTTGTCAAGGGAGCTATCATTGGCTATCACACTGCCAAGGTACTTGAACTCCTCTCCTGTTTTTAACTCTTCCTTCCATAAAGATTGAAGCAGGGAGAACGGCAGATCCTGGAGCAGGCTGAGACAGCACCTCGGTCTCTCCTAGGCTGATGGTCAAACCAAAGAGGCGAGCGGCTTCAGCAAACTTGTTGACGATGAGCTGGAGATCAGATTCCTTGTGTGCCACAAGTGCACAGTCGTCAGCAAAAAGGGCTTCAAGGATGAGCCTCTCAAGTGTCTTGGATTTAGCGTTCAAATGACAAATGTTAAAAAGTGACCCATCAAGCCTGTACTTTATGTACACTCCAGGATCCAGGTCCCTGACTGAGAGGCTGAGGACACGTGAAGAAGAGGTTGAATAACACTGGGGCCAGCACGTCCCTTTGCTTCACATCATTGGATATCTCCGATGGACCTAAGGACCCGCCATTCGAAAGAATAAAGCCAGTCATGTCATCGTGAAACAGGCATATGAGGTTGACGAATCTTCTCGGGCAGCAGAATTTTGACAGCATAATCCACAGGGCTTCTCTGTTGATGGTGTCAAATGCCTTGGTCAGGTCTATAAAGACAGTGTATAGATCCAAGTTCTGCTCTATGCACTTTTCCTGGACCTCACAAACAGCAAAGATCATGTCAGTGGTGCTACAGCCTTGGTAGAAACCACATTGTGCCTCTGGTAGGTTCTCCTCTGAGATGCTGGTGATCAGATGGTTGAGGATGACTCGAGCCAAGATCTTCCTAGCAGTAGCGAGAAGGCAGATGCCCCGGTAATTTCCACAGTCAGCTTTGTTGCCCTTGTTCTTGAAGAGCAAGATGATTGTGGCAACCCTAGTCTTTGGGCATGTCTCCATCTTCCCAGATGCTGGTCAAAATGCTGCGAAAGGCTTCAGGTGACATTGGTCCTGCTGCCTTGAAAATTTCAGCAGGGATACCATCCATCCCAAGGGGTTTGCCAGAGCTGGTCTGGCTGATTGCCTTTTTGACCTCATCCATTGTCTATTGTGGGTTTCTGAGGGATCTGGTCTAGGGCCGCAGGGTCGACAATGGAGGGCTTGTTGAGAAGGTTGCTGATGTGCTCTCTCCACCTATTGTTGATGCTGCTGTTCTCCCTCAGGAGGGTCATGCCATCTGCGGACAGGAGAGGTGCAGTACTTGGCTTTGAAGGTCCATATACAGCTTTGATAGCACTGAAGAACATCCTGGAGTTCTTGGTGTCAGTGCAGTATTGGACTTCATCAGCTTTACTCTCCCACCACTCATCTTGCATTTACGAAGTGCTGTTTGCGGCTGGCTCTGAAGGTGTTTGATACGATCACGTTTGGAGATTGAGGACTGATTGTTTTGCCATAGCAGAAATGCGTTCTGTTTTAACTCTAAGATCTTCATGATGATCTCGTCATTTTGGTCAAACCAGTCTTGGTGAACTCTCTTTTCTAGTCCTAGTGTTGCCTTGGCTGACTCCGTTACCAGGGTTTTGAACTGGTCCTGCTTTTGTGTTGGGTCTCCAGTCAGAGGTCCATGGGATGTCACCACATTGTCAAGGTGGGCTGCGAATTGCTCACAATGACCAATACGTTACAGCTCCCTGATGTTGAAGGAAGGTCTGACAACCTTGAGCGTCTTGTGGTTCAGTGGTGTGATGTGCAGCGTAAGGACAGATCTGACGCGTCTATACTCAGTCCAGCACTGAGCTCCCTGCATGGCCCTGATGATCTTAACATCACAAATGTCTCACCTGCGACTGATGACACAGTCCATCAGGTGCCACTGTTTTGATCTCAGGTGCATCCATGTGGTCTCGTATTTATCGGTCTGTCGGAAGAGAGTGTGGGTAGTTGTCAGGTCGTTTTCTGCACACACGCTCAGCAGAAGGCCATTGGCACTCATGTTACCAATGCCGTAGTGCCCCAGCACCCCTTTCCAGTTGCTGTGTCCTTGCTGACTCTGGCATTGAAGTCATCCAACAGGAGAAGCTTGTCACTAGGAGGAGTTGCTTTTGCAAGATGGTCAAGGACCCCGTAGAAACTCTCTTTTGCTTCATCGCTGCTGGTCAGAGTGGGGACATAAGCACTGATGACTGTAACATGGCGAGAAGGTTTGAGGGTGAAGTGGAGCTTGATCAAATGCTCACTGATGCAAGTTGGTGGGTCAGGAAGCTGGCACAGAAGTGATGTCTTGATGGCAAGTCCCCCTCCGTGGATTCTGTCTTTGTTTTCTGACCTGCCTTTCCAGAAGAAAGGGTAACCTCCTTTCGGTTCGCAGATGGATCCTTCCTCTGCATGTTTGGTCTCGCTCAGGGTGGCTATGTCAGTGTTGTAGGATGCCAGTTCTCTTGCTATGAGGGCCGTTCTTCTCCCAAGCCTCATAGAGTTCTCCCTGTCCAGGAGGGTGTGAACGTTCCATGATCCAAATATCATCTTTCTTTTCACTGTTTTTCAACCACTGTGAGGGTAAAACTGCCAGCCGCAGCATGCTGACCAGTTTGGTTGGGACAAGTGGTTCTTGGGATGCCGTGGCCACATCTACACTTGCCAAAAACTTCAAAATGGCCATGCTAATGGCCAAATTGAAGAATACTAATGAGGCACTGAAATGAATATTTAGCGCTTTATTAGCATGCCGCCGGCTGCAACTCTTCACAAGTGCTGCGTTTTGCTTGCGTGCGGCTCATCTACTTGGGGTCCTTTTCAAAAGGACCCTGCAAACGTTGAAATCCCCTTATTCCTATCAGCTGAAGGGAAAAGCAGGGGGCACACCAGCTAAAGGAGTGGGGCAGCTGTCCCAGCAAATGGGCAGGAGAGGGCCCTGAAGCATGGTATGTGCTAGGCCAATGCACTGCAGTGCCTGGGAGTTTAGGGACTGGGCCTGGGGTGACCTGTACTGGGTTTGGAGACCTTTTTTCTCATTGGCTGTTCACCAGGACTGAAGCTGAGCAAGTGATAGGGCTTCAGGCAGGACTGGCCTAGGTGGTTAGCTTTTGGCTGGGATGTTTCTGCCCTTGTCCATCTGTGGTTTTGCTTTTCCCCAGTTTTATGCACCATAAGATCAAAATAATCTACAGAATTTGTGCAGCACAAATTGTGCAGCTTCTTTAAAGTAGATTTCAAAATAGTATTTTTAAATTGGAGATGCATGTTTCCTAGAACTGGAAGGGAGCTTGAGAGGTCATCTAGTCCAGTCCCCTGCTCTCTTGGTAGGACCAAGCACCATCCCTGACATCTGTTTGCTTCAATCCCTAAATGGCCTCCTCAAGGATTGAGCTCACACCCTAAGTTTAGCAGGCTAATGCTCAAACCACTGAGCTATCCCTCTGCCCTGTTTCACCATGTGGTGCTGTCTAAATGGTGCCACATCCCATAAGAAAGCCTTATTTTGAGGCATCCCTGTACTTATGCGATGAGGTACACAAGGATGTCGAAATAGCGTGCCTGTTATCTCAAAAACTGTTTCAAGACAACAGACGTGTTGCATAGACAAGGACAATTACTTCAGGGTACTGCCATGTAGAAATGGCCTCAGTGACTTGGCAAAAGTGAGCCATCATTTGGAAAGTGAGGCCCTAGTAGTGCATGTGCCCATACCGTGCGTTTTACAGTGAGTGAGTAAGTGAGCAGTTCCCCTGACGTCCATGGCAATGACCACTTGCATAAGTCTCAGCACATGCACACATGTTGGCAGAATCAGGGTGTAACTTAGCAAAGGAAAAGTCCAGAGCTAGCAGGGGAGGTTCATTGTACATCAATCAATCTCTTCTAGGCCAGGATCCCATTTGAATGGATTTAGCTCTGGTCAGTTTTTGTTTGTCTCTCTGCTTGGTGGAAACTGGCAAAAAATGAGCAAAGTCAGTGACTTTGTTCATGGGAAGAAAAACCAAGGAAATTCTCCTCTAACTTAAACACGTATCCTGCCTGAAAACCAATCAGAACTGTACTTGTCCCTCTTCGGCCCGGCATTCTGTGACTGGCACTCATCTGATGATGGTCTTGCCATGTACTGTGTTCTGTAGGTCCATGGCCAGTGTGTGACTTCATCTCTCCTCCAGGAGTTGCACAAAGGAAACAAAGAAGCTGTGAAACAAAAAGCACAGCTGTGCTGCCATGCAGTGTCCTTTTGGGAACCCAAAAGACGGTAATAGGGAGAGTAACAAAATTTATTAAGGATCCACTGCCACTGCAGACGATCTGCCAAAGAACCGCCTATCCAAGCTTCCAGGTGATGCTATCGAAACACTGTTCTTTATAGAGCAACCCACAGACACTGGGCTGGTTAGATTCCCAAGCTCACAGAAGACAGTATGAAAAGAGCCAGGCTGGCAGGAACAGGGGAAATGGAGAATGACACATGACATTTCACCCAGGTATCAGAGAGATGTTTGGAAACCTGAGTTGTAAATAGAACCTGGCTCGATTGCACCAGGTATTTCTGTCTTGAGTAAGAGCCATAACAAACACTCCGTTTCCCCTCTTGCTGAAAGTAGGGGGAGCTCAGGCTTTTGTTTCCCCACAAAATATACATCTTTACACAAGATGCTGCTGCTTTGGACCACATCCTTTTACAAATAGCCCTTTTGATTAGGTGTGTGCTTATTTATGCACATATCCAGCAAATCCATCTCCCATGCAGAGAGCAGGAAATTCCATGCCAGTAACACAAACTTCATTATCCAGAGAACTGTGCTTGTCCCTTTTCTAATGCACCAGGGCTCTAGAAGCCTGTTCATCATTCGTTTTCATTTTATTCCCTGTTGAAAAAAGACAAAACTACCCAGGAAAGGTGCCTTTGAAAGCAGGCTGACTTTTGCCTTGATGCTAGGAGGCTCAGGTTTCAGAGTGCTGTTCCTGGTGGGCATCTTTATAAACAGATCACAAACAGCAGCGATGGGCAACCTAGGCTAGTGAGTGGGCCACATGACTGGTCCTCCCTCATCGCAGTGGGTCGCAAGCATGGGTGGTTGGTGAAGGCACACCTAGGAAAGGCAAGCCCCAGCCCCAGCCCTACCTTTTCTGCCCTTGGGACCCTGCCCCTTTCACAACCTTCTCTTCTCCCCACCCTCAAGACATGCCTGACCCCTGCTCTTCCCGGATGCCACAGCCACAGCCCCAGACCTTTCCTGACTGCCTTGGCACCAGCGCTTCCCAGCAGCCAGGGAGCAGGGCTGCTGCACTGTGGCCAGAGCCCTGCACACCAGCGGTGCCTTCCCTTGCCTACAATACCCACCACCCATGTTCACAAGGTTGTAGTAGCCAAGACAGTCTCCGGAGGCAGGGTAGTTTTGCTAACTGCGCTAACATACCTAGACTTTGCAGGGTGTACCTCTGAACTGTGGCAGTGCTTTGACTGCATGCAGAGGGAGTGCACTGCTCTCACAGTCAATGAGTGTGCAATCAGCACTTACCTCACTTCATGTGCTCCTGCTTTCCCTGAGTGTCACTGTAGTGATTCCAGTAGGAAAAAACTACATAGACAGAGAAGAGC
This sequence comes from Carettochelys insculpta, assembly GCF_033958435.1. Taxonomy (NCBI): domain Eukaryota; kingdom Metazoa; phylum Chordata; order Testudines; family Carettochelyidae; genus Carettochelys; species Carettochelys insculpta. The sequence goes on from NC_134140.1 coordinate 138,552,907, forward strand.
AAAGTCTGGAAAGCCTGCGTGTGGGCACGGGAACCAGGATGTCTCACAGGTCATGTATAGCCCACCAACGGGCTGCAGGCTGCTCCCACTGACTTACAGCTTGGAGCTCCATGGCTGCTCAGCCTAGCTGACCATATGTAGTCCTGTGGGGGTTTTCTAGAAGGCTTTGGAGTTACGTTCAGTGCCTGAGGTTGCTGGTGTGTGCCTGCGTAACGCTTCAGGGCCCACTTGGCTGTGGGCAAAATAGAACTGGGGAACCCCTGGAGCTTAGTGTGTGAGCCTCCAAAGCGCACTCATTACTCCTGCTGCAATTATCTCAGTGTCACAAGATGGAACAGTACACCACATCCGGGAGATGCGGGGGTTACACATGGAAAGGGTTCATGAGGCTGTGAAGGGACCAATTAACCTGACAGGCTATTTCTGATTGAAGTGGCGGGGAACAATTAATTCACCCAAGGGAGATTTGTCGCTCTCACTCTGCCAGCCCCACTCTCTGCAGATGGTTTTTCTAATTTCCCCTCTCGGGTAAGAAAGAGTAAAGTCCATTATCACTGGGTATGCTTTGCCAGCAGTTCAGGGTCAGTGTTATGCAGTTGCAGTAAATGTCTATAGGCAACCTGGGGAATTTTCTTCTCTCTCTAAGTGGTTGCTTATTCAGCAACTGCCTTGTGACTCTCCAAATCCTGGAAAGCTAACCTGACTGGCAAACTGTCACACCTGTGCTTAAGACCTTGTATTGGAGGGATGGACAGACCTGGCTGTAGATAAATATTGCTTGTTTTTCAACAACCAATTGCTTTCCACTGACTAATTAATAATGCTAGTGGAATTTCGTGGGGAAAGGGGCAGGAGGGTTAGACTGGAGGAGCTGTCTTTCCTTATTCCATGAGGCTAACTTTTAATGCAGGATTTGTGGTGATCCTTGAGCCTTGCGGTTGCAGCCAGACAGCCATGAAGGCACCAAAATACAGGGTCCAGACTCCCAAAAGGTGGTATGCCCTGAAGCACCCCCTAAGAGCAATGAAGCAAAGTGCTGGCACTGGGCAGTAAAGGATTTTCTCATCTCAGGAAAGTTTTCAAGAGTTTGAATTTTTTTTCCCAGCCTAGGTCAATTCAAAAAAGCTGAAACTAGATGACCTCCTAAGGTCTCTTCCAACCTTAATGTTCTATGATTCCCTGACCAGCTCTAACTAATGCTTTTTCATCCAGCGATGTCAAAGCACCCTACAAAGGAGATCAGGATCATCATTCCCATTTTACAGATGTGGAAACTGAGGCATGGAGGGGCTGTGGCTTGTCAAAGCTCATCAAGTTAGCCTATGGAACAGTTGAGAATTATACCCTAGTGTCTTAGTCCAGAGTAGCCTACTCTTTGGGCCACACAATCAAGCTCATGGGAAGAAAAATGAGCTGTCAGGAGACTGCAGTTAGGTGCCTAGAGTAGAACAGAGCTCTTCGAAAAATGTGGCCACTAAGAAATGAACTCCTCACACCAATCACACTACAGCCTTCCCGAGGATGAAGAAGGTTTCACGTTAAGATAGCAAACACTGTGCCTGAGAAGTTTCATTATACTGATGAGTAGTGAGAACACAGACAAAACCTGAGGGTGTGGCTGGGTCATCAAGAATTGAATGAAAGGCAAATGTGTTTCTGCCATCCAGCCAAACATCACCCACTGCAACTCATTCCCAGGGGGACTCCTGGGAGACCTGATTTCACCAGCAGTTATCTCCTCTGCACCCACCTGCCTCCCATTGCGGAAGCAGTAGCAGCAGCCCCACATCCACCATGAAAAAATGAGCAAAACTTCTAAGCCAGCCAGGGAAGCAGGAAGACAGGAGCAACTGCTGCTGGGGCAGGGGCACAATTAAAGGTTCCCGCCTCAAAAACTAGAGTGCAATACCCATCTCCCCAGTTCATAGCCCAGTGGAGCTTAGGAGAAAAAAAGACGTGGGGGGTGAACCCAGACCTGCTCCAACTAATACACACCCAGATAGGAGGGTTTAACCAAATCCCAGCCAGCCCGCACACAGAGAGAAGCCCCCGCACTCCAAACCCCAGCCAACCAGAACAGAGAGAACACACACACTTCAACACCCAGCAACCTCAGCTGCCAACGTTCAACACCCAGCAACCTCAGCTGGCAACTCTGAGCTTCTTCCAGCACAGCCTGCCCCACCCATCGGGCTTCCACAGGGGGCCATCTGTCCCAGGAAGACTGGGGAGCCCTTGCCCTGAGCACCCACCTTGCTGCTTCTCCCACAAGAGCAGAGGAATTACCTGAGGGATTACCTGCTGGTCTGAAGAAGTGGGTCTGTCCCACGAAAGCTCGCCACCTAATAAAGTACTTTGTTAGTCTTTAAAGTGCTACTGGACTGCTTTTTTTTCTGAGACAGAGTAAATGCTTTGTCTTCCCTGCCGCTGGCTGAAATGCTGGCTTTCCCCTCCTACCTAGCTGGCTGCTGCAGGTAAAGTCGCATGAGCCTCTTCATATGCACCCTCCTCAGCACATCACCTTGGGAAACAGCCTTGGTCACTAGGGATGGTAGACACTGCATAGATACTGGCTTTGAATGAAAAGGTGTTGATGCAGCTATTAAAAACAGTGGGTTTTTTGTTTTTGTTTTTTAAAAAAGGTGGCAGAACTCAAGCCCCAAACCACCCCTTCTGTCCTGAAGCCCAACCCCTGCACACGTGGGGGCCCAAACTGTCCCCCCTGCAAAGCCCAAACCACTGCTGGGCAGCTTAACTGCCCCCCAGCAGGGCATGAGCTGCCCTCCCACAGGGCCCGAGCTGCCCCCTGGCAGCTTAACTGCCCCTGCACGGGGCCTTAGCTACTGCCTGGCAGGGCCCGATCCATTCCCCGCCTGGGGCATGAGCAGCCACCCCCAGGCAGCTTAACTGTCCTCCTGGAGGGGCCCAAGCTGCCCCCTGACAGTTCAGCCACTCCGTGCACAGGGCCTGAGCCCTCCCACTACATGGGGCCCAAGACAGCATCCCCCATGTGTGCAGGGCCTGAGCTGGCTGCCACTTCCATACACAGTGCCCAGGCCACCCACCCCTCACTTCTAACCTCCCCCAGCTCTGGATGCACCAGCTCACCCTTGCCCAAGCCCAGCCACCCAACTGATCGAGGCCAGGGCTGGCAGCAATGTCCCAGCGTGGCAGTAGGCAGAGGCGGGCAGCAGGCAGGGAGCCGCAAATGGCTCCTTAAAGAGCCAAGTACAACTCGGAGCTGCCCCACCGCTTATTAAAAATGGCGACAGCAGGAAAAAAAGCCCAATTAAAAGGGTTCTTCTTCGGAAGGGTTTTTGTGCTTATTGGTCATTTTTTAAAAAAATTATCACCACACAATGATTGGATAATATGCAGGTGCAGCTGTGCTTTAGCAAACTGGAACACTGCCTTGCACACTTGCTAGTGGGGTGATGAAAGCAGTGAGTAACTAAACACTTTTGGAACTAGCAGGTGAGGGAAAAGTACAGTATTTTCTGAAGAAAATAGTTAAGTGAAAGTACAAGTTTCATGAAAATAAATTATTTGACTAAAGTACAAATCCGGAAAAAATGAACTTGGGTAGTGTAATGAAGTATTTCTACTTAGTTACTTTCCACCTCTGCCAAACCGGCACTCTCTGGTTTCTCTTCAGATCGTATAAATCTTTTCCCTTTCAGTAGGGAGGGATAGCTCAGTGCTTTCAGCAGTAGCCTGCTTAAACCCAGGGTTGTGAGCTCAATCCTTGAGGGTGCTGTTCAGGGATCTGGGGCAAATGTGGGGGGAAGGGGACAGTGCTTGGTTCTGCCAAGAGGGCAGGGGACTGGATTCAATGACCTCCTGAGGTCCTTTCTAGCTCTATGAAATGTGTATCTTCATATATCTAGTCTGGCAGCACCAGGGATGTTCCTGAGCCAGAGATCCAGGCAAACTGGAGCCTGCATCCTTCCACAGCCCTAGGAGGCTGGAGCCTGCTTTCCTGCAGGGGGCAATCATGTGGGGCCAAAGCTGGTGTTCCCTACTACCCTGCAGGGGGCAGCTGTACAGGGCTGAAGCTGGCACGCCCCACCTCCTGGCTCCATCAGCCCTCTGGGCTCAGATGTCCAGAGTCTGGCAAGCCCAGCAGCAGGTGGGGGGCCAGTGTGGGGGCCTGTGCAGGGCCTAGACCTCTGGTCTGGCAGACTCTCTTGTTCAGGACCGGTCAGGTCCCAAACATGCCAGACCATGAGGCAAAAGCTGTAGTGGCTCAGCCCAACCTAGCCAGACACACACATGCCCTGAACAAGATGCTATTGTCTCTTTACATTCACTCTGCAATGAGCTTCTGTAACTCAGCTGGAACCCACAGTTCAAGCTGCTTTTAGCACTGTTCTGGTTCAACCTTTTCTCCGAACATAGCTGGCTGGTCCCTGGGGACAGGGCAGGACCCTGCTGACATGGCATGGGCCCAAGCTGCTCCTCAGCCTGCCTCCATGACTTCCATGGCAAGCACTCCCATACCAGGTGGCACTCACCTCTGACTGAGAGTGTATGCCTGCACTTGCTCTCTGGTCACGCTAGGCCTTCAGTGACTCAGCCCCATGGTCCAGGCTCACACAGTCTGTATGTGCAGCACTAACATAACAGTCTCTGGCCAGGATACACAGTGCAGCAAGGGCCTATCTAGTGCCCCTTGGCTGGAGCATCGTTTCCTGCAGCCCTCCCAGGGCTCAGGTGCCAAGCAGTCTCATGTCCTTACACAGTCTGGCCTTGGTAAGGGGCCAGGGTGGGTTCCCACCTGGCTGCTATGTGACTAGTTGGCTGGGGTTTGTGAATTGCCGCTGGCCAGAAAATAATTGAATCTCCCAGGATTTTGTAGCTGGGTCAAAAGATTTGCATTATTTTCCCAAGCCAGTGTGATATCGAACGGTAAACGCCTGTGTCCAGCAACAGAGGTTACAGTGCTCTCACCTGCGCAGTTTAAGTGATAACAGAGCAGCGCTGCTGGAAATCCAGTAGCTGTCCACCCACCAACATGCAAGCTCACCCCAAGTATGCAAGAAGGGCTCGGGTCACATGACAGTGAGGAGATGTGCACAGGTATCCATCTCTCTGGTACTACCACTGGCTGTTGGAAGGTGGTTTGCAGAATTGTCTGGTGGTTGGAGGGTGAGGCTGTGGTGAACTTGCTCTGTGTAGGAAGCAAGGGGCGCCAATTACTTGCATATCAAAGAAGGTAACCTGTGACTGCAGAGGTCCCTCTAGGAAGGCAAGATCTTTGCCCTCTGAGTCCTTCTCTGATCCCAGTCGCCCAGTAGAGTCATTAAAGAGTTCAGATCCTCTTCCGGGGTGTATCCCGGTTCAGTGATCTTCTGGCCCCTCTCTGGGATTAGCTTCAGTTCCCTCCTCAGGAGGTACACCTCTCCACCTGTGGCTGGGCCCAGCCCAGCATCTCGATGAATAGCAGCCAACTGCTGCATCCCTTTAACCAGCTACTCTACTGCTCCTGTTTCCTGGGCCATTGCCCAGCCACAGGACCATCTTCTGTCTTCAGTCCTAGCAACCAGCCAGGATCACCTTCTCCCTTCCTCGGTTCCCATCGGAAATGGCTCTGTCTGCCGCCGCTTCAGCCTAAGAAGCGCACCCCTCAGACTCCAGGCAGCAACTGACTGCAGCTTCTTCTGTAACAGCCTCCTGGCCCCAGCTGGCTTCTTTCTTCTCTGCTGCCTCTCTCTGATCGTCAGCTTCCCTGCCCCAGCTCACAGCCCCTTGGAGGGTGCCTCTCCATTGCTCCTTCTGGGACAGGGTGGGGTAGGGCACTGAGGCTTCCTGTAAGGTGTCCTCTGGGCCTGATTCACCCCACCACAGCCCCACAAACAGTTCAGCTGGGCTTGTGTTTAGATACGCTCTAGATAGCCCAGTGAAAGGCCCCATATGGAGATGGTTTTTCTCTGCCACATTGTAACTAAGCAAATATTAACAGCAATCTCTCAAGAGTCTCAAGCTGCTCACCAGGAGGCCATATAGGCTACGTCTACACGTGCAGCCAACATCGAAATAGCTTATTTCGATGTTGCAACATCGAAATAGTCTATTTCGATGAATAACGTCTACACGTCCTCCAGGGCCAGCAACGTCGATGTTCAACTTCGACGTTGCTCAGCCCAACATCGAAATAGGCGCAGTGAGGGAACGTCTACACGTCAAAGTAGCACACATCGAAATAGGGATGCCAGGCACAGCTGCAGACAGGGTCACAGGGCGGACTCAACAGCAAGCCGCTCCCTTAAAGGGCCCCTCCCAGACACAGTTGCACTAAACAACACAAGATCCACAGAGCTGACAACTGGTTGCAGACCCTGTGCCTGCAGCATAGATCCCCAGCTGCCGCAGAAGCAGCCAGAAGCCCTGGGCTAAGGGCTGCTGCCCACGGTGACCATAGAGCCCCACAGGGGCTGGAGAGAGAGCATCTCTCAACCCGCCAGCTGATGGCCGCCATGGAGGACCCAGCAATTTCGACGTTGCGGGACGCGGATCGTCTACACGGTCCCTACTTCGACGTTCAACGTCGAAGTAGGGCGCTATTCCTATCTCCTCATGAGGTTAGCGACTTCGACGTCTCACCGCCTAACGTCGAAGTTAACTTCGAAATAGCGCCCGACGCGTGTAGACGCGACGGGCGCTATTTCGAAGTTGGTGCCGCTACTTCGAAGTAGTGTGCACGTGTAGACGCAGCTATAGTGTGTTCAACTTCCCAAGGAGATATTAGCAATCATAATCTTATTTCCCTGGCCATATTATCCTATTACTGTGATGCACTATGTCCCATTATCTGGCCACTTACCTAATATTGGCCTTATTATCCTATTAGTTAGTACAAGCGATCATGAACACACTGATATTTCTGAGCTACTATTCCCATCGTTACTTGTGCATAAATGGAAGTAGCAGTAAATGTGCACAGGAAATGGGAGTCAGATTTTCAAAGTTAGACCTCAAGACATATTTACATGCACACATGGCCAGCAACACCCTCAGCTGGCTATGTGTGTATGCAAATACATCATTTTACATGCATACAAAGAATTTGGCTTCATAAGAGACCTGAAAACAAATGCCTGCAGGCAACTGCATATGTTTAATTTTGTAAATTGGATCTGGTATGTCTAAGTGCTGTCAAAGTTTTTTTACCTCAAATGGATGTTGAATGGGACTGTTAAAAATAAGTCCCCTTAGCAAGTAAAAGGGAAATATATTTAGATACTTGTTAGGAGTGCAGGCAGAAAAGGGGAGCAGATGTGGGGGACTCCATGCAATGATGTCATCTGAAGTTTGGCCTGTTTTCAAAGAAAGCCTTCTATAATGGGAAAAGAACCAAATAGTCCCCATGACATCCACTGTACAGTTTGCTGAGGCCAATGTCTTCTGTGTGGCAGCCACTCATGTGCCCCAGAACCGGGCAAACCGGAGACTCCAAACAGGGAACTATTCTCATTTCTGTGAATCTGCCCCAAAAAGCTGAGAGTCCCCAGCGGCTTGGAAGACTGAAATCTTGTCAACATTGAAACACCTGGAAAAGACTGCTCATTTCTAAAATCACTAGCAACCTAACTGCATTGGCAGCAAAGCAAAAGAAAATAGAAGTCATGTAAAGTAACAAGAGTTAAATGTAAACTCCAGTCTCAAGGTATTTAATCTCAGTCAGCTTCCCTAGGTTGAGCATATGTTAGAATTGTGTAGGTCATCCTCCTACCCCTACAGACATGTAACTTCAGAAAATAACGTAGAGGATATCCTGCCTTTTTACGCACAAAGAACCTCCCTACTGCTGGAGCTGGAAGTAGCTTGTTTGATACTGACTGCAAAAAAGCGAGGCGGCAGGAAGTGATTCTCCCTGTGTGTGTCTCATCTGCCACAGGCTGCATCTGATCACAAAATGGTAGCTGTCTCTACAGTAGGAAGGGAAGCTCATCTGTAGGACAGCACGGCAGACAGAAAACATCTGACAGCACTGGGATGGCACGTCTAATAATACTTTGCACTTCTAAGACACTGTTCCTCCTTGAACCTTGATGTGCTTTGCAAGTGGTACTCACACCAACTAGAAAAGTCACTCATTTATTGTACCATAGATTAGGCAACTGTGGCACAGAGAGCTTAAGTGGCTTGTCCAAAACTCTGCTGTAATGAAGCTGGAACCAGAACCCAGCAGTTAAGGCTCAGGAAGTGCCAGACCAGACTTGTTTCTTTCTGATATTGTTTTTAACTGAACCAACCCACACTCTTCTGGGACCTCCAGTGTGGTAAAAAATGGTCTTTGCCAAAATGAAAGCATGAAAATCCTCCTTATTCAGGGCACCCCATCCTAATGCCGTGTTTATGGTGAACACAACCAGAATTAAAACAAAATAACCATTCTCAGCGATAATGACCAGGCCCAATGGGCGCTTTACCTTCGTAAGGGCATATGGGAAATAAACTCGGCGCTTCTATCATGCTGTATCTCAGATGGGTCAAGACAGCGGTGGTTGTATTCATTTGGGGCAGCCTGTCCCAGCCTGTTCACAGTCACATAGGAAAAGCTGTTTGTGTTTGAACTGAAATATCAAGCAGCTTCCTTAGAGGAATACCAGTGCTTAATTCCAGGCCTATGAACTAGGCTTAGTTGGATCATCATGTTTTGAAACATGGGGTCCTCTGAGTGCCACTAGCCATTCCTGTCAGTAGCTGAGTCATTAATAAACCCAAATGAATGACTCTACACCATCACTTCATCATTCTGCATGACTGAGCCAGAAAGACGACCGCATTCAAGGCCAACCTTGAGCGGTTCAGCCATGCTATGCATGTACTGAACAGGGATGATTTGGGATCAGCTGGTCTTACAGGATGGAAAGAGATACAGAGGCTAGAGAACATGTTTCAGGAAGAAACTCAGAAGTGAGAAGTATATAAGCTGTTTCAGCCAAAGGGCTGTGAGCAGAGAGAGCCTAGCACCAAGGGTGGAAGTAGCTCTTGCCAATGAATTTTTAAACAGAATGGACCTCGATGTCAGGGAAGGAGGCTTGTTTGGGGTTTAGGAAGCCCTGCAGCATGTGATGTTCCTCCTTCAGTTACCTCCAATCTCTTGTTCTAACTTGGGCTTCCTGAGCAGATGAGGTGTAATTAGTCATGTGGCCCTTTCTCAGAATGAAGTGATTTCTTGTAAGCAGTGGGCAGAGGACAGGCGGAGCCCACCCTAACACTCAGTCTGAAAGTGCAGCGAGAGCAAAGAAAGGCTAGGTCTCAGGCAGACGGTTGAATTGCAGCCAGGTGGCTATTTCTGGAAGCAGCGTTGCTCTCCAGTTTCATTCTTGCACACCACTTCTGCTGTGGGAGTCCAGCAAGGTGGAGCCCTAGCTGGGCCTGCAGCCTGGCCTTCACACCATCTGCACAGGCTCTGGCAGGGCAGAAAGGCTGCTGCTGGCTGGAATGTCCCGTCACAACATGGGTTTCCCAGGCCAAGAGGAGCAGTGGGTGACAGCAGGTCATTCTGTGGGTACTGGTGGGAGCAGGTCAGTTCAGAAGGGAGGTCCAGGGGTCCCGAATGTGAAGACGCTGGGACTGGTGTGTGCCTTGGGAACAGAGCTGTGAATTGAGCCCTGGAGAGGAGCAGCAAGCCTGCGGCTGGAGACCCTCTCCTCTTTCTTGTCACCACACTGAGGTCATGGAGGGGATTTGTTGTCGCCGGAGGCAGGGGAAAGCAGCACCCTGAAAAGCTTCCCCTGTGAGGGAGGCTGCTTCCCTGGCTTGAGGTGCTGTGACAATGTGGGAGGGTGCAAGGGGAACACGGTCATGCTCTCTGCATGGGGGCGGGAGGGGGATCAGTGCTCCCTGGAAGCTGAGCGCTTGAGTGGCCACCCAGGAAAGATTCAAGGCCAACCAGATGACTATCAGAGCACCCACAGCCAGCAGCATGTGTTTCTATTGGAGAGAGCCTGTACCCAGAATGTTCTGTCACTGAGGCCATCTGAAGGAAGTTGGTGTCAGCAATGAGCCCAGGGAGGTGGCACTCAGAGCCACGTGTGGTTTGGTCCAGGCTACTGGTTGGTGTCTGATCCATTTCAGAGTTAGCACCTGGGCTAGTGGCAGCAGGACCCATACCTCACTGCTTTCCTTGAAGGGGGCCATCTCGGTGTAGCTCCAGGACCAGCGCATGTCAGCCCCAGCCCCGGGAACCGCAAGCTGAGGACTACAAACTGCAGCAAGCTGGGAGGACTCCCTTGTTCCTGCCAGGATGTGCCCTCTGCCCCAGCAGTATCTCAGCACAGACGGAGCTGAAGCAGCGTGCAGGCTGCAGGCAGAGGAGCGGGGCTGCCGAACTGTGATCCTGTTTTGTAGTTTTCTACAGAATAAAGGCTGTTCCTGGTGGTTTGTCTGAGCGGGTCTGGTCTGAGGTACACACGAGTACACAACGCAGAGCACACCAAGGAGCCTCAGGCCTAGCCCCCCCCAGTTGTGTAAGAAATCACAGGGCTTCTCCTATGTTGATTAACTTCATGCTGGGCTAGTGAACAGCAGGTGTTACATAAGGACAGAAACTGCTGTTACAATCTGTGCTGAAACTCATGAAATACAAACTGGAACTGGGAGACAAAGGCCCCTTCTCGAATACAGGCAGGATCTGGTTTTTGATCCCACGCAGCACCAACATCAAAGGGGGAGTTTGGGGGCTAAATTTCAGTGGGTTCCAACCGGACACACAACCGCCTGAAGTCATTATCTCCATATGATCTGGGGGTCCCTCTTAGGATAACTTTGAGCCTCGCACTTTGTTTATGTTTGTTTCCTAATGGAAAGACTCAGCAGGCTGGCGTCCGAGCGCTGCGGCTGTGGTTTGAGCGTGTCTTGGTGCAAACCCCTGTACTTCGTGTGGAGAGTGTTAAAAATCCTTCAGGCAAGGGCCATACCTTCATCCCTTTGCACACACACGCAAGAGGCTGCTATGAGGGGAGCCACGTGAGGGGCCCATTGCCACCAATGAAGGACTAGGCAGAGAACAAGCTGTCAAAAGTGCTGGAGGTGGTGGCCAGGCCCGTTGCCTGTAACGCTCTGCAGGCGGGGTTAGCGTCAGCTATGACAGAGGAAGTGCTACCCAGGCTCCACGGAGGTAATCACACCCACACAAATCAGGGCTGGGTTAACCGCTATGGCCCTGGAGCATTACCACTGTGCCCCATTTCTGCTGCAGCCTGGCCTCTTCTGTCCTTAGGGAAGGGTGCTGGGAGTGAGCTGGGCCGGAACCGATGGGCTAGGTCCCAGCACCACTCAGGTTTGACCTGTCTGTGCCTCCAGCATGAGAAAGGGGTGGCTGAGCAAACCTCAATGGCACTTCGTTCCCGAGTACTGCCAGGCCTGGGGAACCAGGCCCAGCCCTGTCAGCATGGGGCAGGCTCAGGCCCCAGCTCCTCCACCCACTGGGCCTCCCCTCCATGTGGGGCAGGGATTGGACAAGGGATGATGCTATGGGTGGGTGGTACCATCTGCAGAGGGGAGGTTGCCCGCCGGTGACTGTCTCTCCCTCCACACAGATGTGTACTAGCGTTCGTCTGGGGCACCCACTAATGGGGAGCTGCCATCCAGCGCTGAGCTACAGGGACTCATGCACCAAGTTCTGAAGGCCTCATTCAGTCACTAAGCTAGCAAAGCAGGGCAGAGAGGCTGGGGCAGAGTGGGAAGCTGGGTTGTGACAGCCTGAGCTTCTGGGGAGCTGTGACTCATGCAGCCTGTCAACCAGCTTGCAGCTAGAGAGGTCTTGGTGAGCTTTATGGCAGAGCCCAGAGTAAATACACTTCCTCGCTCCCCCTTTGATCGCGGGTGAAATGGCCATCGTGCCTGCTGAATGGCAGAGGCACGTCTCTGGGGAGCTCCGGCACAGAGAGGAAGCAGTCAGGCCCAGGGCCCTGAGAGCTTGGGAGCCAGGGTCAGTCAGTAACTGGGAGTCAAGTCAGTGAGAGGGGCAGGGTAAGTGGCGTTACACAAGGAAAAGATTGGTAAAGGGGTCATCACAGGCCAGGCTATCATGGCTCCCTTCCTAAGCAGTATAGCCACTTAATCACACACTGTAACAGGCTAAAACAAAGGCCTGAATTAGCCATAAACTCCAACCTCACAGTGACCAGACAAGACTTAGTTAAGCCTCAGTTTCAATTCTAACACATGAGAACTCATTAAATACTAACAAGCTGGAAGTTGTGCAGCAGCGGAATGATCACAATCCAGACTCCTTAGCATGACCCCACTCTGCTGTCCTCCAGCAGCTAATGACGCCCTTAGCCTGTTGTCATAATTATGGTCAACGGTGGAGAACTGTGAAAGGGGTGTGCTGAACGTTAGGCTGCTAAATCCATCCATAGGCACCTACATAGGCAAAAAATGGTGACTGGCAGGGAGCTGCTGGGAGCTTTTGAACTGTGAGATCACCTAGATCAGTGGTTCTCACCCTGGTTACACGTTCCCCTGAGGTACACAGAGGTCTTCTGGGCAGTATGTCAGTTCCTCTAGACAGCTGCCTCATTTGACAACAGGCTACATAAAAGGCACTAGCAAAGTCCATACAAATTAAAATTCCTTGCAGACAATGACTGTTTATACTGTTCTATCTGCCATGCATTGAAATGGAAGAGCATTATTTATATTCCAGCTGATTTGTTTTATGCTTATACAGTAAAATGGGAAAGTAAGCAATTGTTCAGTAACTGTGCACTGTGACTCACTTGTATTTTATGAGAACAACAAGAAGTCTTGTGGCAACTTATAGACTAACAGATATTTTGGAGCCTGAGCTTTCATGGGCAAAGACCCGCTTCATCAGATGCATGAGTGGGGGCTGTGATTTCCCAGGGGTATTTAAAGAATGGGGTCCCAGAAAAAGGGAGGGCCAGAGCTGTCCTTTTTCTGGGACCCCATTCTTTAAATACCCCTCGGAAACCACCCCCCCACTCATGCATCTGATGAAGCGGGTCTTTGCCCGCGAAAGTTTATGCTCCAAAATATGTTAGTCTATAAGGTGCCACATTTGCAGGGGGCGGGAAAGTGAACATATAGGAGAAAATATACTGACAAGCTGGCTGGGAGCAAGTGATGAGTACACCTTGCGCACTCACCATGGTGTGAGAGCTGTGAAAGCAGTGTACTCAGCTAAAAGCCATCTGATATGTGTTGGGCTTTAGTTGTGGGGCCACAGCTCCTTCCAAACAATGAGAACCACAGTGAGTTGGGACAGGGGAGAAACTGGCCAAGCGTTTGGCTCACTGACAATAGAACTGGGGCAGTTTGGTTGTGCCCACTACAGCAGCTGGCTTAAGCACACCTGCAGTCACCCAGGAGAATTTGCCTGGGGAACCCCAAGAGCTGTGCGCAGTTTAGGAATGAATGGGAGGGAAATATTCTTCCAGAAACAAAACCCAGAACACAAAAAATGCAGTCGGCACTGACATTTCTCCCAGGGGAATGTTCCTGAGTTTGTAGCAGGGAAAAATACATACATAAAATATAGTGAACTAAATTCTGTGCATACCACAGCCTGGCTGTGTCTACACTTACCAAAAACTTTGAAATGGCCATGCTAATGGCCATATCGAAGAATACTAATGAGGCACTGAAATGCATATTCAGCTCCTCATTAGCATGCCGCTGGCTGGAGCACTTCGAAATTGCCACGTTTCGCTCCCACATGGCTTGGCTACATGGGGGTCCTTTTCAAAAGGGCCCCACCAACATTGAAATCCCCTTAGTCCTATGAGCTAAGTGTAGACTTAGCCCCTAAGTCAGAGCCCATGGCTGCAGCTTCATTTCAATCCCTGCATTCTGTTGCTAATTTGTATTTCCTAAATAAATGGTTTAATGTTAGAGTGGAGCAGTAGCATCAGAGGCAGAGCCATGGGCCTGGAGTGGTGAAAGGGAGGTAGATGAGGTGGTGAGAGGCGTATAGATAAGCAGTGAAGTCGTTCAATGCTATGTGTCCCTGCATTTTGTGGTTTGCAACAGTGGAATATATACTCCAGCAGCTGAAGCTCTGACATGGCCCTTTACATTAGTTGGGCTCAACACACTTTACTGAGGAGGTTGATATCATTAGCACCAGTTCACAGATGGGGAAACTGAGGCACAGGGAGGTGCCATGGCTTGCCTGAAGTCAGCCAGTGACAGAAACTGGAATGGAATACAGCAAATATGGGTGAATTTCAGCTTTCATTATTTCAAAGAAGCACTGTGTGAGTGCATCCAGAGAAGACTTAATCTGCAGCAAGGGAGGGTTAGGTCAGATACTAGGAAAACTTTCTAACTCTAAGGCTAGTTAAGATTTGGAAGAATCTTCCAAGGGAGCTTGTAAAATTCCTGTCACTGAAGCTTTTAAAGAACATATTTAACAAACACCTGTCAGGGAAGGGGAAGTGATATGTTCCTCAGTGCAGGGTGCTGGAATTGAGCTCCTTTCCAGTCTGACATGTCTATGATTTCTTTTTTGGATCCTCCATTTCACAAGGCACAGCCATATGGTAAACACCACTTGCATGCTGTTCCTAGATAAACCAAAGAGCAGCCTGTGGCAGCATGACCGGGAAATGTTGCAGGTTGTAATGACCAGAGCAGCCTGAACTTCATGGGAAGTCCTTTCGGAGGACCTAACTCATGGTCTGGGTTGGTGGAGCGGGAGGGAGGGCCATTCATTATCCTGCAACAACTGTCTGAAAACATGAGCCATGTTTTCATTGGTTATTTCCTGCATAAAATGGAAACTAAACGTCAAGAAATGGGCACATCAGAATAAAGGATTAGCTTCTTAGTCCCCTTACACAGGAAGCTTGTTGGGCGAGAACCTCCTTTTCATTATGGAAACATAGAATGCTAGGACTGGAAAGGACCTCAAGAGGCCATCAAGTCCAGCCCCCTGCCCTCATGGCAGGACCAAGGACTGTCTAGACCATCCTGATAGACATCTATCTAACCTGTTCTTAAATATCTCTAGCGATGGAGATTCCACAACCTCCCTTGGCAATTTATTCCACTGTTTGACCACCCAAACAGTTAGGAACTTTTTCCTAATGTCCAGCCAAAACCTCCCTTACTGCAGTTTAAGCCCATTGCTTCTTGTTCTATCCTCAGAGGCCAAGAAAAACACATTTTCTCCCTCCTCCTTATGACTCCCTTTTAGATACCTGAAAACTGCTATAATAGCCCACCTCAATCTTCTTTTTTCCAAACTAAACAAGCCCAATTCTTTTAGCCTTTGTTCATAGGTCACATGCTCTAGTCCTTTGATCATTCTTGTTGCTCTTTTCTGGACCCTCTCCAATTTATCCACATCTTTCTTGAAATGTGGTGCCCAGAATGGGGCACAATACTCCAACTGAAGCCTAACCAGCGCAGAGTAGAGCGGAAGAATAACTTCTCGTGTCTTGCTCACAACACACCTGTTAATGCATCCCAGAATCATGTTTGCCTTTTTTTAAAGTGGCATCACCCTGTTGACTCATTTAACTTGCGGTCCACAGTAACCTCTAGATCCCTTTCTGCCATACTCCTTCCGAGGCAGTCGCTTCCCATTCTGTATGTGTGAAACTGATTGTTCCTTCCTAAGTGGAGCACTTTGCATTTGTCTTTATTAAACTTCATCCTGTTTACTTCAGACCATTTCTCCAATTTGTCCAGATCATTTTGAATTTTGACCCTATCCTCCAAAGCAGTTACAACCCCTTCTAGCTTGGTATCATCTTCAAACTTAATAAGCGTACTTTCTATGCCAATATCTGAATCGTTGATGGAGATATTGAACAGAACCGGTCCCAAAACAGACCCTTGCGGAACCTCACTTGTTATACCTTTCCAGCAGGATTAAGAACCATTAATAACTACTCTCTGAGTACGGTTATACAGCCAGTTTTTCACCCACCTTATAGTAGTTCCATCTAAGTTGTGTTTGCCTAGTTTCTTGATAAGAATATCATGCGAGACCATATCAAATGCCTCACTAAGAGAAACACTGAGAACCTTACTGAGAACCACTTCAGGAGTGTGAATAGTTTCTTAATAACCACCTGTGGAGCTGCCCAGCCCAGCCAGTGACCCTTTTGAAGTATAATTGTGACCCATGTTTGGGTCCTAACCCATAGGTTGGGAAACCCTACTCTAGGGGTTCCATGCCAGTCCCAAGCTTGGATAAAAGATGAAGGTTGGTCAGATGTGTGACAATGCACTGGTCGTAAAACACCAATACAAATGAAATCTGATTCCAGCATGACTAAGTGATAAAAGATGCCACCTCAGACTTCACCCAGATAAACAACATCCGCAATACCAATTGAGCTATCGGGGTTGGGTAGATACGTTGGCTACCAAAAGTAAATTACAGCTAACATGTACTATCAATTGGAACATGGAACATCTGAACACTGTGGGCAACTGGAAAGTTAGAGCTGCTTTGGAAGGAGATGGAGAGATACCGAAGCAATATACTTGGACTGGCAGAGATGTGCTGGACGGCATCAGCAGACACGTGCGGTTGTGAAGTCATTTGGTCAGGGAACAAAACGAAGCATGAGGCAGAAGTCAGATCCCTTCTGAGCAAAAGAGCTAGAGGAGCATTGTAAGGATACGAACCGGTGAGTGAGAGCATGATTAGGAATATTAATAGGAAATGGCAGCCTAAACAGATGGTGATCAAAGATGGGAACAGCAAGGTGCTCATGATCAAGGAGATGATTGTGCAGTGATGGACGAGATATAAAACTGATCTGTACAAAGTACAGTTGGACCCAAGTGTCTTGGAGTGACTGATTGAAGAACTGAAAGAGATATGTCTGCTGAGCATTGAGAGCAAGATCAATATTTTGAAAGAGGAAGTAGAAAGAGCAACGAAACAACAAAAGAACAAGAACCCTGGAAATGATAAGATCACAGGGGAGATGGTCAGATACAGTCGAGAAAGTATGATTCAGGAAATACACTGACTATATAATATAGTATGGAAAGAAGGGAAGGCACCTAAGGAATGGACAAGATCTGTGCTAGAGACAATACGGAAGACAAGAAGCACATTGGAGTGCAAGAACTACAGAATGATTGCCCCGAGTCATCTAGGCAAGGTGCTGATGATGATACTGACAGAGAGACTGAGATCACAGATAGAAGAACATCTAGCGGATGAGCCAGCGGGATTCAGAAAAGATTGAAGTACCATACAGCAGATATTGGAAGTAAGATTGATAGTGGAGAAAGCTCGAAGAAAGAACATCTACAATTGCTTCATTGATTTTCAGACAGCATTGACAGTATAGATCGGAAAGTAACTTGGGCGGTGTTGGAATTGTACGGAGCAGATAGCACACTGATACGGTTGTTGAAGGAGGCAGTGGAGGCAGTGGTGAGAATGTGCGGAGAGTTGGGAAGGTGGTTTAGAACGGGTAGAGGTACAAGACAAGGAAATCCAATATCGCTGAGTATCTTCATCATGCACCTAGAGAGAGTGATGGGCATGATCAAGGAAGAGGTGGAGGGAGTATTGGTGCACCCAGGGTTGTGAACTCAGTCTTTGAGGGGGCCATCTAAGGATCTGGGGCAAATAGGTTAAAAAATAAAATCTGTCAGGGATGGTGATAGGTCCTGCTGTGAGGGCCAGGGGCTGGACTTGATGACCTATGAAGGTCCCTTCCAGCTCTGTGAGGTAGGTATAGATAGGACCTATGCTCCACTTGGAGTACAAGAGCTTAAGTAGTGGTAGCAATGCTACAGCCCCACTCTCAGCTAAAACAGGTGCTTGATTCCCATCTGGGCAACAGAGCCATAGATTAACATCACTTTTGATTCAAAGTTGCTGAATGAATCAAAGGAGAGGGCTCTAGAAAGGGGCTTGACCCAAACTCCATTGAAGCTAGTGGAAAAGTTCCTATGGACATCACTAGGGTTTGGCTCAGGCCCTATGAGAGAGAGAGAGATTCACTTGGGACACCACAGCACATGCAAAATACTAATTCCAAGCAATCAAACACCAGGGCTGAGTTCAGATGAACTCTCTGCCTGAGCTAAAGACCTACAGCAGCTCAGGCAAACCAGGCTGCATTTGCTGCTTTGGGGAAGATGGAGGAGAAAAAACAGAACAACCTGCAAAACAAGACTTTCCTAGCTCGCATGGCAAGGGGGTTGCTTGTCTGGCTGAGCACACAGGGAAAGGAGGCAAGCAGCTGGTAACTACACTGCAAGCGTTCAAACCAGGGACCCTGTCTGCCAATGTGTGTAGTACAGCACCTATCACAATGGGCCTCGATCACAGTCTTGAGCATCTGGACGTAATAATAATAATGAAGAGCACTGAGTTGGCACCCAGTACAAAACCAGCTCTGATTGGCTGAAGGAGGCACTCCTAGAGAATATGAAGAATCAGACGATTGTCTTTGAAATGCATTGAGTGGTCTGGCTTGATTTACCAGCACTGCTTTGAGTGACTGGGAAGCAGGCGATCTAGCCCACACTGAATTAATTCATGGATGTTCGTTTTGAGTGTGAGGTTTGTGTTGTAAAATCAACAGAGTGAAAAACAGAGTTTAAAATGCCTCTCTGTTAAGTTTCAATAGATGAGGGGTAGCTACTGCATTAGAAGTAGGTCATACACTAAACAAACAGACAGAAAGTCCTCTCTAAAGTCAAGCATAAACCGTTGTAAAACATTTCACCTGTATGAGTCTCTGCCCCCATCAAGAGGAGAAGAGGCTGAATTATTTCCTATAGGGTCTGCAGTCGCTCTTATTGAAGTCTATGGGAAGTTTATTATTAACATCAATAGGGGAAGAATCAGACCCATAGTCACTATGTGCAGCCAGAAGTTATTGCTGCATTACAGATGCAGGAGCTTCTTTCATAAGCTGTTCTACTGGTATAATAACAATTGTCTTTCCATTCTTTGCTCCAGGGGCACAGAGCTATGACAGTCATTCATATGCTGCCGCTGGAGGAGCATTGACTGACTCCTTCTGCTAAACTGAACATGCTCCCGCGTGTCTCTGAGTAAGAGGAACAGACCAGTACAGAGAAGAGAAAAGGAGAAATAAAACGTGTCGATGACAAGCTCCAGCAGCAGCACTCCCATGGGCCCCCTGTATTAGCACGGAATGGAAATACTAGAACAACTTGGCAAAACTAAGATCGCATTTGGAGCTGGAGGGTATCTGCAGCCTTGTAAATAGTGTGGCCAGCCTTGGAGGTGGGTAGAGAAGAAATGTACAAAGGAGACAGCAGTCAAAGCTCTAGTGCTCTCGCTGAGTAAGCAGGCTGCTGTCTGATTTTGTTTGCAAAGGAGAGGGGAAGAGAGGAGCAAGGAAAGGAGACAAAAAGATCCCTGCAGCCAATGTAGTGAGAGTGAATGATTCCTAGATTGGAATGCCAGGAAGGATCATTGAGAACTGCCCCAAATAAGTCTTAGAGCTGATCTTTTAGAAAAGCTGTCCAGTCTTGATTCAAACATTGGCAGTGATGACAAATTCACCATGACCCTTAGTAAGTTCTTCCAGTGGTTAATTGCTCACTATTCAAAATTAGGACTATCAGTTAATCACAGTTAACTCACAGGATTAACCTCAAAAACTAATACTGATAAAGTTAATCATAATTAATCTCATTTTTAATCGCACTGTTAATAGAATACCAGTTGAAATGTACCAAACATTTTGGATGTTTTTGTACATTTTCAAATATATTGATTTCAATTACCATACAGAAAACAAGGTGTACAGTGCCTACTTTGTATTATTTTATTACAGATATTTGCACTGGAAAAGGTTAAACAAAAAAATAGTATTTTTCAATTCTTCTCATGCAAGTGGAGCAGTCTTGTTAACATGAAAGTGCAACTTACTTGTCCTTGTCTAATGTGGCAACATTCTTTTTTTTCTTTTTTGCTTTGTTTTGTTTCATTTTGCTTTGCTTTGTTTTCTCTCACCAGTGCTTGTGGTTTGTCCCCCTAATGATGGTGGGCCTGGGATAATGACCCCTATTCAGGCAGAGTTTGGCTTCTGTCTTGGTGTTCCCTTGACTGTGTCTTCAGGGTAGGCCTGAGGGCAAGCCTAAGAGGTGTTCCTTCCCCACTCAAAAAAAAGGAAAACAGTGCCATAGACCCAAACAAAGGGTGATGCCTTTTTCTGCCTCCTCTCTGAGACAGGCTGTCAGTCCTTCCCCTAGTCAGCTCTCAAAAGTGTCTGCTTCCCCTATGGGAAGGCATACAGCTCTCCTGGGCTACGTCTACACGTGAACGCTACATCGAAATAGGCTATTTCGATGAATAACGTCTACACGTCCTCCAGGGCTGGCAATGTCGACGTTCAACTTCGACGTTGCACGGCACCACATCGAAATAGGCACTGCGAGGGAACGTCTACACGCCACAGTAGCACACATCGAAATAAGGGTGCCAGGCACAGCTGCAGACAGGGTCACAGGGCGGACTCAACAGCAAGCCGCTCCCTTAAAGGGCCCCTCCCAGACACAGTTGCACTAAACAACACAAGATCCACAGAGCCGACAACTGGTTGCAGACCCTGTGTATGCAGCATGGATCCCCAGCTGCAGCAGCAGCAGCCAGAAGCCCTGGGCTAAGGGCTGCTGCCCACGGTGACCATAGAGCCCCGCAGGGGCTGGAGAGAGAGCATCTCTCAACCCCTCAGCTGATGGCCGCCATGGCGGAACCCGCTATTTCGAAGTTGCGGGACGCGCAACGACTACACGGTCCCTACTTCGACGTTAAACGTCGAAGTAGGGCGCTATTCCTATCCCCTCATGGGGTTAGCGACTTCAACGTCTCGCCGCCTAACGTCGAAGTTAACTTCGAAATAGCGCCCAGCGCGTGTAGCCATGACGGGTGCTATTTCGACGTTAGTGCCGCTACTTCGAAGTAGCGTGCACGTGTAGACACGGCTAATAAGGCATAAAGTCATAATTGGTAACAAAGAAAATAAAAAGATGATACACAATCTAACTTAACAAGCTAAGTGCACCTAAAAGCAAAAAGGTTTCGGTTGGTTGGTTGGTTTGGGGTTTTTGTTTGTTTGTTTGTTTGTTTGTTTGTTTTTTTCACCATAAGCTCACAGCAGTCTGGCCAGGACCTCCCTCCAGTTCATTGGTGCATCCTTTGGCTTTCAGGTATTGTTGATGTGTTGACTAGAGATGAGGGGGAAGAGAGGTGATTTGGAGACCTCTGTTTCTCATTGCTTCCTCCCCTCTTTAAGGAGTATCTCCAGCTGGATTTCAGGTGACAACCAGTCTGTTTGCCTGGAAACCCAGAGATATGTCGTTGCCCATGTGTAAAGTTCTCACCCACACCCTTCTTCCTGCTAAAGAATGGCTTCTAATTCTCTGAGAGTCCATTATATCCATTTCATTACGCTGACATCTGTCTGGGGCATCAGTGTGTCTTTTGACTCTTGAACTGGTTTGGGCCTGCCTTTTTAACTCTGGAACACGTTACAAAACAGAAACTTATAACTTTGCATACACTGTTGAAATACATTTTACAAGGACAATGTTGTTCAGCAAATTGTGAGTTTTCAAATGATACATCATAAACATGCTTTGTCCATACTGTATGTCTTGTTAAAATGATGGTTATAGGGTACAGTAAAAGCAATGAGGGACCCTGTAGCACCTTATAGACTAACAGAAACGTATGAGCATAAGCTTTCGTGGGCAAAGACCCACTTCGTCAGATGCAGTGGGTCTTTGCCCACAAAAGCTTATGCTCATACGTTTCTGTTAGTCTATATGGTGCTATAGGGTACAGTATGTCTCAATATCTATCTTAGCTTGGGAGCACAGGAATATTCCAAAGAAAGTGTGAAGAAATGAGAACACGCTGAGTGTCATTTCTGTTCCTGCCCCACTGTTGTGGTAGTAACAGAGAGGTAGCTGTGTTAGTCTGTACTCCAACAAAACAAACCAGCAGAAATGTAGCATTTTGAAGACTAACAAAATGAATTATTCGGTGGTGAGTTTTCATGGGACAGACCCACTTCATCAGATCAAGCTCATTTCCAGTACAGATGACATTTTTAAGTACAGAGGACAAAAAAAAAAAAAAAAAAGCAATAAAAACTGACACAGGGGGATGGGGACGGGGGGGTTGGGTGTTAATTGTCCTGCCTGAGATAATTACTAGCATCAAAAGAAGGGAACCAATGAGATTGATCTGAAGAAGTGGGTCTCTCCCACGAAAGCTTGTCACTGAATAAATCCTTTTGTTAGTCTTTAAAATGCTGCATTTCCAGTGTTGTGGGTTGGTTTGGGCTTTCAACTGCAGAAAACGAAGGTAGAGGAATAGTAAGAACCCTCCTTGTAATGTCGGTCTTTTCATGGGGGCCTAATGGCTTGGAAGTTAGCAAAGGACTGCAGAGCTTTTTGGGGTAAGGGTTTCCGAAGCACCCATTTTGTTCACATTAAAATCAACGCTAAAACTCCCAAGACATGTCATTGGGAGCAGAACTAGGCCAATGCTGAAAATCCCACCGTGTCCTTGCAATTCACTGGCATGAAACCAGAAGAGCTATTTCCTCGTTTCATTGAGTGGCCTGTATGAAAGGATCTGTTGGTCTAAGTATAGTTCTTCTTGGGGTCACCCTGTCACTACAGACCCTATTATGGTTGGCATTAATTGGCTCCTTTGCTTGACAT
This sequence comes from Carettochelys insculpta, assembly GCF_033958435.1. Classification (NCBI taxonomy): domain Eukaryota; kingdom Metazoa; phylum Chordata; order Testudines; family Carettochelyidae; genus Carettochelys; species Carettochelys insculpta. The sequence continues at coordinate 138,575,578 of NC_134140.1, forward strand.
GTCATGAGATAGACAAGGACAAAAAGGACATGGAGACTGAATTACTCTGTCACAGTTCTGTTCAGGAGGAACCACCAGTGGGAATATGAGTTTATTTTAGTCCACATGTCCATCCACGCCTTGCAGATTGCATTGCCAATTCTGCAGATAGAAACATATGTCTCAAGTATTCCCCATTCTGACTCATTCTAGGTCCCAGGGTGCTTATATTCTTGCAAGCATAGCCTCCTCTGACTTCCGTTGGGTTTCCATCAGAAAAGGTGAATCATGGGCTAATGGAAGAGCAAATCCATGAGGGTCAACAGCTGTAATTTAACCACACTCAGCTCCCTGTGTCAGACAGAAGCATGGCTGGGAAATACTGCACAAGGTTCCTAGTTTTGTTGACAGCAAAGCTTAGTGAGATCCTGGGCACTTCAGATCCCACCTACGTATTCATACATTGGCTCTCCATTCAATTCCCTTCACTTATTGGTGTGACAAGTGATATGAATGAGGATGAAATCAATGCAGCAAGGCCACCACAGCTAGTGTAAAGTGGAATAGCTCCTGTGATGTTAATGTACCTGCCTGTTTACACTCACCAAGGATCTTGACCAGATATGTGTGTAGAATGCTGGTAATAGGGTTTCCACAAAACAAGGGGCATGTCTACACTAGGAACTAACTTCACAGTTAGGCACTACTTTGAAGTAGCCTGCAGAGAGTCTACACACATTTTCCTTTACTGCAAAGTGAATGTCGAAGTAAAGGAACCCAATTTTGAAGTCCTTATTCTGTTCCTGGGAATGGAGTAGTACCTGGGAAGTACTTCAAAGTAGGGTGTGTGGAAATGCTCAACTTCAAAGTCTGTTACTTCACAGTTGTACTTCAAAGTAAGCAACTTTGAAATGATTTTTGCAGTGTAGACACAGCGAAGGTATTGGCCAGCCCCTATGTCCAGCCCCTCAAGTGTCATCAGCCACCTCTCTCCCATTGGGTTCAGCACCTTAGGGGCAGTGCGGGTCCCCTAGGTCTCCTAATATCTCCAAATGTTTTGCTGTTTGATAGTTGAGGCATTTGGGGCCGCTCTGAACACCGCTGTCTGGAACACCCTTTGAGGCAGGGCCTGTGCCTTATTTTGCACTCATAAAGTGACTAGCATATGATGGTCACTGCTAGAGATGAGCAGAATGCTTGTGACAGTCTTATAAAAGGGATCCAAAACACTTTGTAAAACACATAATTAACAACAGCTGCAGTGGCTGCCAGCTCCTCACTCCACAGTCAGGCCCTCAGAGGTGTCCTCAAAGGTGCCCAGGCCTGGAAGAAGCAGCACTCATACAGCATTTCTCATCTGGTGTTGTCAAAGTGATCTCCAAAGCAGTCTGTCGTTATTCCCATTTTGCGGATGAGAAAACAAAGACCCAGAATTGTCCAAAACATTAATGTCGCGCTGGAAACTTAACCTTGGCTTCCCATCTCTCCTGCCTGCACGCACTGCCTTCTCGAAGAGAACAGGATTCATGAGATCACCACTGATGTATGGCTATCCTTTCTAATGAATGAGAGAATACAGCAACTTTTACAGCTTGCAGCAGAGCTGCACAAAATGACATCAGAAGCAGGTCAGGAGTGGGACCGGAGGCAATCACCAACTGTGAGCTAACAAAAATGCACTTTTTGTTCCAAGGATGGTCATGGCCATCGGTCATGCCCTGGACATTGGCCAACCCTGACAGCATAGCAATGCTCATTGTAGGGGCAGTCCAAGAGCTATTGCCTGGAGAGGGCACCCAGTACATGCGCACTACTTTGGATCTATTTGCACAGCTTTGTTGGCCTTTTCCTGGCCAGCTCATCAGTGAGCACTCTCTGTCCTTCCAGTTTCAGTTTGGAAAAATCCCCTCACTCAGTGAGGGCTCCTTTGTATTAGAACAGCTGAACTCTGAGAGCAGAGTTGGAAGATGAGAGGAATGATGTGGGGTTTTTATAGGAACTCATTTGTCTTTTCTAAAATGTCCTGTTTCCTTGCTAATTAAATAATGCCATGGCATAGCAAGAAAGCAAATTAGTGGTTCAGCTTTTCAAGTTAGAGCTGAAGAAGTGGGTCTGTCCAACAAAAGCTCATCACCTAATAAATGATTTTGTTAGTCTGTAAAGTGCTACTTGACAACTGTTTTGTTTTGTTAGAATACAGACTAACATGATGACTACCTCTCTGTTACTTTTCAGGTGCTGACACAGACAAACCCAGCAAATATAGTCCAAAGAGCTGCTTCCATCATACTAAAGCGATCCACACCCAGGTTGAAATGTGCACTCTGTGAGTAATTTCTTATCTTCCCGGCTTGCAAAGATATACCACACTTGCTGTCACTGAGCTAGCCTGCAAAGAGTACAGTAGCACAGCCATGGTCACTGGACTATAGGCACCCGGACGACACACTCACCTAGCACTAGCCGTCCACAGCTACTGAGCTAAGGGAGGCCTGCGGGAGCTGGGAACCACTTCTCTAGCTCCATGTGCTGCCATAGCCTGAGGAGCAGGTGCAACAGGTGCCCCCTAAACATGGGCCAGACCTGCTTTGTCACACAGCCCAGGGTGCATCCCTTCCCTCCTGGCTGCTGTGGAAATGCAGTTTTCTCCAGCTTTCCTCATAAGAGGTACTAACCTCAAGGTCTGGGATGTGGCTGCCAGTCCTGTGAGAATGGGGTCCCTGTTCCTCTGAGGCCACATTGCTCAGAGTTCCCTTCCTTGTGACTCTTGCCCACTGGCGATCTGGGAGGAAGCACAGAAGTTCCAGCTCTTGCCTTATCCCATCCTTTTGCTCATCCCTCTGTGGTTCCTGATGGTGGCTGGCCGTGCGTGTGTGAATGCCTTCCCTCTTGCACCAGCCAGACAGGTTATTCCTGCTTTACACCAGTCTCTGTGCATTATGCTCCCAGCTCTCGTGTTCGGTGGCTGCATCCCAGGTCACGCGCCTCCCAGCATACAACATATCTTATGATACATATTTACTTTATTAAAAGGGGGTTATTCTACAAAGACTGAAGACAGCTGAACTTCCTAGGGAAAAGGCTGCACCTGGGTTGTGAAATATGGATGCTTGGAACCACAGACCTCATTTCATTTAACGTAAACTGCCAGTAAGAGACTGTTGGGTACAGCTACACATAAGGGGTGTTTGAAACTTTGGCCACGGTGGCTGATTTAAACAGGCTTGAGGCTTCATGCCTCTTCTTGCACCTCTGGGAAACGAGAGCTACAAAAGAGCAGCAAGCCCCTCCCAGCATGGTGCTACTAAGGGAAAGCACCCAGAGAGTTTCCTTCCTCTCTTCCCTCAGGGTAGCCTTCTGGCAGCTCCCCACTGCCTCCGCACAGGGAGCAGAGGAGGAATTCCTGTATGAAGGCATGTGCTGCTGGGCCAGCAAACCCCTGGTGAAAGCCCCATACCGGAGAAGGAGGGAACTGCTATTTCTGGTTTTCCTACTCCCCCATCCCACCAGTAAGGAGCCCAGAGGTTGGCTATTTCCCCATAGAACGGCTGGTTACTTATGGTTGTGGCAAAGAAGGGGGAAGCAGAGAAAGTAGAAAGGTGACTGCTGTTAAAGATTCAGATCAGTCAGGCTGGGGAGGGAGTGTTAATGTGGCGGATTTATCCCTGAGGCTCTGGAGACAAATCACAAATTATTTCACCCACACCTGCCAGAGGAAAAGAGCACATTCAATTATAGACTTTTCTTAACTCCAAAAAATAAGACACCCACCCACACCCACCCACCAGCCTCCCCTACACAATCAGTATAGCCACAGAGAATAGCCCCTGCTGGCCAGGCAGACACTCCCAGTAGGGTTCACAATCTGTTACTCCTCTTCCATCCTGCTCAGTCCTTCCTGTCCTCTCCCCACAGCACCTCATGCCAGCTGAGGTGTCTTGGGCCCTTTCCCCAGCAGGGAGCAGATCTGCCTTTGGTTCTGAATGCTGCCAGAGGCACAGCCTTTGTGCTCCTTTCTGACACACTGGCCTAGAAAGATGAGTGCTTCCCACTTGGTTCTGTGGTGGACATGTAAGAACTCCACCCAGGTGATGCTGAGTTCCCAGCTGCTGCATTTCTGGGCAGGTGGTTCTGAATGAGGTCTCTGTTCTTCCCCTTGTTGCTGTCCTGGAATGAAGCTCTCAGTGTGCCTGCACAACAGAACAGCTGGCCCATGTGGCTTTATCCTGCCAGCCCCCACCCTGTTTACAAAAGTCAAGTCTCTCTCTTCATCACCTTCCTTCTGGGACATGTCTGCAGGCCTCGGACCCCTGATCTTCCTGGCCTCACTTTTCCACACAGGGGACCTGAGAACAGCCTGCACTTCTGATGTGCACAGGGACCTGTTCTTAGTCAGCCCACTGAGGTACCTGTTGGGGTAATGATGGTGTCAGGTCAGCCGAGCATGCCACATTGCCCAGTGTGTCAACAGGAAACGCCCGCAGGTGCCCTCCAATTTTAAACTCACCCTATGAGGCAGCGCTGGTCACATGCAGGTAGAGAAACCAGCCAGTCCTCCACCAAGAGACATTTCTGGCCCAGCTGGGCAAGGGCTGGTGCACCACTCTGCAAACAACAACCAGAATGGGGTTGTGGTGAGGTTAAGGGGATAGTTTGTATAGCCTCCTGGGCACAGACAGACCCTGGCTCTCTCTCTGGGTCTAACTGCCAGAAAGCTCAAGTTGGTACATATGGCTCCTGCCTTTGGAAGGAGCAGAAGGGAGCAGCTAAGTTAGGAAGGGACAAGAGACCTTCAAGCCAATGGAGATGGCTTCTTCCATTCCCCAGGTCCCACTGAAGACCCTCCACAAATAAGCAGAGTGGCTGGAGCTTCACATCACTGGGGCCTTATAATAACCCCACATACCAAACATGAATGACCATCAGTTGTGTGGTTTTTCGAGGATGAGTGTCACAAACAGGTTCAAGAGAACCACAGAGCGAGACTAAACTAGTCCAAACAAGAGGTTACGTTGATATGATTCTAGGACGATTTTGAAATAATTGTGGGTAGAAACAGGAGATGTAGAACTGGAAATCAGTGAACCAAAACTGGTATGTTGCTAGTGGGCCTAAGGTGTGGGCAATATAAAGAGGGGCTATTCCAGCCCTCCTTCTCCTTCTATGTCCTTAAAGAGGCTTTGGGAGGCAAGGAAAAAACAAACAAACAAACAAAAAAACAATGCCAGCTATTGAAGGGAGCTTCACCCTCATGGCTACCACCCCACCACTGTCCGGGACCATGGATCTTCTTCATCCTGATCCTGAGGGGCGTCTGGGCCAGACTGGGCCAGAGAGAGGAGCCCAGTGGACCTTGCCACCCAAATTGAATCCCAGCCCCACCTGGGATGAAACAGAATTGGACGGTGCCACTAGCAGCTTGAGCCCTTTCAGCTAGCTGCTCTTCCCTCCAGAGGACAGCCATTACTAACCATTACTGTCTCTGACACCAGCAAGGGACTGTCAGAGAAGCAGGACTTCCTTCCTTCCTTCTAAAATTCTTCCCAGCTACAGGCAAAGGGAGCCAGGGAAGCTGTTAAAATAAATGTCTCATTTAGTCCTCTGCATTTCAAAGGTTTTCACTTTTCCCCTCTTTTCATTAGCCTGGTGGGGTAGTGATAGCTCAGTGGTTTGAGCATTAGCCTGCTAAACTGAGGGTTGTGAGTTCATTCCTCAAAGGAGCTATTTAGGAGTGTGGGGCAATTACTTCTAAACAAAAATCTGTCCTCCTATGCATGTGGGGGACTGGACTTGGTGGCCCTTCCAGCCCAATGAGGTGTGTGTGTATATGTACACCTCTAATGTCTGGCTACTGGTGTCCTTCCCATGGAGCTGAACAGGCCAAGGTCTCTATATACCAGTCTCTAGCCCTGTTCAATGTTGGACAGTGAGTGAGTTCCGTGTGGCACATTTACTCCATTTAAAGTGATACACCAGCTCAGGCCCCTGCTGGCCAAGGAGTGGCACAACCAGAACAGCTCTGTGGGTGATGAGGAGAACTGGGGGTGTGTAGAGAGAAGGATGCAGGCTCGGTGGGTTCAGAGCTAGCAGACTGCCACCTAGCAGCACTCTAGCCTCTCATGACCTCTTCTGGACACAGACCACAGGAGGTTCCACCTCCAGGGCTTGGCAGATAGCAGTGTCATGGCTCCCGATGGGCTTCCTACCCTGTAAAACTCAAGGGTCATGGCAGGAAATGTCTAAACAACAGGGTGGCTGTTTTGTAACAGCCACCACCACCTGGCTGGATTTGGACATGGACTCTGACCCTGGGTGTCAAGTCTGGCTTGGAATCTCACTGCAGACTTCCATGCCCTGGTCAGACTCAGGAATGCTACTGCACTCACCCTTACCCCTGCCTGTCCTTGGTGGGATCCTGACAGGGGTTCTCTCAGCAGCACAAAAGAGGAGCAGGGCCAGCTGAGGGAGCTTTCCTCTTTGCTGTCAAAGAGCTCAGCCCCCTACCCAAGCTGTGTGAGGCAGCTCTCCTGTGAGCACAGGGAAGCCTTGTGCACCGAGCCTGGCTGCTAGAAGCATGCGCAGTCAGTGTGGAAAAAGCAGGCTTAAGCAATTGCTTGTTGGAGCACTTGCTGGCCTTGGTCTGCCAGGGCATGAGATGCCTTTGCAAAGCGCCACAAAATCAGCTTGTCCCTGGCACTAAGCGAGGCACACAAAGCCTACCCCACACAAAGGATAGAAGCTGAAGCCCTGCCCCTGAGCGTGTATTGCCCAGAGTGGGGCATGCAGGGCTGTGCTCTCATTGCAGCCAGCCTGGGGCACAGGCCCGAGGGCGGAGGGGGCTATGTAGTAGTCTCAAAGCAGGGCCAAGACAGACGGCCAGAGTCAGCCTGTTATCAGCTTTGCAGTGGCTGACAAAGCCATGGCCACTCAGATATTGGGATGCATGAAAAGCTGAGGTTCCAAGTGGACCTACTGAAGTCTGGACAGCTGCCACGTGCAGCAGTGACTTTTCATGATGGCAGCAAGTGACGCCAGTGCTGAGTGTGCACCTCAGCGTCTTTTTTTGTATGTTACCATTCCTGATGTCTGATTTATGTCCATGTATTCTTTTACGTAGAGACTGTCCAGTTTGGCCAATGTAAATTGCAGTGGGGCATTGCTGGCATGAGGGCATATATTATATTAGTACATGTGCAGGTGAAAGAGCCCCTGATGATGTGATCAGGTCCTGTGATGGTGTTGCTGGTGTAGATATGTGAGCAGAGTTGGCAGTGAGGTTTGCGGCAGGGATTGGTTCCAGGTTTAGGGTTACTGTGGTGTGGTTTATAGTTGCTGGTGAGGATTTGCTTAAGGTTGGCAGGATGTCTGTAGGCGAGGACAGGCCTGCCTCCCAAGGTCTGTGAGAGTGAAGAATTGTTGTCTAGGATGGTTTGTAGATCACTGATGATGCGCTGGAGAGGCTTTAGCTGGGGGCTGTATGTGATGGTCAGTGGTGGTGTCTTGTATTCCTTGTGAGGCCTGTCTTGTAGCAGGTTGCTCCTGGGTACCCGTCTGGCTCTGTCAATCTGTTTCTTCGCTTCCTTAGGTGGGTATCGTAGTTTGAGGAAAGCTTGGTAAAGGTTTTGTAGATGTTTGTCTCTGCTTGATTGACCAGAGCAAATACGGTTGTACCTTAGTGCCTGGCTATGTACAATGGATCGTGTAATGTGCCTGGATGGAAGCTGGAGGTGTGTAGTTAAGCATAGCAGTCTGTGGGTTTTCGGTATGGGGTGGTGGTTATGCGACCATCACTTATTTGCACAGTAGTGTCCAGAAGTGGATCTCTTGTGTAGACTGGTCCAGGCTGAGGTAGATGGTGGGGTGGAAACTGTTGAAATCACGGTGGAACTCTACAAGAGCCTCTGTCCCGTGGGTCCAGATGATGAAGATGTGATCAGTGTAGCGCAAGTAGAGGAGGGGCGCTAGGGGACGAGAACTGAGAAAGCGTTGTTCCAGGTCAGCCATAAAAATGTTGGCATACTGTGGGGCCACGCGGGTGCCCATTGCAGTGCCACTCATTCAAAGGTATAAATTGTCCTCAAATCTGAAATAGTTGTGGGCGAGGGCAAAGTCACAAAGCTCTGCCACCATTTATGCCTCCGTCTCATCAGGGATAATATTCCTAACAGCCTGAAGTAACACACAAAAACCTGTGGGAGAACACTTCACCTCCCTGGACACTCAGTAACAGATTTAGAAGTAGCAGTCCTACAACAACAACAATAATTCAAAAATAAACTGCAAAGAGAAATTTCAGAGCTGCAATTCATTTGCAAATTTGACTCCATCAATCAAGGATTGAACGGAGACTGGGAGTGACTGACCCATTACAAAAGCAGTTTCTCTGCTCTTGATGTTCACACCTCCACATTAACTGGTGATAATGGGCCACATTCACCCTGACTGAATAGACCTTGTCAGCTCTGGCCCTCCCCTTGACTGAGACCCTCTCTTTAAATCCTCCTCTGAAACCCCCCAACTCATGCATCTTTGCCCACAAAAGCTGATGCTTCAAAATATCTGTTAGTCTATAAGGTGCCACAGGACTTCTTGTTTTTGCAGATACAAACTAACACTCTTCAGCTGCGTCTACACGTGCACGCTACTTCGAAGTAGCGGCACTAACTTCGAAATAGCGCCCGTCACGTCTACACGCGTTGGGCGCTATTTCGAAGTTAACTTCGACGTTAGGCGGCGACACGTCGAAGTCGCTAACCTCATGAGGAGATAGGAATAGCGCCCTACTTCGACGTTCAACGTCGAAGTAGGGACAGTGTAGACGATCCGCGTCCCGCAACGTCGAAATTGACGGGTCCTCCATGGCGGCCATCAGCTGGGGGGTTGAGAGACGCTCTCTCCAGCCCCGCAGCTCACTGGTGGCCGCGTGGAGCGGCCCCTTAAAGGTCCCCTCCCCCGCCCTGACTGCAGGAGGCTGAGGCAACGTGCAGGCTCCTGCCTGCACACGCGGGCAGCCTGCACAGCCCTCAGCCCCTGACAGCAGCCATGGCTGCCCAGCAGCCCCCCCAGCGCCCCCAGGGGACCCCCCCCAAGAGGAGCCACAGCAGCCAGGGCAGCCAGAGGGCCACGCAGTCTGGGAAGCGGCAGCGGGGCCCCTCTTGGACGGAGGCCGAGCTGCGGGACCTGCTGGGGCTCTGGAGCGAGGAGGAGGTGCTCCAGGTAATGGGGAGCAAGAGGCGGAACGCGGATGCGTTCGCTCGGCTGGCCGACGGCCTGGGTGCCCGGGGTCACCCTGCCCGCACTCCGGACCATGTCCGGAGTAAGGTGAAGGAGCTGCGGCAGGGTTACGCCCGGGCCCGGGATGCAGCCAGCCGATCTGGGGCCGCCCCCGTCACTTGCCCCTTTTACAGGGAGCTCAGGGACATCCTGGGCTCCCGGCACACCTCCTCCCCTCCGGCCACCCTTGACACCTCGGCTGACGAGCCCCAGCAGGCCCTGCAGCCGGGCTCCGCCCCGGAGGTAAGCCCCGCACCCCGGGGGCCCCCCCCGGAGGCCATCCCCGGGACATCGCGGCAGGAGGAGGAGGAGGAGGAGGAGGAGGAGGGGGGCTCCTCCTCCACCGATTCCAGCCTGCAGATCCTCCTCCTGCCATCCCGGAGCAGCAGCAGGGCCTCCAACCCCCGGGGATCTCCAGACCGTGGGAGCGGACCCACAGGTAGGTACCCCTCTCTGGTGGACACCCCGGGGCTTGAGGGGCGGGGGGAACAGAGATGTGTCCAGGGCCCCCCACACACTCACATGGCCATGGCCCCAAGGACACCAGGGCCATGGCCCTCACAGCACTGCAGCCATCAGCCCCTGCCCCCCGCCACCCTGCATGACAGTGCCATGCCCCATCCCCGGGCCAGGGGGGAGCGGAACCTCGAGGGGCCCCCGAGCGGAGGGGGTGGGACACCCCGCAGCAGCAGCATGCGATGGAGTGGGGGGAGTGCCAAAGGGAGACTCAGGCTACATATGAGACACCCGAGCCGAGGAGCTCCCAGGGCCAAAGGAGGATCCTGGCGCTACAGCTGGCAGGTGACACCTCTGCCCTGAACAAACAGGAGGGAGGAGCCGAGCTGGCTTGGAATTGGGGGGCGAGGGCGGGGGCCACAGGTAGAGGCTAGGGGAAGGGAGAGCTGGTAGGCAGCCAGCCAGAGGAGGGGGAAAGCTGCATCCCAGAGGGGCCCCCCTTGGGGTCTTCTCCCCACGACGGGTTGGAAGGACTGTCTCTTCCGACAGCTGGTGCTGTCACTCCTGCCAGAAACTGGCCATCTGTGGCCTAAGAAACCTCTCCTGCTCTCAGACCCTGCGGGGTGAAGTGAGAGTCGCTCCCACCAGGGGACGGGCTGCAGGGCAGGGGGACCCCTGAACCCCATCCATCACAGCAGCATCTCCCGGGGACGGGGATGGGGAACCTGCAGCACAGGGTGGGGGGAACAAAGGCCACGGCTCGGGGCCCACACTAACGCCTGTCTCCATTCTTCTTTCCCCCCTCCTCTCCTGTGTCCTGCACCTGCACCTGCACCATCCGAAGGACCGGAAGAGAGCGCCGGCGAGGCATCGGTCGTCCCGGAGACCCCTCCGGGACCCTCGCTCCAGGGCAGCCCCTCGGCCGAGGAACCACCGGCCCCGCGGAGGGCCAGACGGCGGACCCCGCGCCTGCTACCGGCGGCGGCCACAGACCCCCAGCTGCTGGCCATCCTCCGCCGGCAGCTGGAGGTCTCGGAGCAGCACCTCCGGCTGCAGGAGCAGGCGCTGGCCTGGCGCAGAGAGGCATGGGGGGCCTTTCTGGATACCATCAATCGGCTGATTGATTCCCTGGCCCCCCATGCCGCGCCGGCCGCGCCACCGCCCGCCATGCCCGCTCCTGCAGCCCCACCACCGGCTGCTCCAGCTGTCACCGGGCCGTCCGCCGTCGCTCCACCACCTCCCCGCGAGGGCCACCGCACCGAGGGACCCCTGGAGCCACCCGAGACTCGCCGGCGCCACTACCTTCCGGTGGAGCCCGCTCCCACCCAGCCGCACACCAGACTGCAGGCCCGGCGGAGCTCCCGGCCGGCCACGCCCACTGCTGGGCTGTAGGGGCGAGGGGCCCGGGACGTGGCCCCCCCCCTTGTTGGACAGACTTTGGGGACTGGGTGGGTGGTGTGGGTGTTTCCCCTGTTTGCCCCGTCCCCCCCTGTACATAGTTCTCCCCGTTCTCCTCCCTGCTTTTTGTTTTTCTTTTGATGGCGCACAGTGCTTTCATTTTTATTGTTGTACATAGTTTTATTTGTGCCCATCTTGGTTTTGTTGAATGTTTGTCCCTCCTTTTTGGTTTCTGTTTCACATATATATATTTTTTTATTTAAAAAAAAAAAAAAAATTCGTGAGGACAAAAAAAACATTTACGTTCACCCACAAGTTCGTGCTGTCATTTCTCCTGGACAAGTGGGGGGGGGCGGTGGGGTGCTCCATGGTGTGGGCGTTGGGGCAGGAGTGTGGGGGAGGAAGGGGCGGGCAGTAGGGGGCCTGGGCACAGTTCACCCCGCGGCCTGGTCGTCGAAGTGGGCCCGCAGGGCCTCCCGGACCCAGGTCCCCTCTGGGTCCACCTGCCGACTGGGGGCAGCAGGTGGCTGGAGGTGTGCCCTGCCGGCCTCGGCGGCCCAGCCCTGAAGAAAGCTCTCCCCCTTTCTCTCCACAAGGTTGTGCAGGGCGCAGCAGGCACCCACAATCTGGGGGATGTTGTTGGGGCTGGCATCCAGGCGGGTGAGGAGACATCACCATCGTCCCTTGAGGCAGCCAAATGAGCGCTCCACCACCTGGCGCGCACGGTTCAGGCGCCCGTTGAAGCACTCCTGGCTGGCGGAGAGGTGGCCCGTGTAGGGGCGCATGAGCCACGGCCGGAGGGGGTAGGCCGCATCCGCGATGATGCAGAAGGGCATGGTGGTGTCCCCCAGAGGGATGTCCCGCTGGGGGATGTAGGTCCCCGCCTCCAGCCGGCGGCACAGGCCCGAGTTCCGGAACACCCGGGCGTCGTGGGTGCTGCCAGGCCAGCCCACATAAATGTCCTGGAACCATCCCTGGCTGTCCACCAAGGCCTGCAGGACGACTGAATGGTAGCCCTTCCGGTTGAGGTATCGGCCTCCACTGTGGTCCGGGGCGCGGATGGGGATGTGAGTCCCATCCAGAGCCCCGAAGCAGTTGGGGAAGTCCAGGGTGGCAAAGGCGGCGACAGTGGCCTGTGGGTCCCCCAGCCTCACGAGCCTGTGCAGGAGCATGGAGTTGATGGCACGCACGACCTGCAGAGAAAACACATGGGACAGCCCCAATGAGGGGTGAGCAGGGTGTGCGTGGCCCTGCCCTGCCCTGCCCTGCCCTGCCCCCCTGCCCTGCTCTGCCCTGGCCCCCCTGGCCTGCCCTGCCCTGGCCCCCCTACCCTGCCCTGCCCTGCCCTGGCCCCCCTGGCCTGCCCTGCCCTGGCCCCCCTACCCTGCCCTGCCCTGCCCTGGCCCCCCTGCCCTGCCCTGCCCTGGCTCCCCTGCCCTGCCCTGCCCTGACCTGCCCTGCCCTGGCCCCCCTACCCTGCCCTGACCTGCCCTGGCTCCCCTGCCCTGCTCTGCCCTGCCCTGCCCTGCCCTGGCCCCCCTGCCCTGCCCTGCCCTGGCTCCCCTGCCCTGCCCTGCCCTGCCCTGCTCTGCCCTGCCCTGCCCTGCCCTGCTCTGCCCTGCCCTGCCCTGCCCTGGCCCCCCTACCCTGCCCTGACCTGCCCTGCTCTGCCCTGCCCTGCCCTGCCCTGGCCCCCCTACCCTGCCCTGACCTGCCCTGGCTCCCCTGCCCTGCCCTGCCCTGGCCCCCCTACCCTGCCCTGCCCTGCCCTGCCCTGCCCTGGCCCCCCTGCCCTGCTCTGCCCTGCCCTGGCCCCCCTGGCCTGCCCTGCCCTGCCCTGGCCCCCCTGCCCTGCCCTGCCCTGGCCCCCCTACCCTGCCCTGCCCTGCCCTGGCCCCCCTGCCCTGCTCTGCCCTGCCCTGGCCCCCCTGGCCTGCCCTGCCCTGCCCTGGCCCCCCTGCCCTGCCCTGCCCTGGCCCCCCTACCCTGCCCTGCCCTGCCCTGGCCCCCCTGCCCTGCTCTGCCCTGGCCCCCCTGCCCTGCCCTGCCCTGGCCCCCCTCCCCTGCCCTGGCCTGGCCTCCCCCTGTGGGTTCTCTTACCTCCATGAGGACAGCCCCGACGGTGGCCTTTCCGAAGCCAAACTGCTGCCCCACGGATCGGTAGCTGTCCGGAGTGGCCAGCTTCCAGACAGCGATGCCGACCCGTTTCTCCACAGGGAGGGCACGCCGCATGGCAGTGTCCCGGTGCCTGAGTGCGGGGCTGAGCCACTGGCACAGCTCCAGGAATGTCTGTCGGGTCATCCTGAAGTGGCGGACCCAGTGGTCGTCGTCCCACTCCCCAAGCACCAGCCGCTCCCACCAGTCGGTGCTGGTGGGGTAGCTCCACAGCCGCCGGCGTGTGAGGCGGGGGGTGGAGCGGGGTGCTGCAGGGGGAGGGGCTGAGCCCTGCTTCCCTGGGGGCATGTCCTCCCCTGGGGCAAGAAGGTGCTCAGCTGCCCCCAACATGACAAGAGCCAGGGCAAGCCCTGTTCCTGCCGGGAGGGCTGGGTGGACCTCTAGCTGCTGCTGCTGCTGCTGCTGCTGCTGCTGCTGGGGGTCCATGACTGCGGCGCTCGGGGTCTGTGTGCCTATATGGCTCGTCAGACCGCGTGCTGTGCAGGCTGAGTGTATGTGGGAGGGGCCCTTTAAGGGAGCGGCTAGCTGTTGCCCCGGAAGCGCTAGTCCACCCGTTGACCCTGTCTGCAGCTGTGCCTGGCATCCCTATTTCGATGTGTGCTACTTTGACGTGTAGACGTTCCCTCGCTGTGCCTATTTCGATGTCGGGCTGCGCAACGTCGAAGTTGAACATCGACGTTGCCGGCCCTGGAGGACGTGTAGACATTATTCATCGAAATAGCCTATTTCGATGTCGCAACATCGAAATAAGCTACTTCGATGTAGGGTGCACGTGTAGACGTAGCCTTCTACTCCTCTGATAAGAATATCAAAAGTGGAGAAACTGTCCTTGTAATGTGTAAGATAATTCATATATCTGTTGACTCTTAAGGTGAAAAGAATCAAACTTCAGAATGAACTCCAATTCAGATGTATTGGAGTAGCCAGGCCTAGGACTTGACAAATACTGTGAGACAAAGGGAAAGTAACCCTTCAGGAGCTGAGGGGTTGTGGCAGAGCCTACTACATTCTAATGGCTGGGGAGGGGGCCATGGCCCCTTACCTGTGTTCACATACAGGGATAATCCAGCCAGTAATGGATTCCAAAAGCCAGCCCCCTCTGGGCTGCCATACAGATGGTGTGCATCCATTGCTCATAAAAGTGGGGCTGTCCCATTGCCTGGGAACTGGAGTTCAGGCTTAGAGGGCAAAAAAAAAATCAAGGCAACTTCCTCTGAAAGGAAAACTTTTGCTTTGGGCCTGTCTAGTGGAGGCACATACGCAGTTCCCAGTTTATTTTATCAGAGGTCTGTGTTCTCTTCTTTAGGGGTTAATAATCAATGTGAGGGTGTTAAAGGAATGCTGACAACCCCAAGTTGTTCGCAACTGACAAACTTTTTTCTCAATATTCCAATTTCTGGCAGCTCCCCCTTCACATCACAGGCACTATGGAAGTAAACCCGGAGCATGTCCATATTTGTACACCTCAGCCAGTGGCCTGACTATTCAGAAGAGCTGAGCACTTTAATGGCTCCCTTCAGCAGAGGCTTTAGCAGGTCCTCACAAATCGTTCAGAACAGTCTGTCCCCTCTGTGGGCATTTTTCTGTACCCACTGAACATGAGTATCCCAGAGACAGAATAAAACCAGTGACTACTGTGAACAGCACTTGATGGGGAAAGGTTGGTTGTTAGCCAATGGCCTTGGAGTTCAGACAGCCCAGGAAGTAACTGTTTCATGAATAACAATAGAGAAACCTCAAAAAGAACTAGACTAGACATTAGGGTGTGCCCTGACAAAGGCAACAATGCTGGGCACAAGCCAGAACCAAATGAAACCCAAGGCAGTTATCCAAGAGAGCTGTGTAGGCAGCCCACCCCACCTTGTTGGCTCTCATATGCTACCATAGCATCGCTACGTTGGCCTCGTCCCACCAATATTTGAGCCAGGGGCACAACCAGAATTTTGCTAAGGTGAGGCCAAGTTATCTGCCTCCCACCTCCCAAAGTTGAGTGTTTTTGGGACCTGGCACACTGGTTCACAAGGCCACTCAAATTTGGCCCAGCCACACCCATCCTAAGTGGCCCTTTGACTCAGACTGAAGCTGGTGACCCCCACTGAAATCTGAATGGTTATCCCACCTGTTACAGACTCTCACTCAAACTTTAGTTACACATTATTAAAACTTCAGCGATGTAGCCACCTGGCCAAGTTCCTGAGGCTCTTTCCTCCCTGCTAGTTAAGTGCGGTCAAATAGTTTCCACCTGGGAAGCTCGTGTTCACAGATAACTTCTTTTTCCAACTGACTGGTCGTTCATTAGCCACAGCGACACCTGTGTGAGGTGCCACATTGCTCTGAAGATGGCTGAGGAGCTGTAATAGTGAACCTGGCAAAAGATGCAATTTCTTTTTAAAGAGACCTTGGATGACAGCAGTGCTCCAGCTTTGGGGCAGCCAGTAAGTGCAGGGCATGTGACACGATGGCGTTAGTACTAAGGAGCTACAAGGCTGGGACTGATCTTAGTTTTGCTGACCCCATGCTCTATATTTTCATAGATGAGGCCCAGTGAATTGCTGACAGTGCAGTCAGTGGAGCTCATAGGGTGTGAGTCAGCCATGAGTCTGATCCCTGTGTTTGGTCTCTGGTGGGAGGGAGAATGAATAATATTCTGGGGTCATGGGGAATTACAGCTTTCAGTTAGAACCCACTTATGCTACAACTCTCAGCAAGTCAGGGGTCCCACTGAGCATGCAGTGTAGTGACCTGTGACCAAATCATTCAGTGGGAGAGCCAAGTTTGCAATTGTGTTCCAGGCTTCAGCCAGGTTAAAGCCCAGGGTGAAATCCCAGCTATGCTGACAAGTGGAAGCAGGAATTACTGTCCCAAAGATAAATGCACTGAGCCTGTGTGATGGGGTTCAGGGGTCCCCCTGCACTGCACCCCGTCCGCTGGCAGGAGAGACTCTCACTCAGCAGGCACAACAGCAGGTTTATTAGGCAACAGATGTCCAGTTTCTCACAGAAGCAACAGCATAGCCGCCAGAGAGTCCTTCCAACCTGTCCTGGGGGGAAGACCCCGAGGGGTGTCCCTCTGGGGTGTAGCTTTCCCCCTCCTCAGGCTGGCTGACTTCCAGCTCTCCCTTTTCCTCGCCTCTAACTGCCGCCCCCGATTCAAAACCCAGCTCAGCTCCTCCCTGCTCTTTGTTTAGGCAGAGGTGTTATCTGCCAGTTGTAGCCCTAGGGTCATCCTTAGCCACTGGGAGCTGCTGCTTGCCTCGGACATCCAGCCTGACTCACACATGCACCCCCCCCACTCCATCACATCTCTCCCCTCTTCCAGACCGCACTGAGCGGGGTCACTTAGCCAGTGACCTGGGGAAGTTCGGGGCCCTCCCTGCGTGACAGGGCATCGGCTATGGTGTTGTTGTTCCCCTTGACGTGGACCACCTCCATGTCGTAGTCCTGCAGGAGCAGACTCCACCGCAGGAGCTTGGCGTTGGCCCCTTTCATGTGATGCAGCCAGGTCAGGGGTGAGTGATCGGTGTACACGGTGAAACGCCGTCCAAACAGGTACGGCTGCAGCTTCCCCAGCGCCCACACCATGGCCAGACATTCCTTCTCTATGGCTGCGTAGTTCTGCTCCCGGGGCAGCAGCTTCTTACTCAGGTACACGATGGGGTGTTTCTCCCCTTTGTCATTCACCTGCATTAGCACCGCCCCCAGCCCCACGTCCGAGGCATCGGTGAACACCAGGAAGGGCTTGTTGAAGTCTGGATTTGCCAGCACTGGGGCCCTGACCAGAGCCTCCTTCAGCGCGCAGAGGGCCTCTTGGCACTGCTCGGTCCAGACCACCTTGTCAGGCTTTCCCTTTTTACACAGCTCCGTGAGGGGGGCTGCGATGGAGCTAAAGTGGGGCACAAACCTCCGGTAGTACCCTGCCATCCCAATGAAGGCCTGGACCTGCTTCTTAGTCTGGGGTGTTGGCCAATCTCTGACAGCCTCCACTTTAGCTGGCTCTGGCTTTAAGCAGCCGCTGCCCACCTTGTGGCCCAGGTAGGTCACCTCAGCCATTCCCACCTTGCACTTCCCTGCCTTGATAGTCAGACCGGCCTTCTGGAGTCGGTCCAGCACCTGCTTGAGTTGGGACACATGGTCCTCCCACGTCTGGCTGAAGATGCAAATGTCGTCCATGTAAGCCAGGGCAAAGCTCTCCATCCCTTTCAGTAGCTGGTCCACCAGACGCTGGAAGGTAGCGGGTGCCCCCTTGAGGCCGAAGGGAAGGACCAAGAACTCGTAGAGCCCCACAGGAGTGATGAAAGCCGACTTCAGCCGGGCATCTTGGTCTAATGGCACTTGCCAGTACCCCTTGGTGAGGTCTATGGTGGTGAGGTAACGGGCTCCCCCCAGCTTGTCTAAAAGGTCATCAGGCCTGGGCATGGGGTAGGCGTCCGAGACAGTGATGGCGTTAAGCTTGCGATAGTCCACACAAAACCGAACAGACCCATCTTTTTTAGGGACTAACACCACGGGAGAGGCCCAGGGGCTGGACGAGGGTTGGATCACCCCCAGAGCCAGCATGTCTTCAACCTCCCGCTCTATGTCCTGAGCCGTCCTCCCTGTGGCTCTGAATGGCACACACTTGATAGGGGCGTGGGTGCCTGTCTCTATTCGGTGGACAGCCAGGTCAGTGTGTCCGGGTCTGTCCGAGAACAGCTGTTGATGCAAATGCAGCACCTCCTTGATCTCCGTCTGCTGGGCAGGGGTTAGCTGGTCTGAGAGGGGAATAGACTCCAGCAAGGAGCCGGCTCCAGTCCTTGTGAGTAAATCCACCAAGGGATCATCCCCCTGCCCCTCCCAGTGTCTGCACACGGCCAGCACCAAGTTCTGCCTGTCCCAGTAAGGTTTCATCATGTTCACATGATAGTCCCGGTGGCTGTGGGCCCGGTTCGACAGTTCCACCACATAATTCACGTCATTTAGCTGTTTGACGACCTTGAAGGGCCCATCCCAGGCCGCTTGCAGCTTGTTCCGCCGCACAGGTATAAGGACCATCACTTGATCCCCGGTGGCATAGGCTCGGGCCCTGGCGTTACGGTCATACCAGACCTTTTGCTTCCTTTGGGCCATGGAGAGGTTCTCCCTGGCCAGGCCCATGAGCTCGGTGAGTTTTTCCCGGAAGGTCAGTACATACTGTACCACTGACTCCCCTTCAGGAGAGGCCGTCCCCTCCCACTCTTCTCTGAGCAAGTCCAAGGGTCCCCGTACCCTCCTTCCATACAGCAGCTCAAACGGGGAGAACCCCGTGGATTCCTGGGGCACCTCCCTGTATGCAAACAGCAGGTGGGGTAAGTACTTGTCCCAGTCATGGGGGTATTGATTCATGAAGGTTCTCAGCATCTGCTTCAGAGTCCCATTGAACCTCTCCACCAGCCCATTGGTCTGCGGGTGGTAGGCTGTGGCCCAGGTGTGCCGGACCCCACACTTGTCCCACAAGCTTTGCAGTAGGGCCGACATGAAGTTGGACCCCTGATCTGTGAGGACCTCCTTGGGGAACCCCACTCTGCTGAAAATGGACAGCAGTGCATCAGCCACGGTGTCAGCGTCGATAGAGGTCAAGGCCACTGCTTCTGGGTATCGCGTGGCAAAATCTACCACTACCAAAATATATTTCTTCCCCGAACGCGTTGCCTTGCTGAAGGGGCCCACTATGTCTATAGCCACTTTCTGGAAAGGCTCCTCTATGATGGGCAGTGGCCTCAAGGCAGCTTTCCCCTTGTCCCGGCTCTTCCCCACCCTCTGGCAGGGATCGCAGGACAGGCAATACAGACGGACAGCTGCAAAGATCCCTGGCCAGAAAAAGTTCTGTAACAACCTTCTCCTGGTGCGGTGGATCCCCTGGTGTCCTGCGAGCGGGACATCATGGGCTAGGTACAGCAGCCTGCGCCGGTACTTTTGGGGAACCACCAGTTGCCTCTGGACCTTCCATGGCTCCGCTTTGCGTCTGGGAGCCCATTCCCGGTACAGGAATCCCTTTTCCCACAGGAATCTCTCCCTGCAGCCCTCCCCCAGCTGTGGAGCTGGGCTGAGACTGGCCAGTTCCCTCAGCTTCTGCAAGGAGGGGTCTCTCTGCTGCTCTGCCTGGAATTCTTCCGCTCGGGCAGGAGCGGATGCTACTTCCCCATCCCTGCCTGGCTCCAGCATCCCTGGCCTGTGAGATCTGGTTTTTGGGGGCCCCCTTTCTCTCAGGGTTGGCCCCTGTGGCTTTGGCTGGGCCTGTACCCCTGAATCTGGGGAGCGCACCCCTCGTTTTCTTTGGCTACGGGTCAGGACCAGGGCACGAGGGCGTTCACCTGGCCAGTTCTCCAGGTCAGCCCCCATCAGTACGTCCGCCGGCAAATGGCTGTGCACGCCCACTTCCTTGGGGCCTTCCTTCTTCCCCCATTTCAGGTGCACCCTCGCCATGGGCACCTTGAAAGGGGTCCCATCAATTCCTGTTATCGTCAGGTGGGAATCGGGTATCATGCAGCCCGGTGCCACCACCCCGGGTCGGGCCAGCGTCACGTCAGCGCCTGTGTCCCAGAACCCCGTGACCTTTTTCCCGTCTACCTCGAGGTGTTTGAGACGCTTGCTCCACAGAGGCATTGCCGCCCCCACTCTGTAAACTGGCCTCTGAGCATTTGGTCCCCCTGAGGAGCTGGTCTGTGGGGCGGATTCGGCCCAAGCCGAGTGCCCATTGTCAGCACCACCCGCCTTGGCCGCCAGCCCCTCTGGCTTCTGGGACCCCACCCAGTTGACTCCATGACCCCCCGGCCTGCTCAACCTGTCTGGGAGCCTGGGGCACTGGGCTGCTCTATGCCCCTTTCGCCCCCAGCGGTAACAGCCTGGGTCTTGTTGTGTCCCTCGGGCCGGCTGCTCTGTCCGGGTTCTGTTTGGCTCTCTGGGGGGTGGGTGGCTGGCCCCTCTTTCCTGGGCTTGCCCAAGAGGTGGTCCCCTCTGTCGTACAGTTAGGGACCGGTCTCTCTGAGATTCTCGGTTTCTCCAGGACTCCCTCTCCCTCCGGGACTCCCTCTCTCTCCGAGACTCCCTCTCTTTGTGGGGCTCACTTTCAAACCTGGCCCGACTGTTTGTGAAGTCATCTGCCAGTTTCCCTGCATCATGCGAGTCCCCTGGCTTCCGGTCCACGAGCCACACCCTCAGGTCAGGTGCGCACATCTCGTAGAATCGCTCCACGACCGCCAGCTCGATCAGGTCCTCTACGGACTGGACTCCCATTCCGAATGCCCACTTCTGGTAGTATTGCTTCAGGCGGGCGGTTGTATCTACGTGGGTTTCCTCTGGCCTCTTCTGCGCCTCCTGGAACTTCTTCTTGTACATCTCCGGAGTCAGCCCGAACTTATGCAGCAGGGCCTGTTTGAACCGTTCATAGTCCCCAGGCTGCAGCCCCACCAGCTGGCTGAGCACCGCTGCGCCCTTCCGGCCCAGCAAGGGGGTGAGGTGCCGGAGCCACTCATCTGGGGGAACCTCATGCAACTCACAGGCTCGCTCGAAGGCGGTAAGGAACTCGTCCATGTCCCCTGGGTCCTGACACTGGGCCAGCACACGCGTCTCCAAGTGACTGGCCACCCCGAGCCGTCTGGCCCTCTCCCCGTTTACCGCAGCTGGGGCCTCTTGGCGTCTCGTCTCTGCCATGGTTCGCTCATGCTCCCGCTCTCGCTCTCTCTCCTTCCGTTCTCGTTCTTTCTCCTCCCGCTGTGTCTCTTGTAGCTGGCGCTCGTGCTCACGCTCTCTTTCTCGTTCCTGGCGCTCGTGCTCACGCTCTCTTTCCCGTTCCTGGTGCTCCAGTTCCTTTAATTTCACCTCGAGTTCCAGCCGTTGCAGCTCTGCGGTGGGGGACTCTGCCCGCGATGGACCACCGCTAGCTGAGCGCGACCTGGCGGGCACCACGTCTGTCTGACGGCGTCGAGCCCCCGCTCCTGTCGGAGAATCCGAAATGCTTCCCGAGGCTGACCGGCCACTTTCTGCCGGGACAGGCTCTGCCCCCCCGGATCGGTCATTCTCTTCCAGCTGTGCAATCAGCTGGGCCTTGGTCGCCTTCCCCACGGTCAGGCCCCTCTCTCTGCACAGCCCCGCTAGCTCTGCCTTCAGGAGTCGGGTATAATCCATCTCCCCGCTATTTCCCGGGGTATCCACTCACCAGCAGCAGCTGCAGGAATGGCTCTGTTCTCCCTCTGACTCTTGTGAGACTCCTTCCTTCTCTGGTGCTCAGTCAGCCACTGCTGGGAGCTCATCCGTGGGTGCAGTGCATCCCACTCCTGACACCAGTGTGATGGGGTTCAGGGGTCCCCCTGCACTGCACCCCGTCCGCTGGCAGGAGAGACTCTCACTCAGCAGGCACAACAGCAGGTTTATTAGGCAACAGATGTCCAGTTTCTCACAGAAGCAACAGCATAGCCGCCAGAGAGTCCTTCCAACCTGTCCTGGGGGGAAGACCCCGAGGGGTGTCCCTCTGGGGTGTAGCTTTCCCCCTCCTCAGGCTGGCTGACTTCCAGCTCTCCCTTTTCCTCGCCTCTAACTGCCGCCCCCGATTCAAAACCCAGCTCAGCTCCTCCCTGCTCTTTGTTTAGGCAGAGGTGTTATCTGCCAGTTGTAGCCCTAGGGTCATCCTTAGCCACTGGGAGCTGCTGCTTGCCTCGGACATCCAGCCTGACTCACACATGCACCCCCCCCACTCCATCACAGCCTGGCTCTCCTGACAGGCTTGTATCTGTAGGGTAAAGGATCACAGAGCTCTGTCTATACTACGTACTTACCATGGCTCTGAATCTGGCCCTGCTCTGACCATGTTTACACACAGGAGGGTTGTTGTACCCATGCAGAGCCCCACGGCTGCCCACAAAACATAGGCCTGGGCACCTTGTTGTGTAATGTGTTATGACCAATTCAGGGCCCCCTGGATAGCCCCAGCCCTGGAACCCAGGCGCAGAGCCACCCCCACCCAGGGCAACTGCAGTTTGTACAAAGCTGAGTCAGACGGAATGAAATGGCAAGAAAAGTAGAAACTCCCACTTCATTTTTCTCTCTCTCGGCTACCAGGTTCAGCTTCGTACACCAGTGCTGGAACAAGTCTTAGGGTAGGGGTGCTGAGCTGCAACCCTCCTTACTCCACACCCCTCAGCATCCCAGGCTGGGGTCAGTAATGGAGACCAGGGACTGGGACCCCAGGGCCAGCAGTGAACCTTTAGGCTGGGGCCAGGAATGGAGTCCCAGGACCAGTGCCTGGGACCCCAGGGCTGGCAGTAAAGCCCCTGGGAGGAGGAGGCAGCTTGGAAGTGGACCCCTCAGGAACAGGGCCAATGGTTGGGACCCAAGTGCAAAGCCACACTAGATGCAAAACCTGGAGGTGCTGCAGCAGCCCCTGAAACTCTATTTCCTGCACCTGTCATAGAATCACAGAATCCGAACATTGAGAGGTCTTTAAGTCCAGTCCTCCTAGGGCTTCATATCAGCATTGGGCTTGATGATAATGAGCAAAAGTCCCTTCCTTTTCCTTACTTCTGAGTACATATTGACATTTAATCATACCAACATGCATCTTCTTTGACAATTCATTTTCCCCAGACACCTTTCTTGATTGCTTTGTTGGCCCTGGGTGGATAAAAGATGACTCTTTGAGTCTGCTGTGAAGGAAATGAATCACTTGTCAGGATATATTTTGTTAAGCACCATCTGCCCACCCTTTGTAGTGAATATCATCTTCACACTTTCAGAGCTTTGAAAGCCAGGAAATTAGGTGACACCCTGGCTGGTAATTAAATCACTTCTCTTGCTTTGCAATACACAAGATCTTTGCATAGTTTCCGGCTGACGCTCTTCTATTGCTTCTTCACACCTTCTCTGACAAAGTTCAGCAGAATTCCCTTCCAGTTAATTAAGACATAGGTACTCCCTAGAAAGACTCAGAGAGGTATCCCTGTTAGTCTGTAGCAACACAAGCAGAGGTGGCCTTTTAACATCTCAGCTGGTGTGGAAGGCTGTCTGTGCACATGCTCATGAATGTCACTGCAAAGCCGCACAGTGCAGGAGCTCTAAGCTGCGTCTACACGTGCATGCTACTTCGAAGTAGCGGCACCAACTTCGAAATAGCGCCCGTCGCGTCTACACGCGTCAGGCGCTATTTCGAAGTTAACTTCGACATTAGGCGGCGAGACGTCGAAGTCGCTAACCTCATGAGGAGATAGGAATAGCGCCCTACTTCGACGTTCAACGTCGAAGTAGGGACCGTGTAGACGATCCGCGTCCCGCAACGTCGAAATTGCTGGGTCCTCCATGGCAGCCATCAGCTGGGGGGTTGAGAGATGCTCTCTCTCCAGCCCCTGCGGGGCTCTATGGTCACCGTGGGCAGCAGCCCTTAGCCCAGGGCTTCTGGCTGCTTCTGCGGCAGCTGGGGATCTATGCTGCAGGCATAGGGTCTGCAACCAGTTGTCAGCTCTGTGTATCTTGTGTTGTTTAGTGCAACTGTGTCTGGGAGGGGCCCTTTAAGGGAGCGGCTGGCTGTTGAGTCCGCCCTGTGACCCTGTCTGCAGCTGTGCCTGGCATCCCTATTTCGATGTGTGCTACTTTGACGTGTAGACGTTCCCTCGCTGCGCCTATTTCGATGTCGGGCTGAGTAACGTCGAAGTTGAACATCGACGTTGCCGGCCCTGGAGGACGTGTAGACGTTATTCATCGAAATAGCCTATTTCGATGTTGGCTGCACGTGTAGACGTAGCCCTAGTGAGCAGCACTGCTGGATGTTCTGGGGATGGAATGCCTTCGAGCCAACAAGGAACAAGAAAGACTCCACCTGAAGACTGAACCAAAGCTAACGTGCCAATATTTAATAAGAGTAAGTGGATGAACCTGGTAATTATAGGCCTGGTAGCCTGTCATTGATCTTGACCAAGATAATGGATTGATTGATACTGGACTCAATTAATACTGAGGCAGGACTTAATTAAGAATTAAAGGAGTAATATAAATAATGCAAATCAACATGGCTTTGATTGACTGATTGGCTGATTTCAATCCTCGGTTTGGGGAGGGGAGGGGCTTGGGCAGGTCACTCACAGGAGGCTGGCCCAAGCAGCATGTGGGCAGCTCAGGCGGCTGGCCCCAGAAGCACTGGGGCTCGGACAGGCAGCTTGGGTGGCTGGACCCAGCAGCATGGGTGGCCAGTTGGCCATGGCGGCACAGTGGCTTGGGCAAGTGTCCCTGGCAGTGCAGAGCTCAGGTGGGCAGGTGGCTGGCACAGGGCTCAGGCAGCTGGCCAGCTTGGGCTGCACCAGGCATCCACATGATGTGATCTATGCCCTTAGCCTGGATGGTCCATAGTTGGGCTCCTAGGATTTCCCAACTTATGAAGAAAATGCAGCAGCATCTTTCATGTGTTTCTGATGTTAAATTATATTTTCATCATATTTTTGGGCCAAGAAAAGCTAGCTATGCTTATTTTTAATTTTAAATAACATTTTTATGTCAAGATTTCGTGTTTATTTTAACTTATTAATTGAATTTTTTGTTAAAAGGGGGGTTGGATGATGGTAAAGAAGGAGTGGAAGGGCATGAGGGTTTCTCAAAAACCAAAAGGGGGAGTGATGCTGAAAAGTTTGGGAGCCACTGGTCTGTAAGGGTCTGTCTGCATTTAAAACACTACAGGTGCCCAACTGCAGCACTGTAGCTACACCTCTAGTAGCACTTTGGTGTAGACACTACCTTTGCTGACTGGAGGGGCCCTCCAGCTGATGAAGATAGTCTTGCTCCCTGGGAGGTGGTAACCAAGTCAGGAGAAGAATTCTTCCATTAATCTACTGCTGTCCACACAGGGAGTTAGGTCTGCTTAACTATTCCACTCCAGGGTATGAATTTTTCACAGCCCAGAGTGACAGAGCTGGTCAGCCTAATGTTGTAGTGCAGACTAGCCATTAGTATCTACATGTGGAACACATATTTGATAACAGGCTTTTCAGTATAGCAGACAAAACTACAACACTCTCATAAGAGCATAGGAATGGCCAGACTGAGTCAGACCAAAGGTCCATCTAGCCCAGTATTCTAACAGTGGCCAGTCCTGTGTGCCCAGAGGGAATGAACAGAACAGCTAATTATCAAGAAGTTCATCCCTTGTTGCCCATTTCTATCTTCCGCCAAACAGAGGCTAGGGACACTGTCCCTGGCCATCCTGGCTAATGCCTATTGATGGACCTATACCCCATAAATTTATCTAGGGTCTTTTAAGAATCCTGTCGTAGTCTTGGTTGACTGTGTATTACATGAAAAAATACTTCCTTTTATTTGTTGGAAAACTGCTGTCTATTAATTGGTGACCCCCTCGCCTCTTGTTTTATGAGAAGGAATAAATATTTTCTTTCTTCTCCCCATCATGATTGTATAGACTTCTATCATATCCTCAGTCATTTCTTTCCATTCTGAAAAGTCTTCTTAATCTTTTTTTTTGTATGAAAGCTGTTCCATGCCCCTCATCATTTTTTGCCCTTTTCTGAACCTTTTCCAATTCCATAAAATGGGGTGACCACATCCGCATTGCCTAGAGAGGTGGTGGAATCTCCATCTCTAGAGGTTTTTAAGTCCCGTCTTGACAAAGTGCTGGCTTGGATGACTTAGTTGGGGGTTGATCCTACCTGAAGCAAGGGGCTGGACTCAACGACCTCCTGAAGTCCCTTCCAGACCTGTGATGCTATGATTCAGGATGTGGACATATCATGAATTTATATAGCGGCAATATGATATTATCTGTTTTATAATCTATCCCTTTCTTAATGATTCCCAGCATTCTTTTAGTTTCTCTGACTGCTGCTGCATGTTGAGTGGTGTTTTCAGAGAGCTATCCATGAGGGCTCCAAGATCTCATTTCTGAGTTATAATTCAGACCCCATCGTTGGGGTCTAGTTGGGATTATCTGTCTAGTTGGGATTATGTTTTCCAGTGTGCATTAATAGAGTGGGAAACGGTGTTTGCTTGGGAATGTGTGCTCTGCCTCAGAACCACAGGCACCATATCACCTGTCCGTCTCCCCTCTTTAAAGACAGAGCAGAGTAAGCTCCAGAGAGTGTCTTTGCTTTGTTAAGGGACCACTGGAGCTGAAATCACTGCTAAGCAGGTCTCATGGCTCAGCTCACTGGTTCTCAGTCCCTGGCCCATGGGCTGCTTGCGGCCCAATCAGCACACCCACGTAGCAGCTTCAGGGCTACAGAGTTGTGTTGGATATGGCCCACAGTAGTAAACAGGCTGAGCCCTTCTGACTTATCTCTACTGCAGCACAGTGTTTGTGTGGAAGAGACAGCCCAGCTGCCCCCAAGAACTGATGTCACCAAGAAACGATCAAGTCACAGGTGTCCCAGCTGTGGGTGGCAGCAGAACTTGCTGGCGCATGGCATTGGTGCCAATGCAGTCGAGTGAAAAGCAGCATGATGAACAACGGTGGCCTGAGCAAGCAGCAGGAGCATGTGGGGAGCAGTTGTCCGAATGCGCAGCGTGCCTTGTCCTCTCCCACCCACCAGAGTGAAAGTGGAACTCATGTTCATCTCCTCGAAGGGAGATAATAAATGGGAGCTGCCTGATCTGAAAGAAACTACAGGCTGAACCTCTCTAAGCCAGAACTCTCTGGCCTGGCAACATCTGGAATCCAGCATGATTTCAGTTAGCTGGACGGCCACTTGGGGAGCAGTGAAAGAGATGCCTTCTCCCCTCTACCACACCGGAGGCAGAAGGGGTATTGGGTGCTTGTGGCACGCTGCACCCTGTAGACACCCCTCTATGTCCCTCCGCTGCCCTCAGACCTTTGGACCCTCACTCTGCCAATCACACAGGGCCAAGACACAGCTACTGCTCCAGTTAAAACTGCCCTGTTGAAGGGATGATGAGGAGTCTGGCGGGTGTCAGGCTCTACCCCCAAACAAGAATGGTTTGACTGGGGAGGGGGTTTCCAAGGCTTGGGGTCAGAACAGCACATTGGCTTGGGCCTGTTCAAACACCAGCAGCCTTTCAAGCCGTGGTTCCCTTTCCTTCCGGCCATAGAGACGTTGCCTTCATGGGTCGGGGCAGGCACACCCGCGTCCTCCAGACACTCAGAGCTGAGGCAGGATTCCTCCTTCGACTCCCAGCACAGTAGCCAGAGTCCCGCAGCAGCAGCAACTCACACTCTCTGCTGTATACACACTGCTCCAGCCCAACGATTGAGGGGCTGGAGCACAAGACCTACGAGGACAGGCTGAGGGATTTGGGCTTGTTTAGTTAACAGAAGAGAAGACTGAGGGGTGATTTAATAGCAGCCTTCAACTTCCTGAAGGGGAGCTCTAAAGAGGAGGGTGAGAAACTGTTCTCAGTGGTGTCAGATGGCAGAAGAAGGAGCAATGGTCTGAAGTTGAAGAGGGAGAGCTGCAGGTTAGATATTAGGAAAAACTACTTCGCCAGGCAGGTGGTGAAGCATTGGAATGTGCTGCCTAGAGAGGTGGTGGATTCTCCATCCCTCAAGGTTTCTAAGTTCCGGCTTGACAAGGTTCTGGCTGGGATGACTTAGTGGGGGTTGATCCTGCTTGAAGAAGGGGGCTGGACTA
Source organism: Carettochelys insculpta (assembly GCF_033958435.1). NCBI lineage: Eukaryota > Metazoa > Chordata > Testudines > Carettochelyidae > Carettochelys > Carettochelys insculpta. Next base: position 138,603,449 of record NC_134140.1, read on the forward strand.
GATGACCTCCGGAGGTCCTGTCCATCCCTATGATTTTTTGATTTACAACCCACTTAAACCTCTCCAGGAGCAACAAGTTGTTTGCATTTTGTCCTGAACTGTTGCGTAGTGCTACTGTGTGCTGTTAAAGAGCTGCTGCACATCACCCCAGAAACGACTGCATTCTGAAACTTTTATTGTTCCCATTTTCCTCTGTTTTATACATTCTGTGCAGGATCTGTATTGGATAAAGGTGTGGGCATGGCAGTATTTAAACTGTGGCTAGTCAGCTTCAGTAAACTTGCCCAAAGGGAATCAGGTTTTCTCTCTTCCTCTATTATTAGGGTTGAAAAATTGAAATTGAAATTCTTCTGTGAATTCAGGTAATATTGATCCAGTCAGCCACCTATGACTATAAACAGCTTACACTCACTGCAGACAGTGAAACAAAAAGCAGTCAGGTAGCACTTCAAAGACTAGCAAAATAATTTATTAGGTGAGCTTTCATGGGACAGACCCACTTCTTCAGACCATAGCCATAACAGAACAGACTCAATATTTAAGGCACAGAGATCTGAAGAACTGGGTCTGTCCCACAAAAGCTCACCTAATAAATTATTTTGCTAGTCTTTAAAATGCTACTTGACTGCTTTTTGTTTTGATAGTATATAGACTAGCACAGCTCCCTCTCTGTTACTATGCAGAGAAATGAAATGCATTGATCTTATCTACTTTGCTGATATTTACACTTCTGAATATTATTTTTCTGTACTAATACTGCACGATGCCTTTCACTTTCTAACATGTGCATTTTAAAACAGGAACTGTCACTAGAAACAGGTTTTGTCTGACCTGTAAATTTGGGAGGTGACGACACACCGACACGTTTCTGTGAATCCACCTTGAGGCAATTATGGGAGCCAGTCATACACAGTAATTGCCAGGTACACAGAGCTGCAGGTTACAGCTGTCTTGTATCATGACATTTAAATATAAACTGATATGTAATTAGTATTTAAGGTGTCTGAGATAGTAACATGAAGCTGAATGTTTTCCCCATGATTCCATAATATGTATCTGCTGGGAGTATGCACTCTGGATTTCCAGCAAAGAGAGGCAGGTTTCTCTATTGTAGGCAAGTGTCAGACCTTCCTCTGCTAAAAGGCCCATAGTTCAGAACTAATTCTTGAAATGGAGCTTCCACTGGTTCCAGGGGAAATTTCCTGAGCAGCAAAATGCACTTTATGGTTCAAAATAGGATTTTAAAATGACATTCCATACATTCAGAATTTAAATTAGTTTGAAATCTGATACTGAGTTTTACTTTTCTTTTTTCAAACTTCAAGATTTAAGGGTGGGTTTTATGCTGGGCACCAACAGAAGCATGACATCTCTTAGCTGCAGGGCAAGGCCAAGGTATCTTCTTGTCTGTCAGTCCCTGTTGAAGCAGACTTACTCTTTTGTGGCTGCTTCTCACAAAGTTATGATTTGTGTATATGTCAAAATAATGTTTTCTTACACTGGATTATTTCTAACTGGGATGCAAAACATTCTTTGGGGGTATTAAATACACTGCATCCAAAGTTTAAAATATGCTAGAGCAGGCGTGCAAATGACTGACTATATTTTGCCAGCAGAAGCACTCTTAATAGTAAATTGCTGAAGGGTAAAACATGCACCACTGGTAAGCACACAAGTCAACAATGTAGCAGGCAGAAGTCACTCTGGTAGCAGTCAAAGAAGCTAAGGGAGTGTGGGGAGAAGGCAGCAGCAGGGAAGCAGGAAAGTGGTTCCTATCCACACCATGTGTCTGGGAGCCGGGAGCCAGCTGTATCTGCTGTGGGCTTAGCTCTTTTACTGCCCTGCACCATGTGTTGCTGTCGACACACATGTAAAATGCTACCAAAGCTGAATTCTCCATTCACAGACCTTGGTGACAGTGCTCCAGTCACTTTACACACTCTGGAGTGTGTAAGGATGTGGCAGTTCAGATCCCCTGCAGTGCCTGGTCAGTTTCCCAGCTCCTTGTTGCTTCTGGGAGCCAGGAAATTGACCAGGCATTGCTGCACTTGGCTCCCTGAGGCTGAGGGGTTTACCCCCTTCCCTCCGCCACACTCCCCCCAGCAGCAGCATTCCCCTGGCTTTCCCCAGCTGGGGGAAGTCAGAGGGAAACCATACCTGTCCCCTCCCCCACCCCCAGGCTCCAGCTACCAGCTTCCCCCAGCAGGGGGAAGTCGGCAGCTGGAGCCTGGGATTTTGACATTTGTGTTAATACTGTTAACACCTATGTCAAACTTGCACAGAGCAGGGGTTTATTGTAATCTAAACTGATATAAAGTTCAGTTATGTTCATATGAAAAAAAAGCCCTTTTGGCATGTGTAAGAAATAAGTATGTAGAAAGTAAAAACATTATTAACTGGTATAGAAATGTAAATGCACATACATAAAAACAGTAACATATTTCAACATTTTATTGAGATAAGCCAGAGACCTAGCAGCCAATCTTACTGTGTCCGCCTTTTGAAATTTCCTGCCCTCCTCCCACCTTTGCTTACCCCTAGATTAAGCAATAGGTAAGCGAATGGTAGGGTTGAGGCAGGAGAAAAATTTTGCTTTGCCAGTCTCACTGGATGGATGTATGGCACCATTATTAACACAGTTCCTGTTTTCTTACCATTAACATAAGGCATTGCTCCATTACAGCATCCTCCATCACCACCATCATTTCTCATCATCCCATCTCTTCCTTTTGCCTGCCTTCCACAGGGTTTTATCTGGGGCTGGAGCAGCAGAGATGAAAAGCAGATGAAAAAACGTAAAAAGTTTGCTCACCCCTGTCTGTAACATGATTGTCAACAAGACAGCAGTTTAGGCTCCAGGGCCCTTTTGTTGTCAGATGGGTCTTCCTGTTTACCAGACAGCAACGTTTGCAGATCTTCCGGTCTGAGGGCCAGGCAGTCTGACGGCTGTTAACAGAGCCGATTGCTCTTTTGATCAGCTCTTATGTGTAGATGCAATCTGTGGACAGAAGTTTTGTGGGGCAAACCCTTCCGACAGTGACTTCTGTCGACAGAGTAGTGTTCCTCTTTTTTCCTCTCTGAAAAGCGGGTGAACTCTTAGGGACGCCTCGGCCCTGGTATTATGAATCAGACTGTGGTATAGGAAGAGGAACGGCAGACCAGCCAGACACACTTCAATATGTGCGTGCGAGGCTCTCAGAATAGAGGCCCTGGCGTGTTCGAAATATTATCCCCCTCGCCCCCCCACGCTGCAGCGGAGCGTCTTTGCGGCCCGCAGCCTAGTCACGGGGGCAGCCACGAGCGGGTGGGTGAGACACAGCTTTTTCTTTAAGGACACCCCTGAATCCCCAGCTTGGGCTTCCCTCCGGTTGGCCGAGGTGCGCTTCGGTCCGCAGCAGCGCAAGCGATGGCCACAGCTCGTTGCTAGGGCAGCCTCGCTCCCCGGGGAACGCCCACCCCATCTTCTTTCCCGGAAAAAGACGAGCGCCTCTTCTTTTCCCAGTCCTCCCTGCAGAGCGTCCCCTCCCGCCGGCAGGTCACCGCAGGAGCAGGGAGCCCGCAGCGCCGCGTGCTCCCCAAGGCTGAAGCGGGTCTCGCCACGAAAGCTCATCACCTAATCAATTACTAACAGCAACGAAGGGTCCTGTGGCACCTTACAGACTAACAGAAAAGTTTTGAGCATGAGCTTTCGTGAGCACAGACTCACTTCACCAGGTGCTCACGATCATGGTGCATCTGGTGAAGTGAGTCTGTGCTCACGAAAGCTCATGATCAAAACTTTTCTGCTGGTCTATAAGGTGCCACAGGACCCGCCGTTGCTGTTACAGATCCCGACTAACACGGCCACCCCTCCGATACCTAATCAATTACTATTGGTCTGCAAAGTGCTCCGTGGCTCCGCCTCTCCGCGCCTGCGCCGCGCTGCCGGCGGCCGGATGCAAACAGGGCGCAGCCAGGCGAAAGGCTGCAGAGGGCGCTGCCGTGGGGACCAGTCCGGCCTCGCCCCGGGGGCCAGGGTGGGGCTGGAGCGCCGGGACTGCCAGAGAGAGAGCGGCGTTTCCCCGCACGCCCGCCAGGTGCCAGCAGAGGGACCGCGGCCCATTCACCCGCCGACCGTCCCGCCCCGCCCCGCCCCGCCGCGTTCTGTGAATGGAGGCGGGCGGTGACGCGCCCTATCGCGGAGGCGGGAGGGCGGTGACGCGCTCCATTGCCGAGAGGGCGAGCGGCGCGGCGCGGCGTGGGGCTGGGCCGGCCGCGGTAGAGGGCGGGCGGCGCGCGCTATGTGGGAGCTGCGCGAGCTGGAGGGCAGCGCGCTGCGGCGGCTCCTGCGGCGCGAGGCGGGCCCCGGGCGCTGCTCGCCGCCGCCGCTGCTGCTGCTGGACTGCCGCTCCTTCCTGGCGCACAGCGCCGGACACATTTGCGGCGCGCTCAACGTGCGCTGCAACAGCATCGTGCGGCGCCGCGCCAAGGGCGCAGTGGGGCTGGAGCAGATCCTGCCGCCGGCCGAGGCCGAGGTGCGCGCTCGCCTGCGCGCCGGCCTGTACGCAGCCGTGGTGCTGTACGACGAGCGCAGCGCCCGCGCCGACAGCTTGCGGGAGGACAGCACCGTGTGGCTGGTGGCGCGGGCCCTGCGCCGCGAGACTGCGCGCGCCGACATCAGCCTGCTCAAAGGTGCGTGGCGTGATGGGGGGGCGAGGGGGTGTCGGAGTAGGGGGACGGGGGAGCCAGTAGGGGGCGTGGTGTGATGGGTGCGGGGGGGGGCGGTGGAGCACGAGGAGGTGAGGGGGTGTCGGAGTAGGAGGACGGGGGAGCCCGTGGGATGTGTGGTATGATAGGTGCGGGGGGGGGGGCGGTAGAGCACGAGGAGATGAGTGGGTGTCGGAGTAGGGGGACGGGGGAGGCAATGGGGGGCGTGGTGTGATAGGTGCCGGGGGGGGGGGCGATGGAGCACGAGGAGGTGAGGGGGTGTCGGAGTAGGAGGACGGGGGAGCCAGTGGGATGTGTGGTATGATAGGTGCGGGGGACGGTAGAGCACGAGGAGGTGAGGGGGTGTCGGAGTAGGGGGACGGGGAGGCAATGGGGGGCGTGGTGTGATAGGTGCCGGGGGCGGGGGGCGATGGAGCACGAGGAGGTGAGGGGGTGTCGGAGTAGGGGGACGGGGGAGCTAGTGGGTGGCGTGGTGTGATCGGTGCGGGAAGAGGGTTGCGTGGTGGGCGGACCAGTGTTATGGGGGGAGGGAGTGTGCGTGGCGGGGGGCGGCGGCGGGTACGTCGGTGCTCCTGCGTGTGGCCGGGCCGGGCCGGGCCGCTCGCGTGCGGGACGCGTGTCTCCGCTCCGCGGGGAGGCCGGGGTGAATGACCCGTGTGTGGGGCGGGGAACCTTTGGCGGGATTCCCCGGCGATCTGTGGCTGCGCACAGCTGGGGTGGCGGGAAGCCTTTGATGTGACGGCGGCCTTGTCCGCAGTGGAGCGGGTGCCCCAGACCGCTGCCCGCATGGGGGCTTGTGAGACCCCCTCTGTCCGCGCACACCCACGCAACGCGCGTGCCGCGTTTCTCGCGCGGCCGTTGGCCGCGGGCGGTGGCGCAGGATCCCCGTGTGTGCGTGTCGCGTTGCAGGCCCGTCCCCCCCGCCACTCCGCTCCCCGCCGGCGGGGTAGGGGGGGCACGGCGCTGGGAGTAGCGGGGCTGGGGGCGGCCCTGGGAGTACCTGGGAGTGGCGGAGCGGGACGGGGCGCTGGGAGTGGCGGAGCGGGGGGCGGGGCTGGGGGCGGCACGGCGCTGGGAGTAGCGGGGCGGGGCGGGGGTCACGGCCCTGGGAATGGCGGGGCACCGCGGGGGGGGGGGGCACGGCACTGGGGGTAGCGGGGCGGGGCGGGGGTCACGGCCCTGGGAATGGCGGGGCACCGCGGGGGGGGGGGGCACGGCACTGGGGGTAGCGGGGCGGGGCGGGGGTCATGGCCCTGGGAATGGCGGGGCACCGCGGGGGGGGGGGGGGGGGGCCACGGCACTGGGAGTGGCGGGGCGGGGCGGGGCGGGGCGCTGGGAGTAGCGGGGCGGGGCGGGGCGGGGGTCACGGCGCTGGGAGTAGCGGGGCGGGGCGGGGCGGAGGGAGTAGCCGGATCCCGCGTTTCCTTCCTTCCATTCACGCTTCGGGCGCGGCCCGTTCATTCTCCGCGCTCCCGGCCAGCGGCTGCGGGCGGGATGGGGGGGCGGTGAAGCACGTGCGCAGGCTCTGCCCGGCCTCGTTTGCCCGAGCTGGAGCCTGCCCGGCGCAGCGCGCCCGTGGCTTACCCTGGGCGCCCCGCAGCAGTGGTGCGGATTGTGTGCGCGCCGCAGGCGTGTCCCGCCCGTTTGACCGCTCACGGGGCGGGGGTGCCCCTGCTGCCCTCTGGCAGGCCCGCGAGGGAGATCTGAGGTGTTTTCCGGCTATGAGGTGTTTGGGGCTCCCCCAGGAGCGGGGTGGTATTAGAAGCAGAACGAAATTTAGAAGAGGGCCGGCCCAGTCCCCCTCTCTTTGCAGTGCTGCAGCGTGGGGCGGCCTAGAGGGGGCTCGGCTAGCAGTGCTGGCTCGCACTGCCTGCAGCGATGGGGCAGAGCCGAATGCGAAGTCCCTTGGCGTAGGGCGAGGGTGTCACGCTCTCAAGGTGCCTGCTCCCTGTATGGCTTAGACAGAACAGTTGGGTCACTTTACAAAAGTCCCCTTCAGGGACAGGTCCAGTGCCTCTCCTGTTTGCCTGGTTGTGCCCGTTTCCTGGAGCCGTGCAGCCACCCCTGGATCAGACTGGACCTCTCCCTGCTGACTTTACCAATGGGCTTTGATGTGATTAGCTGGTTTTCTGGCTGTTAAGAGTATAATTGAACTACTGCATTGTATTTTCAGGAGTATGACACTGACATTGAGGTCCACAGGATCCCTTACAGGCAAGGCACGAGTTTTAGGTAGACCAGGTTGGAGCCACAGGCAGGTTTTTGACAATTCAAAATAGTCCAGAGAGAATGCCAAGCAATCCTGTAGCACCTTAAAGATTAACAAATTTATTTATTTCATTGGTAAGACCCACTTTTTCAGATTCCTAAATGCGGGAATGTTTGGAGGCGGGGGAGGGAGCATGAATTTTGTCAGTTAGAGGTTCTTTAGTGCAGTACTATCACTTAGGAGTTCAGTGATCATCGTACTTGTGGTTGTCGTCTTTCCATAGTCACTAAATTATATAATACAAAACTTTATAGCGCCTGGCACTCCCAGCCTCCCTCACTCTAAATAAATGCCACCCCAGAGCCTGGCACTCCCAGCCCCCCGACAAATAAAGCCCTCCCCCAGAGCCTGGCACTCCCAGTTCCCCCTCATCTAAATAAATGCCCCCCTCCCCAGAGCCTGGCACTCCCAGTCCCCCCATAAATAAATGCCCTCCCTGAGCCAGGCACTCCCAGTGCCCGCATAAATAAAGCCCTCCCACAGGGCCAGGCACTCCCAGCTCCCACCAATAAATGCCCTCCCCTTCCTTCAACTCCACCCTGCCCTGGTCTAATTCAGTGCCAGTGACTCACCAGAGCCCCTGGGGCTGCCGCTGCTGCTGCCATGCACTTCTCCTACCACTTGATGAGATGCGTGCATGAGTGGGCAGACAGCACTCCCCACCTGTGGCTCTCAGGAGGGGCCACATTTAAGGGCTCCTAGAGCCACATGCAGCTTGAGAGCCATGGCTTGTCCATCCCTGTATTCACCACAACCCAGTGTCCTATTCGCCACATGTGGTGAGTAGCAAACATGTTGGACACCACAGCTTTAGTGTCTTCCTCTCTTTTCATTCAGCTAAGGCTATGCAAATATCCGGAATAATTTTTTTTCTCTGCTAAGCTGAGTGTAGAACATATTTAAAATGTACTTGGTTTTCCTGGTGCGCTTCAGCCATTTCCACTTTTAAAGCAGACTGATCTCTGCAGGAGGTGGGTTTGTAATGGCAGAACTACTCCGGTCTTCAGGGGTGTGGCTCAGTTGACACAGGCTGATTTTTTTTGCTGTAGCAAAAACAGTCTGAAGTGTAGCTGTAGAAAGAAACATCTAGAACTGGATGGTATCTGTTGCTGATTTAACAAGCTACACCCCAGCAGTCGCTATTTAAAAAGGAAAAAAAACAAGGCAACAGTAATAACAGTTTCATGCCCTTAGATTTTATTATTTTCTTTTTTGGGTAATGTGAGGAGATCTGTGTGTGGCCAGCTGATGGTGAAAACATTAACAGATTGGTTCAATGTACTATTTGACATCTTATGTTGTGCTAGTTACAGTAAAAAAAAGCAGCAGGAGCTTGCAGAACCTAGTGTACCTGTTTGGTCTTCTGTTAATCATAAACCACTCTGCTGCCAATAACTACATGCAAACAGAATTTGTGTCCATACAATGACTGTCTTATTCACTTAAAAATTGTTTGACTGAAACGGGTCTGGATTTCACTGGGGCCAGGACTTCATCCCAGTGTCATTGGAACTTGCTGAGTGGAAGGTAGAGGTACCATCTGGATGTTGACTAGAGAACAGCCTGGGCCCTGATGCCACAGTTCAGCTCAGTCCTTGGATGTACACAGAGCACTGGTGTCTCTGAGGGTTTCCCCTGGGAGCGGTGACTGACTTAAAACATGAAAACTGTTTGTAGATATCAAACGAGAAAAAACCAGGATCCTGATAAACGTGGTCACCGCATGGCAGCCTAGCCACTGTGAAGGGAGAGAAGTGTCATGTCACCTCGCCAGCGCACAGTCAGTTGTCATCCTACACTTCTATTATCCCTTCTAGCATGAGTGTTTCTGTGAATGGAGATTCTGCCAGCTCACCCATTATGTGGTGGGTGTTAGAAGAGCACCCACAGTCCATCTTCTTCTGTGATACCTTTTGCTGCTGGTTATGCTACATAGCCACACCTCAGTGGCCGCCAGGGGAAAAGCGAAGCCTGGGCCTACAAAAATAAGGTTACATGAGAATTTGATATGTTCTCTTTAGTGGCCCAAAGGATCAGTTAACGAAGATTTCTGAAATCTATTTATTGCTGTGTTTCATGTGTAATAAGGGGCAGTATGTTGGAAGGAGAAACGTAGATCAAGTAATTTAGTCTGCTAGAATTTACAGAAACTGCTACCAAGGAATGGTAATTGGAAGACCGGCAAGTCCAGAACTGCATTTCTCTGGTTGGGATGAAACACACCTATGGATTAAGGTTTCAGCAATTAACTTAAAAAAATAAAGGCTTTAGTCTGGCTAGTTTCCTGCAGTGATAATGAAAGAGCTGAGTGGTGTGCACAATATAAATGTTTAAACAGAGGTCAGTGCTTACCAAGATGTTATAGTCGCCAGTGTTCAAAAGAGAGAAAAAAATCCATGAAAGTAAAGAACGGCAGATGACATTTGAGATTCCCTGCACTAGAGGCCCATTCAATAGCAGCTTTGTTTTGTCTGGCAAGAAAATTTAAAGCCATCTGTGATTGAATATCACATGGACAATCCTGAAAACCAACCAGCTGTTTCCATAGCCTGATCAGATCTGTTTGTGGTTTCTGTTTATTAATAGGCGTGTGATACTGCAAACTGTGTGTGTGGAAATAACCCTCTTCTGATTCTGTCAGCTGCAGAGCTTGGGAGAGCTGGGCTGAGAGCGCACGCAAGCCCCTTTTGAACAGGGAGGTCTGCAGTGTGCTGAGAGGGAGGGCACGAGTAGAGTTGCTGCTGAGAGCAGCATCAGCCCAGAGTTCATAGACAATGAGCATCTGATTCCAGGCTGTCTTAAGAGTAGCTGGGTCTGGTGCAGCTTGTAACTTACACTTGTGCAAGTGATAACACAAGTCAGCTTCACTTGCAAAGGAAACCTGGTTTCCCCCTCCTCATTCATCTAATGCTTGTTACATCTGGTGCTGAACACAGGATTGTGAGATCATTTGGGGGTTGGAAGTAGAGAGGGTAAAACCCTTTAACCACCACCATGGGGCAGTTTCCAAGGGGAAGGAACTGGCTTGTAAATGGCAAGAGATGGTGATAGCAGCCCAAGGAGGTGTGGAAAGAGAAGTCTCAGACACTGCAGATGTTGCTTCCTCTAGACAGTGATGGCAGCCAGTAACTCATTTGTGGCCCCGCCAACTTGCTTTGGAAAGCTGACCTAACCTGTTCTCTGTTCCCCAAGACCATTTGAGCTAGCTCCCAACTGTCTTGCTCCCGCTCTCTGCTCAGCTGCCTTTTCAGTCTCTGGAGAATGGGGCCTTTGAAGATGTGCTGTTTGCCCTTCCTTTGTTCCCTTGGTGTGAACAACTGGACCAATGGCCTCTGTAAGGTCCTTTTGTCTTTTGGGCCATTTAAAGCCAGATGAGCAGCTCCCAGCCTTTTCCAGAGGAGGACCCATTCTGACAATTCATGAAGACTTGGTGACCCAAGGCAAGTCAAAACCTGGGTGTGGGGGGTGGGCAGCTGTGCCATAACTAGCTAATTTTGCACCAAAGCCAAGCATATAAGATTGTGCCCTTCATGTTTATATATTCACAACAGTTATTTCATAGGAAAGGGGAAATGTATTGATAAAATAACACTGCATTTACTATCGTTAATCAAAGTTGAGGTGGAAAGGCTCATCCCCAAAGTGCTCCCCCTGGCTTAAACCCCACAGTCAGAGGCTAGGGGAGTCGCAGTCAGGGGCGAGGAGGGGGCTACAGGAGTGACACTGAGGGGCTAGGAGTCACTCAGGGGCAGGTGGGAGGGGGCTGGGGCAGGCACAGGGTCCTCCCTCGGCTGGAAGCCAGCTGGGGCATGGAGCTCCAGCCAGCAGCGCCAGCCACCTGGGTGTGGGGGGAACCCTGATCCCCCTGCCACAGCTGGAAAAGGTGCAGAACCCTGGGCTATCAGTGCCAGCTGTGAGAGCCCCAGCTGGTACAGGGGGAACCCCCATCCCTGCAGCTGGAAACTGGCTGGGGCAGAGCCCTGGCTGGCAGCACCAGTTGTGGGAACCCTGGCTGAAGTGGGGGGACAGACCCCTGACCCCTGCACCTGGAAGCCAGCTGTGGCAGAGCCTCCCTGGCAGTGCCAGTGGTGGGGACCCCAGCTGGGGTCTGTTGGAGGGATCCCGACCTCACATGGTTGGAAGGTGGCTGGGGAGAGAGCCCTGGCTGGCAGAGCCAGCTGCAGGTACCCTGCTGGGGGTTGGAGGGGGAACCCCACCTTCTGCAGAAGCTGGAAACCAGGGAGCTAATCAGCTCTGCCCTCCCTCCCAACCTCAGACCCAGGCTACTACCTCACCCAAACTGGGCAGTGCTCCTCAGATATGCAGTTCCCTGCCCTGTAGCTGAAATGGTTCTCAGTTTGATTGGCTTAACTGCCTGAGGGCTGTTAATCCAATTAATGAGTACCACCTCAGTGTGACTGGCTTCTTAAGAGCCACCTGTGGAGCCACCCACCCCAGCCCATGACCCTTTTCAAATATAATCAAATTAATTGTGACCCATGTTTGGGAAAGGCTGAGCTAGATAACAGGAAACTGCCCTGCCATCCTTACCTGAGCTGCAAATCTGAGCCCCCATTCCAAGCTAAACAGATATTTAACTAATCCCTGACCCTATCTTTTATAAATATGCTGTAAATGCAACAGTGTGATGCTGTTGCAAAAAAAGCAAACACGATTCTGGGATGCATTAACAGGTGTGTTTTGAACAAGACACGAGAAGGCATTCTCCCGCTCTACTCTGCGCTGGTTAGGCCTCAGCTGGAGTATTGTGTCCTGTTCTGGGCACCGCAGTTCAAAAAGGATGTGGAGAAACTAGAGAGGGTCCAGAAAAGAGCGACAAGAATGATTAAAGGTCTAGAGAGTGTGACCTATGAGAAAAGGTTGAAAGAATTGGGCTTGTTTAGTTTGGAAAAGAGAAGATGGAGGGGAGACATGATAGCGGTTTTCAGGTATCTAAAAGGAGTCATGAGGAGGAAGGAGAAAACTTGCTCTTCTTGGCCTCTGAGGATAGAACAAGAGGCAACGGGCTTAAACTGCAGCAAGGGAGGTTTAGGTTGAACACTGGGAAAAAGTTTCTTACTGTCAGGGTGGTCAAACAGTGGAATAAATTGCCAAGGGAGGTTGTGGAATCTCCATTGTGGGAGATATTTAAGAACAGGTTAGATAGATGTCTGTCAGGGATGGTTTAGATAGTACTTGGTCCTGCCATTGGGGCAGGGGGCTGGACTCAATGGCCTCTCGAGGTCCCTTCCAGTCCTAGTATTCTATGATTGGGCTTGTTGGCTCAGTAGCCCCGACTGGTGCGAAAGATGGCGCAAGGATTCCATTTTGGAGCACTTGGAAGAGGGGAAAGTGACCAAAAGTAGCCAACATGGATTCACCAGGGCTAAGTTCTGCCTGACCAATCTGATTAGTTTCTATGATGAGATGATAAGCTCTGTGGACATGGGAAGGTCAGTGGATGTGATATACCTTGACTTCAGCAAAGCTTTTGATATAGTCTCCCACAACATTCCTGCCCATAAGTTAAGGAAATATGGATTGGATCCTTGGACTATGAGGTGGATGGGCCCAACAGGTAGTGGTCAACAGGTCAGTGGTCTCGATAATCTGGATGGTGGTCTGTTTCAAGCGGAGTGCCGCAAGGCTCGGTTCTGGGGCCAGTGTTGTTCAACATCTTTATTAATGACCTGGATGAGGGGCTGGATTGCACCCTCAGCAAGTCTGCACATGACACAAAAACTAGGGGGGGAGAGGTAGAGACACAATCCAGAGTGACCTGGATAAATTGGAGGACTGGGCCAAACTAAATCTCATGCAGTTCAACAAGAAGTGTAGTGTCCTGCACCTGGGACGGAAGAATCCCAAACATTATTATAGGGTGGGAATCGACTAACTCAGCAGCAGTATGACGGAAAGGGACCTGGGGTTATGGTGGATGAAAGGCTGGATATGAGTAAACAGTGTGCCCATGTATCCAAGAAGGCGAATGGCATACTAGGGTGCATTGGGAGGAGCATTTTGAGAAGATCTAGAGAAGTGGTTGTTCCCCTCTATTCAGCACTGTTGAGGCCACATGTGGAATATTGTGTCTAGTTTCGGGGGGGGCCCCCAGTATGAAAAGGAGGTGGATGTATTGGAGCAGGTTCAGTGGAGGGCAACCAAAATGATTAAGGGTCTGGAGCACAAGACCTATGAGTATAGGCTGAGGGATTTGGGCTTGTTTAGTTTACAGAAGAGAAGACTTAGGGGTGATTTAGTAACAGCCTTCAGCTGCCTAAAAGGGAGCTCCAAAGAGGAGGGTAAGAAACTGTTCTCAGTGGTGTCAGATGGCAGAAGAAGGAGTAATGGTCTGAAGTTGAAGAGGGAGTGGTGTAGGTTAGATATTAAACTACTTCACCAGGCGGGTGGTGAAGCACTGGAATATGTTGCCCAGAGAGGTGGCGGATTCTCCATCCCTCGAGGTTTTTAAGTCCCGGCTTGACAAGGTCCTGGCTGGGATGACTTAGTGGGGGTTGATCTTGCTTGAAGCAGGGGGCTGGACTAGATGACCTCCTGAGGTCCCTTCTTGCCCTATGATTCTATGAAAAGATGCAGCTAATACTGAAGAGGTGGGCAAGGTAGGTAGGTAGCTGTGCATGCCTATGGGTCTTTGAGCTTTGCTGCCTCTTTGTGACTATTCGCCCTGTTGGAGAGTGGTTGCTGTGTTAGTGTAACCTAACAAAACAAAAAACCAGACCTGTAGCACCTCAAAGAGAGCAAAATAACTTATTAGGCAATGAGCTTCTGTGGGGCAGACCCCCTTCTTCAGCTCTAGAAATAGTACTGAAAGTGAATTGGTATGATGATCCTATAACAGAGAGAGAGGGAGAGAGATACCTGGCTGTTACCTACTAGTGCGCTGTTATAGAATCGTCAGGCCAATTCACTTTCAGCACTATTTTCAGTACAGCGCTAATCTCCAGATGCGAAGGGGGTCTGTCTCACGAAGTTCCTCACCTAATGAACTATTTTGTTAGTCTTTGAAGTGCTCCAGGACTGCTTTTTTCTTTTCCACAGGGTTTTTGAGCCTGAAGATGGTGCAGCTTGGGGAAAGAGCTGTTAGCCTAGAGCGCTGGAAGGGGTTGTTTTGATCTACTACCCACCTCCCACAGCTGTACTTGCAGTTGGGCAACTTGCTTTAAGCGAAATGAAATGTGACATATTGGGGCGGGGGCTGTGTTTGTGTATAGGCAGAGCCCAGCACAGGCTGCCCCACCTGTCGGGATGAGAGGGTTAGACTAGCTACTGCTCTGGTAAGTGTGCTTCTCATGTTGGTAAGCAGTGAGTCACAGCTGTGTACTGAGCTCACAGGGTCACACCACGGGGGCTAATGTGCAGCCACGGCTGGGGTCTGCTAGTGCCACCCCTTTGAAGGGTTGGGGGGGTCATGCTTCATTGGTGCAAACCTCTGTAGCAAAGCTTGCAGGCCTGAAGAAATGATCCCATCAGAGCAGAGGTTGTGTCACACAGGGCTGGTTGACCTCTGTTTCTGCTCCTTCCCTGGCCATACACTGCTGCCAGCCTGTGGTAGGCAGTGCAGCCAGCGGGGTCAGATGACTGCTTTCCCATGTGGGATATTTGTGGGTGGGAGGTGGTGTGGGGCAGCAGATACTGGCAGCCTGGCATGGGAGAGCATGAAAAATGGCCATCTGCAGCCTGGGCCCTGGGCTAAGGCCAGATCAGAAATGAGTTGGTGCACAGCTCTGCCCGAGATGCAGTGGTGCTGCCAGGCACTGGGCCCAGTCTTTCAGAACAGCTTGGAGCCCTGCCTGCAGCACTGGGCACGTGTCTTCTCACGCCGGGAGCAGACCAAACAATGACTTGCCACGGGGGGCAGCCCACAGCACAACATGGCCCCATCTAAGACTGTGCGCTGGGGATTACACTGACACCAGCCACTAGTGCAAGGAGCCCAGAAGAGGTGCGGTGATCTGTGCCCGAGTAGGCCAGGGAATGGGACTGCACTCAACCACCACTAGTGGCAGCTACGCTGTGTACGTGGGAGGCATGCAATGGTGCCTAGAAAGGTGTTGATGCTCCGCCCTGGACAGGGCTGAGCCCTGTGGCGGGAGGGTACCAGAGTGCTGCTTTTGTGGGTCTTTTGCTGCATGGCAGGGGCCTGGCATTTGCTAGTTGTGGGGTGGCTCTTGCAGGGAGTCAGGAAGAAGTGGGCAGGGGTCTCTCCTCAGCTGCAGTGGCGAGGCAGGTGCCCGTGTCCCTGAGAACAGACGCATAGTGAAGCCACAGGGCTCCAGCTCTCCTACCCCCACGCCATTGCCGGCCTGGGCTGCTGGGTTTCAAGTGAGGCCCTGTGTAGTGATCACAATGGCCAGCCTGAGACTGGCGTAAAGCTCACCGTGGGCAGGGACTTAGAGCTGAGGGTCCAGTCCCAGAAGTGCTGAACAGCTGCAATGCCGTCGTCTGTCACAGGCTTTCCTGGAGCCACAGGCACTTCCTTGGCAGCCCAGAGGGGCCAAGCAGAGCTGCTCAGGGGTCTGTAGCTCGGCCGTGATGTGATGTAGGCACTGGCCGGCGCTGTCTCTTGAGGTGCCTGGCACTCCTGGTTGATACCCTTCTCCCCTGTGCACTGGTAGCCTGGCCCCAGAGCCAGTACTGTGAGATGGAGAGCAGAAAGGCCCAGCGGCCCTGGAGCACTTTCTTTGCAATAGGGCCATCAGCTGGCAAGGGTGGGGTGGAGGTGCAGCTTGGCAGAGGCTCTGGCAGGTCTCTGCCATCTCTCAGCCCTGTGCACCTGTCGGTAGCCAGGGAAGGCATCACACCCTGTGGACCTTTCTGGCTGATGAGCTGGCTTTTCTAGGGTGACCCTTCACGTTTTTCTCTTCAATCGCAGGAGGCTACGAGAGGTTTTGTTCTGAGTACCCAGAGTTCTGTGCAAAAACAAAACCCCTGAGCAGCATTTCTCCACCTGCCAGTGCGGAGCCACCTGAACTGGGCTGCAGCACCTGTGGGACCCCCCAGCATGATCAGGTAGCTTCCCCTCCTGCAGCCCTGCTGTGAGCTCCCTGTGTACTGAGCTCCCATCCCCCTGCCTGGCTGCTGGGTTTTACAGGGTTTCCCACATGCTGGGGAACTCCACCTCAGGGTGGGGTAGGGATGTCTCCAAAGAAGCCCAAGTCCCCACCTCTCCTGGCTCATCACATGTGAGCCTCACAGTGTGACCTCACAGGTACAGTGCAGGTGAGATTATGCTGTGCGCACAGCCCCGTTTCACTCTGCCTGGGGTCTTGCCTTCCAGAACGCCCTTAAAAGGGGGTGGTGCAGACAGACCCCCTGGGGAGGCCAGCTGCGGCAGAGGTGCTCTGCTCTGGAGGCTAATCTGGCCTGGCTGCATGGAGCCTGGAGAGCTGGAACCAGGTGCAGTCTGTGCCACTACATGTGCCTGACTGGCTTTGCTGGAGGCTCTTGGGATTCCCCAGAATCGGGGGGATGGCCTGATTTGCCCATGGAGTGCCAGCACCTCCGTTGCCAGGAGCACAGTGATTTTGTGCATCTGTTCGTAGGCCCTGGTGTGAGACCTGGGTAGGGGTCTGGGACTGTGTGGTGCACTCTGTCTTGGGCCATGCATCTGGAGGGTCCCTGGTTCCTACGTCCCTGCTGAACGTTTAGGTTTGTTGGTGTTCGCTTGTAGCAGCTCCCAGCTCCTGCCCCTTCTGCCCATGCCTGACTCCTTGCCCCCTTGTCAATGCTCCCCACTGACAGTGACCTTTCACTCTTTCTGGAAACAGGGAGGCCCAGTTGAAATCCTGCCCTTCCTCTACCTTGGCAGTGCCTATCACGCAGCCCGGCGGGACATGCTGGACGCATTGGGCATCACAGCCCTCTTGAACGTCTCCTCGGACTGCCCCAATCACTTTGAAGGGCACTATCAGTACAAGTGCATCCCAGTGGAGGATAACCACAAGGCCGACATCAGCTCTTGGTTCATGGAAGCGATTGAATTCATAGGTAGAGTTGCTTTGCTGGTGAAGCTGGACATCTGTGGGATGGGGCTGGGGGCAGATGTGTATCTGGGTGGGGGAGCAGGATTCAGCTCCATGCCAGGCACAGTGGGGATAGAACTGGGATGCTGGTGGAGCAGGGGTCAGAGGTACTATCGCCACTGGTTCCCTTGCTTGCTTGAGTTGAGAAATAGGAAGCAACTAAAGCTATTCCATAACTCCAGCCGTCTCAGGCCTGAGAGATGCTCCCCCAGCTGCCACCCTCTGTGTGCTGGTTCTTCATTCTGCTGAGTGCGCTGCAGTCTGGGGTTCTCAGAGGCTGCTCCCGTCCCACACCACAGCAGCTGGGGCAGGCTGAGAGGCGCAGAAACCCAGCGTGCCAGGTCACAGCAATGAAGTGGGAAGCAGGAGCCTCTGTCCAAGATGCCTAATACACACAGCACTTAGTGCATGTGGCCCTGCCCCCACATCACTTTGGCTTCAGGATCATGGTTGCTGCTCCCTACAGCTGTCCTGGTCCTGTGGTCTGTCCTGCTGATTGCTGGTCTCTGGTGCACATGGCCCCTTGGCAGCAGGGTGTTCCTGGCTGTCTTGGAGCAAGTGAGACATTCACACCTCCCTCCCTTCTGCCCTCAGACTCAGTGAAGGACTGCCACGGTCGGGTGCTGGTGCACTGTCAGGCTGGGATCTCCCGCTCCGCCACCATATGCCTGGCCTACCTGATGATGAAGAAGCAGGTGAAGCTAGAGGAGGCCTTTGAGTTTGTCAAGCAGCGCAGGAGCATCATCTCCCCCAACTTCAGCTTCATGGGGCAGCTGCTGCAGTTTGAGTCCCAGGTGCTGGCGACTTCCTGTGCTGCGGAGGCTGCCAGCCCCTCCGGGGCACTTCGAGAACGGGGCAAAGCCTCTGCCACGCCAACCTCCCAGTTTGTGTTCAGCTTCCCGGTCTCTGTGGGTGTGCACACGACGCCCAGCAGCCTCCCCTACTTGCACAGTCCAATCACCACCTCCCCCAGCTGCTAGTGCGTGGACCAGACTGTGGCTGGGGCCTCCAGCAGCAGGGCTGTGACCTCAGGGCCCTGCCAGCTGCAAGACTGCAATAAGGGCCTGAGGGCCTGGCTTTGCTGGGTAGCCCGCTCCTCACTTAACCGCGAGCAATAACCATTGGCTGGCCACCAGCTTCCAACTGCACAGTGTGTGGGGGAGGTCCTTGTTTTCTTAGAAATTTCTTACCTCATTTTTTTTCCCTCAAGCAGCAAGGCTTGAAATTGTGAAATCCTGACAACGTGTCTGACCAGTTCTGTTTGGGGAAGGAAATTACAATTTCCCAAAGGGCCTGGTTTTGGCTTTTTTTTAAAAATAAAACCCTGTAAAGCCTCACCCAGCACAGCTGCTCTTAGCCTGGGCTGAAGAGCGCCGGTTTAAAATGGACGTGCTAGGGACAAAGTTTCGAGCATAAGAGTTCCTGTGCTGATTTCTTCGGAGGACTGCAGTGCAGCATTGGTGCTCTCAGTGCGACTCTTTAACCTGTCTATGGTCGCTAGGAGCTCAGCAGTAGGCAGCTCTTGAAACAGCTGGGAACCTGTTCAGCTTCTTGTGCTCCTGCAAGGACTAGTGTCAGGGTCCTGCAGCGCTCTCCCTCCTCCCTGGGAGAGCAGCGTCGGTGTACACGTTTCAATGCAGGACATGAAGTGAGTTCACACTGTTGTCACTGTGCCAGGTCCTTACCACCCAGGGATCAAACTCTGCTTCGTGGGTAGCTGGTAGGAGTAACATCCTTCCTCCTTCCCTGCCCTGCTTGCAGTAATGCTGCTTACAGCAGAGACAGGGGCCTCCTGTTCTTGGGCTTGACCACTGCTTGTACATATACTTTGCATGCACCATGCTCCTCTTCAGTGTGCTGGCTGTGTGCTCCTTGTGATGCCAGGCTGAGCTCCTGCATCCTTGCTTGGGATCCATCTGCTGGGTGTCTAAGGTAAGTTCCATGCTGGGCACATGAGACGGGGCGGGGGGTCTATGGTGAGTAGCAATTCCCACACAGTGTGGCCCCAGCATTGATATTCCTCAAATCATTGATACCTGAGAGCAGTGTTCTTTCTGCAGTGGGGATGAGCCCTGCCAGGGGTCTGTGTCTGTGTGTGCACGCATGTGCACCTTTATCATGAGGGTTGGGGGTTGGTCTGTCACTGGGCCAGCTGTAGTACCCAGAGGCACTGAGCCCTCAGCGGGGGGTGAGCGAGGGCTCTGCTCTACAGCCCCAGCTGAGTGCCAGCTGGCCTTTCGCTCATGTGGTAGAGTGCAGGGCTTTAGATCCTATGCTCACAGGTTCTATCTCCGGGGACAGCAACCTGGGTCTGTCGGTGTTACATATCCACTATTTATCGGCCTGATGCTGCAAGACCATGCTGCAAGACCCTGCTCCAAACATGCACCCAGCTGTATCTCAGACCCTCTGTGAGACTGCATTGTGGTAGCGAATCTCAGACTAAGGCTTATGCAAGGGTGCTAAAAATAGCAGAGTCAAGAGTCTGTGTGGGCTGGGGCTCTGAAAGCTGGGAGCCTCAGTGTGTGTGGTATCTGTTTTATGTCTGGCCATGTAGCACCCCCCCAGCCCCGCCAGTCCTTGGTAGCTAGCCCCAGCAGGGAAGGAGCCATTTTTGGTTGTGTGTGCAGGGCCCTGAAAGGAGGGGGAGGGCAAACAGGTTTCAGTGCTGCTGGATTTATTTCCAGTAGTGTGTACTACTACTTGTGCCTTCGTGCTGGTTGAGCAGTCTGACCAGAGCAGTTGCACAACTGAGACAGATGGGTTCCCCAGACTTCAGTACTAGGGGAAAAGCCATGGGCTTGTGCTGCTGGGGGAAGGAAGCAATAGTGTTTGCCACAGTGGGGTCTCAGTAAAGTCCCCCTTCTTAAACACTGTCTTGTCTCCTGATTCAGGGGGTAGTGGAATGGGCTAAAATTGCCCATTAAAGGACTAAATTTTTGCCATGGAAAATAGAACTCTCACCCTTGCACTAGAAAACACTCTATTCACTGACCATAGCTTAGTGCCTGTAAGAACAGCCAACACTGGGTCCTTGCAAATGTCCATGGCTTTTACTTTTGCACATGTAAATGTCATGCAGTTATTGCTTTGGGGTAAGGGGTGGGAACTGTTTCCAGTTGTAGGTGCCTGACCAAAACGGTCCCTCTGCCCCATGTCAAGGCCTTAGTGACCTGAAGCAGGGCATGAGCTCACAGGACAGCCATCAGCAAAACTGCATTTCATGCAATACTGTTACTGTTGCAAATACACCACCTAGTCAGTGACCACTTCCCTGGGAACAGGTTTCAAGCTGCCTGCACTTGCCCAGTTACAAAAAAACAAAACAAACCCCAGAACTATTAAGGGGTCAAAGCTGTTCATGGGGGGGGGGGGGATGGGTAAAAATCTATGCCCAGTGCTGTTCAAAGGCCAAAACATTCAGGGACCCTCCCCCCCCGGTCTGTTGGGTCCCTTGGTCTCTCTTACCTGTGCAATTGCACCCCTGGGGTGTGGCAGGGGTGGGCACCTTGCCCTCTGTGCCCAGGCTGCAGCCAAGGGTGCTTTGTGCAGTGAGCTGTGCAATTTGCCACACCGCTCCACGCCCCCCCCCCAAAACCAACGTAGCAGGCTGGGGGAGGGAGGCGTGGGAGAAGAGCTTGGCGCTTGGGCTCATAGCTGCTGCCATGGAGTGCGGGGCGGGGTGGGGCTGGGGACCCCCTTGGCAGGGTGGCGAGCACTGTGAATTCCAGGGCCAGTGCCACTTGCCTTAGCTGCACTGTAAGCAGGACTGCAGGGTAGTGTCAGCCAAAAGAGGGCTGCTCCAGCTGGTGGTGGTAGGCTGGTTTCCCACTCTGCTGTTCTGTGTCTGGTTGGAGATTTTGGGGGGGGGGGGCTGTCTGGGATTTGGTCTAGCACAGGCTGCTCAAATTGCCCACACACTCTCCTTCTACTTGAGGTAGCACAAGTCTTTGGCCTGCCCGTAGAGCAGCTCCTTGTGTGGGCACAGAATGTGTCCCTTGAGCTGCCCTTTTGTGAGCAAGGGGGCTGCTGGTGCTTCACTGGGGCGGGGCGGGGCCAATGAGGAGGCAGTGCTGGAGAAAAGCTGGGGCTGCAATGCAATAATTCCTGGGTACTGGGCCCTGCTGCACAGTAAGCCCATTGCTACAGGAGTCTGTGTGAAATGTAGATGTTATGGTTTTCCTACAATGTTGACGTGTTTGTTTTTTATTTATTGCCTGCCTGATCACTTTTAAGGAAAAAAAAATAAATACTTTAACTAGCACTGTCTGTGTTTCCTGCACCTCCCAGGTAGCACTTTGCAGCAGTAAATTTCAAAGCACTTCTCCAAAGATGGCCAGCTGGGAAATTGAGGCAGCACTGAGTGGAGGTCACCAACCATGTCATGTCAAATCAATCTGATAGCTTTCTTTGATAGGATAATGAGCCTTGTGGAGAAGGGATGGATGTGGTATAGCTAGACTTCGGTAAGGCATTTGATATGGTCTCGCATGACATTCTTATCAATAAACTGGGCAAATAATCTTAGATGGGGCTACTATTACATGGGTGCAAAACTGGCTGGATAACTGTACTCCTAGAGTAGTTCTTAATGGTTCACAATCCTGCTGGAAAAGTATAACAAGTGGGGTTCTGCAGGGGTCTGTGTTAGGACTGGTTCTGTTCAATATCTTCATCAGTGATTTAGATATTGGCATAGAAAATATCCTTATTAAGTTTGCAGATGATACCACGCTGGGAGGGGTTGCAACTGCTTTGGAGGATAGGGTGAAAATTCAAAATGATCTGGACAAATTGGAGAAATGGCCTGAGGGAAACAGGATGAAGTTTAATAAAGACAAATGCAAAGCACTCGACTTAGGAAGGAACAAGCAGGTTCACACATACTCCCTAGACAGTCACTTCCCATTCTGTATGTCAGAAAGGGATCTAGGGGTTACAGTGGGCCACAAGCTAAATATGAGTCAACAGTGTGATGCTGTTGCAAAAAAAAAAGCAAATGTGATTCTGGGATGCATTAACAGGTGTGTTGTGAACAAGACATGAGAAGTCAGTCTTCTGCTCTACTTTGCACTGGTTAGGCCTCAGCTGGAATATTGTGTCCAGGTGTAGGCACCACAGTTCAAGAAAGATGTGGAGAAATTGGAAAGGGTCCAGAAAAGAGCAACAAGAATAATCAAAGGTCTAGAGAACATGAGCTATGAACAAAGGCTGAAAGAATCGGGCTTGTTTAGTTTGGAAAAAAAAAATTGAGGGGGGACATGATAGCGGTTTTCAGGTGTCTAAAAGGGTGTCATAAAGAGGAGGGGGAGAACTTGTTTTTCTTGGCCTGAGGATAGAATAAGCAGCAATGGGCTTACACTGCAGCAGCAATGGAGTAACAGAGATAGCCTTGGTAATCTACATATTAGCAAAACAAAAAAAGCAGTCCAAAGGCACGTTAAAGACTAACAAAATAATTTATTAGGTGATGAGCTTTCAGATCACAGCCATACCAAAGAAGTTCTGGTCTGGCTATGATCTGAAGAAGTGGGTCTGGCCCACGCAAGCTCATCACCTAATGAATTATTTTATTTGCTGCTGGGCTGCCTTTTTGTTTTGCAACAAGGGAGGTTTAGGTTGGACATTCGGAAGAAAGTTCCTAATGGTCAAACAGTGGAATAAATTGCCTAGGGAGGTTGTGGAATCTCCATCTCTGGAGATATTTAAGAACAGGTTAGATAAATTGTCAGGGATGGTCTAGACAGTACATGGTCCTGCCATGAAGGCAGGGGCCTGGACTCGATGACCACTCAAGGTCCCTTCCAGTCCTAGTATTCTACGAGTCTATGAACCAGGTCAGTGGCAAAATCCTGAATGGTCTCCTAAATCCTGTGCTCTATTCCTGAGGTCTCATTGCTTCTGCTGTGGGATTTTTGTGATTTGCTCTGGGTTAGTTAACAGAAACAGCAAACGGATATTTTGAAAGGGCTTTCTCCAGTTGAAGGAGATAATCCTGGGCCCTGGATTGAGCTTATATTTTTAGTACCCAGGCAAGGGGCTATCAGTCACGTCCCACTCCTCAGTGGTGTAGCAGAAGATGGAGCCCAAAGCAAACCAGAAGGGTCTACTTCCTGGGTTAGGACCAGGAAGTGGTTATAGCAGGTGGTAGGGAATCCAACGCACAATAGTGTTCTCATTAAGACCCTACCTCTTTCCAGGTCAATTTCATGATCATATGCTTTTAAAATTAGCCTAATTCACATCTTTAGATGTTTACAGAGGGGTAGAACTGTTGAAGTTCCAATCCAAACTGGGTTTGGGGGAATGCAAAATTGCTGGGTGTGGGTCTTATAGGAGTGCCAGATTTTTTCCCAGAGCTGGTGGATTTCACTTGTATGCCATCTGTTCAAGATTCGTAGGGAACAGTACTGCTCCCTTCACTATTCTGTAACGTTTCCATTTTCAAATATCACCACTGTTCCTGCTGCTAAACAATGTAAATATCAGTTGTGCTGCCCCTGTTAGCAGATGCAAGTAGAGAAACAAACAAGAGCAACACTCTTAAAGCTGTTTGGATGTTGACTGGGGGGGGGGAGTAAAAAGGAGAAAAGAGGGGGGAAGGAGACACCCATATTCAAGGGGAACGAAAAAAAACAGTCACATCTGTTCTTGTGTCATGGCAAAATCCACTTTTTCTACACACTTTGGTTGGCATGGTGTTTGCATTAACCCATTTCTTACCTACCAAAATTGAAGTCTTGTTCTAAAAAGTGCTTGAGACAGCAGTTAGATACATTCTGTGCTGGATTTCTGAGCTGTGGGCACAGTTCCACTTGCATGCTCTGGTGTCTAACAGCAGCAAGGAAGCAGGAAAAGCCACAAAAAGTGATGAAATCCCAACAAACACACACTCAACCCTGAATTCCATGATTCTCATGGAGCATAAGATTAATCCAACTTTTCTCCATTGTTTATGCAAATTTGGTTATGGGCAAATGGGGGATATTCTGTTAACAATCATATGTTAATTCCAGATAAAATAAGGAATTATGTACTCTGCATTAGTCTAAGGGGATTTTGCCAAAATTACAGCAAACTATAATGGTCTGCAATTATCACAAGACTCAAAGTGAATTACAGCCCTAGGGACAGTGTCCTATATGGCAACTGCCTGGCAACATGTCAGACCACACAGCTGCATGTAGCTTTGACATTCACCAATTCTTCACTCTTCCCTTGGAAGCAGTTTCCCTGCCTGCCTTCAGCAGCAGCAGCAAGACAATGATCCCTGCACTGGGAGTGAGTGGGAATTCTTCCATCAAGCAGCTAGCAACTTTCAGACACCAAATGCTTCCTCTGCATTTGCTTCCATTCTCACCAGTGGTGACAGAAAAAAGCTTCATGGTTCTTCTTCTCACACAATTTTTATTTTTAAAATACCAGTCCATAAGTAAAATAATAAACAAGCTTCTGCCACATACAGTGACGGGGTGCTCAGCAGAAAGGGGATTTGATCAAAAAAGGTGTCCCCATTCTGGAGGAGTTTAGAAAGATACCATTCTTGTTCTCGGTAATCAAAAACAATTGCATTCCAAAATGGTGAAAATTCTATCCAGAGTTTGCAATAATTTAAGAGCTGGGATGGAAAGTAATATGCTAACACAAAAAGTTAAAATGAAAGATTAAGGTTTCATGTTCTTGTTTGTTTTCTCCTTACAGAATTTGTGTTTACAGCACCCACACTGCAGTATCATATTGTGGAATTGCACATTCATTTATCTGACTCACTGAAACAAATGCAGTGATGAAGAGTAAAATTGGTATTTCCAGTGTAAGCAGTTGTTTTATTTTTGAGGATCATATCACAAAAGGATCGAGCACAGTGGCAGGCAATCTTTGGCTACAAGATTTTTGTTTATCAGTGCCCACCTGTGGGGTTGACAGATTTTGCTGGTTTCCATCTGCAATTTTTTCTTAACAGTATTACTGAAGTGTCACGCATCTAAAGTGAGGGCACATGAAAGTGAGGTGCATGCTGACTGCATACAACTTTGACTGTGAGAGCATGTGTTCCCTCTTCAACCAACCAAAGAACTGAAATGATTAATTCCGCACACCCCAGAAATTTTAGGTACACAAGCACAATTAACAAAGCTATCCAATCTCAGGAGACCATCTTGGTTTTGACAATCTTGCAGCCCACTGACAGGAAAGAGGGCCACTCCGACAGCCCACTCACTAGCCTGGGTTGCCCATCACTGGTTTAGAAGTTTCACGGTGCATGGCCAGAACAGGGTCGATGCTAAATGCTGACAACACTGAAGTCTGACCTTTCATTTTCCCCACAGTGGGCACACAGGCCCTGTATATGTCAAGCACATTTCAGAATCAGATAGAGAATATCTTACTGCCCAAATATAAAACCATGATATAATCACATCTTGAATACTGCATACAAATGTGGTCATCTCATCTCAAAAAAGATACATTGGCATTAGAAAAGGTTCAGCTCGAAAAAAAGGGCAACTAAAATTTTAGGGGTTTGGAATGGGTTCCATATGAACAGAATGTAAAGAGACTAGGACTTTTCAGCTTAGAAACGAGCAGAATAAGGGGGGATATGATAGAGGTATATAAAATTATGAGTGGTGTGGAGAACGTGAACAAGTAAAAATTATTTACTTGTTCCCATAACATAAGAACTAGGGGACACCAAGTGAAATAAATGAGCAGCAGGTTTAAAACAAATAAAAGGAAATTCTTCTTCACACAGCGAAAATGTGGAACTCCTGGACAGAGGAGGCTGTGAAGGCCAGGACTATAACAGGGTTTAAAAAAGAGCTAGATAAATTCATGGAAGTTAGGCCCATTAATGGCATCCCTAGCCTCTGTTTGTCAGAAGCTGAAGATAGATAGCAGGAGAGAGAGAATCACCTGTTCGGTTCACTTCCTCTGGGACACCTGGTATTGGCCACTGTCTGCAGACAGGATACTGGGCTACATGGACCTTTGGTCAGACCCAGTATGACCACTCTTATGTACTGTTTTAAAGATGTAAAAGACTTGAAGCTAATGCCTTTTGTAAAAGGCTCTCCTTTTCCGATGACAGCATTTGGTTTCTGCACCAGAAATGGGGAGAGCTGTTTGAATGCTTACCCTAAGGAAGGCAACTCTGAGGGTAGGATGGATCCTTGTCAGGTGTCAAGTGCCATCAGTGGAGGTCTGACAATGTACAACATCTGTGGATCTGCTCCCTGTTCTCTTGGCAAGAACTGTATCAGGCTTCTATGACATGAGAATGAGATTTAGGTGCACTTGGCAGACACATTCTTCACCTTCTGGCCAGGAACAGTTACGAAGTCAAGTGATTACAAGACAAAAACCACTGCAATGATTTCCTTACATAGCACCTTTACTCTGCACAGAACATCAGATACAGAACACTGGCAGTTAAAAGATACTGGACCACATTTTTGTCCTCTAGAATTTTAGAACTCCAGCTGAAACCTGGACCAACCATTAGTTCAATTAGTACATTGGAAACAACAAACAACATCAGAATCAGGCATAGGGTTTTTTTTTTAAAGCTGTAAAGCTTTGAACTTCTACACCCATGTTAACTGTTTCACTTAACTAAGATGCACAACTGTGTTACCATTTAAAACTATGTCTAATGAGGGATGGCGGGTAATATGCATTTTAACAGCTATTTGAAACTATTGCAGATGGCACATCCCCAACCCGTGATTAACTAAATAAAATTAAAATAAAAAGCCTCCTAAATGAATACAAAACTTCAAAGCCTAGTTGTTATCATTTGAGTTCTAACACTATTAAACAAATAGCCAAAACACAAACACCCAACTTGAGTCAATGATATTTAATCGAAAGGGACACCTGTGTCTTACTTCTGGTTTGGACTGACAACGTATATTAAATGGAGTCACAAAAACAAACTCAGATCCCTATGTCCAGTGCCAGCACAGGAGATGTAAGCAAAACCAGGAAAAGTTTGATATTTATTGGAAATACTACTCCTAACCTTTTCTCTAGGCATATTGCAAAAGATGATGTGCAATTCAGCAAGGCTGCCTCAAATTACCAATTTTACAAGTGGTAAAATTTTTTCTCCACAAGGATTTCTCAGCAGAATTTCATCTATTCCTACAGTAAAAATTTTCTGATCAGTTTGTGGATATTTTTATTTATTTATTTGGCGCTTGTTTTATCATGCAGGTAGAGAATTCTTTTATTTTGTAAAGTAAATGCAATACTCACCTGCCATTTCAATACTTAGCAGAGGTGAAAGTCATTAATGCAAGAATTGTAACATGAACAATTTAACATTGCTAGCTGTTATGGATTCATAAAAAATTTAGTTCTCAGACACACATTTTCGAAAGTCACTGCATACAAATGCGGCTGTGCTCCTCAGTGATCTATCTGGAGAATTTTAAAATAGTTTGATTTTCAACTTCCTATTTCTTTCTGAAGTCAAACTTGCAGAAGGAAGTCAAGATGTTTTTGTTCAGTTAAACCCTCTCTGTATTGGATATCAGAAACCCCTTTACATTATGCTAAACAATGCTTGAAAGTAATTTGACCTCACCCAGACAAAATAGAAGCAAAAAGTTATAGATAGGATGATTAGAAAGGACAAAGCCTGGCTTTGTTCTCATATAAACTCAATCTCCACTAATTGATGGTTAAAACCAATTACACTGGTAGAAATAAATATTTGTATCTTTTTTGTACACCACCATGTACTTCAATTTTGATGTTGTGCATAAAAATACAACAGGAACTCAATATAATGTAATCCATTCCTGTTGCTTTAAATTAGCCAGTTGCTGGGTGTGTCTTTAAGGACCTGCACTGATGCACATAATCTTCTGACTTTTCACCCATTGATTTTCAGCCCCCCGCAATTACTCCTATGAAATCATGCACCATGGTCACTGCACTGGAGAACATTGCGCAGTTTGCACAGCCGTAGAAGCCCCTATGATATTATAGCATCTTTTAAACCTTTCAATCATAAAGTGTTATTTATATTTTAGTCAGCAGAGGGCACAGACCTGCTTCATGAAGCTTTACCACGCACAAGCAGCAGCTTTATGACACCCATGAAGTTCACTAATACGCCCCCTAGAAACCAGAGAGAGTAAGCAGCAAACTGGAATTTGATTCTATTCCACCCTAAACTTATGCCTCTAGCAATGTTTGCTCATAAAAGTGCAAAACACTGGACCTAGTCCCTACGTGGATAAGAAACTCATGTTGCATCGTTCATGATTTCAGTCAACTTGACTTTGTGCAAAATATCTTTTAGAAGGTTCTGGCTCAAGTTCAGAATACAAAAAAAGCAAAATAAATAGTTGACAAAGATCTCTTTAAACACATTGAATTTTGTGTGCTGAAAAGAAATTATGGGTTTAATACAATTTATCTGTAAATAAACATGAGAACAATAGTGTGTGAAATTTTAACATACAGCATTGTACTAGTAATGTTTCCTGCTTGTAGCACAATGTTCCCAAAATCTAGCTCAATGCAATGTTGTTTTACACTTGGTAACTGCAGTGAGAATGAGCCTGAGATATGTTATAAAAAGGCAGTCCCTTGTAAACATTTCCTCAAAAGGAACAGTAGCAGTTGAGTATGTATCATTTACTCATACTATTCTTGTCAATATAGCAATGCTTTATAAAAGACATACAGCGTATATCCAGGTTGTCAAGAATTTTATATGATATTGATTTGCTGAAACAAAATGTCATCCAGTCCAAGATTTAAATCATATTTTGCTTCACCACTCCACGTTTACTAGGTTTTCTGCTCTGCTGCTGTTGCAGTCTGTGACGGTACGTCTGGTTTCATGATCTGGTACGTAATAAGATATTCCGGGTAAGCCTGGAAATAAGCAGAGAACAAAACCATTGCTTCCACAGAGATACAGATGGTAAGTTATAACTTCAGCCTTCATTTATTTTGCACGGGGCTTGAATCTTGGTCTGCTGAGCCTGGGACAGTGCACTTACCACACAGAGCCACCAGGTGGACATGAAGAGCCACAGCCAGGGAGCACTGCGGAGAGGAGCTGCAGCACGGGCAATCAGTCTGTAGTCCTCTGGCCAAGTGCACTATTAAGCCCCAGGGGTTGTCCAAGAAGGCATCTGGGGCAGGACACAGACTTGGGCCTGCTGCGAGGCCAGATTTCGCTTTGTCCCTGGACCTCTGGTCTCTGGTCATGGCCTGCCTCTGACTCTAATCTGGTACTAGTTCGGACTTCTGGTTTGCAGCTCCAACCTGCCTTTGATTCTAACTCTTGCTTCCTGAACCTGGCTCCTGTGATTCCTCTGACTTCTGCTCAGCAACTACCGTTCCTGAGCTGCAGACCCCAGTCCATCTAAACCCCTCAAGGGTTGAACTCACAACCCTGGGTTTAGCAAGCCAATGCTCAACCACTGAGCACCCCCCATGTCCCTGACAAAAGGGCTTTATACCATACGTCTGTTACTGCAACACTGAGGTTTCAGTATTAACATCCTTCTCCTCCTATCATCTCTTCCTCTTTAGCTTTTCCTTGATGTCCGTACAGATCAATCAGATTCCTCAGTAGGGAGTACTGTATAACCGCTCCTCCTACCTCCCCACACAAAAAACAAGCAGTCCTGTGGCACCCTATTAGTCTTTAAGGTGCTACAGGACTGCTTCTGTTTTGTGAAGCTACAGACTAAAAGGGCTACCCCTCTGAAACTATTCACCTCCCCACACTCATTCACAGCACCAGAACTCCCGAACAGCAGTACCAAAGAAGCGAAGCAGAGAGGAAAGCAGCAGGAGAACTACATGTCTATACCAGTGAGTGCACAGCAGGAAAAAGCTTATATTAAGAACCAGATTTTCCAGTGTTCACCACCACAAGGGGAGCCGGTGGGTGTGAGCACTCATGCCCTTATGGTTTCACATTTTTAAACATTCAAGGCCCCTCTGAAAGGAGGCAGTAAGTCTT
The DNA here is from genome assembly GCF_033958435.1 of Carettochelys insculpta. Taxonomy (NCBI): domain Eukaryota; kingdom Metazoa; phylum Chordata; order Testudines; family Carettochelyidae; genus Carettochelys; species Carettochelys insculpta. Next base: position 138,633,465 of record NC_134140.1, read on the forward strand.
TAAAAAAGGTGTTTGCTCCACATGGGCATTACCACTGCATGGGTTACTGGACCCTGCAGCAGAACTGGGACATGTTCTATCTTCCTGGGCTAGCACTATAGATTAGTTCCTGTCTCCATCTCCTCCAAGCATGTAACAGAAGACAGGTGGTAGTATTTGACTGGTCAGTGACCACAACAAAGTGCTGGCCAGTGATCTGTTCTGTGACCTGCAAACATTTTAAAAGTAAAGTTAGTACTGAAAGGGCACTGAGCACAGGACTGTACTTCCCTGCCAGTCCCACCCTTCAAGGGCCTTGGGGCACAGCACTGTGCTGGGCCAGGATATTGTATTCTACAACTTCACTGTGGGGCCAGCCTTCCTACTGGTGCTGACAGTAAGCATTTCCCATGGCAAATGGCTTATCCGAACTCTTTTTATGCAAATCAAGTCTTGAATATTTCTTATACTGACACAAAGATAAAACCAAGTTTAGCCAAAGAAGGAATTTCTCTCACTCCCTTTCTGGATAGCAACTGTATACCCTGCAGCAACAGCCGATATAACCAATAACAGCATCTATGGAATCAGATTCAGCTGTCCCCACTGATTACCAGAACTGTATTTAAAATGAGTCTGCCTTTGCTGAAGCAGAGCCAATGCCTTGGAGAATCAGTGCCCTCTCTGTTGTGGCTACCAAGGCCAGTCATGTATATTAACAGCCTCTTGTCTAGCAGATCCAATATCACCAAGTATCTTCATCGCACATCTGGAGAGCGCGATGGACAAGATCAAGGAAGAGGTAGAAGGGGTATCTGTGCACAGGAAAAGAACTAACAACTTGAGGTTTGCGGATGATACAGTTGTCATTGAGGAAGATGAGGAGAAGCTAGCGAAAACGGTGTGGGTGTTAACGATTAAGGGAAGCGGTACGGACTGATTATGAATACCGAAAAAACAAAAACAATGGTATCTGGAGACAAGGATATAGGAAGGAAGATCAGTGTGGATGGTATTGAACTAGAAAATGTAGAGAAGTTCACATATCTGGGGAGCAACGTAACATATGATCTAGACTGTAAGAAGGAAATAGCAACTAGAATAGCGAAAGCAAGAGCGAGTTTGAAGGCGATGGATAAGATTTGGAAAAGCAAAGCAACTAGCTTAAGAATGAAGCTGGGCATCTTGAAAACGTGTATTCAGCAGCATGTTGTACAGATGCGAGACATGGGTGATAACGAAAGATTCTAAAAGAAGAATATTGGCTTTCAAAAGGAGTTGTTATAGAAAGATTCTGAGAATAGGATGGATGCAGAAGGTCACCAATAAGGAATTATATAGGAAGATACAGCCAAACAAGAATCTGCTGCAGAAGGTTATAAAACAGAAGCTACAACTATTTGGACATATTTGCAGAATGAACGAGGAATGAAAAATCAAGACCCTAGTATTTGGCATAATGGATGGCTCGAATAGGAGAGGCAGACCCCACAGAGAATGGATAGATGATGTAGTAGATTGGTGCGGAGCTAGTCTACAGAAACTAAGCCACTCTGCACTGGATAAGGAAAGATGGAAGGAAATAGTGAGAGAAGCATCAGACACCAATGGGCGCTGAGCCCACGGTTATTGATGATGATGTCTAGCAGTACCAGACAGAAGGAGAACAACAAGAAGTCTTGTGGAACCTTATAGACTAATAGATATTTTGGAGCATAAGCTTTCATGGGCAAAGACCCGCTTCATCAGATGCATGAATGGGTGGGGGTGGTTTCACAGGGGTATTTAAAGAATGGGGTCCCAAAAAAGGGGAGGGCCAGAGCTGACAAGGTCTATTCAGCAAGGTGAAAATGGTCCATTATCAATAGTAGGTATCAAAAGAGGAAAAAACAAGTCAGATCAGACAGGGAGATATGAGCCATTGTCAGAGTCTAATGGGGAGATCTTAGCACACAAGGCACAGAAGACGCCTTTGTAAGATGCCAGCCACTCCCAGTCTCTGTTTAATCCTTGGTTAATGGAGTCAAATTTGCAAATAAATTGCAGCTCAGACATTTCTCTCTCCATTTGATTTTTAAAATTTCTTTGTTTCAGGACTGTGACCCTTAAATCTGCTACTGAGTGTCCAGGGAGATTGAAGTGTTCCCCCACAGGCTTCTGTACACTACTGTTCCTGATGTCTGATTTATTCTTTGACGTAAAGACTGTCCAGTTTGGCCAATGTAAACAGCAGTGGGGCACTGCTGGCACACGATGGCATATATTATATTAGTAGATGTGCATGTAAAGGAGCCCCTGATGGTAAGGTTGATGTCAGGTCCTGTGATGATGTCACTGGCATAGATATGTGAGCAGAGTTGGCAGCGAGGACTGTTGCAGGGGCTGGTTCCAGGCCTAGAGTAACTGGTTTGTGATTTGTAGTGGCTGGTGAGAATTTGTTTAAGGTTGGGAGGCTGTCTGTAGGTGAGAACAAGCCTGCCTCCCAAGGTCTGCGAGAGTGAAAGATCATTGTTCAGCATGGGTTGCAGATCACTGATGATGCATTGGAGAGGCCTTACGTGGGGGCTGTATGTGATAGTCAGTGGTGTTCTCTTGTTTTCCTTGCAAGGCCTGTCTTGTAGCAGGTGGCTTCTGGGTACCCATCTGGCTCTGTCAGTCTGTTTCCTCACTTCCTTAGGTGGGTATTGTAGTTTGAGGAAAGCTTGGTAAAGGTCTTGTAGATGTTTGTCTCTGTTTGATTGATCAGAGCAAATACGGTTGTACCTTAGTGCCTGGCTGTAAAGAATGGATCGTGTAGCATGCCTTGGATGGAAGCTGGAGAGGTGTAGATAAGCACAGCGATCCATGGGTTTTCAGTAGAGGGCGGTATTTACGTGACCGTTGCTTATCTGCACAGTAGTGTCCAGGAAGTGAATCTCTTGTGTGGACTGGTCCAGGCTAAGGTAGATGGTGGGGTGGAAACTGTTGAAATCACAACAAAAAGGAGTCAAGTAGCACTTTAAAAGACTAGCAAAATAGTTTATTAGGTGAGCTTGCGTGGGACAGACCCACTTCTTCAGACCATAGCGAGACCAGAACAGACTCAATATTTAAGGCACAGAGAACCAAAAACAGTAAGCAAGGAGGACAAATCAGAAAAAGATAATCAAGGTGAGCAAATCAGACAGTGGAGGGGTGGGGGGGAAGGCCAAGAATTAGACTGAGCCAAGTATGCAGACGAACCCCTATAGTGACTCAGAAAGTTCCCATTATGATTTAAACCATGTGTTAATGTGCCGAATTTGAATATAAGAGCCAGCTCGGCTATTTCCCTTTCCAGAATGGTGCGATAATTCTTCTTCAGTAACACACATACCATTGACAGAATGCCCCATTCCATTAAAATGTTGACTAACTGGTTTGTGAATCTGGAGTGTTTTGATGTCTGTTTTGTGCCCACTGACCCTTTGTCTAAGGGAGTTAGAAGTCTGTCCAATATACAAAGCATCTGGGCATTGTTGGCACATGATGACATATATGAAGTTAGTAGAGGAGCATGAGAAAGTGCCTGTGATTCTGTGAGTAACCTGGTTAGGTCCAGTGATGGTATTTCCAGAGAAGATATGTGGACAAAGCTGGCAGTGGGCTTTGGTGCAGGGAAAGGTTCCAGGACTGGTATTCCTGGGGTATAGACTGTGGCTGTTAGTGAGGATCCTCATGAGGTTGGGAGGTTGTCTGTAGGAGAGAACAGGCATGTCACCCAGGGCCTTCTGGAGTGTGGCATCCTGATTAAGGATAGGTTGTAGGTCTTTAATAATTTGTTGCAGTGGTCTGAGTATGGGGGCTGTAGGTGATGACCAGTGGTGTTCTGTTCTTGGCTTTTTTGGGCCGATCTTGGAGTAGCTGGTCTCTGGGTATTCATCTGGCCCTGTCGATTTGTTTTTTTACTTCTCCTGGTGGGTAATTCAGGTTTATGAATATTTGGTAAAGTTCTTGTAGTTTTTGGTCTCTGTCAGTTCGATCAGAGCAAATGCGATTGTACCTAAGAGCTTAACTGTAAACAATGGATCTAGTCACGTGTGCAGGATGGAAACTAGAAGGGTGTAGATAAGTATAGCGATCAGTAGGTTTTCGGTACAGTGTGGTACTGATCAGGCCATCCTTGATTAGTACTGTAGTGTCCAGGAAATGTATCTCTTGCATGTTGTAATCGAGGCATAAGTTGATGGTGGGGTGCAGATTGTTAAAGTCTCTGTGGAATTCTTCTAGAGCCTCTGTACCATGGATCCAAATCATAAAGATGTCATCAATGTATCTTAAGTAGAGGAGTGGTAATAGGGGACAAGAGCTGAGGAATCATTGTTTCAGGTCAGCCATAAATATATTAGCATATTGTGGGGCCATGCGGGTGCCCATAGCAGCGCCACTAATCTGGAGGTATAAATTGTCCGCACAACGGAAATGATTGTGTGTGAGAACAAAAGTTACAGAGGTCAGACACCAGATTGGCTGTGGTGGCATCAGGGATGGTGTTCCTGATTGCTTGTAATCCGTCTTTATGTGGAATATTAGTGTACAGAGCCTCTACATCCATTGTGGCAAGGATGGCGTTATCAGGAACTTTTCCGATGTTTTGTAATTTGAAATCACGGTGGAACTCTTCAAGAGTCTCCTTCCCATGGGTCCAGATGATGATGATGTGATCAGTGTAGCGCAGGTAGAGGAGGGGCGCTAGGGGACGAGAACTGAGAAAGCGTTGTTCCAGGTCAGCCATAAAAACGCTGGCATACTGTGGGGCCACGTGGGTGCCCATAGCAGTGCCACTGATTTGAGGTATAATTTGTCCTCAAATCTGAAATAGTTGTGGGTGAGGAAAAAGTCACAAAGCTCCGCCATCATTTGTGCCTTGGTCTCATCAGGGATAATGTTCCTAACAGGTTGGAGTCCATCTTCATGTGGGATATTGGTGTAAAGGGCGTCTACATCCATGGTGGCCAGGATGGTGTTTTCAGGAAGGTTACCAGATAGAAGGAGATTACATATACATTAAGGCCAGATCCTCATCTGTGTAGTAATATGCAGCTCTAGGGGCATCAATATGAGTTATGTTGATTTACACCAGATGGGGATCTGGCAGCCACTATGTATTTACATGACTTTTAGAGCCCTGACCTGTGCATAATGGGGGGACTTGAACTGGATTGTTATCAGACAAGCACCTGTATATGACACACTCACTATGCATTTGGCACATACCATTATTCTGATGCTTTGTAATTAAGCTCTCATTTTCAGTTTAAACTGACTTTTACTGAAAAAGTCCTAAGTTTCACGAAAAGTATGATTTTTTTCTGATTTTCAATCTCCCTTTGTAGCATCCAAATATATAAAAAAATTACTCATTGAATTAGGAAAATACAATACATTGCCTGAGATCTATGTATTCTGATAATATATAAATCTGTGTGCATATGCGAAGTTGCTTGTTGAAGCCAGGCTATGTATCTGAAGATCCACACAACAACAGCCAGGTACACAAGCTCTGAAGTGTGAGAGTATCGGAATGCACTGATGAATCTCACGCGCATCATATACACACTTTAAGCTACTAGCAAATAATGGTTTAAATATTTAGCACAATAAAATAGGGTAGAACAAAAAACAAAATGTGTATCAGAATGTGTTTCAGAACAAAGGAAATATTTGAAAATAACCACCACTCCCCCCCCCCCCGAAACAGAAAAAAGGATGAAGCTGAGTTGTACACACTGCAAATGAGAACATTAAGTAGTCTTGTGGCACCTTATAAACTAGCAGATATTTTGGAGCATAAGCTTTTGTGGGCAAAGACCCGCTTCATCAGATGCATGAGTGGGGGGGTGGTTTCAGAGGGATATTTAAAGAGTGGGGTCCCACCAAAAGGGAGGGCCAGAGCTGACAAGGTCTATACAGCATGGTGGAAATGGCCCACTATCAATAGCAGGTATCAAAAGAGGAAAAAAAATCAGATCAGACAGGGGGATTATGAGCTGGGTGTTAAGATCTCCCTATTAGACTCTGACAATGGCTCATATCCCCCAGTCTGATCTGACTTGTTTTCAGCTCTTTTGATACCTACTATTGATAATGGGCCATTTCCACCATGCTGAATAGACCTTATCAGCTCTGTCCCTCCCTTTTTCTGGGACCCCATTCTTTAAATGCCCCTCTGAAACCTGCCCCCGCAACTCATGCATCTGATGAAGCGGGTCTTTGCCCACAAAAGCTTATGCTTTAAAATATCAGTTAGTCTATAAGGTGCCACAAGACTTCTTGCTGTTCTCAAAGCTACAGACTAACACGGCTACCTCTGATACGCTGCAAATGGTGTGGAACAACCATTAAATGTAAATATTTACAGATTAACAGTTCTAAAAATCTACAACAAAAACTGTTTATTCAAATGAAATTTTTATTTCAAGATTAGAAATATATTGTTTTCTTAAACTCAGTGGTGGCATTCTGTTTGGAGTTTTTTTTTTTTTTTTTTAGTTCTGCAGCAAACTACATTAATGAACAGAATACAAACCATGAATCTAATGAATATTTTTTTTCCTGTATTTGAATCCACCAAAATAAACCCAATATTTAGCAAGAAAAATTAATATTTTTGCAATAATACTCACATTTTTGTTATGGCAATAAATGCTGTTAAATTCAAGGGAAAAATTAAATAAAACAAAAATTGAAAACAAGAGGCCATATTTATAACCTACAGACCTGCTCTCCTCTGTAGATAACATATTCAGCATACGCAAGTCCATTCACACTTGGTCTGCCAATTACAGAATGATGTCCTGGAGGGGCATGAGCCATTTTCATTGTACTGAACTGCAGGAAGGATTTTCCAAGGGTGACTCTACAGAAAAGCATTTGTCTAAGAGAAAAACAAACACAGCACATAAAACAAATATTCCTGGGAGCAGACAACTACTGTAAACTTTAAGAATGATTTCAAAATTTAGGAATGCATCTAAATGATCAGATTCCATTTCCCTGAGCCTTCGCATAAGGAAATTAAGAATACAAGCTTTAAACTTAAAAGTGTGAATGAAAGGGAAACATTCAAAGTGGTGTACAAGGACATATGTCTGGTAAAATGCTGGCTGTAGAGATGTATTTTATAATTTATTTTAAACTGTATTGTTACAAGCAACTCAAATCCTTATCACCAATGACTGATTCACAAAAGGAGAAGGGCCAAGGCCACTTGCCCACAAACCCCTGCAGACATATTAACAAGCATGGCGTTGACCTGGAACAACGATTCCTCAGCTCTCGTCCCCTATGACCCCTCCTCTTCTTATGATACACTGATGACCTCTTTATGGTTTGGACCCACGGTATAGCGACTCCAGAAGAATTCCACAGAGACACTAACAATCTGCACCCCACCATCAACTTATGCCTCGACTACTCCACATGAGAGATACATTTCCTGGACACGACAGTACAAATCAAGGATGGCCTGACTGGTACCACACTACCAGAAACCCACTGATCGCTATACTTACCTACACACTTCTAGCTTCCCTCCTGCACACACAACTAGATCCATTGTTCACAGTCAAGCCCTTAGGTACAATCACATTTGCTCTGATCCCACTGACAGAGACAGAAAACTACAAGATCTTTACCAAATATTCATAAACCTGAATTACCCACCAGGAGAAATAAAAAAACAAATCAACAGGGCCAGATGAATACCCAGAGACCAGCTACTCCAAGGTAGGCCCAAAAAAGCCAAGAACAGAACACCACTGGTCATCACCTACAGGCCCCAACTCAAACCACTGCAACGCATTATTAAAAACCTACAACCTATCCTTAATCAAGATGCCACGCTCCAGAAGGACTAAGGTGACGAGCCTGCTCTCTCCTGCAGACAGCCTCACAGCCTTATTAGGGTTCTCACCAACAACCATAGTCTGTACCACGGGAACACGGGTCCTGAAACTTTTCCTTGCAACAAGACCCGTTGCCAACTTTGTCCATATATCTATTCTGGAGATACCACCACTGGACCTAACCAGGTTATTCACAGAATCAGGGGCACAGTCTCATGTTCCTCAACTAACATCATACATGCCATCATGTGCCAACAATGCCAGATGCTTTGTATATTGGACAGACTTCAAACCCTCTTAGACAAAGAATTAATGGGCACAGAACACACACAAAAACACTCCCGATTCACAAACTTGTCAGCAAGCACTTTAATGGAGTGGGCCATTCTGTTAATGACCTGAAAGTTTGTGTCTTACTGAAGAGGAATTTTCACAACAGTTTGGAAAGAGAGGCCGCTGAACGCTCTTTTATATTCAAATTTGACACATTAATACATGGTTTGAACCGGGATGGGAATTTTCTAGGTCATTGTAGGGATTCTTATGCATCCTTGGCTTTATCTAATTCTTGACTCTCCCACCTCCCCACTTCTGCCCCTCCACTCTCTGATTTGTCAACCTTGATTACTATTTTTGGTTCTCTGTGCCTTAAATATTGAGTCTGTTCTGGTATGGCTATGGTCTGAAGAAGTGGGTCTGTCCCATAAAAGCTCATTGCCTAATAAATTATTTTGTTAGTCTTTAAAGTGCTACTGGACTGCTTTTTTGGCCTTGACTAAATGACACATATTAAATACGTGAATATATGCCCTCTACAAAACCCCTGTTCTGAGGCTAAGTGCAATAAATCCAGCTCTTGGCATCCCCATTTTGCTATCCCAGTAGAAGACACTGCATGCAGGCACAAACAACTTTGAAGACTGAATGCATCCAATTGCTATGATTACTCAGTTTCAATCCTGATTTTTCAATCCTTATTCCTAAAGTGCCACTCTCATTTATCTGTATTTCCTGTAAACTCAACATCTAGATCAGCAGTTACCAACCTTTTCCAGATGGGGACCCATTTTGACAATTCAGGAGAAATGGTGACCCAAGGCAATTCAAAACTGGGGAATGGAAGAGGGAGTGAGAGAGCAGAGCCATAACTAGCTAATTTCTACACTTGAGGCACCCCTCATGTTTATATATTCATAAGTTATTTCATAGAAAAGGGAAAATATATTAATAAAAGAACAACATTATATTTACTATAGTTAGTCAGAGCTGTGGTGGTGGAAAGACACTCATCCCCAAACTGCTCCCCAAGCTTAAACCCCACAATCAGAGGCTAGGGAAGTCACACTCAGGCTGTAGGGGGGTAGGTGGGGCTAGGGGCATCACACGGGCTGCAGGGGGCTCGGGGAGTCACACTCAAGGGCTGGAAGTCACTCGGGATGAAGGGGGCCTAAGGGTGTCTCACTCAGGGGCTAGGGGAGTCACGGAGCTACAAGGGGCTAAGGAAGTCACACTCAGGAGCTGGAGGGGGCTAAGTGTCTCACTCTGGGGCTACGAGTCACTCGGGCTGAAGGGGGCTAAGGGTGTCTCACTCAGGAGCTAGGAGTCACTCAAGGCTGTAGGAGGCTATGGGAGTCACACTCGGTCTGGGAGTCACTTGGGCTGAAGGGGGCTTGGGGAGTCGCACTCAGGGGCTAAGAGTAATTCAGGGACTGAAGGGGGCTAGGGGAGTCACACAGGAGCTAGAAGTCACTCAAGGCTGTAGGAGGCTATGGGAATCACACTTGGGCTGGAGGGGGCTTGAGGGTGCTAGGGGAGGCACACTCAGAGGGTAGGAGTGTCTCACTCAAGCACTAGGAGAGTCACCCTGCTGGGGTCTGCAGGGACCCCATCTCCTGCAGAGGCTGGAAGCCAGGGAGCTGATTAGCTCTACCCTCCCTCCTTCCCAACGTTGGCCTCAGGCCCCCACCTTATCTGAGCTGGGCTGCTCCTCAGGTATGCACTTCTATGTTCTGCAGCTGAAATGGTTCTCAATGTAATTGATTGGCTTAACTGCCTGACAACGTGCATTTGTCCTGCCAAAGCTCATCATGAAATCAATCATTTTGTTAGTTTTCAAAGTGCTACATTTATGCCGCTTTGTTTTGCCTGCCGGTGGTTAATCCAATTAAGAAATTGAGAATCACTTCAGAAGCGTGAATGGCTTCTTAATAGCCACCTGTGGAGCTGCCCAGCCCCCCCAGCTGGCGATTCTTTTGAAAGGTAATCATGACCCATGTTTGGGTCCTGACCCATAGGCTAGGAAAGAGAAGTTACTCACTTGTAGTAACGATGGTTCTTCGAGATGAGTCCCCATGGGTGCTCCACAGTAGGTGTCGGGCTCACCCCGGGGCCACAGATCGGAATTCTTTTAGCAGTTTCCTCTGGATTGAGCATGCGCCGATGCGCATTGCTCCCTCGCATGCCCTCGGTCATGTGCGCGATCTAGTCCCCGCCAGTTCCTTGATCAACCGCCCCGGATGCTCCTGAAAAACACCAGACAGAGATCCGACGTGGGGAGGATGGGTGGGTAGTGGAGCACCACGGGGACAGATCTCGAAGAACCATCATTACTACAAGTGAGTAACTTCTCTTTCTTCTTCGAGTGGTCCCCGTGGGTGCTCCACAGTAAGTGACTACCCAGCAGTAATCCCAAGTAAGGAGGTGGGTACTCGATTCATGTGCAGCTTGCCCTTGAGAGGACTGCTGTCGACAGACGGGTATCCTCATCGGACACCCGATACAGGGCATAATGCTTGGCGAAGGTGTTGTAGGATGACCGAGTCGCCGCTCTGCAAATGTCTTTCAACGTGATTCCCTTGAAGAAGGCCCTTGATGCTGCCACCGCTCTGGTGGAGTGAGCCCTGCGCGGGGCTAGCAAAGGGGTCTTTCGAAGCTCATGGCACAGTTTTATACAGGACACAATGTGATTTGAAATTCTCTGGGAAGAGAGGCCTTCCCCTTTCGACCTGGGAGCGAGAGACACCAGAAGCCTGTCCGTTTTCAGGAAGGGCTTAGTTCTGTCTATGTAAAAGGCCAACGCCCTCCTCACATCTAGGAGATGCAGGCACGCCTCCTTGCTGGAGCTGTGAGGCTTTGGGTAAAACGAGGGTAATACTATTGGTTCGTTAATGTGGAACTCCGAGGAAACTTTTGGAACGAAGGCTGGGTGTAACCATAAGATCACCGCCTCCTTTGAGAATACTGTGCAGGGCGGTGTTGCCATCACTTCTGCGAGCTCGCTCACCCTGCGGGCTGATGTAATCGCAAGAAGGAAGGTCATTTTCATGGTAAGTAGTCAGAGGGGTACCGTGGCTAATGGTTCAAAGGGTGGTCCCGATAGCGCGTGGAGTACCAAGTCCAAACTCCATGACGGTGGTAGCGGCTTTCGAGGAGGGTACAGGTTTACCAGCCCCTTCAAGAACCTTGTGATGATAGGATGGGTGAATACGGTGGGCCCTTCCTCTTTGTGCCGAAAAGCTGATATAGCTGCGAGGTGGACTTTTAGCGAGGATAGAGAGAGCCCGTCTCGTTTGAGGTCCAGCAGGAATTCCAGAATTACAGTTATTGGGACATCGGCACCAGGCAGTAAATCGTGTCCATTTCTGTTCGTTAAGTCCTCCTGGTGGAGGTCCTTCGGCTACACTCTATGACTTGTCTTACTCCCTCCATACACGTGCTCTGTAAGGCGTTGAGCCATGGATTAACCATGCTTGTAGGCAGAGTCCCTGAGGGTGCGGGTGCACTATGGACCCCTGAGCCTGCATGAGTAGGTCCAGCGCTACCGGTAGGGGAAGTGGTGGATGATCCGACATGCGCAGAAGCAGGGGAAACCATCGTTGTCGGTCCCAGGTTGGAACTGAGTATCATGCGAGCTCTCTCCCTTCTAGCTTTGTGCAGAACCTTGTGGATAAGTGTTGTGGGGGGAAACGCATAGAGTAGAGGGCCCTTCCATGAGACCCCTGCCTTATTCCTGCTCTGGAGCAGTACTGAGGGCATTTCTTGTTGCGTTGGGTGGCAAACAAATTGACTTGGGGAAACCCCCAGGTGCGAAATATGCGTCATAGCAGGTCGGAGCGGATCTGCCACTCGTGCGTGAGTGCAAAGCGCCTGCTCAGTTGATCTGCCTTCAAGTTGTGGGTGCCCGGCAAGTACGAGGCTTTCAATGTTATGTTGTTGGAAATGCACCAGTTCCACAATCGGACTGCTTCTGCGCATAGTGCACGGGACCGTGCCCCCCCTTGTCGATTGATGTAAAACATGGTGGAGGTATTGTCAGTATTGATCCCGACTACCTTGCCGTGCAGGTATTTCCCAAAATGTCTGCACGCATTGAACACTACTCTGAACTCCAGTATGTTTATGTGCAGTGTCTGTTCCACGGGGGACCATAGTCCTTGTGTCACCTTGCTGCCAATGTGCGCTCCCCATCCTATGTAGGAGGCGTCGGTTGTAAGAAAAATGGAAATTTGTGGTTGGTGGAAGGGTACTCCCACTAGCAGGTTCTTGGGATCTGCCCACCACACTAGCAACTTCCATACCTCCGTCGTGGGCGATACTACCCTGTGGATGGTATGGGCTGCCGGTCTGTAAACGCTCGCAAGCTAATGCTGCAGGCTTCGCATGTGTAACCTGGCATTCTGTACCACAAACATGCCAGCCGCCATGTGCCCCAACAGTTGCAGGCATGTTAGGATCGGCACCGCGGGGCTGTACATCATGACTTGCACCAAGGATTTGATGGTGCGGAAGCGGGCATCGGGCAGGTATACTCTTGATGCGATAGAGTTTATGCGTGCCCCTATGAACTCTATATCTTGCGTGGGCTTGGTCTTTGACTTTGCAAGGTTGATAACTAGGCCCAGCGAAGTAAATGTGTTTGCAGTGACGCGTATCATGCGTCGGACCTCTGCCTTTGAGGCCCCTTTCAGTAGGCAGTCGTCCAGATATGGAAAAATAAACAAGCCCTGCCTGTGCAGGTAAGCTGATACCACTGCCAGGGTTTTGGTAAAGACTCTGGGTGCTGAGGATAGGCCAAACGGAAGAACCCTGTATTGGAAATGCTCCCCGCCGACCGTGAAGCGGAGGAAGCGTCTGTGTGCCGGGTGGATTGTTATATGAAAGTAAGCGTCTTGTAAGTTGAGGGCTGCAAACCAGTCTCCACCATCCAGTGCCGTAAGTATGGAGGCAACTGTGATCATCCGGAAGCGCTGCTTGTGCTAGTATCGGTTGAGGCCCCGTAGGTCCAAAATCAGCCTCCAGCCTCCTGTTTTCTTCTCTGTTAGGAAGTATCGTGAGTAAAAACCTTTTCCTTGGAATTGTTCCGGTACTCCTTCCACTGCCCCTATGAACATGAGGTGATCTACCTCCTGCTTCAGCCTCGCCTCGTGAGAAGGGTCCCTGAGAAGAGGCCAGGTGGGAGGTTTCGTCGGTGGTAGTGACTGGAAGGGGATCGTGTAACCCGTGGCTATAATTTCCAGCACCCATTTGTCTGTTGTGATGTTTTGCCATTGGGAGTAGAATGGTTTGAGGCGATGATGGAACATGAGGTGAGAGTGGCGTTGAGCGATGGTGTTGATAGTGCAGTCCTCGACATACCCGTCAAACTTGCTGCCTCTGGGCTTGCCCCGAGGTTGTGCGACTTTGCTGAGAACGTCACCTAGGGGCCCTGCACTGTTGCTGCTGTTGATGGCTCCCTTGGTCATAGCCTTGCTGATATTGTGCACGTTGTGGTTGGTAAGCGTAGCGCCTTTGCTGAGGATAGAATTTCTTTTTCTTGTGTGGAGGAGTGTAGATACCCAAGGTCTTAAGTGTGGCCCTCGAATCTTTGCTAGAGTGGAGGACCGAGTCGGTTGATTCTGCAAACAGCTTTTGCTTGTCGAAGGGAAGATCCACGATCTTCACCTGTAGATCTCTGGGGATACCAGACATCTGGAGCCAGGATTCCCTACGCATTACCACTGCTGCGGCTGTTGAGCGTGCCACTGTGTCTGCCACGTCCAGGGCAATCTGAACTCCCATTCGCGAGGCCGTGTAGCCCTCCTGGACGATCGCCTTTAACACTGGCTTCTTGTCCTCCGGGAGGGAATCATGAGAGAGGTAAGTCTAGAGTAATGGTCTAAGTTATGGTTTGATAGATGTGCCACGTAGTTTGCCATTCTCAGTAATAAGGTAGAGGAGGAGTAGACCTTTCTGCCGAACAGCTCTAATTTCTTAGCATCTTTATCTGACCACCCTGATTTGTATTGAGGCGTCTTTGACCTCTGTTGGGACGATTCGACCACCAAAGAATTGGGCTGTGGGTGGCTAAACAGGAATTCCATGCCCTTGGCTGAGATGAAGTATTTCTTATCTGCCCTCTTATTTGTAGGTGGAATAGAGGCCGGAGTCTGCCATATGTTAGTGGCTGACTCCATAATGGCTTCGTCCAGTGGGATAGCGATTTTAGATGAAGCCGGGGGTCTCAAATTTTTCAGGAGTTTATGATGCTTCTCCTGCACCTCTGCTATTTGAATGTCCTGCGTGTATGCTACTCTTTTGAACAGCTCCTGGAATTGTTTAAGGTCATCCGGAGGGGAAATGTCCCCGGGGAGGATGAGGAGGAGCCACTAGGATAAACCTCCCCCAAGTCCTCTGGCTCCTGAGTTTGCTGGTATGTTTGCTCCTTCGTGGGCTGTGAAGGAAAGTCTCGGAACTCTGGACCTAATTCCCCCTGGGACAGCTGCGTTCCTCTCCCAGAGCAAGAGTGTACATGGGGGTATTGGCGAGGAGTGGGTGGGGATCTGCCCCTGGATCTAGACCTCCGATGTCGGTGTTCAGTATGATGAGGACGGCCATAACAACATGGACAAGGGCCCGGTGATGGAGACCTGGACCACGATCGGAGTGTGTACCTATGATGTCTGGGAAAGCGAGATCTCCGTGATGACATTGATAATGGTGAATCTGATTTGTGATAGTACTCTTAGGGATCCAAGCCCAAAAAGGGTGAAGGTGGCCTGAGCCAAGGCGAAGGTGGTTGGAGGAATTGAGAGGGAGGTCCGAAACAGGCCAGTGGAGTTGCCGCCCGGCGACGCGGCGTGTGTATCTCGGGGGGGGGTGGGGGGGAGATGGACTGAGGTGCCGGGTTTTGGCTCTAGCTTTCCCCCACACCTGCAGGGTGGGCGCCGCCCCCTCCCGTGCCAGGGATCTCGGCCCCGCTGTCGGTGCCGCGCGGGTAGCTTCCTCTGGCGCCCCTGGGCCCCGTGCTGGGTGCCCCTGTGCCATTGGCGCCGTGAGAGCTGGTGCCGCGTGAAGCGGCGCCGCCGATTCCAGCACTTGCTGCGCTGGCGCCCGCGGTGCCAACTGCTGAATAGTCAGAGGCCTGGCCTCGGCCACATGCACGACCGCGCTGCCGCTTTCATCAGCCCGCGGTTCAGGGCTCTGCGTTCCGCTCGTCCTGCTCGCTGAAACCGCTGGCAAGGATCGAGCCGGGGAGAGTTTCTTCTTCTTTTGCACAGAGGAGGTCAAACAAGCCGCCTTCCTTTTGTGCGACCCAGAGGGCCCTTCTGTGTGAGGCTTCTCCAGCGGCTCAGGCTGAAGGGCCTTATCAAACAAGATCATTTTGAGCCTCATCTCTCTGTCCTTCCCAGCCCTGGCTGTAAGCTTAGCGCAGTGCGAACACTTCTGGGTAACATGGGACTCCCCCAGGCAACGAATGCACTTACTATACCCATCAGAGGCTGGCATAGTCTCGCAGCATAACTCACACTTCTTAAACCCCGAGGAAGACATCGCAGTGAGTCTTTACTGTTAATAGGGTACTTAGCCGCTAATCAGTGCGTTCTACAACACAAACAACATTTACGGCCTTCAGGGTAGCGGATGGCTTAACCAGCCTTCTTTATCCGCTCCTCTTCCCTCCGTTCCTCTTCTCTCTTTTTATTTATTTATTTTTCACTTTCTTGCTGCTTCTGGTTTTTTTGTATAATAGTAAAAACAACGAGCTAACAAGTAGAATTAACTGTCTTATCTGTCTCAGGCGTTAGAGCTGGAGCGAATTCTGTCTGCAGCCATTGGCGGTTGAGAAGGAACTGGCGGGGACCGGATCGCGCACATGACCGAGGGCGCGCGAGGGAGTGGCACGCATCGGTGCATGCGTGATCCAGAGGAAACTGCTAGAAGAATTCCGATCTGCGGCGCTGGGGCGAGCCCGACACCTACTGTGGAGCACCCACGGGGACCACTCGAAGAAGAATCCCTGATCTAGATTTAACTGTCAAACCCTTTTTAGGGTCTGCTGCATTTACACCCCTTTCTGTTCAGCTTTGGGAAAGTGTAAAACCCAAATTTCCATGCCATGCCCATGCAGCAAGTCCTTCACTACAGCTCATTCTGTACCAGAACCGTGCAGTATAAAGAAGACTGAAACAATCTGTCTTTTCTCTGAGGGCAAACCCAATGAAAACTTACCTGTGACAGATGTAACAGGATCTGTCTTTGTGTGTTGGGCAGCCAGTGCCTCCCCCAATGCCATACACATACTGGTTACTTTTCGAGGAGTTCTCTGCAAAGTAAATTCCAGCTCCAAACATCCCTCCAATGTATGCATGTCTTTCATCGAACCCTTTGTGAATAATCGCATTAATAAAAGGGGACCCTATAACAGACATGTAAAGGGTTAGCTTTTGCAAAGAAAGGTTAGAGCTCAGACTTACTGCAGATTTTTACTGGTAAGATGTAGTTGTTTATATGTAATATGTAAATTAAACATTTGAACATTAATTCCATCAATTCAAGAGGATAGATGTAGGACAAGGTACTGCAATGTGTGGGATTTATCATTATGTACCACAAGCCTACATGACTTATGATATTAGTAATTCATTTACTAAATCTCGTTAATGTCTTTTCCTCAATCAAATTCCAGTACAATTTATTTTGCCAAATGTAATCATTCTTTAGTAGATAATTCCACTTAAGACCGTCAGCTTTTGTTGCATTATCCCAACAATACATCTTGCTACACAAATCTGGCTTTTACTGAGGCTTGTGTAATTTGTGTAAGCCATTCAGGCTGTAGTTTTTAAGCATTTCTGGGAAGCCTCCAGAATCTTTGAATGTTCTCTTTCTTCTTTCCATCTTCTCTGGTTCCCTGACCTATAGAATCATAGGGCTGGAAGGGACCTCAGGAGGTCATCTAGTCCAGCCCCCTGCTTCAAACAGGATCACTCTAGCTAAGTCATTCCAGCCAAGACCTTGTCAAGCTGGGCCTTAGAAACTTCGAGGGATGGAGAATCCACCACCTCTCTAGGCAACGCATTCCGGTCATGGCGCAGCTCCCCTCCTTTCTCTGACATCCTGCCCCTCTCATGGCAATGCCATGTCCTAAGGGCTGCCAACAGGTCCAGCAAAGTGGCTTGCACTGAATATGGTTTAACAAAGAACGAGCAAGTCTGAAATATAAAGGGGAGATTTTAAACCTGTGCAATAAGTTCAATTCTTTAAGATGCGTCTCCCAATGGGGACTCTACCACAGACACGTATGTACCCAAGTGCCTTTGATTGGAGATTTTTGATAGCACTGCCTGTTCACAGCCCATGCATGTACCTTACTCACCCTTATGCCCTGTTTCGAGGGCAAATAGAGCTGCTCAGGCAAACCATCCTCAGTTCCTTCCATAATGCAGAGAGGAAGGAGCATGTGGAGCACATCTCAATGAATTCGTTACTGCATAAGGTGAGCAACTGCTTCTTTTTCAAGCAGCGTCCATATGGCTGCTCCACTTCTGCTGCCTGCCAAACACTAGCCCCACAAAGAGGAAGCAGCTCCGAAACAGAACTGAATTGCTACCCTCAGCCATGTGATATATCAGTATGACCCACAGAATAATTGTTGGAAAAAGTATGTGCTGAAATCCAGCTGGAGGGCCTACGAATCTCAACACCACCATTCTCAAGTCATGCCAGAGAAAGAGACTGTGGTATTGTAGAGTAGGCCACCCCTCTAGAAGCCGGCAGAATGTGACCAGAGTCATACCATGAAATAACATACCCAAAGCTCTATCTTAAGTTCCTCTGGCTGGAAACCGTGGATCCCTTGGATCAGTCAGCAACTGAAGCAGACAGGCATCCTAGAGCAGCTTCTTCACATCAGCCATCTAGAGCTGAGAGCAGTGAGAATCCTTCACCAGTTGAATGACCACAGAACCTTCTGCAGACCAGGGGCTTGCCCAGTGTCTCTTTGTTTGGGAATACAGGCTATTTGATGCTCTGACTCCTGGCATGCTGAGATAAGAGATGCAAATGGCCATGTGCCTACAAGTTGAAGATAATTTTTCTTTCAGGGGATCTGAGGGCTGCAGTTAATTTTTGCCATGAGATTCTGTGGAGTGAGAAATCTGTCCCTGGGTAGATAAGCCCTGGCTGTTAACACATCCAATGAAGCACCTCTGAAGTCTCATTGCTGTTCTATCAAAACTGACTTCTTGAGGATGAACTGATGTCCCAAAGTGTAGAATAATGAGCTCATTGTTTGTACTGCTGACAATGCCTTGCAATAAGATCTGCCCTGATCAGCAAATTGCCAAAATCAAAGGACCGTTATCTTCAGGTGAGGAAGGTGGGTTTCCAAGGCTACAAGGATCTAGGAAATAACCGTAGGGCAGAGAAAAGGCTGAAAGGGAGCATGTGGTACCAACAGTGGTTGCATTTGAGCATGATTTGAAGAAATCTCTTGGGAGACAAATTAATTGCCATAAGAAAATGTGTCTTGAAAATTAAGAGTCTCAAGCGAAATCCTAGAATCTAGGGAGGAAATTATAGCTGCAAGGGTTACATCCTGAATTTCTGCTGTTTCACACAATCGTTCAGGCATCTAAGATACAATACTGACTTTCATTCCCATTCTTTTTGGGGCCCCTAAAGTACTTGAATAGCACCTCTTTTCTTACAACGAGGCAATTTCCTGTCTCAGCAATTGACCAGGATAGAGGTCCTTGAAAAGGGACAGGGAAAGGGAAGGATAAAAGTGAAAAGTCTCCCATTAAGGTTGAAACTGGGAAAGAAAGTATTCAAAGGGGAGGAGGAGGTTAGGACAGTGCAACAGTGAGTCCTTGTCAAACAGGCCAGTTAGACTCTTGATGAAGAGATCAGAACTGGTGCTTGGACTTCACAAGACAAATACAAAGTTGTGGCAACTGCTGATTTCCTTTTTTTGAGTATTTTGGCCTTCTAGCCCCTTGGGTGCTCTATGGAAGGTTTAAAAATGGGTTGAAAAAGGTCGCTGTGCTGACTGACTTGATAAATTTTCTTTGGTATCAGAGAAGTAGCCGTGTTAGTCTGTATCTTTGAGAACAACAAGAAGTCCTGTGCCACCTTATAGACTAACAGATATTTTGAAGCATAAGCTTTCATGGGCCAAGACCTGCTTTGTCAGATGCATCTGTAGGAAGTCATGTGTAGACTTGGGAAACAGCTGTCACAATGAATATTTACAACCGTGTTCTTTATCTCCCCAGGAAAGCACGATAGCTGCAGCCAAGATGTTCATCATATTACAATTGCAGTGGACATGGACCAAGAGACTGAAAGGATGTTTTTGCCAAAAGCTGATCTTCCTGCGTAACAGCTTTAAGCTGCCCCTGATGCTCCCCTGCCAGATGTTCAATAAAGGTGTTAAATTTACAGTAGTTCCAATAGATGTATTTTGATGCAAAGGCCTGACAAGTCACCGTTTGAAACTGACAGTCAGGATCATCAGAGCTGATATTTGGCTTTGTGTGGGTTGTTTCTGGATGTTGTCCCAGCTTTGTGCAGACAGCACAGCAGACCTCAAGTGCACTGCACAATGACCACAAGACCTATTAAAGTACAAAGGCACCAGCCAGGTTTACTGCTAATGAATCTTGGGTACTGGTATTCTGCAGCTCTATTGGACCATTAAACGTGTATGCTCATAACAATGGGTGCAGCTCAATCAGTGGTTGGACTTTCCATTGCCCCCTAAGCTGACCAAAGACACTCCACTTGAGACTCCATAGTACAAACAAGTTATGTATTGCCCCTCTGGTGTGGCCACTTACCATCCATCACCTTGGAAAAATAATTGAGGGTGCTTCTCCACATGCAAGTCTATATATCAATGGAAGTGACACATGAATGGCCTATTCAGGCACTGCTTCCAAAAGTCTTTGCTCAAAGGTGCATTTCTCTGAAATGAAGCACTCACAGGGACACTGAGCACATCTGCATAAATGCTGATGGTGGACAGTAAAGTGAGTAGAAATACAATAATGCACAATGATTATCCCTCACCATTACATTCCTCTCCACCCCACTGTTTTTAGAAGCCGTGAAGCTTAGAAACAGAGACCAGTTCCTCACCATGAAACAGCATGCGCTCATTGTGATGGTTGTGATTTTCCTCAGAGACCTCCTTCTGCCTGTGACAGAATCTCTCTCTCAACTTCTTGTTCACAACCTTCTGAATCTACAGTGCAAAGAAATAATGAGTCACTTCTAATTAAATGTATTGGGAAATTGTAGCAAGAGGTATGAACTGTATAATAAATATCTCAGGCCACCCAGTTTCTAAGCTCTCTTTTTGAAAGAAAATTAGCAAAACATTACAGACAGCTGATCACATCCTCTTTAGTCAAGATAGCCCAGCACTTTCCATTATAAGATGCGATTTTCAGTTGCTTATGACTTTGCCAAGCTTTTATCACTTGGGCTGAAATTTTCCTGGCAGGTTTCTGCCTCAGACAGAATTTTGTTAGAAAATTTAGGCAAAAGGTGTTCCGCCATTTCTGAGACAAGGTTAGGGGAAAATGTGTTGTTTTTTGAACATGAAAAAATTCTTAAGACTGTTTCTCTATGACGCTCTAATAGAGGCCTTTCAAGCTTTTGAAACAGGCTTAAAATGTGGTGTGTTAATGCAGGCTGGCTTTTACCATTCCTAGGCCAGGTAAGAGCCTGAGACATCTATTTGAAGATTCTCTGTACAGACTTATAAGAAATACTCTGAGCACTCTATCCGCACTGAGCATACTCCATCCATTCACAGCTCCTGATGGTAACGGAAGTGCATTTGGTCCCCACCCCCACAACGTTCCTGGGTTGTCCCATCTGAGAGCAGCAAGGGAACTCTGTGGTGCCAGGTACAGGAACTGAAAGGCTGTCAGCTGCCTCTTTTGTGGTCCCTGTACTATACCTGTATGAAGCAGGTCAAAGTTTACTTATAAAAAGTTGGAGACATTAAATTAAAAATATCCAAAAGCAAGAGAATGTTAAGACTGCAAAATCATGTAATCAAAAGACAGAATTAAGGCTGCCTGTCCCAATTCAACTTGCTCCCTTTGTGTATTCACTTTATAGTACAGTCTGTAATTACACAGACTATAGTACTAGTCTGTAATTACTGCTTCCTTTGCTGTACAGAATGGAGGTACAGTTTTAATCGTGTTATTTCTTACCTCCTGAGTGAATGACTGTGTAATTTTAACATTCTTTTAATGCGGATTTTTATGCATTTACATCATGACAGGGCAGCATATCACAATGATTTCACGTGTTACCATAATTATAGGGCAACTGTATCTCCCTGTCCTAAATACGGAACAGGGAGATATGAGGGAGAGGGGTGGTTCCTCCTGGCTCCACCAAGGGCTGGGGAGTCAGGAAGGAGGTGGCAGCTGCCCTGGGGAAGCAGCAGCCCCTCAGTGCTCCCTGACCTCCAGGGAAGTGGAAGCCACCAGCCCTCCCTGGAAGCCCCAGGCAAGTGGCAGCTGCCGGCACTCCCCCAGCTTCCCTGAGGCTCAGGTAAGTGACCTAGTGCTCTTGGGCCAGCAGCTGCTGGTGGAAAAGGTCAGTGGTGGAGGGCCAAAATCAAGGACAAGCAGTCCCTTTTAAAAAATAAGTAGGGACTGTTGTTGGCATCCCAAATACGGGACGGATGGTCACCCTACATTGCTTGTTCTACTTCTGATTTTCTGAACTCTTTGAGACTTACCCTGATGACATTGTATCTATTGAAGATCCCTCCAGCATTGCCACCATCCCTGTGCTCCCGGATTGTACTTTGCATCTGCATAAAAATACAAAATGGAATTCTCAAACACAAAACTTGACATCTGCTAATAACGAGATGGAAAGTGAGTTCACTTACCAAGACCAAAAATGAGGAATGATGAATATACTTAAAATACATACTTAATGAGAATGAGCAGGGACGACCACCAGTTTAGAGACCTTAAATTCTAACACAGCGATGCCCTTTTATTGAGTACAGAGTGCAAAAAGTTCTACTGGAGGATACTGCTCCAGGACATTGGCTGACGACAAATTCAATGGCCCAACTTTCCAATAAACTCCATCTAAGAGAATAAATGCTTTAGAATTTACTATCAAAAATAGTCATGGGCACTGAATAACAAAAATTCAGTTTATAATGTTACAAAAAGCAAGAAAGATATTATGGAAAGATTATATTGATATAATAAAGCATGTATAACTAATGTATATAATCTTCCATTTCTTGGTCAGAGGGGGAGAAGGATCAATAATGGTGACATTTGCACATCACTATTGCTTGCTATGAAGAACTGTAATTTCATCTATAGCTAAAACAACAGAATTTAATAACAGCCCAAACAAATATTGCATTTAACTCTTCTGGGAGTTACACAATCTCTATGAAATCTTGTATGAACCCTGGATTCAAAAATGTTAGTCTAAGGAAGAAGCAGCTTGAACATTTTAACTTACTTATGAAAAACCCCACTAGCACAGCACAGAAACAGTTACAATCTGGTGCATTCTTAAGTCAGAAAATCAACAATCAACATGAAGTGAGAGGCAAAAGAGTCTAATAAAAACCTAAACTTTGCAGCTGATATTCTGACTCTTGCTAGGGTAGCTGCTGTTAGGATTTCTAAGCAGACTATTGGCATCACTAACTCACTGGTGACAAGGTGAAAGGACATGATGAGGTTGTCATACCATGCCCCTTTACTAAACTAAGCAAACTATTTGTTAAAACAGCACCTGAAGTCATTGATCCTGCACGTCTTATTGTGATTTCCTAGGAACATAAAATGGACAGCTCACACCAAAGGTCTAGGGTTCAAGATTGGAGTTTTACAATGTCACCTGTTCATTTTCCCATTTAAACAGTTAATACCACAAAATACTACAGGTTGAACCTCTCTTGTCCTACACCCTTGCAACCTGACTGGTGCTGACTGAGAGAATTTGCCAGATCACGGGAGGGTCAATATTATCTAGCACGTTACCAACACTTCGCTGCCTACTGGGTTCTTAGAAGACATTTGGGGTAAATTGCAGTTAAACAGCAGCACACAACACTGAGAGCCACGACTGGTGTAAACAAACTTAATGGGACCACAGGAAATGACACTAAGCTAGGGGGAGAGGTAGATACGCTGGAGGGCAGGGACAGAGTCCAGAGTGACTTAGACGAATTGGAAGACTGGGCTGCAAGAAATCTGATGAGGTTCAATAAGGACAAGTGCACAGTCCTGCACTTGGGCTGGAAGAATCCCAAGCATTGTTACAGGCTGGGGTCTGACTGGCTCGGTAGTAGTTTTGCAGAAAAGGACCTGGGAGTTGTAGTGGATGAGAAGCTGGACATGAGTCAACAGTGTGCCATTGTAGCCAAGAAAGCTAATGGCATATTAGGTTGCATCAAGAGGAAAATTGCCAGTAGATCCAGAGAAGTGATTATTCCTTTTTATTCGGCTTTGGTGAGGCCGCATCTGGAGTACTGTGTCCAGTTCTGCGCCCCCAAATATAGAAAGGATGTGGATACACTGGAGAGGGTCCAGCAGAGGGCGACCAAAATAATTAGGGGGCTGGAGCATATGACTTATGAGGAAAGGTTGAGGGAATTGGGACTGTTTAATCTGAAGATGAGAAGACTGAGGGGGGACTTGATAACAGCCTTCAACTTACTGAAAAGAGGTTGCAAAGAGGCTGGAGAGAGGCTGTTCACAGTGGTCACAGATGGCAGAACACGGAACAATGGTCTCAAGTTGCGATTGGAAAGGTCCAGGTTGAACATTAAGAAAAAACTTTTTTACTAGGAGGGTGGTGAAGCATTGGACTGGTCTACCCAGGGAAGTAATGGAGTCTCTGTAGTAAGTACAGGCCCAGTATGAGGCCTTAGGCCTGAACCAAAGTAATGGTCAAAACTTTGGTAACAGAAAGCAAAGTGCAGCTGTGAGCTAAAGGAATGCATTGCTCACAGAAGTTGGCAAGAAGAGGGTTGATGTTGCATAAACATATCTATGTAGCATACTGAAATAGGAACATGGTACCAGAACACCCGACCCTGGCACATTCCACAGATAAGAAAGAACAGGCCGACCCATCCCAATGACAGGGGCAGAAGGGTGATATGATGGATAGAGTTGTTTTGTTCAAACCAACATGTACAAGGTGAAAGACGGCACCTGACTACGTAGAAGGGTTGTACCTCAATACGTCAGGAATGATGTGTGAATTGTTTGTACCTGTGTATAAGAATGTACTTCTGGGATGTGGTCTGGGTCCGGCCGAGGGGGCAGTGGAAAGTCCCGCCACTGACTGAGCCGAGTCCATTGACCGTGGGTGCATATTTGTAGTATGCCCTGACTTAGTCTGAGGAGTCTACAGGGAACTACTATTGTGTCCAATACAGCAATAAACCTGGCCGACGTGCCTTCGCACCTTACTAGACTCTGTGGTCATTGGGGGTTCTCCTCGAGTCTGCTGTGTCAGCAATCTGCAGAGCTGGGACAGCACACAGAGGGAACACACACACGCAGCCGAGTGATACATTGGAGAGAGCAGAGCACCACGCTGGTGGCAACTCTGACGACGCTGGTGACCCCGACCACTGATCTGGTGAGTAAGCGAGCTGCCCACTGTAGGAATCGCGATCTAACA
Organism: Carettochelys insculpta; assembly: GCF_033958435.1. Lineage (NCBI taxonomy): Eukaryota > Metazoa > Chordata > Testudines > Carettochelyidae > Carettochelys > Carettochelys insculpta. The sequence continues at coordinate 138,658,271 of NC_134140.1, forward strand.
TGGCAGAAAACCTCAAGCTAGGGAACCCCCTGATCCCTTCCCTTATGATCCCCATGGAGTTTGATAACTCTTGGGCCCTCTGGATTGCCAGTAAAGGGGGCCCATATGAATTTAACAAAGAGAGTGGGGAAACATGGACTGGCATATGTAGAGCGATGGTAGAAACCGAGGCTCTGAAAAATAGTAATAAAAGTAAAAAAGCAAGAACTTTGCAACTTATGTCTATGGCCGTAAGATGGCTTAGACAACATGCTGGCCTGCTGGCCAAACAAGTAATGGAAAAAACAGGGGAAGTAGAAGAGGTAACCAGGGCAGTCGAGCACTGGAAAGCCCAAGCTCTTTTAGGAGGGCAGCAGGTGATCCAGACTCATGATATGCTCGAGCAAGTAAAGCAGGAAAATAAACAATTGGAAACAGCTGTAGAAAACCTGCAGAAGCAAAAAGTGCCATCCCCTGGTATTCAAAGTAATTTAGGTGCTGCTACAGTGCCTGAGGAATGGGGACAGAAATGGAAACAGGTGGCTCTTGCCAAATTAAGAGATGGAACTTGGGACAGTTGGGATGGGCGTTGCACTGGGGACCTGTGGAATGGCGCTGGTGACCCACCCTTTCGTGACCCATGGGCAGGGACTACCGCACCGCAACCGCCACCTTATGATGTAAGCCAGGTTTGGGATAAGCCCTCCCCAAAACCTAGATCAACTCCAGTAAAAAAAGGAGAAATGGGTGAAAATGGGACAGAAATTGGACCCGATGCTACCCCGCAGTCACAGAGCCCTCCTGCATTAAAGTTATGGGATGAAGTGGAAAATGTAACAAAAAACTTAACTGAGCATTTGAGGAAGCCCTGGCCCCGCCGTAACGATGCAGCCAGGGAAAGAGATCAAGAACCTACCTCCCCCCCGCATCCCCCACGCGTGAGCGGCTCTGCAGCCAGGCTCGACGCGTTAAAGATTAATGGACTAACTGCGCTAGCTGGAGCTGTTGGACCTCCCCCCTCTGAACATTTCAGTGAGTTTCTGGCATGGCTCCCTAGAGGCTCTCGCAGTCACTCAGAGCAGTCGGGATTGACATGCTGCAGGAACCAATCTTGGTGCAAACTCTGTTGGGACCCCTGAACTGTCACACCCTCGGTTTTGATGATGATGTTGCACAAATGCTTAAACGTGTGGTTCAGAAGCACTTTAAGTTGTCCAGTGAGTTAGCTACTCTCAAAGGAATTGCAAGACTGCAGGGGGAGGCTCCAGCCCAACTGGCAGATGGAATTCAAACTTATCTCAGATTAACAGCAGGGTCTGCTAATGTGGAAGATTTGAAGCAAATTGTTTTGGAGGCGCTGCCTCCCAGTGTGTTAGACTGGATGAATGCTTGGTGTGAGAATGGAGGTAAAGAGGTACCTTGGGACGAATGGATTGCAAAGATGGAGACGGCAATTAAGCAGCAGGAAGGAACTCCTGTTAATGAGCTGCATACTCAGTTAGGACAATGGAAGACAGAGGGTCCTGGATACTCTCCCCGTGATCGTGGCCGGGGTTGGAGAGGTCGTGGACCAAATAGAATTAGAGGAGGTGATAGAGAGAGCTTGTGGGTACCTCCTGGAGGTCTAAAACAGGAAAACTTGAACCTGAAAGGAGAGATTGAGAGGCTGCAGGCACAGCTGCAGGCACGTATGATTGGCAAGGAGTCTCAACAGGAAAAAGATAAGACGGGGACAAATGTAGCCAGGGCGACAGTCTTGACTTCAGGACTGAACGACCCAATCACTACCGATACAGTAGCACAGGACAGCCCTATCCTCGACTCAGAATGCATCTTTCAGCAACCCATGACAGTAGGTGTATGGGGACGCCCCCATTTAAGCATTCGAGCTGGGGAAGGGCTAGTAGATTTTCTATTGGATACGGGGGCTGGAATTCCTATAGTCAAAGACAGCTTTGATGCATACCCAGTTGGAGAGTCTGTGCAAATACAGGGAATATCTGGAACTAACCAAACGTATAATGTTAAAATCCTTCCTCTCCGGTGTGGGATGCATACCGTTCACGAGAAGTGCACTATTGCAGGGAGAGAGAACCTAATTGGGGCAGAAACCATTAAACGACTGGGATTAATTTTGGACATTCCAAACATGTGTATTAGACAAACTCTCACTGTAATGCAAGGTACAACTGATACCAATCTAATCCCTATGGGACTGGCTACACAGACAGTAAAAGCAATAAAGCCTAAACAACCGCCTCCCGCACCAAAAGGCTGGGAGAGCTGGTGGACTGAAATTCAAACCGTCTGGGCAGTGGACTCCCTAGATATGGGTAAAATGCAGACCTCGGTTACATTGGAGGGAGATACACCCCCATTTATAAAGCAGTACCCAATACCTCAGGAAGCAAAGGACTCATTAAGGCAAGTAATAACAGAATTGGAAAAACGAAATTTAATTGGAAGGTGTTCAGCGCCTAACGCAGCACCAATTTGGCCAGTCAAAAAACCTGATAGTACATGGAGATTAACTATTGACTATCAGGGGTTAAACAAGACTGCCAAACGGAGGGCTCCCGTGGTGGCAGCTTACCCCAAACTGTTGGAGGTGGTCACCCCTGACATGAAGTGGTTCTCAATACCTGATGTGGCAAACGGCTTTTGGAGTCTACCTTTAGACCCAGAGTCTCAGTATCGAACAGCTTTTGTATTCCAAGGTATGCAATACTGCTGGAATGTTTTGCCAAGGGGGTACTGTGACGCACCAACAATCTTCCATACAGTCGTGAGAAATATGTTGGAGAAAGAGGGGCTATTACAAACGGGAAGAATTGTTCAGTATGTAGATGACATTTTAATAGTCAGTGAAACAGAGCAAGAGCATGAAGCGTTACTGAAACAGCTGTTGACCAGCTGCCAAGCTTACGGCTTAAAACTTAACCCCTTGAAGTCTCAGATTAAACAGAGAGAAGTGCAGTATCTTGGAATTTGACTCAGTTCTGGGGGAAGGTCTGTTTATAAGGAAAGAGTAAAGTGTATTGTTAACCAGCCCATGCCGGTAGACACCAAGTCTCTGCAGTCCTTTCTGGGACTCACTAACTTTTGCAGAGAATTTATGGTAGGATACGCAGAAAAGGCAGGTCCCCAGTATGAGGTACTTAAAAGACCACAGTGGACCTGGACAGAAGAGGCAACTAAGGCATAGGAAAGTCTGAAACAGGGATTGACGGAGGCACCTACCTTAGCTGCCCCTAATAATGACTTCCCCTTTGTACTGTATCCTAGTGTTAAGAATTTCTGTATTGTTAGTATGCTAACCCAGGATACGGGTGCTGGGGAAAGACCCATTGCGTATTACAGCAGAGCATTGACTAGTCCAGAGAGCAAACTGGGTGTGTGTGAGCAAACGGCCCTTGCTGCGTACTGGAAGTTACAAAAATCCCAGGCAATTGTTGGAGCAAGCGAGGTGATTGTAAAAAGTCACCATGCACTGGGAAAGCTACTCAGTCAGGAAAATCTGTCTAAAGGACATGTGAGAGTCAACAAAGACATTCAGTGGGTCTTTGCTCTCATGTCAGAGAATGTTCAGTTAGTCACACTGAAAGACCCAAAAATATCTGTGTGGGGATTAACTGTGATTGGTAGAGAACATGTATGTGAGCCTCAAAGAGAATCTAAGGCACATCCTGTGTTTAAAACAGCTGCTGTGGATGGTAGGGCCAGGCATCTCGTGGATTAATAATGTACCTACTGTTCCCTTGGGAACAAGATTCCTGTTCATAAATCCACCAAGTGATGCGGTTATACTGTCTTTGTTATATGGGGATTATACCCAGGAAGAGCCAGTGAGAAAGGAATAGATGCGGCTGATATGACTGGTCCTATATCAGGTACAATGGCTATGAAGGATTGCTGCTAAAAAAACAAATTGTAAGAAAGAAGCGAGTGTTGTTTTGTATTTTTACAGGTTAAGATGCCAACGTGGACATCGACCTTGGCGGGCATTTTGGCGATAGCCCAAGACTCGAAGGGACTGGTTGATGTCATTAAGATCAACCGAACACATTCAGTAACCAGGATCTTCCAAGTCAAGACAGCAGATAACCCTGATGGATGGGAGACAGCAAGTCAGCAGCACCCTATCGGGACTGTATTAAAGCTGGTGTGTGAAACTCAAGGAAAGCGACAAATGGAAAACATCCTCAGGTTTTCGCCCTTCCCGATTATGACGACGTGGGGATGGACAGTTAAAAACGGCAGCCAAACTCAACGCGTTCCCATCCCAAAGCTTGAAAATGCACGAAGACGAATTGAAAAGGAACTGACTTTTAAGTACAGAGACACAGGGGGAGTATGCATGCTGTTGGAAGGTTGATGTTGTTGTTAACTGTAAAGCCATTGATATTATCGCCCATCCTCATCCAGGTAGTACACCACAACCCCATGAACATAATACAAATAAGGAAAGGAAACGAGCAACTCCGGATATGGAGCGTGCTCTAATGGCACCAAAGCAGATTATGGAGGCATATCTTACAGGTATGGTGGGGGAGGATCTTACTCTAACATGCATTATACAACCACATGTGCTTCAAACCAATACAGTATATCTGGATTGGTTTCGAGCAGTAAGCCCAGTTATCAGTTACATTGGAGGACAGGTAAAAACTTATGGGGATTGGCTAAATAGGGTGGTATTTACAAATGTGCAAAATAAGTGGAGTGCATCTATTCGCATTTGCAATATACAATTAAGGGATGCAGGTACATACACAGGGACTTAGTCTATAACCCCGAGTACCAGTAAATGTATTTACCATGTGCAGGTCTATGAGGATGCCTGTGCTACATCCCTGGAGGTGTTTAAGTCTCGACTCAACAAAGCCCTGGCGGTGCTGATTTGATAGGTTTGGTCCTGCTTAGAGCAGGGGGCTGGACTTGATGGCTTTTTTTAGGTCTCTTCCAGCTCTATTATTCTATGAAATGTGGCCGTGGCGATGCCCATGATGAGTGGTAGTCCGGCTAACTAAAATCATGCCAGATTTTGAATACTGCCAGACAAAAGAGTTCCAGATTGGAGAGATTCAACCTGTGCACACAAAGGCTCCCTCCTCATCTCCATCTGTTAGATGAGCCCTTTGAACACTTTTAAGAAGCCAACGCAAAACAAAATTGTAAAAATACAAGCATAACAAGAAGCCCTGTAGCGCCTTATAGACTAACCAATATATTGGATTGTGGCAGGGTGGGGCCAGGAGAGGGGAGGCAGGAGTAAAAAGAGAGCTGAGACAGAGCTGGCAACCAAAGTAGGAACAGCTGAAGAGTAGGCTGCCCTAAATCAATCAGGGCCAGCTGATCCTACTCAGGGCTACCTTTATAAGCTCTTCTCCACGCAGGCCAAGGGAAGGGTGGTGAAGGAGAGTTTGGGAGACGAGTGAGGGGAAGAAAGGAGACTGAGAGAAACACCTGGGGCCACGAAAGAGGAGAGGAGCCTCAGCGACCTAGGGGGGCTGTGCTGCCCCAACCCAAGGAGGGCCTGGAGCCTCACCAGAGACTTGGAGGAACTGGTCAGCTGAAAGAGCCAAACTAAGGAGGAGACCAGCTGCTACGACTATCACTCGAGGAAGGGGATGCCAGGGAGAAGCGTCTGGGGGAAGTGGCCCAGGGAGAGAAGCTGCTGGGGCCAGGGCGAAGTAAGTCAGCCCTCACAGGTAGCGGCTGTCCAGGGTCCCTGGGCTGGAACCTGGGGCGAGTGGGTGGGGACCAGGTTCCGCCCCCAGACTGCCCGAGCAAGGGTAACATGGTGCATACGGTGGGGCCAGTGGACTAAACAGAGGACCTGGGGCCCGGGAATGAGACTGACTGCACCACATGGAGCATAAGCTTTCATGGGCAAAGAGCCACTTTGTCAGACATGTCATGGCAGCTCTTTGCCCACTCCAAAAATCTGTTAGTCTATAAGGTGCCACAGGACTTCTTGTTATTTCTGTGGATACAGACTAACGTGGCTACCCCCTAATAAAAATACAAAGTGAGCAGAACTCCTTTGACTCTATTTTAATCTATGGTCCCAAAGACCCAAGCTAAACACAGAGAACACTGTGCAGCAGTAATGTGGAATCCACCAGTGCTCTTATTGAGAGGATTGCTTTGCAGTGTAGAACTACACTGAGTTCCAAGACAGACATTACACAGCAAACAAGACAATTTTGAAACAAAAATATTTGCATTTATAATACCTCTTCTTCTACTGACTGATATTCCTTATCATCAGGCGCAAGATCTAGGAGAATAGTTCCTTGGGTCACACAGTGAAAAGTCAAATAAGGGTTGGTGCCTGCAAAAGACAAGTGTTTCAGAAGTAAAAATTAAACATAAGAAACAATACCAGCTGTATTTTTACTCAGCCTTACAACTATTAATGGTTAAATACTCACAGAGCAGGAGCAAGTGCAATATAAAAAGTAAAGGAAATAAAACCTAAATCAGATCAAATGTTTGAAAAGCAGCAGGCATTAAAATAGAGTTAAAATAAAATGAAATATTAAAAGAAGAAAAAGTATGTGGGAGATAAACTTATCTTGCAATTTCTTCTTTCCAGTGTAGCACCTGAAGTCCATGTGACAGACACAAATCCAACAGTTTGCAATACAATCTGACCCATTCAGGAATGAGTTATTAGTAATGAACTGTTGTGTGTGTTAATCTCAGAACAAGCCCCTGCACCAGACTGTCACTTGCCCTTTCATAGGTATACAAGGGAGAAAAACGGAAAGAGCTGCTCCTGCTTAATGCACTTCATGCTGGAGCATGCCAGAATGATGGCCTTGTGCTCAGAGCAGCATGGGGAACCCTCCCCACCATGCAACCCTTGGGGTATGCATTCACCTGACGAAGGGTAGAGGAGACATGACCATGGCCCCACACCATCTTTGCACCACAGCAATGTAAGCTCCCTCAGTCTCAAGCCATTTTAGTTTTGCTGCCTAACTGAAGTTTGGTCAATGCTCAAGCAGGGTGGCATCCAACCCCACAGAGATTCTTTAAAGTCTGGTTGAAGACTGGGGGGGCGGGAGAAGGGATCATCTAAGAGGATTAGTTTTACAAGGTGATTGCTGAAAGCTGCTGGAAATTATTTCAAGCAGGGGTGGGTGTACATAACTCGTAGTTAAGAGGCATGTCTGGCTGTTTCAACATATTTACCTTGCTGCCCTCCTAGAAGTCTCTCTACGCCTTTTATTAGTTTGTGACGATGTCCATATGCATTAATGCCAATTTCTTTTAGCTCTTCATGCCCCATGTCTGCCAATACATCAAGAGTTATCTGAAAAGAGAAAAGATGACACAAATGAGTAGCCAAGTCTTTATTACCTCCTAAGGAAAAATAAGACAAAGTTCCATTGTTACAGCAAATATGCTGTACTTGCACTGCATTTATGCTAGGAGTAGAATCCTTCTCAGTTTGTGTGTTTTGTGTTTCTTTTTTTTTAAACAATGGTCCCACAATCTAATAGATTTCCATTTTCCTGTCTAAGGCTGGCCCAGGTGAATATCACAAGTCTCTTTCCCCATCATGAGACTGCAGAGAGCTGCTCTAGTCTGGCTGTTGCAGAATGTGTGTAAATAACACAGAACATACCTCTCTCTTCCAAAACCTAACAGGGAAAATTAACTGAGCATACTAGTTAAAAAGTAAACTAATTTCCCAGGCTTTTTTTTTTTTAAATGGTGAGACTCCATATCTAACTGGGAATAATTTCTAACCATCTAATGGATGCACTGAAACAAGAGTCAGATATGACTATGAAATTATTTAGTCTGGCTCTGATAGTGCTAAAACAATAATAGAAGGCTTAATTTAAAACTGACAGCAAATTTCAAGTGTGCACCAAAATCCCATAGACAACTGCCCCATTGCAAATCAGTGGGAATATGTGTTCCTCTGTTCCTTAAGTGCATCAAAATTCTCCACCTTCCATGACTCCCTTCCTGATATGGAATCTCTAAAAATAAATTCCTGTTCTGAAGTGTCAGTGATGGAGCTCCACTGGGATAATACATCGAGGATGACTGTACACAGGTAGCTAGTTGTTGTACCATCTAGAACTACTCTGAGGAGGATTACATGGCACACCAGTTAATGCACCACCACTAACACACCAACCATTGCCAGTACTGCTAGAGCCACACAAGTGATAGTAGAAATAGTAATAAAAGAAATCCCAAATGAGCAACAGTTCTCCTGTCAAAATTATCAAGGGGTTAGGATCACTAACATGGTGCTGTTATATCAGCACTATAAACAAACAAACAGCTTAAAACACACTATAGCAAAATTTCACATATTTGTACAAGTATCTATAAATGTATTTCCATAACATTCAGTCCAATTTTAGCCTGATAATTTCCCATGCTCTTGCTTCCTTATTAGAATGCCTGACTTCTCCTATATTGATGTCGTAACAGCTTTTATAAAACATTCATTCAGTGTTTGTGTGCGAGTCGGGGGGGAGGGTTTCCAAAACTGATTTGGCTATGTTAAATCATGCTTACATAATGTAAGGCTTTTAGCAATGACAACTGTGATGACAGATAAGGATTATGCACTGGTTGTAACTATTAAGATTTCTCAAAACATCGGCCAAGACTGCATTTCAACGTCATAGAGATTGTTGGCTAAAGCATAAAGTACTAAATAGGATGTCAAACGGGATGTGAAACAGAAAACTGATTTAAAAGCAGGAAATAAAGGGCAGTCTAGACACAAACATCTCATACAGTAATCCCCTGATATGCATGATTTCGATTTGCGCTTAACTCGCATTTAAGTATAAACCAAAAGCACTCCAGCCCCTGGCTCCCCCAGCTAGGGGATGCAGGGAAGAAAACCCACCAGAGTGACTGTCTGCCTGCCAGGCTCCCCCAGCTGGGAGAGGCGGGTGGGCAGACAGCCGCGGAGGTGTGGCTTCCCCCAGCTGGAGGAGCCGGAGAAAGCTGTGCCTGGTTCCTACAAGCCCAGGGGAATCAGAAGCCAGGCTGCTGCCTGGGTCATGGTTCCTGCCTCCAATTTACATGAAATTCAGTTATATGAGGGTGTGCAGTAATGCAACCATCACAGAACTCGGGGGACTACTGTACTGTGCAGCAATTTTATGTGTATGTGACTTTTTGGACTTTAGAAAGATTTCATTTCAGAAAGATGCTCAAATACACCTGCTCCCACATGTACACATTACATAGAACTGGAGGTTTAGTAATCAAGGGGAACCCATGCAATTAGACTCAAAAGGAGCTGGAGAGTTAGGGGGACTAGATCTGCTAACAGGAAAGAAAGTCCACTTATCCAAACATAAAACTGCATATACTCAGCCACGGTATATGCAACAAACAGGAAACCCAACATATTGATCTGTCAAAACATAGGAAAACTACTACAAAAAGTCATTGAAAACATCCATCAGGTGCAGAGCAGCACCACAAAAGCCAACAGCAGAAACTGCCATATTGCTAGAGGACTAGGATTAATGTCAGGGAAGATCCAAAATGAGAAACCAACCCTCCCTAGTAACTGTATCACAGGAGAGCTGTTTCCTTACAGAGATTGTAGCGTATGGGAAACAAAGACAGTTCCAGACCTCACGCATCAGAATAATAAGGAATGACTGTGAAGATGCAATCATTGTCTTTGGAAGGATAAACACCATGCAATGAATTTACAAGTTTTCAGAATGATGAAACAAACTAGTAAAGTTGATTTGCACATTTAAAAACCTGACTAGTGGGTATGTGTGTGGGGAAATAATATGGAAAACCTGCAGTTAGGGCTGTCAAGTAGTTAAAAATTAATATCAATTAATTGTGCTATTAAACAGTATGGCTGTCTGCATTAGCACCCCTTTTCAAAAGGTGGATGCGAATGAGACACTTCAGGATATGCTAATGAGGAACTGCAATGAATATGCAGCATCTCAGTCGCATAATGGTGGGCATGGCACTTAACAAGTGCTGCTTGTGATCGCATGTGGCTTGTCTATACGGGCTCTCTGGTCCAGCAACATCAGTGGCCTTGCCGGCCCATGGATGTTGCCAGACCAGAGTGTCACGGATTTCAGAGATTCAGCCTGTACTGTGAAGTAAGATATAATGTGAGGGGAAAAGAAAATATGCATCAATGTTTCCTACAAGCGCTCACTACATTTGTATCACTTCTGTAGATACAACATTTCGGGTAAGCACATTTTTAGACCTAATTTGTACATTCTGCCTTGGTGTCCTGTGAACCAGTTGCCCTTCTGCACATATTTTGAGGTTTCCGCGGTTGCCTACATGACTCAGTCACATATAACTGGCCATGAGTAAAAACTGGTGCAGGTAAACATATTCCATATTTCTCTAGACTGTCCGTTCCTGACTTTTGCTTATAGTCATTGCAAACGCTGGCCTGATGGAAAATTGTTGGCGCTGCATGACAGTGGTGTTCAATAGTAATTCAAGGACCACCACACTTGTGGGTTGTCATCCTTCCATATTCGCCACAGCCCACCCCGGCTCCACTTTAAGTAAATGCCCTTCTCAAAGCCAGGATCCACCAACCCCAACTCCAAAATAAATGCCCCGCTCCTCCCCCAGAGCCAGGATTCCCCAAAAATCAGGCACTCCCAGGACTCCTCTAAATAAATGCCCTTCCCTTCCCCAAGAGCCAGGCACACCTAGCCCCCCTTGCTCTAAATCAATGCCAGCAACTTTCCAGAGCTGCCAGAGCAGACACTGGAGACACTGCCAGGGCCAGAGCTGCTGGGGCCACTTTGGGCAGCCAGGGTGTCTGGGGCTGCAGTATGATTAAAACTGAAACTGTGATTAATTTTTAAATCAATATTAATTTTTGAGTTACTTATGCAAGTTACCTGCAATTAATCAATAGCCTTACCTAAAAGATAATGATCTAAAGCAGAACCTCTTAAGTGCAAGAGGAAGAATTTTTTAAACAGGAAACATGAGTTTAAAGAGCACTTAGAGATTTAGAGAGATATAACTAAAAGAAACATCCAAAATTAGATTAAGATTACCCAAGAAAAAAGAAATATTTGGACAGAAAGGCTATTCCTGGCTCTAAAATGCCAAAATGTCAGTTTATCTGATGCACATACATGTCTATTAAATTTATGGAAAGCATATTTCTATATAAGAAGAAAAAGGTAGCTGAAAGTATCACAATACATGCTGAAGTACTGAAGAGGTATACATAATGTAAATGAAGACTAATGAAAAACTGTCATAACTACAGCAGTTGGGAACGAAGAATAACAACACTCCACACAGTTTAAACAAATTATGTTTAAAGTGTTTGTTTTCTGATCATACAGCTACAGTTTAACATATTTTCTTTTCCCCTCACATTGTATCTTACTTCACAGTCCAGGCTCAACCTCTGAAATCTGTGACACTCTGGTCTGGCAACATCCATGGGCTGGAAAGACCAATGATGCTGCTGGACCAGAGAGCCCCTGCAGGTAGGAGTAAGGGCCAGGAGCCTCAGCCTAGTCCAGGCAACCACAGCCAGCAACATGGGGACTGGAAGTGTCTGGGGATACTGCCTGGGGCCAGGAAGCCTGTGGGCTGTGGTCCTGGCAGGGTGGCCAGGCCAGGAAGCTGGCATGGAAGTTGGTAACAGCTGCATCCTTCGGGGACCAGGGAGGGCTTCAGTGGCTTGGACCAGGAAACCACAGCCAAGGCCAGGTAGCCATTGCCTGGAGTTGGGGAGCAGGAGACCAAGAGTGGGTGCTCGCGAACAGGGTGCGTGCTAACAGGAGGGAGTTTTGAGAGGCTCTCCTGGAGGAGGAGAAGGAAGGAGCAAACTAAAGCACCTTGGGGTAAGTGGCTGCTTATATTTGGGGGTTTTGGGCTTGTGTGTGTTTGTTTGTTTGTTTGGAGTTTGGAGTGCTGAGCTGAGTGTTTGTTTGAAAGGCCGTGTGCTCAGGCAGGCAGTTGGAAGCTGTGAGTCTTGATTAGGTTTGAATTGAAACACCGTGTGCTGATTGGCTGAGCTGTAGGCAGAGGGAGGAGCTATCAGGGAGGCTGAGCACTTAAACCCCGCTAGTAAGCGACCAGGGAGCTTTGCGACCGGGTGCTCGTGAACAGGGTGCGTGCTAACAGGAGGGAGTTTTGAGAGGGGAGCTTGGAGGGAGCCAGTGACTTCTATTGCCCTTAAACTAAATCCTTTATAACAACCTCTATCTGAAACATTTAATTAACCCTCATATATAATTAGAGTAGGAAATGGAGGCAGAAGCCCAGCAGCAGAGTGGGGGCTATCCTGTTTATTGTGTCGAGTGCAGTATGTATGACTACCTACCCTGTGGGTGGGTGGCGTATGTGTGCGCTCGATGCAAGGAGCTCCTGGCCCTCAGAGACCGAGTGCGTGCTTTGGAGGCCAGGGTGGCTGAACTGGAGGAGCTAAGGAAGGCAGAGGTGTTTGTTGATGAGACTTTCCGGGACATAGTAGGGCTGTCCCACCTCCAATCTGACAGTCCTGATGCTGTTACGGAGGATGAAAGGCTCAGGGAAGGAGAGCAGTCAATGGGAGCAGAGGGAAACCATCCCATAGTTGGGACCCTCCTTCCAGAGGGTGCTATTGTATCCTCTCGTGCCGAGGATACTTCACTGGGGGAGGGAGCACCAGCTGTTAGGAAGAAGCAGGTTTTAGTAGTGGGGGATTCGATCATTAGAAATATAGATAGTTGGATTTGTGATGACCGGGAGAACCATATGGTGACTTGCCTGCCTGGTGCGAAGGTTGCGGATCTCTCGAGGCATCTAGACAGACTTATGGGCAGTGCTGGGGAGGAGCCGGTCGTCGTGGTACATGTTGGTACCAATGACATAGGGAAGGGTAGAAGAGATGTTCTGGAGGCCAAATTTAGGTTACTAGGAAAGAGACTGAAATCCAGAACATCTATGGTGGCATTCTCTGAAATGCTTCCAGTTCCACGCGCAGGGCCAGATAGACAGGCAGAACTTCAGGGTCTCAATGCGTGGATGAGACGATGGTGTAGGGAAGAGGGGTTTAGATTTATTAGGAACTGGGGACACTTTTGGGGTAGGGGGAGCCTATACAGGAATGATGGGCTCCACCTAAATCAAGGTGGATCCAGACTGCTGGCATTAAACATTAAAAAGGTCGTAGAGCAGTTTTTAAACTAAGAAGTGGGGGAAAGCCGATTGGTGCGGGGGAGCACCTGGATCGGACGGAGACTTCTCTTACACGAGGCTCCATAGATAGGGATTCCCTAGAAGTTAGTCAGATAGGGAACGAGGGAAATAATATATGGGCAAGATCAGATGTGAAACAATCGCATATAAAAAAATCCAACGCGTCTGTGAAAGGCGGACATATAAATAGTGGTAGTTTTTTAACGTGCTTTTACACTAATGCTAGGAGTCTGTCTAATAAGATGGGTGAACTGGAGTACCTCATATCAAAGGAGGAAGTTGACATAATAGGCATCTCAGAAACATGGTGGAATGAGGACAATCAGTGGGACACTATCATACCGGGATATAAATTATATCGGAAAGACAGAACAGGTCGTGCGGGTGGTGGAGTGGTACTATATGTGAAGGATAATATAGAATCAAATGAAGCAAAAATCCTAAAGGAATCAAAATGTTCCATAGAATCATTATGGATAACAATTCATTCCTCTAATATGAATATGGCATTAGGAATATATTACCGACCACCTAACCAGGACAGTGATAGTGATGCTGAAATGTTAAGGGAGATTAGAGAGGCTATCAAAATAAAAAACACAGTAATAATAGGAGATTTCAATTATCCCCATATTGATTGGGTGCATGTCACCTCAGGACGGGATTCAGAGATTAAATTTCTTGATGCCTTAAATGACTGCTTCTTGGAGCAGCTAGTACAGGAACCCACAAGGGGAGAGTCAATTCTCGATCTAGTCTTGACTGGAATGCAGGATCTGGTCCAAGAGGTAACTGTTACTGGACCGCTTGGAAATAGTGACCACAATATAATAACTTTTAATATTCCTGTGTTGGGAAGAACACCGCAGCGGTCAAACACTCTGGCATTTAATTTCAAAAAGGGGAATTACACTAAAACGAGGAAGCTAGTTAAACAGAAACTAAAAGGTAGAGTAATTAAACTAAAATCCCTGGAAGCTGCAGGGAAACTGTTTAAAGACACCATACTAGAGGCCCAACTTAAATGTATACCCCAAATAAAAAAACACAGTAAGAGACCTAACAAAGAACCACCATGGCTAAACAGCCCTGTTAAAAAGGCAGTGAGAGAGAAAAGGGCAGCTTTTAAAAAGTGGAAGTCAAATCCTAGTGAGGAAAATAGAAAGGAACATAAACACTCCCAAATTAAGTGTCATAATGTAGTAAGAAAAGCCAAAAAAGATTTTGAGGAACAGCTAGCCAAAAATTCAAAAAACGACAGCAAAATGTTTTTTAAATACATTAGAAGCAGGAAGCCCGCTAAAAAAGCAGTGGGGCCCTTAGACGATAAAGATATAAAAGGAGCGATCAAGGAAGACAGTGCCATTGCGGAGCGATTAAATGATTTCTTTGCTTCAGTCTTCACGGCTGAGGATGTTACAGAGGTTCCTAAATCTGAGCCAGCCTTTTTAGGTGACAAATCTGAGGAACTCACTCAAATTGAAGTGACATTAGAGGAGGTTTTGGAGTTAATTGATAAGCTGAATAGTAACAAGTCTCCAGGACCAGACGGTATTCACCCAAGGGTTCTGAAAGAACTCAAATGTGAAATTGCGGAGTTATTAACAGTGGTTTGTAACCTATCCTTTAAATCCACTTTGGTACCAAATGACTGGAAGACGGCCAATATAACACCAATATTTAAAAAAGGCTCTAGAGGAGACCCTGGAAATTATAGACCGGTAAGTCTAACATCAGTACCAGGCAAATTAGTAGAAACAATAGTAAAGAATAAAATTGCAAGGCACGTAGAAGAGCACGAATTGTTGGGCAAAAGTCAGCATGGTTTCTGCAGAGGGAAGTCGTGTCTAACTAATCTATTAGAATTCTTTGAAGGGGTTAATAAACATGCGGACAAGGGGCACCCAGTGGACATAATATACCTAGATTTCCAGAAAGCCTTTGACACGGTCCCACACCAAAGGCTTTTATGTAAATTAGGTGGTCATGGGATAGGAGGAAAGATCCTTTCATGGATCGGGAATTGGTTAAAAGACAGAAAACAAAGGGTGGGAATAAATGGTAAATTTTCACAATGGAGGAGGGTAACTAGTGGTGTTCCCCAGGGGTCAGTCCTGGGACCGATCCTGTTCAACTTGTTCATCAATGATCTAGAAAATGAGGTAAGCAGTGAGGTGGCAAAGTTTGCAGATGACACCAAGTTGTTCAGGACAGTCAAAACCAAAACAGATGGTGAAGAACTACAAAAAGATCTCAGCAAACTGAGTGATTGGGCAGCAAAATGGCAAATGAAATTTAATGTGGGTAAGTGTAAGGTAATGCATGTTGGAAAAAATAACCCAAATTACACGTACTACACGATGGGGTCAAATTTAGCTACGACAGATCAGGAAAGGGATCTTGGAGTTATAGTGGATAGTTCTCTGAAGACATCCATGCAGTGTGCAGCGGCAGTTAGTAAGGCAAATAGGATGTTAGGAATTATTAAAAAAGGGATCGATAATAAGACAAAAGATATCATACTTCCCCTATATAAAACTATGGTACGCCCACATCTTGAGTACTGCGTGCAGATGTGGTCTCCTCACCTCAAAAAAGATATATTGGCATTAGAAAAGGTTCAGAAAAGGGCGACTAAGATGATTAGGGGCTTGGAACGGGTCCCATATGGGGAGAGGCTAGAGAGACTGGGACTTTTCAGTTTGGAAAAGAGGCGATTGAGGGGCGATATGATAGAGGTATATAAAATCATGAATGGTGTGGAGAAAGTGAATATAGAAAAATTATTTACCTTTTCCCATAATACAAGAACTAGGGGACACCAAATGAAATTGATGGGTAGTAGGTTCAAAACTAATAAAAGGAAATTTTTCTTCACACAGCGCACAGTCAACCTGTGGAACTCCTTGCCGGAGGAGGCTGTGAAGGCCAGGACTCTATTAGGGTTTAAAAAAGAGCTTGATAGATTTTTGCAGGTTAGGTCCATAAATGGCTATTAGCCAGGGATAAAGTATGGTGCCCTAGCCTTCAGAACAAGGGCAGGAGATGGATGGCAGGAGATAAATCACTTGATCATTGTCTTCAGTTCTCCTTCTCTGGGGCACCTGGCATTGGCCACCATCGGCAGATGGGATGCTGGGCTGGATGGACCTTTGGTCTGACCCAGTATGGCCATTCTTATCTTCTTATGTTCTTATGTCTGAAACCGGCTGCTTGCAGCTGGTTGAAGAAGCTGATGGCCTGGGCTGGGAAGCTGGCAGTCCCACAGCTGGGCTAAGTAGTGGGGACCAGAAAGCCACTGGGCCCACAGCCAGATACTGGAACTGGAAGCCAGTGGCTGGGGCCAGGGAGCCACAGGCAGTGTCAGGCTGACAGCCGGCAGGGGAGCCCGGAGGCCATTGACCTCTGGTTTGGCAAAATCCCTGGTCTGGGATTTCTCAGGTCTCGAGGGTGCTGGACCAAGGAGGTACAAGAAGCTATTCATAAACTGAATTCACAAGTACATTCAAAAGCTACTCTCTTCGAAACATTGACCATAAACATGGTAACTTCTTACAACACATTTTGCATATCCAGATTTATCGCTGATTTTAGTAACATTCTTTTTTCTTACTATTTATTCTTCAGCCCCACATACCCAAAACAGATAAGAACATAGCCCGGTTGGCATTAGTAAACTATTTTCTGAAATTGCCTAGTATAATCAAGGGCTGGGGAAAGTAGCTTCTCTTCTACTTTCTCCATCATGTTCTAATCACATTCAGAATCATAACTGTGCAATTCAACAAGTTTGAACAGGCATCACAGAATTGTAGGACTGGAAGGGACTTTGAGAGGTCATCTAATCCAGTCCTTTGCACTCATGGCAGGAGTAAGTATAACTCTGGCTTGTTGTTCTCAACTAGGGGTACACGTGCCTCTGGGGGTACGCATGTACTCCATGGAGTCAATCAACTCATCTAGATATCTGCCTTGTTTTACAACAGGCCCCCTCAAAAGTATTGCTGAAGTCTGTACAAACTAAAATTTCATACAGATAATGACTTTACACTTCCCTATACACGATAACAGCGTTTTTCAACCTGTTAGTGGTGATTTATTTTATAATTATACAGTAAAAAATGAGAAAGTAAGAAATTTTCAGCAATAGTGTGCAATGCTAATCATCTTTTATATTTTTGTTTGATTTTGTATGCTAGAAGTTTTAAAGTGAGGTGAAACTCGGGGTATGCAAGTGAAATAGGATTTCTAAAAGGGGTACCGTAGTCTGGAAAGATCTAGACCATCCCTGACAGCCATCTGCCTAACTTTGTCTTAGAAATTGCCAAATGATGGAGATTTCATAAACTCCACGGGCAATTTATTCCAGTGCTTGACCCTCGCTCATGCAAAGCTTTTCTGATGTCCAACCTAAACCTACAGCACCTTTGGGAAAGTGGCTCTCTGGAGTGTGTGGGTGTCTGGGTTTGGGGGTTCTGGGCTTGGGTTTGTCTGTTTATTTGGTGTTTGGAGTGCTGAGCTGTCTGTCTGTTTGTTTGAAAGGCCATGTGCTCAGGCTGGCCATGTGCTCAGGCTGCATGCCGATTGGCTGAGCGGTAGTCAGACGGAGGGGCTCTCAGGTAGGCCAGAGCTCTAAAGCCCTGCTGGCAAGCGACCAGGGAGCATGCGAACAGGGTGGTTGCTAACAGGAGGGAGTTTTGAGAGGGGAGTTTACAGGGGGAGCTTAGAGGGAGCTAGTTACTACTTCAGGTGTAAGAGGCAGCATCATCCCCAACTGCTGGCTGGAGCTGAGGGACCCGCAGCAGCATGTGGAGCAGGGGGGCGAGATCGAGGGATGTCAGTGGTGGGCAAGTGGTATGGGGGCGTCTGGTATGGCTGTGAGGATGGCAGCACCCACGGAGGCTGCTTGCAGCGTGCTGGCTCAGATTGCATGGCTTCCAGGCCCAGTCCTGCGCTCCCTGCATGCACATGCCGCACCAGATCTGTGGGGCTCCAGGGACAGCCATAGCCAGATGAAGAGTTGGTAGCTTTGGCTGTGACCCAGGGTGCGGCTGGGCTGCGAGATCGGTGCCTTCCTGGAGGATGTGGGGCTGCAGCAGCGTGTGGCCAGGTGCGGAGAGGCCAGGGGAAGGGGGACCTGGGGGCAATGAGAACTGATAGCAGGCAGTGTGGTGCAGTCAGGAGACATGGGAGTGGATGGGGGGAAAAGGGGACAGGGAGGGAGGATCTGGGGCTGACGGTAGCTGATGAGAGGCAGAGGGTTGGGGAGGAGGGTCCTGGGGAGGTGAGGTGGTTGTCACAGGGAGCTATGGGGACATGTGGTGCCAGGGAGGTGCAAGAGGTAGTGGGACCGTACCCACATTCTCCATGCCCCACTGCCTTGTGGGTGATCCTGGAAAGGAGCATGGCTAAGGGAGTAAACCCTGGCAGAAAATCCGGAGGGGAATCCTAAGGCGGTTCTGTGCCAACTTCTGGCATTGACCCGACAACTCCTGCAGCTGAGCTGGTACCAGACGTAGAGGTTATCCTCACCTTTGGACTATATCAGTAAAGCCGAGAAGGGAACACTGGTGTCTGGGCAGCCCAGGGTCCCAGTAATTGCCCAAGCTCGCGCCTGGAGAGGTACTCCAGCATCGCTGAAGAGAAGTTACTCACCGTAGTAACGATGATTCTTCGAGATGTGTCCCCGTGGGTGCTCCACGATAGGTGTCGGGCTCGCCCCGGCGCCGCAGGTCGGATCTTTTCAGCACTTTCTGCCGGACCGCGCATGCGCCAACGCGCGCTGCTCCCTTGCGCACTCCCGGCCGCGTGCGAGATCCGGTCCCCGCCAGTTCCTTGACCAACCGCCTCGGATGCTCCTGAAAAACACTAAACAGAGATCCGAAGTGGGGAGGATGGGCAGGTGGTGGAGCACCCACGGGGACACATCTCGAAGAACCATCGTTACTACGGTGAGTAACTTCTCTTTCTTCCTCGAATGTCCCCGTGGGTGCTCCACGATAGGTGACTACCCAGCAGTAACCCAAGATAGGAGGTGGGTAATCGGTTTATGTGCAGCTTGTCCCCGAGAGGACCGCTGTCGAGAGACAGGTATCCTCTTGGAATACCCTGTGAAGGGCATAATGCTTGGCAAAGGTGTTATAGCATGACCAGGTCGCCGCTCTGCAAATGTCTTTTAGTGCAATGCCCTTGAAAAAGGCTGTTAATGCCACCACCGCCCTAGTGGAGTGAGCCCTAGGCGGGGCCAGTAAAGGAGTCCTTCTAAGTTCGTAGCACATTTTTATGCAGGATACGATGTGCTTCGAGATTCTCTGCGAAGAGAGACCTTCTCCTTTTGATGTGGGAGCGAGAGAGACTAGGAGTCTATCTGTTTTCCGGAAGGACTTAGTCCTGTCTATATAGAAAGCCAGTGCCCTCCTCACGTCCAGGAGGGGTAGGTGCGCCTCTTTGTTGGAGTTATGAGGCTTTGGATAAATGAGGGTAAAACTATAGGTTCGTTAATATGAAACTCTAAAGAAACTTTGGGAACAAAGGCTGGATGCAGCTGTAAGGTTACCGCCTCCTTGGAAATTACTGTGCAGGGTGGCGTTGCCGTAACTGCCACAAGCTCGCTCACCCTGCGAGCTGACGTGATTGCAAGAAGGAAGGTCGTCTTTATCGTAAGGAGACGGAGGGAAACCGTGGCTAAGTGTTCAAACGGTGGTCCCGTTAGCGCATTAAGCACCAGGTCCAAGCTCCACGAAGGTGGAAGCGGTTTCCGAGGGGGGTATAGGTTTACCAGCCCTTTGAGGAACCTGGTAACCATGGGATGGGCAAACACCGTGTGCCCTTCCTCTTCATGTCTGGAAGCCGATATAGCGGGAAGGTGGACCTTCAACGAGGATAGGAAGAGTCCGCCTCTCTTGGAGTCCGGTAAATACTCTAGTATTACAGGTATAGGCGCAGCAAGGGGAGCTAATTGCTTGGTAGAACACCATGCAGTGAATCGAGTCCATTTTTGCTTATAGGGCTTCCTGGTGGAAGTCCTCCTGCTACTTTCTAGGACTTGTTGCACTCTCTCCGTACACGTGCTCTCTAGGGAGCTGAGCCATGGATTAACCATGCTTGCAGTCGCAGGCCTCGGGGGTGTGAATGCACTATGGACCCCTGTGCTTGCGTGAGCAGATCCGGCGCCACCGGGAGGGGCATCGGTGGACAGTCCGACATGCGCAGGAGTAAGTGGAACCGTTGCTGTCGATCCCACCTTGGGACTACTAGGATCATTCAGGCTCTCTCTCTCCTGGGTTTCTGCAAGACTTTGTGGAAAAGCACTGTGGGAGTAAAGGCGTAGAGCAGGGGGCCCCTCCACGAGATCGCGAATGCGTCCCCCAGGGACCCCCGTCCCAATCCTGCCCTGGAGCAGTATTGTGGGCACTTCTTGTTGTGCTGAGTGGCAAACAGGTCTATCTGGGGAAATCCCCCTGCATGAAAAATCGGTCGTAGCAGATCGGAACGGATCTGCCACTCGTGTGTGAGTGTGAAGTGCCTGCTCAGCTGGTCTGCCTTCGCATTGTGAGCGCCTGGTAAATACGAGGCTTTCAAGGTTATATTGTTGGCGATGCACCAGTTCCACAATCGGACTGCTTCCGCACATAAGGCACGGGACCGAGCTCCTCCTTGCCGATTTATATAAAACATGGTGGAGGTATTGTCTGTACTGAACCCGACTACTTGCCTTGTATATGGTCTCGAAAGTGTTTGCAGGTGTTGAACACTGCTCTGAGCTCCAGTAAATTTATGTGCAGTGACTGTTCTGTGGAGGACCACAGTCCTTGCGTCACCTTTTCGCCCATGTGTGCTCCCCACCCTATGTGGGAGGCATCGGTAGTGAGAAAAAACAGATATTTGTGGTTGGTGAAAGGGTACCCCTGTTAGCATGTTCTTGGGGTTCACCCACCATTGCAGGGATCTGCACACCTCTGTCGTGGGCGACACCACCCTGTGGACGGAGTGTGCTGCCGGTTTGTAGACGCTCGCCAGCCAGTGCTGCATATATGCAATCTGGCGTTCTGTACCACAAACATTGCTGCTGCCATGTGGCCCAGCAGCTGTAAGCATGTCAGAACCAGCACTGTAGGGCTGAAGGTGATGACTTGCACGAGGGAACCAATGGCGCAAAAGCGGGCATCTGGTAGATAAACCCTTGCTGTGATGGAATTTATACGTGTCCCTATGAACTCTATGTCCTGTGCGGGGTCTATCTTTGATTTGCCAGATTGATGACCAGGCCCAGCGAAGAGAACATGTCTGCTGTGACGCGTATCATGCGAAGTACCTCCTCCTTCGAGGCCCCTTTCAGTAGGCAGTCTTTTTTTTTTTTTTTTTCCCCCAGATATGGGAATATAAACACCCCCTGTCTGAGCAGGTCGGCTGACACCACTGCCAAGGTCTTGGTGAAGACTCTGGGGGCCGAGGAGAGGCCGAACAGCAGAACCTTGTACTGAAAATGTTCTTTGCCTACCATAAACCGGAGAAAACGCCTGTGAGCCAGATGAATAGTTGTGTGGAAATACGCGTCTTGTAAATCGAGGGCTGCGAACCAATCTCCATCGTCCAGTGCCGTAAGTATACAGGTGACTGTGATCATCCGAAAGCATTGCTTGCGCAAGTACCGGTTGAGGCCTCGAAGATCTAGGATGGGCCTCCAGCCTCCTGTCTTTTTCTCTGTGAGGAAGTATCTTGAGTAGAACCCTTTCCCTCGGAGTTGCTCCGGCACTCTTTCCACTGCCCCTATAAGCATAAGATGGTCTACCTCCCGCTTGAGTCTCGCTTCGTGGGAGGTGTCCTTTAGGTGGGGTCTGGGTGGAGGTCGTGGCGGTGGGAGCGACTGGAACGGAATCACGTAACCCGTGGCTATGATCTCCAGTACCCATTTGTCTGTGGTGATCTTTTGCCACTGGTCGTAGAACGGTCGGAGGCGATGGTGGAATAGTAGCTTTGGATGACATTGCATGATGGTAGTGATAGTGCAGCCTTCGATCTGTGTGTCAAACTTGTGGCCTTTGGCCCTGCCCCGAGGACGCACGGCTCTGTTGAGAACGTCGCCTGGGAGTTCTGTACTGTTGGTGCTGTTGATGTCGCCCTTGCTTGTAGCCCCTGTGGTACTGGGGACGCTGTGGTTGATACTGCAAACAGCTTCTGCGTGTCAAAGGGGAGATCAACGATCTTCGCCTGCAGATCCCTCGGGATACCCGATGTCTGGAGCCAGGACTCCCTGCGCATGACCACTGCCGTAGCTGTTGAGTGTGCTGCCGTATCCGCTACATCTAGGGTGATCTGAACTCCTGTCCTTGAGGCTGCGTAGCCTTCCTGCACGATGGCCTTGAGCACCGGCTTCGTGTCCTCTGGAAGCAAGTCCATGAGGGAAGTCAGCCTGGAGTAGTTGTCGAAATTATGGTTCGCTAGATGCACTGCGTAATTCGACATTCTCAACAGTAGGGTAGAGGAGGAGTAGACCTTTCTGCTGAACAACTCTAGTTTCTTGGCATCTTGTCCGTTCCCCGTCTTGTACTGATAAGTTTTCGACCTCTGTTGAGACGATTCCACCACCAGAGAATTTGGTTGCAGGTGGCTGAACAGGAACTCCATGCCCTTCGTCGGGACGAAGCACTTCTTATCCGCTCTCTTGTTTATAGGCGGAGGGGACACAGGGGTCTGCCATATTGTGGTGGCGGACTCCATGATTGCTTCATCAGCGGAATAGCTATTTTGGAAGAGGCCAGAGGTCTCAGGTTTTTAAGGAGCTTATGGTGTTTCTCCTGCACCTCTGCTGTTTGGATGCCTTGCGTGAGGGCCACCCTTTTAAACAGCTCTTGGAACTGTTTGAGATCGTCCAGAGGATGGACGTCCCCTGGGGCCGTGGCCTCGTCAGGGGAAGATAGCGAGGAACCGCTAGGGTAAACCTCTCTGGACCCCTCTGGGTCCTGTTGACGGTGATACATCCTCTCGCTAGATACTTGCGAGGGAAAATCTCGGGGTTCCAGAATCAACTCCCCCTGAGATATCTGCGTTTCCGTCCCCGTCCGCGATTGCCCTCGGGGATATTGAACCGTCTGGGGGGATCTGTCCCTGGGAGTATGACTATGGTGTCTATGCCCCGTGTGATAGGGGCGACCATGGCAACACGGGCACTGTTCCGGAGATGGAGACCTGAACCACTCTAGAGTCGCACACCCCCTGCGTCTGGGGGAGCGAGATCGTCTGGGTGATTGAGATAATGGAGAGACTGATTTGTGGCAGTACTCCAGGAGTTCAAAGCCCAGGAAGGGCGATGGTGGTCCGAGCCATGGTGATGCTGGCTGTAGGAACGGGGATGGGGGCTCAGGGTATACTGGAGGTGACCCCTGCTGCTTCGTTGGAGTCCGCAGCATAAGTGGAGGGCTTAGAGCGAGTAGCCCTGCAGCCCTGTCTGGAGAAGGGCTGCGGTGCCGGGTTTTCTGTGCTGCCTTTCCCCTCCCCTGTGGGGCTGGCTCCGCCCCTTTCCACGTCGGGGATCTCGGCCCCGCTGTCTGCGCCGCGCTCGGCACGCTCCGCTGCGGTGCCGCGTGGGTGGTCTCCCCCGGTGCTTGCAGGCCGCGTGCCTGCAAGCTCTGCACCACCGGTTCTCCGGGGGTCGGTGCCGCTAGCTGCGGTGCCGCCGGTTCCGGCGCTTGCCTGGCTGCCGCCTTGCCCTCGGTGTGGGGCAGCTGTTTGATTATCGGAGGCTCAGCCTCTGCCACGTGTGTCTCTGCGCTGCCGCCGCTCAGCTGTGACTGCGGCTGGGGGCTATGCGCTCTACCCATCCCACTCGCTGTGGCTGCCGGCAGGGATCGGGTTGGTGGAAGCTTCCTCCGTTTTTGCGCTGATGGGGTTAGGGAAGCAGCTTTCCTTTTATGGGCCCCTGCGGGTCTCTCCTGCTGAGGCCGCTCCGGTGCGTCTGGCTGGAGGGCCTTGTCAAAGAGCAGCATTTTCAGCCGCATCTCCCTGTCCTTCCTTGCTCTGGCTGTGAGCTTTGCACAGAAGGAGCATTTCTGTGCTCATCGGAGGCCGGCATCGCTTTGCGGCATGACTCTCACTTTTTCAATCCTGAAGAGGACATTGTGGTGAGTCTGAGTTGTTAATAGGGTACTTAGCACCTTCTCTGTGCCTGTTCCCCTCTCGGACTCAGCCTGCTGCGGCAGGAGGCCTAATGGCCTTACGTCCCCGGGCCTCCGCTGCTCCGCTTGCTACTAAGGCTGTAAAACTTTACTTTTTACTCTCTCTTTTTTTTTTTTTTTTTTTTGAAAACAATAACAAGCTAACTTAAGCTAAAGACTGAAAAAGAAGCTCTAAACACTTTAAAAACATTGAATATGCTAACTCTGGCCGTAGCCTGAGCGAATTCCGTCTGCAGCCGATGGCGGTTAAAGAGGAATTGGCGGGGACCGGATCGCGCACGCGGCCGGGAGCGCGCAAGGGAGCGGCGCGCGCCAGTGTATGCGCGGTCCGGCAGAAACTGCTGAAAAGATCCCACCTGCGGCGCCGGGGCGAGCCCGACATCCATCCTGGAGCACCCACGGGGACACTCGAGGAAGAACAGCATTGAACCAACACGGGAGGTAACAAATACCGGTTATACGCTCTTGCTCGATTGGCGTAGAGAACGAGCGCCAGGGTTTGTCTCTGACGGTGGGTGAAATCATTGCATCTCACTGGACAGTCACCACCCGCCTCAAGCTGGGCAGCCCCCAGCCAATAGGGTACTGTCCCGCCACAGTTCACCTGCCTCACTGGGTGCGTGAGGCTTAAGGTTCCCAAACCTGACAAGTGACCTGAAATCTGAGCACCAGGCACACCAATAAGAAAATCAACACGAAAAGGAAACCATCAAAGTTTTAAGCTTGCTTGCTGGAATGTGCAGACCATGCTGACATGTCTGACTGAAGATCTTCAGGACATCAGTGACACCCGAAAGACCGCTGTCATCGATGAGGAACTGAAGAGGCTCCAAGTTGACATTGCTGCTCTGCAAGAGACATGTCTCGCAGATTCGGGATCTCTAAAGGAAAAGGACTACACCTTTTTCTGGCAGGGTAAAGCCCGAGAAGAACCCAGGGAGCATGGTGTTGGCTTCACCATCAGAAACACCCTTCTACAAATGGTGGAATTAGTCATGGGTGGATCAGAAAGACTCCTTCAGGTCATACTTCAAACTCGTGCCGGTCCTGTCCACCTGATCAGCGCTTACGCCCCAACCCTGTACACCACACCAGGAAGTAAAAGACAAGTTTTATGACGTGGTTAGTGCTGCCATAGCGCAAATACCTGCTCACAAACAACTGTACATTCTGGGTGACTTCAATGTGAGAGTTGGAGGCGATCGTGACTCGTGGCTTTCCAGCTTAGGCCACTTCGGTGTGGGAAAAATGAATGAAAATGGTCAGCATCTTCTTGAACTTTGCACGTACCACAATCTATGCATCACAAACACATTTTTCCAAACCAAGCCACAGCACAGTGTGTCATGCAGACACCCACGCTCAGAACACTGGCATCAACTAGACATGGTCATCGCTAGACGTGATAACCTCAAAAACGTCCTTCTGACACGCAGCTATCATAGTGCTGACTGCGATACAGATCGCTCGTTAATTTGCTCCAAACTCAAGGTGATTCCCAAGAAGCTGCACCACTCTAAACCAAGTGGAAGGCCCCGCATCGACGCCAGAAAGATGGCAAACTCAGAGAGAGCTGAAAAGTTCAGAGTGACCCTCGAGGAGAATCTGCGCAGCAACCCTGAGGGTGCCGATGTGACATCCAGATGGCAGCAGCTGAGGGATACAATGTACAACACGGCCTTGTCGGTGTTTGGAAGAAGAGCTAGAAACACAAATGACTGGTTCGAAGCTAACTCCAATCAGATGATTCCAGCCATTGAAAAATAGTGCGCTGCACTCCTGGAGTACAAATGTTTGCCGAGCCAGAATACCCTGCAAGCGCTCAGAGCAGCCAGAAAAACAGTAGAGCAGATGGCCAGGTGCTGTGCCAACAACTACTGGCTCAAGCTATGCAGCAGCATCCAGACCAGTGCTGACTTTGGTAACCTCAAGAGAATGTATGAGAGCATCAAGAAGGCATTAGGACCCACCCAGAACAAGATGGCACCTTTGAAATCCAAATCTGGTGAAGTCATCACTGGCAAAGCCAAACAGATGGAGCGCTGGGTTGAACACTACTCCGAGCTGTACTCACGCGAGAACATTGTGGTCGACTCAGCCCTCGATGCCGTCGAACTCCTACCAGTAATGGACGAACTGGACCAGGAACCAACTGTGGATGAACTGAAGAAAGCCATCGACAACATCGCAGTAGGAAAGGCCCCGGGCCAGGATGGTATACCACCAGAGGTAATCAAGTGTGCCACAGACACTCTCCTGGAACCCCGACACGAGCTACTGTGCCTATGCTGGAGAGAGGGAGAGGTTCCACAGGACATGAGTGACGCTAACATCATAACCTTGTATAAGAACAAAGGAGACAGAAGCGACTGCAACAATTACCGTGGAATCTCCCTCCTAAGCATCACTGGTAAACTGTTGGCTCACGTCATCCTCGGCAGACTCCAGAAGATTGCTGAGAGGGTGTATCCTGAATCACAGTGCGGATTCCGCGCAGAGAGATCTACCGTCAACATGGTCTTCTCTCTGAGGCAGCTGCAGGAGAAATGCAGGGAGCAGAGAAAGCCACTCTATAGTGCCTTCATCGACCTAACCAAGGCCTTCGACTTGTTCAGCAGGGATGGACTGTTCAAACTGCCCCACAAGATAGGATGTCCGCCACGGTTACTCAAGATGATCCAGTCTTTCCACGAAGACATGAGAGGAACCATCCAACACGATGGCACACTACTGGATGCTTTCAGCATCAGGAGCGGCGTCAAACAAGGATGCGTCCTTGCTCCGACATTGTTCGGGATCTTCTTCGTACTCCTCCTTAAACACGCCTTTGGATCTTCAACAGAGGGCATCCTTTTACACGCAAGATCTGATGGGAAACTGTTTAATCTTGCAAGGCTGAAAGCTAAATCTAAGGTGCGGGAAGTCGTCATCAGAGAGATGCTGTTTGCAGATGACGCTGCTGTCGTGTCACACACAGAAGACCAGCTTCAGAAGCTGCTGGCTCGGTTCTCCAAAGCACGCAAGGAGTTTGGGCTCTCCATCAGCCTAAAGAAGACAAATCTACTTGCTCAGGACGCTGCTGATTCTCCATCAATCAGCATTGACAACTATACGTTAGAGGTCGTCCACGAGTTCGTTTACCTCGGGTCCACCATCACTGACACCCTGTCCTTGGAGACTGAGCTAAACAGGAGGATCGGTAAAGCAGCCACAACTCTGTCCAGACTCAGCGAGAGAGTGTGGAATAACAACAAGCTGTACACTCACACCAAAATGCAAGTCTACAGAGCCTGCATCCTCAGCACCCTCCTTTACGGCAGCGAGACTTGGACCCTATACGCCCGCCAGGAAAAGAGGCTGAACGTCTTCCACTTGTGCAGCCTCAGGCGCATCCTTTGAATATTGTGGAAGGACAGAGTGTCCAACACTACTGTCCTTGAGCAAGCTGGAATCCCAACTATGCACACCCTCCTCAGGCAGCAGCAGCTCCACTGGCTTGGCCATGTCCACAGGATGAATGATGGAAGGATCCCAAGAGACATCCTGTATGGCGAGCTAGCCTCTGGCAAAAGACCTCCCGGATGCCCCCGGCTGCGCTACAAAGATGTTTGCAAGAGAGACCTCAGGGAAGTAGACATCAATCCAGACAGCTGGGAGGAGCTGGCAGACGATCACAGCAGATGGAGTCAGGAACTATACAAGGGCCTTCAGAAGGGTGAGTTAAGGATCAGACAGCTAGCGAAGGAGAAGTGAGCCCACACAAAGCACAGCAAGGACCTGCCAGGCACCCATTACATATGCAACAGATGCAGCAAGGACTGTCACTCTCGTGTGGGTTTTCAGAATCACAGCCGATGCTGCAAATGAGGGTGCCAAACGGAAGTACGAAGAGCGTGTTCCATAGTCTACGTAGACTGAAGGATGCTACTACTACTACAATCTAAACCTTCCTTGATGCAACTTAAAACCATTATTTTGTGTCCAAGCCTCAGAGGTTAAGGAGAACAATTTTTCATCTTCTTCCTGGCAAAAAAAAACCTTTAATGAGTTTATGAATGGTAAAACACGTGCAGTTCAGGGTCTAATTTGGCCTGTAAAACCTTTATTTGTGACAATGCTCAAAACCAAAGGACCTATTCGTGACTCCAATCCTCGGATGAATTTGCAGAGCTAGCAGAAAAAATATTTTACTTGTAAACTGAACAAACTTGATACAAGATTTTCATAACTGTGATCCCATTTATTCAGTCCTTTTCTGAACAAAACCTCACTGTAATATCCTAGATGACTCATTTGTAGCTTTCTTTATTACTTCTCTTTTTCACAGATATTACACTACTTTTTTAAAAAACAGTAAGAAATAACAAATGCAATCAAGACTTGCTTGCATATTTATTGCATTCGCTACAAAGGAATCTATAAGTGTGTCATACATGAGGCTCATTCCTTACCTGTTCTGTTTCAAAGATATCCCGAAGGTGTTCAAGGCCAAGACTTTTCAGGAACTGGCTGATATTCATGTCAAGACCAGTGACTATAATGAAAGGAACAGATTGATGGATGATGTCAGCTTGTCCTCAGTTTCAAACCACAGCTGTGTTGTCCTCAGCCAAATAACCTACCTCAGCATGTACAATAGCTCAGTAAAAACTGAATATTAAACGTACATTAAAATAAACAAGCACTTAAACAGATCACAACATCTGAGTTGCAGTAAAATAGGATGGCTCTTAGAGACATACAGCTGAAAATGGGTGCATTTTTACTACACCATACTTCCAATGCTGAAGGACAGCATACACTTCAAACATTAATCAAAGGAATACATTTTAACAACTACTCCCGTATCTGCCTTTATGTTTCCCCAATCATAATTACATTCATCAGATTTTCTGTCCAGCCACAACAGCAGAAATCTGTTAACTGAGTCAACGAACCTTGCCTTTGTATTCTGAGCTAATCCAAATGGAAAGATAGAACAGTCACCCACAGAGCTGAGGCAGAAAACAGGAGAAAGAAGCAATTTACATTTAAGAGGATCAGGTATGGCAGAATTTGATGCTAAGCACCTTCCTGTTTTATTTCTGCAAAGGAACCATCCCCAGCAGAAAAATTACCTTCTCCTTCTTTTCTTTCTGTTCCTGCTGCTCCATCCCCAGCATTTGATGCTCCTCCCACTGCTAGTTCTGCCAGAGGTCCTGTAAGGTTATCTATGCTACTGGCAGCAGAGAGACAGGAAGGTGTAGATGCTGGTGAGATTAAAGAGGCACTAACTACAGTTGCTTGAGGTTTAAAACAGGTAGGCAAGGTTTCTGGAGGCATTGCATCTATCAGTAAAGCTCGGATATCATCAGCCTGAAAAACAGAAAGCACATTCAGAGATGGTTTTATTTTCATTGAAATCACCATCTGTGCATTTAATAAGGAAGGAAAAATATATTCAGCGGATAACCTTATTCCCAGCTCCCATTTAAATAAAAACCCCAACAATCCAATAACAAACTTAATCCTGTAATAGGTAATTCATTTATAAGAAAACATAAGAAAAATGCAAAAATTGCACACACTTAACAGAACATTTTAGGACCTGGTCTATTTTCTACTATGCATTGGAGAGTCTATTTAATTGTTTCCTCATGGCAGGGTGATTTTGTATATTTTAAGGCCAGAAAGGACCCTTATATTAATCTCATCAGTACTGCACAGCAAATCAGATAGTACCACCATGTAACTCCCTCTTGAATCTGGAGCACCTTTTTTAGAACATTTCTAAACACACACTTGGGCTGTGTTTCCATCAGAGAGCTTGAAACAGTACAGTTGCACCACTGTAAGCTCTCCCATGTAGCTGCTCTGAACTGACAGGAGAGAGCTCTCCCAACAGCTTAACTATGCCAGCCACCACAAGTACCAGGGGCCATGTAGGCAGGCAAGTATATCCTGCTGACATAGTGCTGCCCACACTGGTGCTTGTTGGTATAATTCATATTGCTTGGGGTGGAGAGTGTTTTTCACAATCCTGAGCACTGTAACTTATGTCAACATAGAGAACAACAAGAAGTCCTGTGGCACCTTATAGACTAAGATATTTTGATTACAAATTTTCTGATCTGTCAACCTTGATAACTATTTTTGGTTCGTGGTGACTTAAATATTGAGTCTGTTCTGGCATGGCTATGGTCTGAAGAAGTGGGCCTGTCTGACGAAAGCTCAGCACCTAATAAATTATTTTGTTAGTCATTAAAGTGCTACTGGACTGCTTTTTTTGTTTTGATAGATATTTTGGAGCATAAGCTTTTGTGGGTAAAGACCTGCTTCATCAGACGCATGAGTGTGTGTGTGTGCGCACGCGCGCATGGGGGTGGGGGAAGGAGTTCAGAGGAGTACTTAAAGAGTGGGGTCCCAGTAAAAGGGAGGACCAGAGCTGACAAGGTCTATTCAGTCAGGGTGGAAATGGCCCATTATCGGTAGTATACATCAAGAGATAACGGGCCATTTCCACCCTGACTGAACAGACCTTGTCCCAGTAAAAGGGAGGGCCAGAGCTGACAAGGACTTGCTGTCAAGTATCCGAGGGGTAGCTGTGTTAGTCTGGATCTGTAACAGCAACGAAGGGTCCTGTGGCACCTTACAGAGTAACAGGAACAGACTTAAAAGTAGCTATCCTACAGCAAAGAAATTTCAGGACCAGACTCCAAAGGGAAATTTCTGAGCTACAATTCATCTGCAAATTCGACGCCCTCAGCTCAGGCTTAAACAAAGACTGTGAACGGCTGGCTAAATACAAAAGCAGCTTTCCCTCCCTTGGTGTTCACACCTCCAGATCAACTGCTGGTAGTAAGCCTCACCCTTGCTGACTGAGCTAACCTTGTTATCCCCACCCTGGCTCTGGCTTATTTATACCTGGCCCTGCAGATTTCCAAGACCAGCATCTGATGAAGTGAGTCTGTGCTCATGAAAGCTCATGCTCAAAACTTTTCTGTTAGTCTACAAGGTGCCACAGGACCCAAGGACTTGTTGTGGTTCTCGAAGATACAGACTAACACAGCTACCTCTCTGATTATGTCAACATAGGCTGTAGGGCAGACAGAACCTTAGTCCACAGAAAAATAGGTAAAATTAAAAAGCTGAGAATGAAACTGAATTTAAAAGTTACTTTAAACCTATTTAAGCTTATGGTATCTATTCTGGAGATACCATCACTGGACCTAACCATGGTATTCACAGACTCACAGGCAAATTTTCCTGTTCCTCAGCTAACATCATATATGCCATCATGCACCAACAATGCCCGCATATCATGTATATAGGACAGACTGTAAATACTCTTCAACAAAGAATGAACAGATACAAGACAGACATCAAAAAATTCCTAACTCACAAACCTGTCAGCCAGCACTTTAATGGAGTGGGCCATTCTGTTAATGACCCGAAAGTCTGTGTTTTACTGAAAAGGAACTTTAACGATCGTTTACAGAGAGAGTGCTCAGAACTCTCATTTATATTCAAATTTGACTCATTAACACACGGTTTGAACTGGGACAGCAATTACCTGGCCCATTACAAGCACTCTATTAAATACTTTAACCAACTCTTGACTTCCTCACCCCACATCCCCCTCCCGCCGCCCCTCTCCTCTTCTGATTTGCCAGCCTTGATAACAATTTTTGGACTTCTGTGTTTTATATATTGAGTCTGTTCTGGTATGGCTATGATCTGAAGAAGTAGGTGTGTCCCACAAAAGCTCATCACCTAATAAATCATTTTGTTAGTCTTTAAAGTGCTACTGGACTGCTTTTTTGTTTTAAACCTTAACTGAGAGATGCTAGCATCTCATCCTACGTGCTCTGCATGGGCTTGCCACCAATAAGCCGTGTCTACACATGCACGCTACTTCGAAGTAGCGGCACTAACTTCGAAATAGCGCCCGTCACGGCTACACGTGTTGGGTGCTATTTCGATGTTAACATCGACGTTAAGCGGCGAGACGTCGAAGCCGCTAACCCCATGAGGGGATAGGAATAGCGCCCTACTTCGACGTTCAATGTCGAAGTAGGGACCGTGTAGTTGTTGCGCGTCCCGCAACATCGAAATTGCGGGGTCTGCCATGGCGGCCATCAGCTGAGGGGTTGAGAGACGCTCTCTCTCCAGCCCCTGCGGGGCTCTATGGTCACTGTGTGCAGCAGCCCTTAGCCCAGGGCTTCTGGCTGCTGCTGCTGCAGCTGGGGATCCATGCTGCATGCGCAGAGTCTGCAACCAGTTGTCGGCTCTGTGGATCTTGTGTTGTTTAGTGCAACTGTGTCTGGGAGGGGCCCTTTAAGGGAGCGGCTTGCTGTTGAGTCCGCCCTGTGACCCTGTCTGCAGCTGTGCCTCGCACCCTTATTTTGATGTGTGCTACTGTGGCGTGTAGACGTTCCCTCGCAGCGCCTAATTCGATGTGGTGCCGCGCAACGTCGATGTTGAACGTCGACATTGCCAGCCCTGGAGGACGTGTAGACGTTATTCGATGTCACTACATCGAAATAAGCTATTTCGATGTAGCGTTCACGTGTAGACGTAGCCATAGAGACATAAAAAAGTCCTGACTGCCCTACCCTTTCCAAATCCCAGGATGGGGAAGGCAGAGTACCAGTGGAAGTACTTAGTGTTATTCAATATACAAAGCCAATTCTTTATAACATTTTCTGATGCTTTGCAATATGAACTTACTGTTGCCAGATCTAAAGGTGTTTGACCCTCTTGATTCTTCATGGTTGGATCTGCACCATGAGCTAGTAGCAACGCACATAGCTGTGTCCTTCCTTTTTGCGCTGCTTCATGCAATGGTGTGAATGCCCATTTATCTGTTGCATTTACACAAGTGCTGTATTTAATCAAGAGTGCTGCTATATCGACATGCTGGGGGAAAAAAGGCAATAACTTTAACATGAAAGTACAGAGAAACTGCCATAGGGAACAGCAATGTAGAAGCCATGCCAGCCTGTGACATTGTTAAGCAACATTTCGTTTCTTGAATGTGGTGATAATATGGGTATTAAGAGAACCTCGCCATTTCCCCTCCCTGTATTTACACCCACCACTTGCCCGCCCAGGTCAAAGAACTTCCCCTTCAGTCAAGGACCAGAAATCATTCCCACCAACAATGGACACATGAACAGCGATGGCTATTTTTTTCTTCCTCCTCAGCTCAGCTCCACTCCGCAATTTTAAAGTTGTATGAGGCAGCACCAGGCCACATTTTGTTAGCCAAATAAGCTACATTTCTCTAAGTATGGAAGAGCTAAGGAAACCCTACCTTCTCAATTTTCACCAGGGAGTCAGTTGCGCTAGTTGTTTTGGACTGCATGTAACTCGTAGTTTAACTGTACTGTACATAAGCTATTAAGTGAGTCAGCTCCAGAATAATGAAGTTAGGTGATTTTCTTTGTTTGATGTTGTAGAAAGGGACATGGAATTTTAGATTTGCATCTTCTTTTTCCCAGAAGAATTCCTTATTCTTTCAAACCCTGATCCTGCACACACACGCTTAAAGTAAAGCACATTTGTAAGAGAGCAGGGATACCTGACTTCCCGTGCAGAAGTGTTTGTAGGACCAGAACTTTACTGAGGAAAGTGTGTATACTCCTGAACTGTTATTTTATTTCTGAAGCTCAGATACTGCTCTCAAGTCCCAGGAATAGGAAAAACATTCTAGATACTCACAAGCAGAACAAGTACCATCCTTCCACAGACTGCTACAGCTCAGCCTGACGTAGATTTTAAATATGTTTGAACAGGTTTTAAAAATATACTTTTCATATCCCACTTTGGTACTGCTTAGTCATTAATTGGCTTATGCCCAATGCTATATAAAAGCAAACAGTTAAAAGAGCTACAGAATATAATACAAGATAATTAAAAAGAAACAATATTGTTTTGTGTTCAAAGGACCACCTTTTATGCTATCAGTTATTGCATCGTAGTTATTTTCAGACACACTTTAACAAGTGCTCCCATTTGGGAACCTAAATAAGTGGTCAGATTCAGTTGCAGCTGGTGGTTGATGAACCCTTTTGAAAACCGGGCCTTTAAACATATATTTCATAATATGCCCTGTGCCCCAGCTACATGGCCCTACATATGCTAGTTGGCTTCAAGCCTCAATCATTACTACTTAAGGAAGTATGGATTGGATGAATGGACTGTAACGTGCGTAGAAAGCCAGCTAGACTGTCAGGCTCAATAGGTAATGATTAACAGCTTCATGTCTAGTTGGCAGCTGGTATAAGCAGAGTACCCCTGGGGTTCATCCTCGGGCTGGCTTTGCTCAACATCTTCATTAATGATCTGGATGACACCAAATTAGAGGGAGAGGTTAATAAGCTGGAGCATAGGGACAGGGTCCAGAGAAGCCTAGACAAAGTGGAGGACTGGACCCAAAATATCTTATGAGGTTCAACAAGGACAAGGGCAGAATCCTGTACTTAAGACCAAATAGGGGACCAACAGACTAAACCACAGTTCTTCAAAAAAGGACGTATGGATTAGAGTGCACAAGAATCTGGATATGAATAAAGAGTGTGCCCCTTTTTACCAAGAAAGCTAATGATACATTGTGCTGCATTAGCAGGAACATTGCCAGCAGATGAAGGGAAGTGATTGTTCCCCTTTATTAAGCATTGAGGAGGCCACATATGGAGTACTGTGTTCAGTTTTGGGCCCCCGACTACAAAATGGATGTGAACAATTTGGAGATAAGTATCAGAGAGGTAGCCATGTTAGTCTGTGTCTTCAAAGACAACCAGAAGTCCTGTAGCACCTTATAGACTAGGAGATATTTTGGAGCAAAAGTTTTCATGGGCAAAGACCCGCTTCATAAGATGTGTGAATGGGAGGGGAGGGGGTTTCAGAAGCGGATTTAAAGAGGGGGGTTTCAGTAAAGGGGATGGCCAGAGCTGACAAGGTCTATTCAGTCAGGGTGGAAATGACCCATTATCGGTAGTATTCATCAAGAGAGGAGAAAACAAGTCAGATCAGTCGGGGGGATATGGCCCATTGCCAGATTCTAATGTGGAGGTGTGAACATCAAGAGCAGAGAAACTGCTTTGGTAATGGGCCAACCACTCCCAGTCTCTGTTTAATCTTTGGTTGATGGAGTCAAATTTGCAAATGAATTGCAGCTCAGAGATTTCTCTCTCCATTTGATTTTGAAAATTTTTTGTTTTGGGACCGCTACTTTTAAATCTGTTACTGAGTGTCCAGGGAAACCGAAGTGTTCTCCTACAGGTTTTTGTACGTTACCATTTCCGATGTCTGATTTATGTCCATTTATTCTTTTACGTAGAGACTGTCCAGTTTGGCCAATGTAAATTACAGTTGGGCATTGCTGGCACATTATGGCGTATATTATATTAGTAGATGTGCACGTGAAAGAGCCCCTGATGGTGTGGTTGAAGTGGTTAGGTCCTGTGACATCATCACTGGTATAGATATGTGAGCAGAGTTGGCAGCGAGGTTTGTTGCAGGGATTGGTTCCAGGTTTAGAGTTACTGTGGTGTGGTCTATAGTTGCTGGTGAGGATTTGTTTAAGGTTAGCAGGATGTCTGTAGCTGAGGACAGGCCTGCCTCCCAAAGTCTATGACAGTGAAGGATCATTGTCCACGATGGGTTGCAGATCACTGATGATGCGCTGGAGAGGATTCAGCTGGGGGCTGTACATGATGGCCAGTGGCGTTCTCTTCTTTTCCTTGTGACGCCTGTCTTGTAGCAGGTGGTTTCCAGGTACCCGTCTGTCTCTGTCAATCTGTTTCCTCACTTCCTTAGGTGGGTATTGTAGTTTCAGGAAAGCTTGGTAAAGGCCTTGTAGATGTTTGTCTCTGTCTGATGGATTGGAGCAAATGAGGATGTACCTTAGTGCCTGGCTGTAAACAATGGGTTGTGTAGTGTACCCTGGATGGAAGCTGGAGGCGTGCATTTAAGCATAGTGGTCCGTGGGTTTTTGGTATAGGGTGGCATTTACGTGACCATCACTTATTTGCACAGCAGTGTCCAGGAAGTGGATCTCTTTTGTGGCTTGGTCCAGGCTAAGGTTGATGGTGGGGTGGAAAGTGTTGAAATCATGGTGGAACTCTTCAAGAACCTCCTTCCCATGGGTCCAGATGATGATGATGTCATCAGTGTAGTGCAGGTAGAAGAGGGGCACTAGGGGACAAGAGCTGAAGAAGCGTTGTTCCAGGTCAGCCATAAAAATGTTGATATACTGTGGGGTCAGGAGGGTGGCCATAGCAGTGCCACTGATTAGAAGGTATAAATTGCCCTCACATCTGAAATATTTGTGGGTGAGAACTAACTCACAAAGCAGTTTCTCTGCTCTTAACGTTCACACTTCCACATTAGAATCCAACAATGGGCCACATCCCCCCACTGATCTGACTTGTTTTCTCCTCTCGATGTATACTTCCAATAATGGGACATTTCTGTCCTGACTGAATAGACCTTGTCAGCTTTGGCCCTCCCTTTTACTGAGACACCCCTTTAAATCCTCCTCTGAAACCCCACCCCCACTCATGTATCTGGCGAAGCAGGTCTCTGCCTACGAAAGCTTACGTTCCAAAATATCTGTTAGTCTATAAGGTGCCACAGGACTTCTTGTTGCATTTGAAGACAGTCCAGTGAAAGGCACAAAAATGATTGGAGAGCTGGGACACAACTTTTGAGGACAGACTGAGGGAAACGGTCTTATTTAATCTGCAGAAGAGAAGAATGTGGGGAAGGGGGTTTGATAGCAGCCTTCAGTTACCTGAAGTGGGAGGGGTGCCAAAGAGGATGGAGCCAGGCTATTCTCAATGGTGGCACATGACAGAACCAGGAGCAATAGCTTCATGTTGCAGTCAGGGAGGTCCAGGTTGGATATTAGGAAACACTATTTTACTAAGGGGATGAGGAAGCACTGGAATGAGTTACCTAGTCTATTGGAATCTCCATCCCTAGAGGTTTTTAAGGCCAGGTTTGACAAAGCCCTGGCTGAGGTGATTTAGTTGGGGCTGGTTCTCCCAGAAGATTGCCTTTCGAAAGAGTACATCTACACACAACCAGCAAATTGAGCCTTCGACCGTAACGTGCAAACCTGGCCCGCTCTTTCAAATGGGAGCATCCACACAGCGGCGGGCGCTCTTTCGAAAGAGCAGGCCAGGAAATGCAGTGGATGGGGTCGCACGGCTTACAAGCCCTTCTGGGGGCCGCAGCTAGCCACAGCTGCTCCCTTAAAGGGTCCCCGGCCAAAACCCTCACCCTGCACACGCTGAGGGCTGCCAGGCTGTCTGCCACACAGCAGACGCCGTGCATGGAATGGAGCCACTGCGGAGACACCATGGATCCCCAGCAGCCCCCTGACAAGGACGATCCCAGTGCCGGGGTCCACTTGCTGGCCATGGTGGTCACTGTCGCCCTCTACCTCCTCTGGTGGCTCACCCCTATTGCCATGGTCATGCAGTCCCCTGGGCGATCCAGCACCTGTGGAGCTATCCCGTGAGCTCCGAGCAGTGGGAGTGGCTCGTGATGGGTGAGTGGGATGATGACCGCTGGCTCCAAAACTTCCACATGACCAAGTGGATATTTCTAGAGCTATGTCACTGGCTCGTCCATGCCCTCCAGCACCAGGACACCTGTATGAGGCAGGTGCTCTCACTCGAGAAGCAGGTCGCCATTGCAATATGGAAGCTGACCACCCTGGACAGACACTGGTCTGTGGGGGTACCAGTTTGGGGTGGACAAGGCGACCACTGGGGCCATCCTTATGGAGGTAAGACATGCTTGGGTCAGAGACCTGTCACGAGAAGGGTATGGGCTCCTGGGCAAGGGGGACCTTTGGTGACTGAGGGTGGGGGCCCTGGAGAGAACAGGGGACAGGAGTCCTGGAAGGGTCAGGAGGTGGGAGGAGGGAAAGGCACGTTGGGCATCAGCTCCAGCTTCGGCTCCTGGACAGTGCTGTGTCCTGAGGCGAAAGATGGCGCTCTTCATGACACGGGAATGAAAGAGTGCTTTTGAAATGCAGGCTGTGCTCTTTCTAAAGTACTTTATAAAGACTGTGTTTTGTGTATAGACGCTCCACAGTCTGTTTTGAAAGAGCCCCTTCTTTTGAAAGATTTTTCAAAAGTACTTACTAGTGTAGATGTAGCCTAACTGAAAAGCAAGGCTAACAAACATGCTAAATAATCTGCAATTTAGTGTCATAGTCTCCTCTACCTGGGAGTCGGTCAAGAACAGACTCCACACTGCAGCTTGAAATAGATTTCCTTCTAAATGCACTCACAAGGAAGAGTGGAATGGAATGTTTTAGAAAAGAGAAGTTACTCACCTGTAGTAACGATGGTTCTTCGAGGTGTGTCCCCATGGGTGCTCCACAATAGGTGTCGGGCTCGCCCGGCGCCGCAGATTGGAAATCTTCCAGCAGTTTCTCCTGGATCGCGCATGCGCCGGCGCGCACCGCCCCCCTGCGCACCCCCGGCTGCGTGCACGATCCGGTCCCAGCCAGTTCCTTGACCAACCGCCTCGGATGCTCCTGAAAAACACTAGACAGAGATCCGAAGCGGGGAGGATGGGCGGGTGGTGGAGCACCCACGGGGACACATCTCGAAGAACCATCGTTACTACAGGTGAGTAACTTCTTTTTCTTCTTCAAGTGGTCCCCGTGGGTGCTCCACAATAGGTGACTACCCAGCAGTAACCCAAGTAAGGAGGTGGGTAATCGGTTTATGTGCAGCTTGCCCCCGAGAGGACTGCTGTCGACAGACGGGTATCCTCTTCGAATACCCGAGGCAGGGCACAATGCTTGGCGAAGGTGTCATAGGATGACCAGGTCGCTCCTCTACAGATGTCTGTTAACGCGATGCCCTTGAAGAAGGCTGTTGACGCCACCACCGCCCTGGTGCAGTGAGCCCTGGGTGGGGCCAGCAGAGGAGTCTTTCTAACTTCGAAGCACATTTTTATGCAGGACACAATGTGCTTTGAGATTCTCCAGGAAGAGAGACCTTTTCCTTTTGGCCTGGGAGAGAGGGAGACTAGGAGCCTGTCCGTTTTCCGGAAGGACTTAGTTCTGTCTATGTAGAAGGCCAACGCCCTCCTCACATCCAGGAGATGCAGGCGTGCCTCCTTGCCGGAGCTGTGAGGCTTTGGGTAAAACGAGGGTAAAACTATTGGCTCATTAAGATTGGACTCCGAAGAGACTTTTGGAACAAAGGCTGGGTGCAGCCTTAAGGTTACCGCCTCCTTTGAGAATACTGTGCAGTGCAGCGTTGCCATCACTGCCGCGAGCTCACTCACCCTGCGGGCTGATGTAGTTGCAAGGAGGAAGGTTGTTTTTATCGTAAGGAGATGTATGGGAACTGTGGCTAATGGGTCAAAAAGGTGGACCTGATAGCGTGCTGAGCACCAAGTCCAAATTCCACGATAGTGGAAGCGGTTTCCGAGGGGGGGTACAGATCTACCAGCCCCTTCAAGAACCTGGTAACGATAGGATGGGCGAATACCGTGGGCCCTTCCTCTGTATGCCGAAAGGCTGATATAGCGGCGAGGTGGACCTTTAGCGAGGACAGAGAAAGCCCGCCTCTCTTGAGGTCCAATAAGTATTCCAGTATTACAGGTATAGGAACATCAAGGGCAGCTAACTGCTTGGCGGAACACCAGGCTGTGAATCGAGTCCATTTCTGCTTGTAAGTCCTCCTGGTGGAGGTCCTTCGGCTACATTCCAGGACTTGTTCTGTTCCCTCCACACGTGCTCTTTAAGGAGCTGAGCCATGGATTAGCCATGCTTGTAGGTGCAGACCCTGAGGGTTCGGGTGCACTATGAACCCTTGAGCCCGTGTGAGTAAGTCTGGCGCCACCGGTAGAGGGAGCGGTGGGCGGTCCGACATACGCAGAAGCAAGGGAAACCATTGCTGCCGATCCCAAGTGGGACTATGAGTATCATGCAAGCTCTCTCCCTTCTGGCTTTGTGCAAGACCTTGCAGATAAGCGCTGCAGGGGAAATGCGTAAAGTAGGGAGCCCTTCCATGAAAACATGACCAGGGACTCCTGCCCCACTCCTGCCCTGGAGCAGTACTGGTGACGCTTTTTTTTTTTTGTTGTTGTTGTTGTACTGGGTGGCAAACAGATCGATCTGGGGAAAACCCCCATGTACGAAAAATGCGCTCTAGCAGATCGGAGCGGATCTGCCATTCGTGCGTGATTGCGAAGCGCCTGCTCAGCTGATCTGCATTCACGCTGTGAGCGCCTGGCAAGTACGAGGCTTTCAACGTTATGTTATTGGCAATGCACCGATTCCACAATCAGAGTGCTTCCGCACATAGGGCACGGGATCGTGCTCCTCCTTGTCGATTGATGTAGAAACACAGTGGAGATATTGTCGGTACTGAATCCCGACTACGTTGCCATGTAGGTAATCTCGAAAATGTTTGCAGGAGCTGAACGCTGCTCTGAGCTCCAGTATGGATATGTGCAGTGTCTGTTCCGCAGGGGACCATAGCCCTTGCGTTACCTTGTCACCGCTGTGCGCTCCCCATCCCATATGGGAGGCGTCGGTAGTAAGAAAAATAGAAATTTGTGGTTGGTGAAAAGGCACCCCCACTAGCAGATTCTCGGGGTCTTCCCACCACGCCAGGGATCTGCGCACCTCTGTTGTGGGCGACACCACCCTGTGGACAGTGTGGGATGCTGGTTTGTAAACGCTCGCCAGCCAGTGCTACAGGCTTGACATGTGCAACCTGGCATTCTGTACCACAAACGTCGCTGCCGCCATGTGGCCCAGCAGCCGTAGGCACGTTAAGACTGGCACCGTGGGGCTGTATGTCATGACTTGCACCAGCGAACTGATTGTGCGGAAGCGGGCATTGGGTAGGTACACCCTTGCTGTGATAGAGTTTATGCGTGCCCCTATGAACTCTATATGCTGTGTGGGTTCGGACTTTGACTTTGCAAGGTTGATGACTAGGCCCAGTGAAGAAACGTGTCCGCTGTGACACGTATCATGCGTGAGACCTCTGCCTTCGAGGTCCCTTTTAGCAGGCAGTCACCCAGATATGGGAAAAATAAACACCCCCTGTCTGTGCAGGCAGGCTGACACCACTGCCAGGGTTTTGGCAAAGACTCTGGGGGCCGAGGAGAGGCCGAACGGAAGAACCCTGTGCTGGAAGCGCTCCTGGCCGACCGTGAAGTGGAGGAAGCGTCTGTGTGCCGGGTGGATTGTTGTATGAAAGTAAGCATCTCTTAAGTCGAGTGCTGCAACCCAGTCTCCATCGTCCAGTGCCATGAGTATCAAGGCAACTGTGATCATCTGAAAACCGTTGCTTGCGCAAGTAACGGCTGAGGCCCCGAAGATCTAAGATGGGCTTCCAGTGTCCTGTTTTCTTCCCTGGTAGGAAGTAGCATGAATAAAAACCTTCCCCTGGAATTATTCCGGCACTCTTTCCACCGCCCTTATGAACATAAGGTGAGTCACCTTGTGCTTGAGCCTCGCCTCGTGGCAGCATCCCTGAGGTGAGGCCTGGTGGGAGGCTT
Source organism: Carettochelys insculpta (assembly GCF_033958435.1). Classification (NCBI taxonomy): domain Eukaryota; kingdom Metazoa; phylum Chordata; order Testudines; family Carettochelyidae; genus Carettochelys; species Carettochelys insculpta. The sequence continues at coordinate 138,700,165 of NC_134140.1, forward strand.
CGTCGGTGGAAGCGACTGGGAGGGGATCACGTAACCCGTGGCTATGATCTCCAGCACCCATATGTCTGTGGTGATCTTTTGCCATTGGGAGTGGAACGGTCTGAGGCGATGATGGAACATGAGATGAGAGTGGCATTGAGCGAGGGTATTGATAGTGCAGCCCCCGACATACCCATCAAACTTGTTGCCTTTGGGCCTGACCCGATGGCGTACGGCTTTGTTGAGAATGTTGCCTAGGAGTTCTGTACTGTTGCCGCTATTGATAGCGCCCTTGGCTGTAGCCCCGTTGATATTGAGCACACTGTGGTTGTAAGCGTAGGGTCTTTGCTGAGGATAAAATTTTTCCCTCCTGTATGGGGGACTATAAATGCCCGAGGTTCTAAGTGTAGCACTCGAGTCCTTACTGGAGTGAGAGACTGAATCGGTTGAGTCCGCAAACAGCTTTTGTGTATCAAAGGGAAGGTCCACGATCTTAGCCTGTAGGTCCCTCGAGATACCCGACGTCTGGGGCCAGGATTCTCTATGCATGACCACTGCTGTAGCTGTTGAACGTGCCGCCGTGTCCGCCACGTCCAGGGCAATCTGGACTCCCGTCCGCGATGCTGCGTAGCCCTCTTGAACTATTGCCTTTAACACCGGCTTTTTATCTTCCGGAAGTGGATCCATGAGGGGAGTAAGTCCGGAGTAATTATCAAAATTATGGTTTGCTAGGTGTGCCCATAATTTGCCACTCTCAATAGCAGGATAGGAGAGGAATATATCTTTCTTCCAAACAGCTCTAGCTTCTTAGCTTCTTTGTCCGATCCCCCGATTTGTACTGAGAAGCCTTTGACCTCTGCTGGGACGACCCGACCCCCAAAGAATTTGGTTGTGGGTGACTGAAGAGGAACTCCATGCCCTTTGCTGGGACGAAGTATTTCTTATCCGCTCTCTTGTTCATAGGCGGAACAGAGGCCGGAGTCTGCCATATAGTAGTGGCTGGCTCCAGGTTGGCTTTGTCCAGCGGAATAGCAATTTTGGATGAAGCCGGGGGTCTCAAATTTTTCAGGAGTTTGTGATGTTTCTCCTGCACCTCTGCCATTTGAATGTCTTGCGTGAAAGCCACCCTTTTAAACAGCTCCTGAAACTGTTTAAGGTCATCAGGGGAGAAACATCCCTGGGGGCCATGGCCTCATCTGGGGAGGATGAGGAGGAACCACTAGGGTAAACCTCCCTCGAACCCTCGGGTTCCTGCGGCCGATGATACACTTGCTCGCTGGAGGATTGTGAAGGAAAGTCTCGGGGTTCTAAAATTAACTCCCCTTGAGACAACTGTGTTTCCGTCCCCGATCGGGAGTGCCCACGGGGGTACTGAGCGGCTGGGGGGGCGGGGGGGGGACCTGCCCCTGGGTGTAGGCCTGTGGTTTGTCTGTGTCCAGCATGATAAGGACGACCATGGCAGCATGGGCAAGGGTGCGGGGATGGAGACCTGGACCACTCACGGGGTGTGTACCCCCGATGTCTGGGAGAGCGAGACCTCCACGACGACACAGATAGAGGTGAAACTGGCTTGTGATAGTACTCCAGGGGATCCAATCCCAGAAATGGTGAAGGTGGCCCAAGCCATGGTGACATTGGTTGGAGGAACGGAGAAGAAGGAGTTTTTTTTTTTTTTTTGTTTCTTTTTTTCCGGATGGGCCGGTGGAGACACACACCTTCAGTGTGGTGTGTGTATCACAGGGGGAGGGCTTGGTGCTAACAGCAGCGCAGCCCTGTCCAGAGATGGACTGCGGTGCCGTGTTTTTGATGTTGCCTTGCCCCTCCACTGCGGGGCCGGCACCGCCCCCTCCCGTGCCGGGGATCTCGGCCCCGCTGTCAGCGCCGCACTCGGCACCATCAGCTGCGGTGCCGCGCGGGTATCCCCCTCCGGTGCCTGCAGGCTCCGTGCCTGGCGCCCCTGCACCGCTGGTGCTGCGGGGGTCTGTGCCGCCTGTGGCGGTGCCGCCGGTTCCGGTGCTTGCCTGGCTGACACTCTAGGCGCCGTGCATGCTGGGTGTTGTATAACTGGAGGCTCAGCCTCTGCCACGTGCGCTGCCGCACGGCCGCTTACCTGAGTATGCGGCTGGTGGCTGTGTGCTCCACTCGTTCTGCTCGCTGCAAACGCACAGCAAGGATCGAGCCAGGGAGAGTTTCCTCCATTTCTGCACTGAGGAGGTCAGAGAAAAACTGCCCTCCTCTTATGCAACCCACCGGGCCGTTCTGGGTGAGGCTTCTCCGGCAAGTCCGGCTGGAGAGCCTTATCAACAAGAGCATTTTACGCCTCATCGCTCTGTCCTTCCTGGCCCTGGCTGTGAGCTTAGCTCAGTGAGAACACTTCTGGGTAGCCTGTGATTCCCCCAGGCATCGGATGCATTCGTTATGCCCCACGGAGGCCGGCATAACTTCACGGCATGACTCCCGCTTTGTAAAACCTGAAGAGGCCATTGTGGTGAGTCCTTTATTGTTAATAGGGTACTTAGCACTTAATCCGTGCCTTTCCACCCCAAATAGTGATCACCGGCCTGCGGCAGCGGGTGGCCTAAATGGCCTTCACGTCCGCTCTTCTCTTTTTCCTTTTTTTTTTGTTTAATAACCGAAAACTACAAATTACACGTGGAAAAAAACCACTAAGTAATCTGACTCTGGCCTTAGCCTGAGTGGATTCCGTCTGCAGCCAATGGCGGTTGAGAAGGAACTGGCGGGGACCGGATCGTGCACGTGGCCGGGGGCGTGCAGGGGGGCGGCGCGCGCCGGCGCATGCATGATCCAGGAGAAACTGCTGGAAGATTTCCGATCTGCGGCGCCGGGCAAGCCCAACACCTATTGTGGAGCACCCACGGGGATCACTCGAAGAAGAACAGGTCCATTTTACAGCTGTGCAGATATTAAGATGTGCGATTCTCTGTATGCCAGTGATGCTTTGTGAGGTGGGAAGGGAAATCACTAACAGACTACTCAGCCTAATCATGCTGCTCCACAATAAACCTGGACTTGATCCACAGACACTACCCTCTCTTCCTTTCCCACTGAAACTCTTCCTTTTCATCTAAATCTTGGCCTATTTCTACAACTGAAGGAGAGATTTCTCCTTAAAACCCAGTGGTGTCAAACATTAAGCCAACTTGCTACAAATGTTTGTGTGATTGTAACAGCTACTGTTTCAATGGTATTCCAACACTGCTGTAAGTGACCCTTTACAGTACAGTAGCAACTGCATCCCCCCTCCTAGTCAAATTGTAGGGTGGCTTTTTGTTTTTTTTATGGAAGTCACCGAGACCTTGGGAGCATGCTATAGTAGTGACTTGGGCCAATAATTCTCTCACGGCTACAACACCAAACTTCGTTCAAGACGGCAGAGTCTGATAATTTGCTTTTGATGCAACCATTTGAAAGACTTCTCCCATGTTGTGTACTAAAAATATTACAAAGTTACTAGAAGCTTAGCACTGTAAATCACAAGTGCAAATCCTTTACTCACTCCATAGGATGCTGCATTATGCAAGGGAATTAGTCCTCCTTTGTCTTGAGCATTAACATCAGCACCATGCTCTAGAAGGTATTCAGCTACTTCCAGGTTGTTATAGCCAGCTATGAAAAGAGATGAGAAAAGAAAGCATCAGTAGAACTCACAGAAAAACTGGAAAGGTGTGAAACCAAAAACTAGTTGATTTTTAGAATTCAAAAGCAGCTCTTCAGCAAGGTATTGTTTTTCTGTAACAAGTCTAGACAGCTGGCACTGTAACTGAGGCAACTTGCTGTGAAACTATTACTATGTCAGTTCCTTATAACATGCTCTGTTTTTTGTTGGTTATGTTACATAAAGATGATAAGAGATGTTAGAAGCTCTGGTAAATTACTTACCTGCGAGATGTAATGGTGTTGAATTTCTTCCTTGGGTGTCTCTGCAATTGATATTGTCTGGTGTACACAGCTTCTGCACTCTTGCCAGACAACCCTTTTTGGCAGCATCCAGTAAGGCAGCATCTCCCCGCAGCAGGTCCTGTATATCCGTGTCTCCTTCTTTCACCAGGTCTAAAGGAGTGTTACCATCTCTGTTCTTTTTTGTTGGATCTGCTCCATGCTACAAACCATAGCTTTAAGTTATTGTCGCAAAGAAAGGAGTACAGAATCAAAGAACACTAGAACTGGAACAGACCTCGAGAGGTCATCGAGTCCAGTTCCCTGCCCCCTCAGCAGGACCGGGGTCTGTCTAACCTGCTCTTAAAAATCTCCAGTGATGGAGATTCCACAACCTCCTCAGGTAATTTATTCCAGTGTTTAGCCACCCTGACAGTTAGGAAGTTTTTCCTAAACTCTAACTTAAACTTCCCTGGTTGCAGTTTAAGACCATTGCTCCTTGTTCTATCCTCAGAGGCCAAGGAGAACAATTTTTCTCCCTCCTCCTTGTAACCCTCTTTGAGATGCTTGAAAACTGCTATCATGTCCCTTTTAAGTCTTCTCTTTTCTAAACTAAACAACACCAGTTCTTTCAGTCTTCCCTCATAGCTCTTGTTCTCTAGACCTTTAATCATTTTTGTTCCTCTTCTCTGGGTCTTCTCCAATTTCTCCACATCTTTCTTGAAATGTGGTGCCCAGTAGTGCACACAATACTCCAACTGAGGTCTAATCAGCGCTGAGTAGAGGGGAAGAATGACTTCTCGTGTCTTTCTCACGACATTCTGTTAATGCATCGCAGAATCATGTTTGCTTTTTTTTTTTTTTTTTTTTTTTTTTGCAGCATCACTGTTGACTCATATTTAGCTTGTGGTCCACTATAACCCCTAAATCCCCTTCCACAGGATCCCTTCCTAGACACTCACTTCCCGTTCTATACGTACGAAGCTGATTAGTCCTTTCTAAGGGGAGTACTTTGCATTTGTCTTTATTAAACTTCATCCTGTTTACCTCAGAGCATTTCTCCAATTTGTCCAAATAATTTTGAATTATGACCCTATCCTTCAAAGCAGTTGTAACTCCTCCCAGCTAGGTGTCACCTGCAAACTTAATAAGCGTACTCTCTATGCCAATTCCTAAATTGTTGAAAATATTGAATAGAACCAGTCCCAAAACACATCCCTGTGGAACACCACTTGTTATGCTTTTCCAGCATGACTGTGAACCATTAATAACTACTCTCTGAGAACGGTTATCCAGCCAGTTATGCACCTACCTTCCATTGGCCCAACTGAAGTTGTATTTGCTTAGTTTATTGATAAGAAGATCATGCGAGACCATGTAAAATAGCTTACTAAAGTCTAGGTGTACCACATCCACCACTTCTCCCTGGTCCACAAGACTTGTTGCCCTGTCAAAGAAAGCTATCAGATTCGTGTGGCATGATTTGTTCTTTACAAATAATATATAGGTATGTCAGTTCATGGACTGAATTCTGCAGCACAGCTCTGGGAGTGCTCTCAAAGCTAGTGAGATTTTTGGCAAGCCATTTTCAGGAATTAACAACCATGTACTTTAGTGGATACCAACTGTACAGAATACACATTATGAAAGCTAAACTCAAACAATTCATCCACAGAGTAACCTTACAGGTCTGAAGAACCTTCTCTATACCAGAGGATTATCATGCTGTGAACATAATCTGCACTAATAACGCCTTGCATCCACACACTACCCAGTCTACCATGGTTCAAAAGTTTTGCAACTGCATCATTGTTGGAGACTCTTGATTCAAGCAATTGCCTTCAGCATTTATGCTGCATGTGTCTTTTAACAGTTGCAGTGTTAGTGTAATCTAAAAGCACCAGCACTGTAACAGCACTATTGTACAACATTCCTGTAACCCCTTGGACAACCAGCTCTGTCGGTTGTGCATGTTTTCTCCTATACTCTGATAATTTAGTTTTGAACTGCTGGAGCTTCTGTGCATTGTGCTTTGTAAGCAGCTGTACTGAACCATAAAGGCTTTTAAAATTTAAGAATATATTTTTATCCAACACAAAACGTTGATCTATGCAATCTGCATTTAAAAGGCTTTGGTACTGATCCTGCAACTGAGGATTACAAGTCCCATAAAGCTGTGCCTCTGGGCCCCTTTGAATAGGTAGATAGTGTGCTGACCCTAGAAGGGAAGGAGGTGTACTGAATACTGAGGCATTGCAGTGAAGCACTCAGAGAAGGATGGCCTGTAGAGATGCATTGCATCACCGCTAATGACGACAATTTAATTTCAGCAAAGCTGAGATTCAGGAGAGGAATGTGAATTGATATCAGGGAATGTTTTTACCAGAAGTTAAAGTTAACACCTTACATTACTTTCTCCCCTGCCCCTCTTTGTTACATACAATCGCATCTGCGCCGCTCTTACTGAAAGAGACCGAGAAATTCAAGATCTCTACCAAGCATTCAATAATAGAACACCACTTGTCATTACCTATAACTCCCAGCTCAAACCCCTGCAATGCATTATTAAAAGCGTACAAGCTAGCTCAAACCCCTGCAATGCATTATTAAAAATGTACAACCTATTCTAGATCATTATGCTACACTGAGGAAGGCCCTAGGTGACAGGCCTGTTCTTCTCCCATAGACAACCTCCTAACTTAAGGAAGAGTCTCAGTAGCAATCACAGGTTACACCATGGTAGTATTAATCCTGGCACTTTTCCTTGCAACAAACCCCACTGCCAACTTTGTCCACATATTTATTCTGGGGATACTATCACTGGATCTAACCATGTTAATTACAAGATCAGGGGCTCATTCTCCTGTACCTTGACCAATATTATATATGCCATCATGTGCCAGCAAGGCCCCTCTACAATATACACTAGACAAACCAGGCAAACACTTTGCCAAAGAATGAATGGACACAGAGCAGACATTAGGAATCTCAATACACATACGCCTGTCAGTGAGCATTTCAATGAATTGGGCCATTCTGTTGAAGACCTGAGAACATGTGTCCTACAACAAAGAGACTTTAAAAGCAGATTACATAAGGAGATTTGTGAACTGGGGTTCATACTCAAATTCAACACATTAACACACTTGATATGAACAGGGACAGCAATTATCTCATGCACTACAAGGATTGATTCCCTTCCTTTGATGTTTGTAATTATCTCAGGCAAGATATTTAACATTCCCCCTCCCCTCACTCCCCTCCTTCAGTTCTATTTATTTTATTTGTCAGTTTTTATGACAATTTTTTGGACCTCTGTGCTATATAACTGAGTCTGCTCTGAAAATTCTATAGATCTAAAGAAGTGGGTCTGTCCCATGAAATGTCATCACCTAATAAATCATTTTATTAGTCTTTAAAGTGCTACATGACTGTTTTGTTTTGTTAGAATACAGATTAACAGGACTAGCTCTCTGTTACTAATTGTGCAATGTTATGATCCAAACAACGAAGCAGCTGAGGAATGTAAAACAGACTTCTATGAGAAACTATGAAGTGTGGTGAACCAGAAAGCAAAGAAGAATATGCTGATTTTGATGGGCGACTTCAATGCGAAAATTGGAAGCATAAATACAAGAAAAGAAAAGACCATGGGAAAAGAAGGCCTACGCAACATGAATGAAAATGGAGAGCATTTCAGTGACTTTTGCTCCTTCAATGGATTAGTGACAGGTGGTAGTGTATTTCCACATAAAAGGATCTATGAGGTCACTTGGGTTTCACTGGACCACCAGTCAGAAAACCAGATTGATCATATCTGTATCAGGAGTCCTTTCAGAGAATTGATGTAGGACGTCCATGCTAGAAGAGGAGAAGATGTAGGTTCAGACCACCATTTGGTCATGGTAAAATTCAGGTTCAAGCTCAAGAGATACATCACAAAAGCAATCAGGCTGGGATTGAGATTCAACATGGAGCAGCTGAAGGATTTAGAGACACGAGCCAGTTTCCAAGTGGAGCTGTCCAACAGATATACACTTCTGGCAAACCTCTTCCCGAAAGATGCTACAGCGGAACAAATTTGGGAACACACCAAAACAGCCTGGAAAGAAACCTGCGATAAGACACTGGGAAAGAGGACAAGGCGTCACAAAGAATGGATCCCACAATAAGCTCTGAAAAAACAAAAGGACAGAAAAGCAGCAGTCAACAATAGCAGCCAAGGTGGAAACTCAGACACTGTATTCAGAAGCCAACAAAGAAGTTAAAAAGGCTATAACATGGGAAAAGAAGAACTCTGTGGAAAAACCTGCACAACAAACTGAACAAGCTGCAGGAAAGAGAAACCTGAAAGATCTCTATAACATCACATGGAAGCTAGCCAGGTCATGGCATACAGTGGATCAGCCAGTACAGGATAAGGAGATGTAGCCAACCGGGCTCGGGTTCCCCAGAAACAAGGCTGCACCCAGAAGGCGAGTGCTATATTTAGTTTATTGAAAGCGCGTGACACCCGCGACGGGAGCCCTGGAGACGCCACAGTCACCAGTGGGGGAAAACCGCGAGTGCTATATTTAGTTTATTGAAAGCGCGTGACACCCGCGACGGGAGCCCTGGAGACGCCACAGTCACCAGTGGGGGAAAACCCGATGCGTCGGAGCTTCGCTCGGGGAGAGGCTCTGTAACAGGCCTCCTAACACCAGCTGATAAAGCTGAACTCATTAACATAAGATTGCCTAAAATTGCCTATGCATTTCTTATCACTATCTCTTGTGGCCTACTGCCAGCGTAGCCTTGAAGTCTTGGCAAGCGTGCCTTGTTCTGCAGTAGTTCCCATGGCAGTTATTTTGCAGCTTTTCACCTTGCACAGACTGGTCTGTTTAGATTCTCCTGAGGCTTCACAGAGGGATCGGACTGCACTCTTGACCGTTACAATTCCTACAGGAGAGGAATGTGCTAACGAACCCAAGTGAACACCTCCGTAGATGAAACAAACACTTTGAAGAGCTACTGAACCGCCCTGCCCACATGGAACCTCCCGAGTTACCACCTGCAAATATACCACTGCAAATTAACAGCAGCAGACCTACAACAGAAGAAATCAGAAAAGTGGAAAAGCGCCTGGTCCAGACAACATCCCTGCAGAAGCAATTAAGGCAGGTAGTGAGACATCAGCCAACAGGATGTATGATGTATTTGGGAAAATTTGGGACACTGAAGAGATCCCACCAGACTGAAAAGATGGCTACCTTATCAAGCTTCCAAAGAAAGGCAACCTGAAGGAATGCAAGAACTGGAGGGGTATCACATTACTGTCTGTTCTAGGAAAAGTGTTCAACAGGATTATCTTGAAGAGAATGAAGACAGAAATTCATAAGACCGCTCAGGGAACAGGCCAGTTTCTGAAGTGAGAGATCCTGTCCTCACCAAATAGCAACTCCCAGAGTGATCACAAAACAATTGCTTGAGTGGAACTCCCTCCTATATATGACCTTCACAGACTTTGAAGAAGCCTTTGACTGTGTTGATAGAGACACTTTGTGGAAACTGCTGTAACACCATGGCATCCCACCCAAAATTATTAACTTGATTTGTTCAATGTACAAACCCTCAACATGGCAAGCTGTTTGTAACAGTGTCCCGACAGAATCCTTCAGTATATTCTCAGGAGTACAAAAAGGGTGCCTATTGTCACCTTTCCTATTCTTGATCACAATGGACTGGATTATGAACAGGACAAAAGATGGCCATCAATGAGGCATTCAGTGGACACTTTTCAAATAGCTAGAAGACATTGATTTTTCTGATGATGTTACCCTCCTTTCACACCGACATGAAAACATAGAAGAAAGGGTAACAACACTAGACAAAACTGCAACAATGGCTGGACTGAGCATTAACAAGGGCAAGACCAAGGGTAAGACCAAGACAATGAGGATCAACCAGTCCAACACCACCACCATCACACTCAGAGGGGACGACCTGGAAGATGTGGAGCAGTTCACTTACTTGGGGAGTATTATGGGCATAGACTGAGGAACAGATAAGAATACCAGTGCCAGGACGGGGAAAGCAACAGCTGCATTCTAGACTCTCCATCCCATATTGAGTTCAGAAAGAATATTGAGAAGATGAAACTGCGGCTCTTCAACACAAATATGAAGAGTGTGCTCTTGTATGGATGCAAGAACTGGTGTACTAAAGTCTTCAAATCACAAGCTACAGACATTCATAAACAGATGCCTGAGGTACATCCTTCACATCAAATGGCAAGACTTTGTCACAAATGAGGGGTTTTGGAACACAGCAGAAGAACCAATTGACAATGAAATCAAAAGACGAAGTGGGAATGGCTGGGCCACACTCAGAAAACCATCATCCAGCATAGTCTGTCAAGCCCTCACATGGAACCTGCAAGGAAAATGCAAAAGACGACGACCACGGACAATGTGGAGAAGGTCTACAGAGACTGAACGGCAACAACTGAGGTACTCCTGGAGTCAGCTAGCAGTTTCATCCCGAGACAGAGTGAAGTGGAGACTTGTGGACGAATTATGCTCTACTCAGAGAAAAAGGGTTAAGTAGAAGTAGTAGTAGAACATGTTCAGAAAGAAACTTCAAAAGTGTTCACCTTCAACATAGAAACCTCCAGGTATCTCAGTAAAATTTAAGATGAATATGAATTTAAATTAACTCACTGAAAAACAATAAAACAATCTTTGTTTCAGATCTTTAATGAACGCACATTGAAAAATACACCTGGTAATTGTAAATGACCTACTTTTAAAAGAAGCTTGCAGATTTCGTATTTTCCCTTTGCTGCTGCTTCATGCAGAGGCGTGAATTTCCACAGGTCTGCTACATTGACAGAGGCCCCATGCCTCACTAATAGCTCAGCCACTTCGTAGTGTCCATAAGAACACGCATTATGCAGAGGTACTAAGCCACTAATTAAAGAGAAAAACACTATTAGTTACCAAAAGTTAAATTCAAATACAAGTTTACAAAGTTCCAGTGGATAAAACTGTCTTTTCTTCCTCTCTGAGGCTACCAGCATCTTTTAATATCCCCCATTTCACAGCTTTAGAGGCCCTGCTATTGAGGTTACTATGAAATGAACATTGCTTTTCCAGGGAGCAAATACAAACAGTTCTTCAGCTCCCGCCAATGATGTTCCTAACTGATGATGTTCAACCAATTGTCATTACTGGTCATTGCTATCAACAGGCCATATCAACACTGCTAACAATATTGCATATGTTGCAAGAATCACTGTTGTAATGCCAACTTTAGATACTCGAGTGTAAATTTCCAAAAATAGTTTTAGAGGGTGGCTAAAATCCCATCTGATACGTTAAGTTTGGGTCCTACATCTGTAATATCCTGGGGGAAGATGAGGGGAGGGGAGTGTTAAGAATAAATGTACTCAATTCCATATGGAAGGAGCTTGAAACTTTAGGACATTTAGGCCATGAATCTTACCATCCTCCTGCTCAGTTTTTGCTTCATTGTTGGTGATTTATATTAATACAGAAAATTAACTTTTTAAAAAATGAGTTTGTTTCTTCTAACTATTGTGACAATCTTCATCCTTTTGTATTAAACTACTTGGGAAGCTACAAATAATAAAGACATTGTGTAATATTTCTGGCTTTTCCAGACAGTTTGATTTAAAAGGGAGAAATGTGTCATAACAGTTCTAGCAACCAGTAGTCAACTTTTTAGAAGTTAACTTTTTGTATTAAGATAAACCACCCATTAAGATGAGAAAAATGTGCAGAAGTCACCCTGGCTATTTCACATCATATAGCTAAAAAGCCAGTTTTAGACCTTCAGAAATATTTCAAAAACACTGTTTAGCAGAATGAACAAAACAAAAAAGGGAATAGAGAAGAAAAAGCTGCAGGGAGTACAGAAGTACTACTATCCCAACTATAATACTATCATCTAATCTTTTGGTATCAGTACAACAAGAAAGCTAAATATTACTTAGAAGACCGTTAATGCTCTCCCACAATGACTATGAGAACATTGGTTAAGCAGAAATAGTACTGAAAAGTTACCCTTTGTCTTTGGCATGCACATCGGCTCCATGGTGCAACAGATACTCTACCACAGACACACGGTTATAACCTGCGGCAAAGTGCAGTGGTGTTGAATGACGTCCCTCCAAATCTCTACAATTCACATTCTGAGGGCTGCAAAGCTGCTGTTAAGATAAAAGAGAAACCAACAAGTTTACTATAGAACTTGATCACAGTTAGAGGCTGGCTTGTGTTTTCACCTAATTTTTTCCCTTAATTAAAATCTGAAAAGTAACTACAAATTTCTGTTCTGAGAGTTGGCCGTTTTATGAACTTGAACAGGGGCACTGACTCATGTTTCATGGCTTCCATCTGACAAATTTTCCTTTTATTAAGGCAGTATATTTTGAGTTCAGCTCCTCAAGTCCACAAATTAGAATACTGATAAACAGAATCTATCTATATGGATCACAAGAGAAGGCAGGTAGGTATAATGCCCATTTTTCAGGTGGGGAAGCCGGTCTGTGGTGTCCAGTTCTGAAGGAGTGGGGTTGTCAAATGAGACTATCTTCAGGACATTTTTGGCCATGGTCCTCCACCACAGTGAGGTAAATGAGGTAAGAATTGCTGGGGGAACAATGATGACTTTTTCCAGATAATCCCAGTAGGGGGAATGGGTGAAACCTAGCTATTGCTGGGGCAGATTGCACGCAGAGCCTGGTGTGGTGCACTGCATATATGCATGCTGCCATGTGGCCCAACAGGCACAGGCAGACCATGGCTGTCATCAGGAGAAATATGGATACCTCCACAGTAAGGCTCAACAAGGCCTGAAACCTGTGCAATGGCAGGAAAGCTCTGACAATGGCCAAGTCTAGGATCACTCCGATAAAGTTTATCCTTTGCATAGAGATTAACATGGACACTACAGCATTTATGAGGCTTGCAAGAGGTCAGTACCTCCTTAATGTCCCATCAGACCTTAGGATCTAGAAAGGCCTTTGATGAGCCAGTCACTGAGGTATGGATATATTTGTGCCCCTCTGTGTCTCTGGTAAGCAGTGATCACTGCTGTGCTCTTGATCAACACTCTTAGTGCTGTCACTAAGCTGAAAGGCAACACTGCTAACTGGAAATGGCCAGGGCCCACTGTAAACTGGAGGAAGCCTGTGTGTTTTGGGAAGATCACCTGGCATCCAGAGTAGCCCACTTCCCAAGAGGAACCTGAGGTAATCACTGCCCACAGAAGATCAAAACAGCAGCAGCAGTCTTCAGAGCAGTCTTGTGACCCACAGCCAGGTGAGATGAAGGATCGATGCTGCTCCTTTTGTCAGCGGGCACATGCTTCTGCAGGTCTAAGCCCAGGCACTAGTGAACTATGCTCTGATTCACGCTGTGAGAACCTCCTTCCAGTGAAACCTGCCTGGTGTAGTGATGCTGGCTGGTGTCTGACTCCCCGATGGAGGAGTTGAGCCACGCAACGCAGGCCAGGGGTCTTCTCCAGCCCTTCCCTTTCACTTACGGGAGATGAGAGATCATCCCCTCATAAGCTTCTTAGTCTTTTTCAAGAGTGCTGGGAAGGGAGACTGGTGCTGGTTGGAAGATGGTGTCAGTGGGGTACTCACACTAATAATCCTGTTGTGCTCAGGGCAAAGATGAATCTTTGCTCTGGCGCTGGAGTTAATGGTGACTTCATCAAGAGATGCCATGAGATGACGGTCCCTCTCCCTTTTTGTCCTGCTTATAAACAACTTACATATTTGACATCTGTTGCAAATGTGTCCTTCTTCCAGACAGTGAAGGCAGCTGATGTGAAAATCGCAGATGGGCCTGGGATGCCTACAGCAGCCACATAATTTAAAGCCTGTTCAGGATCAACTGCTAACCCTGACTACTAAGGGATAACTATAACTCTGTTACAGGGAAAAAGGCTGTTAGACAAAATTATGAACAACACTAACACAGAGCAGCAGAACATACCAGCAGTATCCTGGGTAGCAATAAGAAACAGAGTTGGGGGGGTGCACAACACCCCAATACACCAAGTCATGGAATCACCACTCCAGGGTCACCAGAGCACGTACACTGCTGAGGGAAAACTTCCAACCAGTGGGGGTGTGTGGGGAGCACACACAACACCTCTACTGTGCAACAGACATAAGCAGTCAAAGAACTTATCTTTAATGAATTTTACTGTGTTGATTTCAGACCAATTAGTTAATTGTTAAAGTAATTCTGAATTTTAAATTCTCCATAATGCTGACAACCCACCTTCATGTCATCAGCAGATTTTATAAGCCATATTCTGCACTCCACTATCCAAGTCATTAATGAAAATACTGAATAATACCAGATCCAGGACTGACCGTGGAGTACCCCACTAAATACATCCTTTCACTCTGACAGCAACACATTTACAACTACATTTTGAGTACCATCTTTCAATCAGTTGTGCACCCACTTCAGAGTAATTTAATCTAGACCATATTTTCATCATTTGTTTATAATAATATCACATGTACTGAAGCCCTACTAAAATTAAGATATACCCTATTGATTGGTTCCTTCCATCTACTAAGCCAGCTACCCCATCAAAAAAGGAAATTAACTTGCTTTAACATGATTTGTTCTTGACAAATCCAGGCTGTTTGTTTCTTATAACCCTATTATCTTCTATCTCAGGGATTTCCAACCTACGGGTAGGGACCTCAACATGGGTCGCCATTAGATTTTCTATGGGTCACCAGCTGGGCAGCTCCAAGCTGCATGTGGCTCTTTAAGGAATTATTTGTGGCTCCTGCTGCTGCTCACTCGTCCAGCTCTCAGTCACTGCCCTGCCATGCTGAAACGGAACTCAGTTTAAGTGGTTTAATGGCTGGCAGATGGGATCTGGCCATTAAACCAGTTAAATTCACAGAATCACAGAATTATAGGGCTGGAAGGGACCTCAGGAGGTCATCTAGTCCAGCCCCCTGCTTCAAGCAGGATCAACCCACACTAAGTCATCCCAGCCAGGACCTTGCCCAGCTGGGACTTAAAAACCTCAAGGGATGGAGAATCTACCACCTCTCTAGGCAACGCATTCCAATACTTCAACCACCCGCCTGGTGAAGTAGTTTTTCCTAATATCTAACCTACACCTCTCCCTCTTCAACTTCAGACTATTACTCCTTGTTCTGCCATCTGACACTACTGAGAACAGTTTCTCACCCTCCTCTTTAGAGCTCCACTTCAGGAAGTTGAAAGCTGCTATTAAATCACCTCTAAGTCTTCTCTTCTGTTAACTAAACAAGCCCAAATCCCTCAGCCTATCCTCATAGGTCTTGTGCTCCAGCCCCTTAATCATTCTTGTTGCCCTCCGCTGAACCTGCTCTAGCAAATCCACATCCTTTTTATACTGGGGGGCTCAAAACTAGACACAATATTCCAGATGTGGCCTCACCAGTGGCGAATAAAGAGGAATAACTACTTCTCTAGATCTGCTCAAAATGCTCCTCCTAATGCACCCTAGTATGCCGTTAGCCTTCTCGGCTACAAGGGTACACTGTTTACTCATATCCAGCCTTTCATCCACCATAACCCCTAGGTCCCTTTCCATCGTACTGCTTCTGAGCCAGTCGGTCCCCAGCCTGTAACAATGTTTGGGATTCTTCCGCCCCAGATGCAGGACTCTGCACTTCTCCTTGTTGAACTGCATCAGATTTCTTTTGGCCCAGTCCTCCAATTTATCCAGGTCACTCTGCATTCTCTCTCTACCCTCCAATGTATCTACCTCTCCCCCTAGTTTTGTGTGATCTGCAAGTTGAAATTGAGTCCCATTTCAGCATGGCAGGGCAGGGAACTGCCCGCACTGCAGGTGTGGAAAGGGAGTAAGAAAGGTAGCGCCGCAGAGGAGGCAGCAGCGGCCTGGCGAAGGAGCAGCAGCAGCAACAGTGTGCAGTGCTAGAGTGAGGTAGGTGGAGGGGGTGGTTTGGGGCTGAGAGAGGTTTAAGCATGCATTTTTCACAGGGGAGAACCTCCTCCCCCCTGCCCCGTTTTGAACTGCCTTGGGACACAAAGTCTAACTGAATTTTCAAAATGGGTTCCTGTTTTGAAAAGGTTGGGAACCACAGCTTTAGCTATTTACAAATGTTCCAGTGTTTTTCCTCATATCAAAGTAATACTGACTGATCTGTAAATTTTCCAGCTCACCTTTGTTCTCCCTTTCTTAAAAGCAGGTTCTATTGTTTGCCCTTCTCCAACTCTCTAGAACTTCTTCCATCCTCTAACGGCTCTCAAAGATAATCACTAACAATTCCAAGGTTGCTTCAGCAAGTTCCTTAAGTATCCTAGAATGAATTTCAGCAAGCCTTGCAGACTTGAAAACATCTGATCTATTTAAATGTTCTTTAACCTATCTTCCCCCATTTTTGACAGGTGTTTCTTCACCTTGTTCATTTTAATTGTGTTGAGTATCTGGTCACCATTAACCTTGTCAGTGAAAGCTGAAGCACAACAAGCATTAAGCAGCTCAGCCTTTCTGATGTCATCAATTATTAGTTCTCCTTCACTAAGTAGAGGACCTATACTTGCCCCTAACATGTTTAACAAATCTTTTATTGCCTTTTATGTCCCTTGCCAGATGTAACCAATTGTGTGCCTTAGCATTCTTGATTTTGTCCCTAATTGCTTAAGCTATTAAGTTGTATTCCGCCATAGCAATCAATCAATCTATTTTCACAGTCTTTATAGGATTTTGGTGGGGGGTCATTCCACTTCCTCCTAGCAGAGGTCTTTCATGGTAATACTTTGCATCATGTAAGTATCACCTAGACAAACCTACCTTCACAGTTTCCAAGTCTCCAGCTTTGGATGCTTCTAACAGTCGATAGTCTACATCAGAAGTGCGCACAGGTGTATTTTCTATAGAAACAAAAGAAACTTTGCTAGGTATTTTGGCATAGGGCTAAACAATTACAATACTACTATGCTGTCCTAAGCCCTGTATTATTTCTATTATTTTCTAAATTATTCAAGGAGACTACAGACACAATTTTTAAAGTGCTTAAGCAACTTCGAGTTGAAGTCCAAGGCTCAGAATCACTTAGGCAATAAGAAGCAGAGTTGCTGACTTCAAATGCTGAAATAGGATTGTACAGGTTTTTTACTCCTGAGCATACTAGAAGGCCAACACAGCAAAAAGCAGGAGCTGGAGTCTAGAATCTGGCCATGAGAAATGGCTGTCCAGGGTGCACTCAGACTTGCCAGGTATGACTTGCTGATAATGTAAAAATTGTGCACAGTTATATTAATTTAGAAGGAATAAATGGGCCAAAGGTGTTACCACAACTAAGTTATGGTCTATTAATAAACAGTTTTGAACAAAGTCTGGGGTTTGGTGTACAGACTCTTGAGCTTGCTTAGCATCATGGCAAATATACTATTAAAAACCTTTAAAATCTTTTATTATAGATATAGAAGAGGAGAAAGTTAAAACCTTTGATATGTAAAGTATTAAATAAGGCTCTAATTTTAACATTATTTTTCTTTATCTTTAGTTGAATAGAGTTTAAAAAGAAAAACTCCTTGTTTGAGAGTCTCTTAGCTGGTACCAAAGAGAACTTATTTTTTGGAAAAAAGATGTTAGTTGACGTGGGCTTGAGATGTTTTTATTGCTGTTGCTCGTGTTCCTTCCTTTCCAATACCATTGGGGATGAAATCTCTCTCTCTCTCTCTTCCAGTTGTAGTCTGGTCAGGGAATTTTTTAAAATTAGGATAAGACAGACCCAGGGCCCCAGGAAACAGAGGGAGTAGAAGTTTGCTTTTGTAGGCTCCATTTATTTGGTCAAATGTGCTTGCTTTTTAAGTATCTTTTCCACAAAATTATGTTTTTTAAGGACGGAAAAAGTGAGGGATAGGTGGGAGGTTACATCCCAACGTTATTTTACTTGCCAGTTGGGCCTAATATCTAACATGCCAATTTTGGCTCACCAAGTTCTGTTTCTATATATTTTGTATTTAACAACTATAATCTGACCACATTTTAAAATCATATTAATTTAAACCTTTTGTTTAGACTAACAGTTATTTTCTATTCCTTTCCTACTTTGCCCATCAACATTTGCTATTATAGGTTACTACAAATTTTATGAATACTACATAATTTACAGTTAAGCTTACACTCTGGATAAACTGGTAGGCCCTAGTGTCACAACAGCGTCAACTGCCAAACTGAAAAATCTCTCTGCCTCTAATATTTACTAGATCTGGCTTTAAAAAATGGAATGGGGAGTGATAAGATGAATTTCAAATATTCCCTTCCTTGGTTTTAACTGGTAGTTAAAAATTACAGGTATTAGCTCCAAACCCAGACCTAAACTCTTCCCCTCCATTGCCCATCTTGACCAGCTATTGCTTCCTCTTCTTCCACCTGACTGCTGTGTGGGACTTAAGTACCTGCATGAGGAAGACAGCTGTAGAGAGAGGAAGAGGCTGGATGGAAAGGTGTGACAGCCTAGCTGACCTTGGAAAGGTCACTGTAGTCTCCTGACCACTTCTGACGGCTAAAATAGAAACTCTTCATTATTTGTAACAAAATAGGACTCAAAAGAGGCATGTGTGCCACAAACATTTCTGGCAGCTGTATTTCTTTTCTCCTATAATTTCACTGGAAAATATTTTTTATTGTGGAAGGATACATTGCTTAAACCCCCTGCAGTTTAAGAAGCTGAGGAATAATTATATCTGTAATGCAGCCTAATCAGTGATTCTGAGACTATTTCTTATTTCCGGCATAAAGGGAGAGCTCTTGGGGATGGGATCTCTTGTATTCATTCCCTCAAAGTTCAGATACACTGCCCCAAATGCCAATACTCCTACATGCTCATGAAAAGGGAGTCTGAAAACGTATTCTGGAAGGACTGAAAAAAAAAAAAGCTTTAAACATGTATAAAATATTCATTGTCATTAAGAAAAGTAACCAAACAGGCCATACGTTTGTATCTGCATCCACAAAAATGATCCACGGATCCCTGCAGATATGCAGGGCTCACTACACGTAAGAACCTCCTGCAAGCATGCACACACACACAGTGATCTGGTGTCATTAAAACCTCACTTATTTGCTATACCTAACCAGATAGTGCAATCATCTAATACAAAAGGACATCTGAATTCCCATCTAGCTGTGAAACTCTCATGTGCATGTGCATTGATTTGCTGGTCCAATCTAAGCTCGTAGTTCTCATTTGTAGACCCTGTCTTCTCTTTCTGACAAAGTCTGAGACAAACCCTGTGATGATATAGCAGGGAGAAGGTTGGAAAGCACATAGACAGCAGATATCCCAGCTGCTGTTCTTGAACCCTGCCACAAAGATACATTAATCTGCTTCCCTTCTGTCTCTTGCTGTGGGCAGCGAAGGCAGAGGAGAAAGATGGGCAGCAGAACCTAGGAACCCACTTGCAAGGTGGGAATATCCTCAAAGAACAAGGGCAGAGGAAACTTAATTCTCTAAGAATGGGATCAGCACCTCTGGTATGTCCTGAAATCCCAAGTCTTTCCCTTGAACTTACACAGGAAGCTAGCACCCCTGGCAGATGCCAGCATGGACATTAGTAAGCGATGTGTGAGAAGGGGATGCAGTAGGCTAACCGCTAGAATCAGCAGCCCTGGGTAGATCACAGCATGAACCTAATTAATTTTTTTAGGCCCCCACCAGTCCCCCAAGAGGTCTCAATAGAGTCTAGTATCCCATTTCCTTCTGCTCCCTCAGCATCTGCTGGAATTCACCTGGCCACAACCTCCTCACAGCCTTGAAATAAGGAGAAGTGGGTATCTCACTGCTTTGAAAGATCACAAAATGTCACCTGAGACTTGGCTCTTCAGCTGTTTACTTATCTGCTCTCTGGCCTTCTGCCCTCTAACACTTAAAAACTTAATGGGACTCAAATATCTTTAAAGGCAGGCTCCAGTTTCTAGTAGGTATTAATCCCTAGCAGAAGGCAGGGACAGAAGAAATAAATAAAATTAAAATGACAGCTATGCTATCTGTCATTCTTATCACCTTGGGTTAGTCAGGTCCTTCAGCATATTCATTTTTTGCCATGTGCACAGTTACACGTAAATGTCTACTTGGCAGTTTTCTTTACATAAAATAACAGAAGCATGAGGGCATATCTTTATCAATGACACCAAACACAATGTAAATTGCCGACATTGTGCGCATAGTGCAGTAGCAGAGGGAAGACAAAACTGCAGACCATGTAAAAAGATCAGTCACAGCAGAGAAAGCATGTTTAGGTCATTACAAATTTAAAAACAAAAAACAAAAAAACCAAAAAGGTTGGGGGGAGAGGGTAGTGTTAAATATGTCATCTATTTCTACCCACCATTTAGAATTTGCTGCACTGCTTCATTTCCCATCTGTGCTGCTGTGAAACCTTGTAAGGAGATGATGGAGGGGTCAGAGCCATAATTCAGCAGGAGGCGACAGGTTTGCAAGTGACCTGCCAAAGCAGCCCTGTGCAAAGCTGTTTGACCAAGTGTGTCCAGTGCATTCATCTGAAAATCATTCATCAATATAAAATTAAGTATATTTATAACTGCAAGCCTCCACCTCTCCCCATAATCTTAACAAGAAAGAAGAGTAACACGTACAATTTCAGAACATGCTAATTTCCTTATAAATGCCACTGCCTTTCCACATTATTAAAACAGAATGTGGATCAAATAAGACTCGTAGTTAAAAATAATTATTTCAGAATTACTTTCTTAACTTTTCAAATAATACAGTTCATTTATATTGCTAAGAAAACAAAATAAGATAACCAGAAAAATCTCTGTTTTGAAACTTTATTAAATACTGTGTCAAAGTTCAAGTTGGAAACAAAATATCTTTTTGAAATAAGATCGCTCTAACAAAATTTACTGTTTCAGCAAAAATTGAATACACAGAGGATTTGTTGATGTATTTGTATCTACTTAAGAACTTCACCGCAGGTCATATCTGCAAAAAACTTACCATCTGTCATGCTCAGGGGAGAAATAATTCAACATTATCTAATAATAATAATTTAAAAATGCCTCTGAAGAGGTCAGAGGGAGAATTCTTTGCAGAGAAAAATGCAACCCTGAAACTTAAATTTAGTTATCATGAATTCAGCACATCATCTTGTTACTAGTTAATTCTTTTAATTCAATAAAAATACAAGTCATTAGTAAAATACTATGACGAGAGCTCGTAAGCAGGTCACAAGGAAGCAGGTAATGCAGGATCTTAGCATAAAGCCACGAACAGGCATCTCCATGTGACTTAATAAAAAGTCTCATCTAATGGAAACCTACCTGTCAATATCTAATATAACAACACACACCTGAAATATACGCAGAACACTCACAGAGCATGTAGAAGAATAATAGCCAAGATGTTCTACTGAATTTTTTTTCAAGTGCCTCTGTAGTAACTACTGGTTGCTCATGGCAAAAGTAAATGCAGATGTCCAAGAGTTTGGGAGACATTTTTTGGTCAATTTAGGAAATACAAACTACTCTCTGTTCTTCGGATATCCTCAGAAATAAACTTGCCATTAGTATCCAACCATAAGTATTCCACACTTTCAGCTGCACGCACCATGGATGTCCTTACTATACAGACCACCCATCTTACTGTCCCAAAATTCTTACCAGGGTAGACTACAACCAAGCTTTTGCCTGATTTCCTGACTGAAAAAGTACTGCCTACAAGTTTTGATATACTTTCACAGCAGGTAAGTAAACATAGGAATCCATATCTTTAAGTTAAACAGTAACTAAATAACATTAATTAGGAGCATACCTAATACAGATATTTGTTACTGGGCAGGATAAATGAAGCCTTATTAAGTTCTTCCCTTTCATTTTCATTGAACAAAAAGACTTACAAAAGAGTAGCCCAACCACAAACACAAACCAGGCATTGAAAAATTAAAATCCAGTTTTATTCAACAGAAGATTTATTTCTGACTTGGAATCCAAGATTACCATAGCCATTGACAAGGGGCACAACAAGGACTTAATGGCTATCCATGGTTATAGATGGTGAGGTTAGGATAAAGTTAAACTAAGATAAACTGACTATAGATAATATTGCATTTTGACACTGGGATGAACTAGAGCTGAGGTCTTCCCTTTATCTAATATTATTCCTTTCTATAATCTTTATAAATGGGAGGACCACCCTTGAAGGCCCCTCCAGAGCCAGGAGGTCTACCTTGATTCCTTGATTTCAGCCACCTCCTCTGCCTGGACACCCACTCTTGGGCCATTTGGAGGAACAGGTCCTGGAGGGCCCAGCGGTCAGTACGAGGAGGTCCTGATTAGATGCCGCAGCCACCACCTCCTCCAGAAACAATAATGAGAAAGTCACCAGAGGAAGAGGACTTTCCTGGTAATGGCTGTATCAGCACGTCTCCTTGACGACTACCCACTAAAGCGTGCTCAAAGGGGAGCTGAGGCTGAGTAAGCACTTGGAGTTCTTTACTAGCCATCAAATCATTTGCACTAGATAATTTTGAAAGTGAGGCCTCTGGGGGTGAGGAGTGGAGGAGATGGCCTCTGGTGACCCACGGTGATTTAGGCCTGACACGGCTGACCTGGAGGCCATAGAGGTTGCCTCCTGGGCCTGATGTTATGCCCAGGGGGTTTAGAATGGCCACTGGCGTGATGGAGGCCACTGTGATTGCCACAACATATGACAGTCCACCCTATGCCAGGACGCATGCCTGGCCCCCTTGAAATGGATGGACTCCCCCTCTGGTACAGACAATGTTGAAGGGAAAGACCACGATGGTACTGTTATTTCCCTTGCTCTTTTCATTTCAGTTCCTCCACCATGAGATCATCTGGTACAGAAAATCAAAATGAATGTGCACTACCCAATGCTGAAGACATTATTTCCATCACTGCATTGCTGCTGTCTCTCAGAGCAGATTCCAAAGCTATAGCACTATTTCGACATAAGTCATTAGAGTGACTAGCCCTAATGCAGTGGTGCAAAGGAATAGGAGGGATCATGGCACACTTCTTATGTCTTATGAAATTTCTTATGTCTCCACCTTGCCAAGCAGACTACTATAGTCAGCACACGGACCTCCAAAGGATGCTGATGAAGTCCATATCCTGCAGAACACAAAATCTGCTACCTTTGTGTGCTCGCCCACACCCCACTGAGTGAAGAGAAACAGTGCAATGGGACAATGGCTCTCCACTAGTCGGTGTTGTGCTCACCCACCTTCAGGGCGTATTCAAGTCACAGTAAGAGGCAGAGAGCACCACAGGTAGCATGTAGGGGATTAGAGAGCCACAGACGGAGCCTTGGCAACGTATTCTAGCAGCTACAGAGTTGAAGTGTGGAAGCTGAGGCAAGTGACACGATAACGAATTCCCTGCCCTTACACAATAAAGTGGTGGAGAAGCCTTAGATGAGAACTGGAAAGCTGTGAGATCACAGATGCTATGAAACAGGGCAGGGAGACCAATCAACTGCAAATTCAGTTAAAACAGAAAATGGCACACAACGAAACTACATGAGAAGAATATTCCCACCTGCCAAGAGTGGGCCACATCCCAAGTCTCACTGTACTGCACTTGGCTTAGAACCGAAGGATGAAGGAGAACGTGGCTCTAAACTACCTTTATCCACTGCCTCTTGCATCACCTGTAGCAGCTGAGGAACTGAGCCTCTAAACTATGACAGCTTGGTCAGTCCCCTAGGGTGGGAGCCACTCCATCTGGCTCCTAGCACACAAAATATAGATATACATATAGATATAGATAGTCCGTCGTGTCCGATGATGACGTCTTGAGCTTGCACAGGCTCAATCGGTGGTGGACTTGCATGTGGCTGAGGAGTCCAAGCTTTGAATGGCATGGGCGTTCACAGTGGGGGCAAGGGAATTGTCCTGGCTCTCATGGTGCGGCTGCTTCTGTTGCTTTCTTCCTCTCACGAGCATCAATGAGGTGTATGCATCACTGCTCTTCAAAGTTGTCATGCTGTTTGGTCTTTTGCATGCTGCTCTAGCTGATCTGGTTTTAAACCAGCATGAGCAATGTTGGCCTTCATGCAGTCTTTATACCTCTTGCAGGGCCTGCCTTGATTCCTTTTGCTCTGGGAGAGTTCACCGTAGAGGAGTTGCTTAGGGATTCTTGACTCCTCCATTCGTATGACATGCCCTGTCCAGCAAAGTTGGGCTTTCAGAATCATGGCTTCGGTGCTCATGGTTCCTGCTCTCTCCAAGACTTCCAGGTTCATAACTCTGTCCTGACACTGAATGTGCAGTATTGACCTCAGGCTGTGTGTATGGAAGCGCTCCAGCTGTTGTATATGTTTTCTGTACAAGGTCCAGGTTTCACAGCCCTACAGGAGACTGGTCAGGACTACAGCCTTGTACACTTTCAGTTTAGTGGACTGTTGGATATTGTGCTGATTCAACACTCGCGCTCTCAGATGTCCTAATGCCCGGCTGGCCTGGCAGATTCTGGCATTGATTTCTTTGTCAAGGGAGCCGTCATTGGCTATCACACTGCCAAGGTGCTTGAACTCCTCTACTGTTTTTAACTCTGTTCCTTCAATAAAGGTTGAAGCGGGGAGAGCAGCAGATCCTGGATCAGGCTGAAACAGCACCTCAGTCTTTCCTAGGCTGATGGTCAAACCAAAGAGGCGAGCGGCATCAGCAAACTTGTTGACAATGAGCTGGAGATCAGATTCCTTGTGTGCCATAAGTGCCCAGTCGTCAGCAAAAAGGGCTTCAAGGGTGAGCCTCTCAAGCATCTTGGTTTTAGCATTCAGACGACGAATGTTAAAAAGTGACCCATCAAGTCTGTATTTTATGTAGACTCCACGGTCCAGGTCCCTAACTGCGTGGCTGAGGATGCACATGGAAAAGAGGTTGAACAACACTGGGGCCAGTGTGCACCCTTACTTCACACAACTGGATATCTCAAATGGATCTGAGGGCTCACCATTTGAAAGACCAACTATAGCAGCTGAGGAATTGATCCTCTAAACTGTGACAGCTTGGTCAGTCCCCGAGGGTGGGAGCCACTCCATCTGGCTCCTAGCACACAAGGTGGGTGCAAATAGCTACACTGACCTTATACCACCTAAGGATCCCCCCACCCCACTTTAGAGGAATTCAGTTTTCTTTTTAGGGCAGCTCTTATTCCTCACTGAGCTGATAGAATGGCTAAAAGAGGATGGTGCCAGGATGCAGCTCAGTATCTTTAGAGAGACTACCTCAAACTTCCTCGCATATTACTGCAGAAGCACTTACATTTTAAATGAAGCAAGTATCATCAGCAGCCAGTCTGCAATCATATAAATATATACCATCCTATTAAAACTGCTTGTTAAGGGAAATTTCACCAGTATTTCTCTTCCATGGAGTTCACCAATTCTAGGCTTCCACTGCATCAGAAACACATATATAGAGCAGAGACCACATCTCTCTCTCCCCATCCCCAACCTCGATCAGGATTTTTCCAGGCTGCATGATTCCCTGCCCACACTGATATTTCTAGCATGACAAACTCTGTAAAAGTCAGCATCTGTGCTTTGCTTTCCTTCCGGAGGCTCTGCCCATGGTATTGCCTGCAATTACAAGCTACCACACAGTAATATCTATGAAAACATTTATTCTTTGGTGAAACCATCACAGAGAAATCACATTAAAGGAAACATAAAAGAACCTACATGTGTGCTAAAAGGCTGGCCGGAGTACCACAACTAGAAACCTAAGCTCTAATAGGTGTGATTCTTTTAAAACACTCAACCGGATATTCCTTGTGATTAACAGTTCATAAATATAGGTTCCATAACCAAAGTATTCAAGAATAGCTATTCCTTCCTTAATATAGCTTGGGCCTTTGATTCAGGACTTGTGTAACAGGTAATCAGCAAAGAATGGCCCCCATCTCAGGGTAAAGATTCAAAAGGTTGTTTTTTTCCATAACCAGATATGGAGCATTTGCATTCACATACCCCCAGAGATTCCACAGAAAACTAGGATCAGTTTCTGTTCCAAAGGTCCACCTCTGTCACTTTGTTTAACACAGTCTTTTGAACCTCCAGGTATCATGAATCACACCTTCCCCCTTGAGAGGTTTATAACAAAATCCTGGGCTGTAAGATAGAAACCATGAATTTAATATAAGGGACCCCAAAGATACTTATGATTAATTCAGTAAGGTCTCCCAAAGGTATTGTAGGAAATTGCCATACCCATCAAAGTGCTCATTTGAGCTTCTTGGCAGAGGCAATCCCCGTGACTGTTGAATCTCATCACATTTCTTTTGGCCCAAGTCTCCAATTTTTCTAGGTCACTCTGGACCCCATTCCTACCCTCCAACACATCTACCTGACCCCCCACATTAGTGTTATCTGCAAATTTCCTGAGAGTGCAATCCATCCCCTCATCCAGGTTATTAATAAAGATGTTGAACAGCACTGGCCCTAGAACCGATCCTATTTAAAAATAATTAAATCCCTACTACCAAAAAGTGTATTCAAATGTTAAGGCATCTTTTGGAATCCCTCCTCCACAAACTGTTATTAGATCTTGTCCAACATATGAAACAAAACTGACATTCCTGAGCTTTAAGAAAAGCTCTTTTTTAAACCTACAAAATGCATACAGAGCTCCATTTACTAAGCTGCTGACCATCCTTATTCTGATCTAGTGCCACTGAGCTGCTCACACTAAAAATTAAGCACCTGCTTAAATGTTCTCCCGGATTAGGACTACAGTGGATAGCAACTTGCAGGCCCAAGCCATAAACGTGGAATACAATCAGTTTCTCTCCCCCATCCTTATACAAAGCAAAGAACCATTCCCTACCCCACCTGAATAGCTACCCAACTACATCATATCTATGTCTGGTACACTTTGTAAAGAAACACACAAATTTATACACATTACAGTCCAGAGTCTTCACTCAATGTATAAAACTGAACTAAGCCATCTCACATGAAGACCCTGATCCCAATTACTCTTGTGCTTCCTTCTTACACATTTGTCTTCCACATCCACAGGTGTATCTATATTTGAATTCTGTCTTCCTGGGTTAGACTGCAGAACAAGCGTTCCAGAAAATGGAATTTTATAAAGTAGACATTTTTCAAATAGTTAATACAATACATAAAAGAGAGTATCAACATAAAAGTATAAACAAACATGACCAGAGCTTTACAGGTAAAAGAACATCCAACCAGTAACGTGAAAAGCACTGGCTAAGGCAGAATGCCTGTAATAGGGAAAGGTCAAACAAACAAACATTTCTGAAATACTGCTATGTGACTAATCAATAGGAACCTACAATATAAATAGCCAAATCACCATCCGCAGTCAAGACAAATTTACAGATGCACTATAAAGAGGCTCAACAGAATTTGATTTTCCTTTTTTATTATTCTGATGGATAACAGAGAAGTTTATTTTTGAGCTTTCAAATAAATTCAGCTTGTGATTTAAAACATCATACGTATAAGAAATGATGTGGGGAGAGAGACAGACAATAATTATGTAGTAACAGACACAGATTCAGAAATCTAAAGCTTTATAATCATTAAAATACAAATTGTCCATTTCATGCCAAAATATACAACGTAGATGTCCTTACATGAAATTCCAATAAGTTCTCAAGCAGCATTTTTTTACACTTTACCTGTCTGAAATTTTTTATTACTATTTATAAAAACATTTTGTTGGGATGTGTGTATACAGTGAAATCACTGTTTGCTCACATTTACAGATAGAAATCTAATCCTTCCAGATCTAACTAGGTGTTAAACTACTGCTCAGAGACCATACTGGAAGTCTGATTAAGGATAGCTATAATTTTAATCCCCTCCAATGCTGTTATTTCCCTGTCCTCCATGCTACCTCCCACACCAAACACTGAGACTCAGCTCTTGAAAAATCTGGCCCATACTCCTATGAAAATGCAAATCTACTACTGTAAGCAATGGATAATGTATCTAGTATATAATATATTATCAGGAGATAGTGTGAGAAAATGATCATAAATGAACAGTTTGAATGAGTGCAAACTCTTCTCTTAAAAAGAAAAAAACTCCCAGAAAAGACTTAGGTGAGAGGCTGTGATATCAAACTCCTGGAACGTGACACACTGTGCCACGATCACAGTCATGAAAGTATTTTATGTTTCTATTAAACCCCTCTGGAAGTGAGTCAGACACTAAAATCTGCAAGGGCATCCAAACTGTAATTCAGTTTGTCTTAAAATAAAAAGATTTGTATTACCTATATGTCCAATTACATTGCTTTCACTTCCCAGGACTTCAGAAGTGACATTATAGATTGTTATTACAGTTGTACATCTTCATTTCTAGCTACCTAATAAACTGACCTAACTTAAAAGTAAAAATAAGACTGTTCAAATTTAACTGATTCAAAAAACACATTTCATGCAGAACACACCTGAGAGAAGCTAAGCAGCAAAATGGTAATGATCACGATAACAATTTTAAAGTTAGCTGCTACAATCGTTCAAAATGACACTTCTGAAGGAGGCTCAGAAGACCACTGTTTGTGGGACTACATTTTCATCCCACAACTATCAGTGAACTTACACATGACTTGGATGTGTAGTGGTCTACAGTAAAGGGTGAATTAATAAAAGGGCTTGCTGGAAGGTTAAACCAGAACAGAGTTAATTACTGAAGACTGAGAACAAGGTTTTAAAAAATGGATAACCAAAACTGGGCTCCTTAATCTATAATTAAGGTATCTAAGCAAAACTGGCTTGATTTGTACAAGTACTGGGAACTTAAGCCTCTTGCATTTCTGAAAACCTAGGAGAAGACTTTCAAAGAAATGGGTAACTAAAGTTTGGTTCTAAATATGCACTTATGTGGGTGGCCTAAATTTCAAGTGGTGGGCACTCAGCATTTCCCACTAATTTAACGTAAGCACAAATTTGAGGCCACACAGGAAGTCTGAGGGAAAAAAACAGTTCTCCTGACCACTAGTCACGTGCTCTAACTATAAAAACCTCTACCTCACACTTATTTATTTAGAACATACTTACCTTTGCTCCATGTTTATGCAGAACTTCCATGACATCATTATGAGCTCTTTCAGCAGCAACATGCAAAGGTGTCATGAAACTAGGTTGAAAAATGACAGATGTTAGTTTTATCATGCAAATGCTATATTACCTAGTCCTTTGCAAAAGTAAAATTTGGCTTAAATTTTCAGACACCTACTCTTTGTTTTTCTCATTAACATTAGCTCCTTTCCTGAGCAACAGTTCTGTAACTTGCTTCCGTTTAGGATGCAGGGAAGCCACAGCACAGTGCTGCAAAAATAAATGAAACAAATTATAATCTATAATGTATAAGCAATATTTCATGATGCGTGCTGCATCTTCTTTACATATTGCACTGAATATTAGACTGTGAAGCATATAAATCCATCCCATGGATTTCTGCCTCAATATAAAATAATACCAAACAAAATGTAAAGTAGTTATTATGGGTAAAACATGTTGCTTTTCAAACATTTTTGATTTTATAACTCTTAGTCACACCTGAGGAACGGTTAAGTCACCATGTCTAAAAGCAAGACACAGGGACATTAAGGGCTTTTATCCATCATGGGATGGATTGATGCTGCTGCAATTGTTTCCACCATGAAGACCACTAAATCAATCACTGTTCACTCTGCTGTGGAACCCAGTACTCCACCGGAATGAGAAGAGCAAGAAGAGCTGATGGGAGAGTTTCTTATGTCAACCCATCATTGTGTGAATTCCATGATAAGTAGATCTAAGCTATGCCAATTTGAGTTATGTTACTAATGGAACTAAAATTGCACAACTTAGATTGACCTGTCCCTGCAGTATAAACCTGCCCTTAATGTTACAGTACTACAAGTGTTTAAAGGCAAAAGAATTTTAAAATCCAGCTTTTTGTATATGGCTTCTGAAGAGTTACATTGGAATTCCCGTTTCCTTCAATGTAAAATGAGTTCCATGGTAGATTGAATTGTTTTCTTCATTCTTCTATTCAGATATATACTTAAAACATTAATCTTAAACTGACTGCCATGCTGATATGTGTTTGCAGTTACTGCTCAATATCCAGCTAATGAAATGAAGGAAAGTCATGCACTTTGCTTGGAATAGTTTTGTTATATATTCTAAGTAAAAGATATCTTTAGTTGGGTATTTTAGAAGCAAGGGCCTCTATAACCTTCCTTATCCATGGGAAGACAAGAACATTTGTTACTAGGTGTAACAGTCTCTTTGTGTGGGTCATCTCTGCTGGCTGCTTTGAAGGGAGGGTTGCAGAGTACCGGGTATGTAGCCTTTGCCCACGTAGCCATGCATTCAGATATGGCAGAGTAGTGTGCCATGACATAAGAAATTTTCAAACGTGTCCACTAATTTTGAACCCCAAACTGAGATGCTAAAGGCTTGATCTTTAGAGAAGCTGAGCACCTTGTAGCCAGACAGAATCCCCCTGCTCTACTCCATCTTGCCTGCCCCTCTTCGGTGCCTCAGAGCACACAGCACAAAGAAACAGCACAGTCTTGGAATGTTTTGAGAGCACAGATGCACTAATCTCAAACACTGTCCGGTGCCTCACAAACACAGATGTGCTATGTCAGCATGACCCTGAACTGAAGAATACAGATAAGAGGGCTAATGGTCTAGCCGACGGCCTTGCGGCTTCAAGCTGCCCTTGGCTGGTATTGATAATTGATCTGCCCACACTTTTGTCCCAGGAAGGGGAATTTTACTGCCCATGTGAAAGTTTGCCCCGTTTCTATAAATTTAGTTATCTCTGTCCTTACAGGTGTAACTGCCTTGTAAGCGTTGGCATCACAAACATGAGCCGGCACAACTGGTACCTTGGGATAAGGAAGAACCTACGTGCCCCAAGGGGTATAAAGAGGGGCCCGGCAGCCTTCCTGTACCTGCCGGTCGGGTAAGGTTATTGCCTCCCGAGGACCCAGGGGAC
Source organism: Carettochelys insculpta (assembly GCF_033958435.1). NCBI lineage: Eukaryota > Metazoa > Chordata > Testudines > Carettochelyidae > Carettochelys > Carettochelys insculpta. The sequence continues at coordinate 138,731,063 of NC_134140.1, forward strand.
CCCCTTGCTCGTACAGTTCCTTCCCAAGGGATTCAGTGAATGACTTTGGCTACGCCGGAGTCGAAGGACGCAGGCATGAGAATTATACCTGCAATTTTTTTTTTGTGCACATTTAACAGTAAGAGCTCTTTAGTCTGAGGCGTCTGGTCCTCAAATGGGTAACTTTCTCTAATTGACATGTCATTTGTATCATCCTACTATAGTAGCTAAGCAAACAGAGCAACAACAGTGTAACCATTAAGATTTTATCTAACTTTTCCTGCAACTGCAACCATTAAGACTTTATATAATTCTGTAACCACTAAGATTTTCATTTCTGCTTTGTAATAAATAGTAACCATGTTTAAGCTTCAGCCTGACTCCTTCTAGTTGCTGTAACTTGGCCAAACACAAACAAAGAACCTTATCCTGTTTGGCTATGTTCAGCCTGGTCAGTGGTAAGGTGCAGTAAAAGCTGGGCGGTGAGTCGTGCTGCCTCTACGGAGCAGACTCTTGGGGCACCCGTCAGCCTCCCTGGCTGCCCACTGCGAAGGGACAGTCTGTCCTAACAGTCAAAGTCTCGGGTGGAATAAGGTCTCTGCACCAATCTCGGGGGCACCCGTCAGCCACACTAGCTGCCCACTGTGAAGGGACAGTCTGTCCTAGCAGTTAAAGACTCAGGTGAATCTCGGGGGCATCCATCAGCCATCTTGGCTGCCCGCTGCGAAGGGATGGGCTGTTCTAGCAGCTAAAGACTCGGATGTAAAATAGGCTTACAGACCGCTCATTACGTGGCCATCGGCTGACACACCTACAATTCCAAGTGACTGAAAATCAAGTCCTAGATGATAAAGTAATGATTGGAAGAGACCACAATTAGGACGAAAGGCCATCTTGGACAAGTGCTAGTTATTGGGCCCAGTAAGATAGGGACTATTGATGTTTCTGAGCCCAGACACAGGATTTTTAAACAGCCAGCTGTGCATAATAGTAGTTTTATTTCTGTGAATTCCATCTAACAATTAGAGTAAACCAGCCTAGCCATGACGAGCTGAATGTGACCATCAATTCTATCCCACTTAACTTTCTATGTCTTACCTGCAAAATAGAAAAAGATTGCTGGGACACTGATTCTTTGCTCTGTTACTTCACTTCTTCCTCAAATAATGATTTGAGACTACACACTAATTCCAGTGAAGCTATTAAGACATAAAACATGCACAACTGCCACTGTACCTTCAATGCAAGGCCCTCTCCTAGCTAATGCCATGACCACAGCAAGAATAAATGCCACCATACTGCTGGGCTGCTTCACCTCTTGTAACATTTAACAGTGTTTTAAACCAAAGACCTCAACAACAATTGAAAAGTCATAGGTGGGCCAACTACCTCAGGCAAATCCAATAACAAGTGTGAATGCTAGACAAGTTTGAGTGCTACCACATTAAACAGAATTCACTATACTCATCAGCTGGAGAAGGGAAATACTTGGTAGGTCCTTGAGAGCCACAAAGCCCCTATAAAGCAGGAACAGCAACAAATATTTTATAGTTGACCTCTATCAGTTATAGAAAGAACTAAATATTGTTAATAAACTCATGTGAGGGAATGTTAGAGAATGATTTTCATCAAGAAGCAAGACTAACTGGGATTCTGGTGAAAAATTTTATTTAAAAATAAAACACAAAAAGGTAGAGAGCAGGCTGCTAACTTATTCCAATCCCCCATAGTCCATGACAGTTTTCTCTTGCCTGCCTCATCCCAAGCTTCAGCCACCCCAAAACATTTTTTGTAACAAGTGTCCATAAAAATATAACAAAATAAAGGGCTAAAACCAAGAGAACAGCAGTCACAGCCAAACACAGAGCAACCCCTCCAGCAGCTGGCACTACAGGGAAGGTAATCAGGTAGGAAGAACACACAGGTTCAACCTGAAGAGGCAAGCAGTAGCCTACCATCAGGTTTCTGGAGAAATCCTGCCTAAAAATTGAACTCAAGGGTGGAAAAAATGTACAATGCTTTTTATACAACAGTAATTTATTTTTAAGACTTTAGATGCCTTGTGGCATAACCTCAATTATATTTGCATCACCTACCAATACAAAAATTCCTTCAACTAGCGCTACTTTCACATATATTCCACATCATTAAAAAATATTAATAGACTATATAATCTCACCAGTGCTGTCTCATGTGACTGTGGTTGTTTGAAATTAATGATCTCCAAAGCGAGAGTCTTTTTGACTTTGGCTAGGTCTGCCTCTCTGGCTGCTTGCAGTAAAGAATGCCCTTTGAATTCATCTGTTGGAAAAATGAGACATATTTAATATTCAGTAAAACATCAGGTTTGTGAATCTTATTTCAGAAATCTAACTACAATCAACCAGAGTAGAAAGAAAATTAACTATGCTGCCCTAAACAAGAATGTCAGATATGATAACAGACTACTAAACCCTGTCCTAGTGAAGGCAGATAGTTATATGTGGGGTGAGGTAGGGTATAAATCAATCAATCAATCAATCAATCCTCCACTCCAACCCCAAGATCACAAGAGTTATACGGATCCTTAGAACCTCTGTATCTAGCCAGAGAAGGGTTCTTCTAGGACCAACACTACAGAAGACAACTGCCAGGCCATCTACCGAGAGCCCTACCGCAAGACCCACCCTAGGGCACATGCCGGGGGTAAGGTTGCATCACACAGCACTACAGAGATTTCAGGCACAAGTTATACCAGTAGCCCTTCCACTTTCCAGAGCAATTTGGACCAAGAGGGCCCAAAGATGGCTTAAGGTCTCCTTACTCAACCCTCTCCCACCCAGCCTGAAAGTATAGTATTGAACCTGATGGAAGTGCAGCACAGATCCTCACCATTATATTGTTCCTTTAACATAAAAACGGCCAAGCATTGAATCCTGCTCACTTTGCTCCTGAAAGTAATCCCACTGACAATACTGGGATTACTGTGGAGAGTGAGGAGAGCAGGATATATTAATATCCAAATATGTAAAAATTATCCTTTAATAAATGATGAACAAAGCCAGAAGTCAGCAGATAAACAATTTCTAACATATTTCAGAAGTTACTTGTGAAATTAGCATTTTTCAATAACTTTAAAACTTGTCCTGTCTTTCATTGTAATAAAAATGGGACAAGTGAGAGAAATTTATACACAAGTTTAGCATTTGACTTTCCCACCACAGGGCTTGGAGAAATTCTTCTGTATCAGCTTTCTGAACAGATATCACAAAAAAGAACTGAGGAAAAGAAATGAAATCTCTTGGGAGGGTGGGGAACAGATCTTTATTTCTATTACAAATGATGAATCAGGAGTTCAGTAACATGATTAGACAGAGATGAATTACAGAAAACCTTCAATTTAACTCACACCGATTTAACAGACTTCGGACATAGCAGCTGCTGTCCGACATGCCCCCCTGCAAAAAAATGCTGGTGGTTCACCAGAACTGCCGGAGCCAGAGCTGCAGATGGTGCTGCTGGGGCCACTGGGGCTACTGCAGCAGGGTGAGTGCCCAGACCAGACAGCTGGTGGGCATCCTGCCAGCTGGAGCCCTAGGCAGAGGCACACCCGACCCAGGGAAACTTAGTTTCTGCGGGAGTGCCCAGCCTTGGGCGGGCAATGAGCGGCTTGTGGCAGGCGAGCCCAGAGGCTCTGCTCTGTAAACTGCGCAAAGAGCCTGCTGCCGAGCTTTCTCTCTTGAGCCCACTGTGTTCCTCCCAGGTCTCAGATGGAATGCTCCCTAGTGTGTTTTGCACTTTGCCTCCAGTCCTGCAGATTTGGATTTAATGGACTTTTGGTATTAACAGACATCCCTTCCCTCCATTAGTCTGTTAAATCAAGGATTTACTGCACTGAATATATTTATACCATCATATGCAAATTCAGACCACTGACCATCACAAAATCATCAAGAGCCTTTGAGAAGGAATTCAAAAGAATTAAATACCTTCTGAGAATTAGCTACAGTATCCATGGCAACTTCACCCTACAAGACCAGATGCCAGCATTTTTTCACATCAAAATGATGACATGCTGCAACAGATTCATCTAACGTGACAGCCCAGGAAGAATACACATATGAAACAGGATGACAAAGCAAATTGAAAGCCTTTTTACTGCTTCACTGCCATCTGTTCCAAAAAGTACTGAACTGGTTCTGTCAAAACCATCTTCTCTTGACCAACAATAAGGCTGGCATAGTACAATGAGAGCCACATAGCCCAGCAATGCCAGGAGACCTTACAGAACACTGGAAAACTAAGCATCAGAAATGTCACACATCTCCTCTTTCCTTGTCATCAGTTTGCAAAAGCAAACCAACAATTGGTATAGGCTGATTTGCAGAGCCAGATATATGCCTGAATGACATCGTCTGAAAGTTGTGCCTTTGCTTTACAAAGTTAATTTAAATTGTGTGCCTGAAAATCATTCTGTTCTTAATTATTTAATACCAAAAAATAAATTTTGAGTTTGATTCAAGTGGAGTGGGCAGGTTTCACAGATCAGAATATATTTTACTGGCAGCCACTCATTCAAACAGGAGAAGACTAGAACCTCTCCAGACGTTGGGCTTAAGCCACTATAATGGAGAAAACCTTTCCGAAGATTCCAGGAGCAGTCATAAGTCTGAGTGAAAGAACCACAAGCTGGAAGTGCTGAAGTTCTATTCTGAAGTTCAGGAATTTCCTGTTGGCTAGGTGTACATCAATATGAAAGTATCCAGAAAACCATAAACCATACACCTTCTTCTAGCAATGAAATGGTGGCAAACATGACCACATGGAATTTTGCAAATTAGGTCTCTATCCCAATTTTTTCTGGGTACCAGGGAGTTGTTAAAGTAGAACTGTCTCCTGAAAAGGTGCACCCTTCTCTGCAGGTTCCATGCTGGCCCACTGCTGTTCTCTGCAGGATAGAGTCCACCTCAAGGGTAAGAATACTATTGTGAGAGTGATCACAGAAATGGGTGAGGGAGGGATGCAAAAGAGATTATGTCAAACTCCAGGGTGTAGTTCCACTGCAGGACATCCAGAACCTGCTTATCTGTTGCTATAGTTCTCCTTGCTGATAGAAAGGGCTTAAAATGACCCACCAAGCAGGATGATGGTAGGAATGCTGGTGCTCAGAGTGGCTGACAACTCTCTAGACCATTCAGAAATGCCTTTTCATAACAAATAAGTGCAATGTGCTGGAGTCTGTGTTGCCTGAACAGAGGAGTGGGTTCTGTGCATTTTAAATTGATTCTAGGAGGTTCATATTCTCATTGGTGACAGAAATGTAGTGTTCTACAGCATTGGTTTCATGGTGAGCAATACAATTTTCCTTTTGGTACCTCTGTGTATGTGTGTGTCTGTGTGAGTGAGATCAAGGATTGTAAGGGGCACTACAGTCTTTTAGTGAGTGAAAGTAATCACCAGTTTTTTCCACTGGAGATGTCTGGCTTGTCAAATGGAAATTTTTATTGTTTTGCAACTCTCTTGGGAAATCTGAGGATCATAACAAGGATCCCCTCCTCATGACAATTCCCATTGCTAATACACAACAACGTATTAACTGAAACAAATGTAGCCTAAAGTATTTGCCTTCTTGTAAAATTGCCTAAAAGCAATTATGATTCCACTTGAGTAATTTGCCTGTAAATTCTTCCATTCAGCCACAGTTTATAAAGTCATACTTGGCCATCAGTGTTAAGTAGTTAGAGATCTGGAACTGTAGGAAAGCTGAGGAGAAGAGCTTTGACCAGTGTCTTACACACCCTGACTGCCAGGGTGGAGCACTGTTGTTTTGTCTGTTGCAAGGCAGCCTACATCACCAAGGAGTTAGCTGGAGGGTATGAACACAGAAAGAGAAGCTACTCACCTTCGTGCAGTAACGATGTTTGAGATGTGTCACTGTAGGTGCTCCACCTTAGGTGTCAGGATCGTCCTGCTGGCGCAGCTCAGAGATCTTGCCAGCTGTTTCTGCTGGACCACACATGCGCTGTTCCGCTGCTTCTCTTCGTGGTTTTTACATCATGTGCACAGTTCGGTCTCATACAGTTTCTTAAAACCGCACTGGCTCTGAAACAGAAAGCACAAAAAAGAATCCAAAGTGGGGAGGAAGGGTGGAGCACCAATGGGGATACATCTCGAAGAACCATCGTTACTGCACGAAGGTGAGTAACTTCTCTTTCTTCTTCGAGTGTCCCCACGGGTGCTCCACCTTAGGTGACTGAGTAGCAGTACCCTCCCCCCAAGAAACTAGTAGGCAGGTACTGGATTCAGGTCTTGTCCAGGACAGACAGCACTACTGTGGACAAGGAGGTATCCTCAGTCATCTGTCAGTAGACGGTGTAATGCTTGACGAACGTGTCGTAGGATGCCCAGGTTGTCGCCCTGCAGATATCTTGAAGGGGAACTCCTCTGAAGAATTTTGATGACGCTGCCATCGCTCTTGTCGAAGGTGCCCTCGGTTGGCATGCCAAGGACACGCTGCTCAGGGAGTAGCACATCATGATGCAAGATGTGATAAGGTTAGAAAGTCTTTGCGAGGAAACTGCTTTGCCTTTACAGCAATGAGCTATGGACACCATCAGCCTCTCGGTTTTCCGAAAGGGCTTGGTCCTGTTGATGTAGAAGGTCAAGGCTCTTCTGACATTCAGGGAGTATAGTTGCACCTCTCGTGCTGAGGCATGTGGTTTAGGATAAAACGTGGGCAGCACTACAGGCTTGTTGACATGGAAATCCAAGGAGACTTTGGGGATGAAATGGGGATGTAACCTGGGTGTCACCCCATCCTTATTAAAGATCATGTAAGGTGGAGTCACCATAAGGGCCAACAATTCACTCCTTTCAGGCTAATGTGATTGCAGGAGAAGGCGGTCTTCAGCAACAGCAGTCTGAGCAGAGCCGTGGCCAAAGGTTCGAACAGACCTCGTCAAAATCTCTAAGACCAAGTCCAAACTTCACAGGGGCGCCACTGGCCACCTCAGTGGGTATAGATTCTCCAGCCCTTTAAGGAATCATGCCATAAATGGGTAAGCAAAGACCGACGTGCCAGCTACTGTGTGTCTGAAGGCCAATATAGCAGCCAGGTTTACCTTTATCAATGCTAGTGCTAGCTCTTGCTGTTTCAGATCTAGTGGATTTGTGCTTCACTCGGTAACAGTTGTCTAGAGGAGCACCAGACCCCAAACTATAGCCATTTCGAAAGGTAAGTCTTTCGTGTGTTTTCCCATCTGCTTTATATGAAGACTGCCTTTACTTGGTCTGAACAGAGCTCTTCCGTCACATTGAACCAGCGATCAGCCAGGCTGTGAGGTGAAGGGTGCACAGCTGTGGGTGCATGATCACTCCCTTGTGCTAATAACAGGTCTGTAGGACAGGGCAGGAGGAGAGGCGCATGCAGCGACATTCTGTGGAGAAGCAGGAACCAGTGCTATCAGTATAAGTTTGGCTCCATCCCTGTTGACCTTCTGCAGCACTCTGGGAATGAACACTGTGGCTGGGAACGCATAGAGCAGTGGACCGCTCCAACTGATTAAGAATGCATTGCCGAGGGAGTGCGGCCCCAGGCCTGCTCTGAAACAGTGTAGCTCACACTGGTGATCGGAATCCATTGCAAACAGGTCTAAAACTGGGAATCCCCATCGGTGAAACACAAGGAGGAGAATATCGCTGCTGATCTCCCACTCGTGATCCTGTGCAAAATGTCTGCTCAATGCATCTGCTTCCATGTTGTTACCCCAAGCAAATAGGAAGCAGTTAACGTTATGTCATTGTGGATAAGCCACTTCCATAAACGGACAGCTTCTACACTGAGAGAGAGGGAACAGCCCCTTCCCCCCCCCCCCCCCCCGGACGGTTCATGTAATACATTGTAGCAACACTGTCCATGAATACTTTGACAGACGTGTTGCGAATGCATGGCAGAAAATGTCTGCAGGCATTCCGTGCTGCCCTCAGCTCCAGTAGATTTACGTGGAGAGTCAATTCCATGACAGACCATCAGCCTTGCACGGACTGGCCGTTGAGGTGTGCTCCACAACCCAGCAAGGAGGCATCTGTCGTCATGAGTGCCCTGGGCTGTGGGTGGTGAAAAGAAACTCCCGCCAGTAAGTTGTCTGGCACTGCCCACCACTGTAAGTATTTGAGGAGATCGCCTGGTACTGCCACCCATTTGCACAGATTTCAATGTACAGGCCAGTATATGATTGCTACCAGTGCTAGAAGCATCAAAAACACAGATGCATATCCCGAACCACATACGTTGTGACAGCCATGTGACCCATGAGCTGCAGGAATATTATGATCTGCACCTTTGAACCTGTTGACACTGTGTGGACAAGATCCTGGATAGCCCAAAAACATTGAAATGGCAGGTATGAATGGGCAGTGATGGAGTTCAGCCTCACCCCAATAAACTCTATGTCTTGAGTTGGCTCTAGGGTCAATATCTGTTCATTTATGAATAGGCCCAAGGAAAGAAAGTTGGACTTCATGACCTGAACCATCATGTTGATCTCCGCATGGACCTCCTTTTATGAGGCAGTCGTCTAGATATGGGAAGATGATGATGTCCAGGAGGTGAAGATGGGCTGCAAACACTGCAAGAGTCTTTGACAACACCCTCGGAGCAGTAGCCAGGCTGAAGGGCAAGACTCGGTACTGAAAATGATTCTCTCCAACCACAAACTGAAGAAATCACCTGTGGGCAGGGGGGATAGTTACATGAAAGTAGGCATCCTGAAGGCTGAGAGCCATAAACCAGTCCCCTTGATCGACCGCAGGAATTACAGAAGTCAGTGTGACCATTCTGAATCGCTGTTTTCATAGGTGGTGATTCAGATTGCAAAGGTCTAGAATGGGTCCCCAACCCCTGGACTTCTTTTGCATGAGGAAGTATTGGGAGTAGAAGCCCCTTCCTCTGAACTAATCCAGCAGGGGCTCCACCACCCCACGGCAAGAAGGTGGTCTACTTCCTGCTGCAACTTAGTTTCGTGAGAGGGGTCTCTGAAGAGGGATGGGATTGGTGGAGTGGTGGGTGGGATGGTTCGAAACAGGATAGCATAACCCGAAAACACTATTTCTAGCATCCGTCTGTTGTAATTCTGGACCATTGGTTGAGATACGGTCGTAGCCAGTGGTGAAACTGCATCGAGGAAGGAGATGGAGCTACTGGCTTGGAGGGGGTGTGGCTCTAGATGATGCTGTCAAACTTGCTGCCTCAGCTGTTGCTGCTGCTGTGGCCATGAGACTGCATGTGTCTATGCCTCGGTGGTCTTTGAGAAGGCCTGGACTGCTCATATTGTCAAGGCTGGTACTGTCTGTGGAAGGGTTGAAAGTACCTCCCTCTGGTATGGACCAAAACATCTGTGCCTGAATGGCGGTGGGTACATACCCAGAATCCTAAGGGTAGTACACAAGTCCTTACTTGAGTGAAACACCGTGTCTGTAGATTTGGTGGACAGCTTATGATTATCAAAGGGCAAGTCCTCTACCTTTGCCTGGAGTTCTCTGGGGACGCCCGAATTCTGCAGCCAGGATGCCCTTCTCATAACTAGGGCCATGTCAGCTACATCAAGGGCAATCTGGACACTAGCCCTGGAGGCAGTGTAGCCCCTTTGGACAATAGCCTTCAATAACGACTTTTTTGAATCGGGCAGATACTCCATCAGCAATGCCAGCTTGGAGTAATTATCGAAATTGTGATTGGACAAGTGCACACCATAATTAGCCATGCGCAACAACAGTGCAGAGGACGAATAATTTTTTCACCCAAATAGGTCCAGTCATTTGGAGTCCTTGTCCATAGACTTGCATTGAGGCACCTTCACTCTCTGTAGTGAGGATTCCACGACGAAAGAATTTGGCTGCGGGTGGGTAAACAAGTATTCCATATCCGCAGATGGGATAAAGTACTTCTTGTCCACTCTCTTATTTGTGACGGGTGCAGATGATGGCATCTGCCAGATGTTATCGGCCGCCTTTATGATGGCCTAACCCAGTGGAATGGCCACTTCTGCCAATTGAATTCCTTGAGAGTTGGCCACCCAACAAAATAAGTCCTGGAAGTCCTGGAGGTCACCCGGGGGAGACATATCACCCAGGCCGCCTTTATGATGGCCTAACCCAGTGGAATAGCCACTTTAGTAGAGACGGAAGTCTCAAGGTCTTCAATAACCCTTGTCTCTTTTCAGGCATTTCTGCCAATTGAATTCCTTGAGAGTTGGCCACCCAACAAAATAAGTCCTGGAAGTCCTGGAGGTCACCCGGGGGAGACATATCACCCAGGATGACTGCTTCGTCTGGTGAAGACGAGGAAGGACTGTTGGGGGAGGATTGTCTGGAAGGAAATCCGCATCAGAGAATCGAGCCTCCTCTTCCCCAGACAAAGGTGGTGAAGACAGAGGCTGAGAACCCAGTGGTGGTGGAGGCACCAGAGAAAGAGTGGGAGACCAGAATGCCACAGAAAGCCTTTCTGGTACTTCCACCAGCTCTTCTACGTATCGCTCTGTATGGTGACGCCATTCATTGTCTCGAAACCTTGCGCAGCACGGATAGCGATGATGTCTGTCTGGTGAGTGATGCGCATACAGTGAGTAATGCCCGTAGTCATGCCCATGAGATGAGTAAGAATGCAAATGCCTGGAGTACTAAGGTGGTGACATGGAGGGACGGCTACTTCATTGCCTCCTGGATTCAGCCTCATGCTGCCGAGGGTATTGAGGTCTCAACGCTGGAGATGGTGACCTTGAACTACAGTGGGGAGGTGAGGGACCTCAAAACGGTGACAGAATGGAATACTATTACAGAGAAATCTGTGAAGATACAGATATGGGTGATGTCAAGCGCTGAGGTGAGGGTTCTCAATGGTGCCTATGCCTTGACTTGGTGCTTGCTTTGCCAAGGTTTGTTGAAATTGTTGGCACCAATGAAGTCGATGCTGAGAATGTAGGAACTGAATGAGCCAGTTCTGTATGTCGCAGTGCCAGAATTGTCAGTGCTGGGAATGTCGGTGTCACTGTCTTGAGAGTTTGTGCCGCTGGCATCAGCGCCGCACTGTGAGACTTAGCTAATACTGCTGCCGAGGCCTCCATGCAGCTGAAGTCAGGGCCATTGGTGCCGCCTTGGGACATTCGGGAGCTTGTGAGACACACGGTTCCATCTGTCGCATTGGAGATGAAGGCTTCCTCTTAGTCTTGGCCTTCTTCGGAGCACGAGAGACCACTGCAGTGCCCACTTCAGCCTCACTTGTCACACCTGCAGGCAGACAGGGTCGTGATCAAGTAGGAGAGACTCTCGGACACTTGTGTGAGACCACTTTCTTTGAAATGTAAAACACTAACAGATAAGGAGTAGGCTGTAAAGATTTACATGGTTTTGAATGTACATATGTAAAAATACAACGTTACAATGTTAGCGTCGTGCATATCCTGTGGAACCTCACCATCTTTCCAGCACAGGCACAGTAGCTCATGTAGGGGTTCCAGGAGTGTGGTCTTCTCTCTAAGGCAGCTGCAGGAGAAGTGCAGGGAGCAGAGAGAGCCACTTTACATAGCCTTCATCGACCTGACCAAGGCCTTTGACTTGGTCAGCAGGGATGGTCTGTTCAAACTGCTCCACAAGATAGGCTGTCCTCCACGGTTACTCAAGATGATCCAGTGGTTCCACGAAAACATGAGAGGAACCATCCAATATGACGGCGCATTATCGGATGCTTTCAGAATCAGGAGCGGCGTCAAACAAGGATACGTGCTTGCTCCGACATTGTTCGGGATCTTCTTCACACTCCTCCTGAAGCATGCCTTTGGATCTTCAATAGAGGGCATCTTGTTGCACACAAGATCTGATGGGAAACTGTTTAACCTTGTAAGGCTGAAAGCTAAGTCTATGGTGCGAGAAGTCCTCATCAGAGACATGCTGTTCGCAGACGATGCTGCTGTAGTGTCTCACACAGAAGACCAGCTTCAAAAACGGCTGGATCGGTTCTCCAAAGTGTGCAAGGACTTTGGGCTTACCATCAGCCTAAAGAAGACAAACGTACTCGGGCAGGATGTTGCTGAATCCCCATCAATCAGCATTGACAACTATACATTAGAGGTCGTCCACGAGTTCGTTTACCTCGGATCCACCATCACTGACACCCTGTCGTTGGACACTGAGCTAAATAGGAGGATCGGAAAAGCGGCCACAACTCTGTCCAGACTCAGCAAGTGTGTGTGGAATAACAACAAGCTGTACACTCACACCAAAATGCAAGTCTACAGAGCCTGCATCCTCAGCACCCTCCTTTATGGCAGCGAGACTTGGACCCTGTATGCCCGCCAGGAAAAGAGGCTAAACGTCGTCCACTTGCACTGCCTCAGGCGCATCCTTGGAATATCATGGAAGGACAGAGTGACCGACACTGCCGTCCTCGAGCAAGCTGGAATCCCAACCATGCACACCCTTCTCAGGCAGCGTCGACTCTGCTGGCTTGGCCACGTCCACAGGATGAATGATGGAAGGATTCCGAAAGACATCCTGTATGGCGAGCTAGCCTCTGGCAAAAGACCTCCTGGACACCCCCAGTTGCACTACAAAGATGTCTGCAAGAGAGACCTCAGAGAGGTAGACATCGAGCTGAACAACTGGGAAGAACTAGCAGATGACCGCAGCAGATGGAGGCAGGGGTTACACAAGGGCCTTCAGAAGGGCGAGATGAAGATCAGACAGCTAGCAGAGGAGAAGCGAGCGCACAGAAAGCACAATAAGGACTTGCCAGACACCCACCACATCTGCAAGAGATGCAGCAAGGACTGTCACTCTTGTGTGGGTCTTCATAGTCACAATAGACGCTGTAAATGAAGTCCTCAATTGAAACTTTAAAGGGCGCGATCCATAGTCTACGCAGACTGAAGGATGCCTACTACTACTACTATGTAAAAATATAATTCTACATTTGTAAGTTACACTTTCATTGTATAGAGACTGCACCACAGTACATGTATAATGTGAACTGAGAAAAAATATTTCATTTTTACAGTGCAAACACTTGTAATCCAAATAAGATGAGCACAGCACAATTTGCATTGTGTTGTAATTGAAATTGAAGAAACACCCATAAATAATTATTATTTACCAGTGGAATTGAAAAGCATTTGGGAGTCAAAATGGACAAGGAATGCGGCATAAAATGACAGTGGAAGACTGTGGAAGAGAGGACCAATGCAATTCTTGGATGTATGAACAATAAGTGAGAGAGAGAAGGTGATTTAATGCTGGTGCCACATTTTAAAAAGAATACTGAAAATCTGAAGAGAGCCCACAGACGAATCACAATGATTAAAAGGCTGGAAATAAGGCCTTAGTGTGAGAAACTAACAGAGCTCAGTGGCTTAGCTTGTCAAAAAGAAGATCCAAAGGTGACTTAACTACAGTGTTTGACTACTTTCATGTGAAGAAAAAAGCGGGTACCAAAGGACAGACACGACAAGAACCAATGGCTGTAAGTTATCTCCAGCCAAGTTCACATTAGAATTAAAGCACACACTTGTAAAGGAGTGGATGATCAGAACAGACTACCAAGGAAGTGCTGGATTCTCTCTCTTGACCTCTTTAGATCAAAACTGGATGCTGCTTTGAAAAATAGTCTTTAATCAGACAAGTTATAGGCAGTGGTGGATTAGTCACAAAGCCCATAGGGCTGTACTCAAGGGACCCAGAAAACTGGTGGAGGTGGTGGTTTGGGGGTCTGGGAAAAATTCCTTGAAGGGCAGCAGAAACCCAGATATCTGACCACTGTGCATGCAGGATGGGAAGAGCCCCCACACACCAATCCCACTCCCCAACAGCAGAGCTAGGCAGGCAGGGGAATCGGGATGCCCTCTTCCTTAGCAAACCCAACCCAGTTCCATCCTCATCAGACAGCACAGGAGAGGGGAAGTCTCACCAAGGGGCAACCCTGCCCCCATCAGAGGCTGCAGGACTAGGGAAACCACCACCCCAAGGCTGTCCACAGCAGAAACTGCAGGATGGGAGAACAGCCACAATACATGGAAGCCACCCAGGAGCTCCCAAATACAGCCCCAGCAGAAGCCATGGGATGGTAAAAGCCCCTCACTCCTGTGCAGAAGCCATAAGGCAGGGGAAGCCTCCACCCTCAGCAGTTCCCCACCCATCTTCAGCAGAAACCTTTGGCTGGGAGAAGCCCCAGCACCTGATACCTGTTCCTGGAAGAAACCTTGGGGCAGCAGGGAAGCCTCCTCACCCAACACCACTCTCTAGCAGAAGTGCTGGGCAGGAAGGGTGGGAGATGCCCTAGTGCTCTGTCTCTGTTTGCCTCTAGAAGTACAGGGGATGGTGCAGTCCTGGGACACTCTGCTGTGCTCTAGGGCCATGGCATGGGGACAGAGCTTCTCTGGTCTTGGGGCCATTAGGAACGAGGGGGAAAAAGAGAACAATAGGTTGCAGGGCTGCAGTGGAAAGAACTGTGGGTGGAACAGGGGTGGGCTCCAGGGAAGAAGCAGAAAGGACTCAGGCTGCGAGAGGGACTGAGGTGGAAGGGGCGGGGCCACAGGTGAAAGGGTGGGGCATGGGCCCCCCACCTGCTTTAGCTCTGGGCCCCAGGAAACCTTAACTCACATTTGATTATAGGGATCACTATAAGAGTTATTGAGTGAAATTCCCTGGCCCTGTGCAGGAAGTTAGAACAGCTCAGAGCTCTGCAACCGAAATAGTGAGAAGAGCCATTTTTTTCTAAATTCATTTACAAAATCAATACTTCAAGAGCCTGAGTGCAAGTGAATATGAGACAGTCCTTAATAAATAACACCAACCATACTTTTTATCACCCCTATTTTAAGAACAGCACACACACATTCGTTTGTGCCACCTAGAAAGCTAAGGTACCCATTGTCAGGCTTAATCCACCTCAGCCGCCAAATCCACCCTTTATCCCCATTCCCCAAAAATCCACCCCCCATCTCCAGGCTTAATCCCTCTCAGCCCCATACTGCTTCCCGCATACCCAAGCTTAATCCCTCTGAGCCCCAAACCACCCCCCACATACCCAGGCTTAATCCCTCTCAGCCTCAAAGTGCCCTCCCACATACCCAGGCTTAATCCCTCTCAACCCCAAACCAGCCTCCCATCCTCAGGTTTAAGCCCTCTCAGTCCCAACCCACCCATCCCCAAGATTAACTTGCCTCAGCCCCAACCTCCACCCCTACCCCCAGCATCAACAGAATTAACTTGCCCAACACACACAGCTCCTCCACAGGCAACGCCTCCCCTCTGCTGCTCCCTGCCACCTCCTCCTAGGCAGAGCTGCACGGCTCTGGCAGTGGCAGGCTTGGCCACCCCTCACCCCCAGCATTCCTGTGGCACTTCCGCTTTATGCAGTCAGGATGGCTCCCTGCCCTGCTGGCTGTCTCTTCCAGGGCTCCCTTCCTTGGCTACGTCTACACGTGCAGACTACATCAAAATAGCTTATTTCAATGTAGCGACATCGATGAATAACGTCTACACGTCCTCCAGGGGTGCCAACATCGACGTTCAACTTCGACGTTGGGCAGCACCACATCGAAATAGGCGCTGCGAGGGAACATCTACATGCCAAAGTAGCACACATCGAAATAAGGGTGCCAGGAACAGCTGCAGACAGGGTCACAGGGCGGACTCAACAGCAAGCCGCTCCCTTAAAGGGCCCCTCCCAGACACAGTTGCACTAAACAACACAAGATACACAGAGCTGACAACTGGTTGCAGACCCTGTGAATGCAGCATGGATCCCCAGCTGCAGCAGCAGCAGCCAGAAGCCCTGGGCTAAGGGCTGCTGCACACGATGACCATAGAGCCCCGCAGGGGCTGGAGAGAGAGCGTCTCTCAACCCCCCAGCTGATGGCCGCCATGGCGGACCCTGCTATTTCGATGGTGCGGGACGCAGATCGTCTACACGTGCCCTACTTCGACGTTCAACTTCGAAGTAGGGCGCTATTCCCATCCCCTCATGGGGTTAGCAACTTTGACATCTCGCCACCTAACGCTGATTTGAACTTCGAAATAGCGCCCAACACGTGTAGCCGTGATGGGCGCTATTTCGAAGTTGGCGCCGCTACTTCGAAGTAGCGTGCACGTGTAGACACAGCCCTTGACATGGCTTCCTTCTCCAGGGCTTCCTGCAGTAGCTGACTGCTCAGCAGCTCTAGAGGCAGCCACTGCTTAAACCAAAACCCCCCTAAATTCAGTTGGCTTAACAACAGTCAACTGAATTTTTTTGTTCAAGTGGCAGCAGCCTCTGGAGCATCAAGGAAAGTGAGTGGCGGCAGCGATTGGAGCCACAATTAACTCCTTAAAGAGCCACATTCTGCTCCAGAGCTGCAGGTTGCTGAGCTCTGGACTAGCTCTAACAGTCCCTTCTGGCCTTAAACACTATGAATAAAGATAATTTCATGTCTAGATCTCTACCAGTTTTGAAGTGAGAAATCAAGAACTCCATATCTTGCTGTTTTGCATTTGCCCATTACTAATAGGAAATTGGACTGAAAAGTGAGCAAGGTTATATTACATACAAGTCAGTCTCTCCCTTAGCTCAGGTGTTGGAGCCATATCAACAGCACTCTTGCCATGGCAGTTGACCAATGTTGGATCTGCACCATGACTAAGCAATAAAGAGCAGACTTCTACACGATTCTTCGAAGCAGCCTCATGTAAGGGTGTAAACTGCCAGAGATCCATTGCATTAACACAGGCTCCATGCTACAAGTAAAAAAGAGGTTCTTATGTTAGTAATGAAAGATAACTGTGACAGAGATCACAAGATTTTCTTTTAACAGCTTTTGCACTAGTTCAGTTCTTTTCAACTGAAATGAAAAATAATTGATTAATCTGCATCTACCAAAATCTGTACTTTGCAAAAAACTTAACTTTTGATGAGACACCTTTGCATCAGAAAAATTCTAGTCAACTGAATTCCAATACTTGTCTTCAGAGATTATTCAGACAAACGTACATTTAATTCTGTCATACAGGCATCTGACTAAAGCCCCAAAGTTCCACACCACTGAGCTAATATATTAGAGGTATGAAAATTAGTTTTTTTTTAAAACAGAAATAAGGTTGCAGCTGTAATTATTGTATGAATTAACCACAACTTTCCACAATTTTGCAAGATGGCAATGCTTACATATTGTTACATTCTTCCACTCACCTTGAGTAACAATTCTGTGACTTCATAATGTCCGTATGAACATGCATTATGAAGAGGTACGAGTCCACTAGATTAAATAAAAGAAAATAAAATTACATAGGTAGGAACCATTTATGAAGATTTATGAACTAATTTTATGGTGAAAAATTAGCAGATTTCAAAATCAATTAAATCTTAACCAAATACATTTACATGTGTTTCAAAAATAATGCACTTGTTAAGAATGGTATTACAACATGTTTTGAGTAATGTAACATGGGGTTTAATCTGCCATATATTAGTGTTAACAAATAACACTCATTGCATTCAAAATTATCCTGCAGCCAGAGACAAAGAGGAAGAAAGAGCTACACTACATTTTAGTCTTGGTAAAGGCAAATATTCTGGTCTATATGCACCCATAATAATTTTACGTGGTAGGTTATGTGAGAAATCTCCATACAAAGATTACCTTGCTTCTATGTATATTATGAAGATGTTCTGATATTTATAGGCAGCAGACTGATATAACTACATCAGAGTACAGAGCAAGACAATTTTGCTGCATTCTTCTGAAGCATGTTATACACTTAAGCATATATAATTATAAAACTTCTGAACCATTCTGAGGGTTATTGGACTTTCTGTATAGTAGCATCATTTAAAAATGAAAGTGATAAAGCCAATGACACAGGTCGAATCATAAGCAAAGGCCTTATAGAATGAAAAACATATATATTTGAAAAGGTGGACAAAAGTGACAAGCAATAAAACAAAATTATTTGTGTGTGCAGGAAAGCAAGGTGAGGCACTTGTGGCTCCACAGACATGGCTGAGTACTGTAATTTAAGCAGAAAGTCAACCTGTTTGTTATGCACGAAAAACACCCTCTCCAAACTTATAGCATTTATTCAGAGTATCAAGTAAAACATTTTGAGAATTTACATAAATTTAGATTATTTAAAAAATGTAGCATCCACTGTCCCTACTTGCCAGAGGAACAATGCATATTCTTCAAACTTCCCATGCAGTTAATATCACTGAACTCTTGAATGTGAGTTACCTTTGAAGAAATGTTTTAGAAATCTTAGGATATATCTACACTTAACAGGAGACTGACCCGGTCAGGGTCACTCTTCTGGGGTTTGATTTTGCACACCTAGTGGGGACGCATGAAATTGAATTATCAGGGGTTAACAGCTGACCCCTGTACACCTCATTCTCATGAATACTAAGGGAGGTCAACGGGAGAATTTCTCCCATTGACCTCCCTCAGTGAGGATGGCCAGATAAGTTAATCATAGATACGTCTATTTCAGCTACTGCACTAAGATGACTGAAGTATGCAATTATGGCTATGTAAATAATGTAGCTGGAGTTGATGTACCTTAGGTTGAGTTACTGTGGCGTCTACACTACTGTAAATGGGAGATGCTCTCCCATCATCATACCATACTCTTCTCATCTGGGGTAGAGTAAATGGATCAACTGGAGAGCTATCTGTGGTCGATTTGGCAGGCCTTCACTAAACCTGATAAACTGACCACTGGTGACTCGATCTCTGTTCTGTCAGTCCCAGCTGGAGTGCAGATGTAGCCTTAGTTATTTTCCATAGTTATGTTTTATATCTGAAAATTGAGAAATAGAGGCTGAAGAACATAATTTTCTGCATCAGAGAATTCCACAAAAAAACTGTCATCTTTCAAAATGGCAGCCATCTTCTAATATTTCAAGTAAGGACTTGAAGCCATAAGGTGCCATTACTAAAGAAGAGTACTGCCCAATTCTCTTGGTCTGATTCAGTGTCCTTATCAGCCTCCCAACACTGCATCTTCTCTCACATCTTGCCTAGAGGCAAACTGACTTCATTCTAATTGGGCATTTTGAAAACAGGCATCTTAATTAGTAGAACCTTTGGCCTGAGTCCTCACGGAGAACAACTGGAGATGGCAACGATTTTGAAGAATGTCCAGAAAAATCAGTTCAATCAAGTTTAGATCCACAAACACTAACATACAATCATATTCAGATGATGTCATGAAGGAACAATTCATTAATGTTGTTTGGGTGGCAAACCTACATTAAAGTGTTTATATTAAAATTTAAACATGACCCTCAATTTCCTGTGTTTCTAATACTTGGTTTTGGAATAAATGCAACATATCCCTGTAACATATGCTATTCTAACTTACTGATACAACTTCTCAAGTGACAGTTTGTGCCTAGAATTAACTTTTCAAGCAAATAATTCTAACCATAAACCACTATTGATAAGTCCGTTTATCCTGAAATTCTCTTTCAGTTGATTATCAGTGTTTGGAATCATGTAACACCATATAAAATGTGTAACACAACATGCAAGCATACAGAATATGCACCTTAAACATAATTCATTTTGATAACTGTAGAGCAATATATAAAGTAAGTTTTACAACTTCTTTGACAGCAGATTCAATATACAGAGGACAGTGCCACAAATTAATCTTCAAATGTTCTAGTATGCTTAGAATTGTCTGAGAGATACTCTGTGTGTGTCTACATTGAATTTTAAAACACATGGCAGCAACTTTCACAGACAAAATCTATAGGCTCACAGAACAGTGCTAGAAACAGCAGCACAGAAGTTGAGGTTGGGGCTCTGAAGCCTGCGGCAGATTATAGAGCCCAAGCTATGGCCCACGACATGATGTCTACTCTGCTTTTCTTAACTTTATCCCATAAGCTCAAGTCTCTAGACCCAAAGCTGAGACTAGCTGTCACATGTTTAAAAATGTGCAGATATGCCCAAAATTAACTTAGTTTTTCATTTGAAAGACCTCAGGACTCAAGTTCTTGGTTAATGGTGCACTGAGGAGAACACTAGATAATTAATAGAGAATTTCCCATGTTGGCAGACAGGTGGACAACATAGTCTGGTAGCTCTTTTTCTAAAGTCTAATAATCTCACAGTCAGGGCATGTCTACACTTGGGAATAAAGTCAAGTTTGTTAAAGTCGAATTTTTAAACACGAGATTTTATAAAGTTGAGGTTGAGAGTCCTGACCAACTCAGAAAGTTGATTTAGTGTGTCCCCACATGGGTGCCTGAATCCGACTGTGGTAGCAGTGCATTGTGGGCATCTAGCCCACAATTCCTGCAGCCCGTTACATTTTAGGATTTTGTGCCAGTGTTTTATGGAGGGAAAAAAGTTGCTGCAAGTGGTTCTGGGTTTCTGAAATCATCCCAGAATGCATTCTCCTCACCTCCCCTTTCTGGCTGGGAAAAAATGGCATTTTCATGCCAATTTTTGTCTTGACCGCCAGCTGCCATTACAAACACTAACATGGATCCCAATATGCTTCAAAGTTTCATGCAGTGTTTTTTGCTCATTTCCAACAGTGCAACACAGTATCTTCTGAACATAATGCCCATGCAGTATGAGCTCATTGTTTCTGGGGGCATTGCCAAACATGAATCTCTGGAGAGAAAAACCATGGAGTTTCTGGCAGCACTAGAGTCATTGTACAGTGTGAAGTGCAGGTTCTGGAGCCACAAAATCAACACAGATTGGTGGGTTCACATAATTTTGCAGTTAGGGAATGACTAGAAGTGGCTGTCAAACTTCCACGTGAGTAAGGCCACTTTCAATGAACTTTGTGAACTGCTGTCTCCTGCCCCAAACTGGAGTGATACCAGAATGAGACATGCTTTGTCAGTCGAGAAGCGTGCGGCAATTGCTCTTTGGAAGTTTGCAACACCAGACAGTTACCACTCAGCTGGTAATCTATTTGGAGTGGTAAAATCTATGGTGGGGGCTGTCATCATACAGGTAGCCAAAGTGATCAACATGCTTCTCCTCTGAAAGACAGTAACTCTGGGGAATGTGCTGGAGATGGAGGACAGGTTTGCTGCCTTGGGGGTCCCTAACTGCAGTGGGGTCATAGATGGAATGCACATCTCCATCCTGGCAGTGGACCACCAGGCCTTAGAGTACATTAACCGCAAGGGAAAAACCGCAAGTTTGCTATGGTGTTGCACGCGTAGGTGGATTACAAAGGTTGTCTCACTGACATCAATGTGGGGTGGTCAGGAAGGGTGCATGATGTGTGAATCTTTAGGAATTCTGGTCTGTTTAGAAGACCCGAGAGTGGTACTTTCTTCCCAGACCAGAAAATCACCAATGGGATCTAGAAATGCCCACAGTGATTTTGAATGACCCTGCTTACCCCTTGTTTCCTTGGTTCATGAAGCTCTGCACAGGAATTCTGGACTCCAGTAAGAAGTTCTAACTACAGGATAAGCAGGTGCAGAATGGTGGTAGAATGTGCCTTTGGCTGTTAAAAGACAGGTTTAGGTGCCTTCTGACCCACTTAGACCTCAATGAAGAAAACTCTACCCTTGTCATTGGGGCCTGCTGTATTTTTCAAAACATTTGCAAAGCGATACCTGTGTGGAGGGCTCAGGCAGAGATCTTGGCAAGAAATTATCAGCAACCAACCCCAAGGGAAATCAGGAAAGCCCAGAAAGAGGCACTGAACAGGAGGACTGCCTTAAAAACCAAGTTTGTGAATGAACATGAAGGGCATTAACTGGCATCCCTCATCCCCAATTATGCTGTTTCCTTGGTCTTCATGAAAACCTTACCGCCCCACCATCAACCACGAGATGAGCATCACCACCCACACAAGTCCAAAGCATGTTAACCAATAAACAAAATTCTTTCCCCAATAAATAATGTTTTTATTTAGGGAGCACTAATAGAAGAGTGAGCAGTATAAGAAAAAAGGATAATAAGGTCACAGTTAAAGGTTAGCTTTCTGGTCAGTGTTGATTTTGTGGGGCTATGAACCAGGGCTCTCCATGGCCTTTCCCCCCTTGTTCTAGGTACCTGAGAAGAGGAGGGTGCTGAATGTGTGGAGGGGGGAAGTATTATTAATTACATGCGGAAGACAGAGCTAGGATCTGGGGAATGAACTGACTGGGTTGAGGGAGGTCTAAAATGATGTTGCCTGGAGTGGCTGGGGAATGCAGTGCCCCATCCAGGGGAGGAGAATGAATGAGGTAAGGGTGGTATGTATCGGTGGTAACTGGCATGGCCTGGGAATGCTGTGACTCTAAAATGGAAGGTAATGTATAAGGATGGGGGGCATGTACTGGGTGAGGTGGCATGCATGGTTCACTGACTTTTTAATCAAGCACAGCTTCAATTAATGTTGAGGTCCCTGACTGCAATTTCTGTATCAATGAATTAATTAATTTCATCTGCTTGCCCATAAAGGACATGAATGAGTCATGCATTCATTCTTGAGAGTCCACCATTTTTTTTCCCCAGTCAGAGTTCTGTTTTCTACTTTGTGACTAGTTAAAAATAATTTTCCAACAATTCATTCTGGGTCTTCTTTTCCTCCACATCAGATGCAGCCTCTTATCTGCTGGCCTGGGCCAGCTTTGTCTTTTGCCAGGGTTGTTTGCTGATAAAACAAATTTAGAAATATTAATGTCATTAGCAATAGAAATATTTTTATCTTTACTTAGAACAATGACCATATTGACAAAGAATGGCTGTCTGTCTCTATGGAAGAACATATTGCAATTGCAAGGTCACTCTAGTCACTCTGAAGACTGAAGAATGCATTACTCCAACAAACATGATTTCAGCTATCTATGGCAGAGGTTTACCCTAAAAACTATGGTAAGCTATCCTCAGTACCTGAGAAAAAAAATTCTTAAAGCAATGCCGAGGGTGAGGGAGAAGAGCAGAGGGTGAGGGGGGTTCTGGTATGTCAGAGACGCTGGTCCATGGGGGAGTGGTTGGCTGCACTGTGCCATTGTTATAGTATGCCATCCCAGGAGGTATGCCATCCCAGAGGTTGCCTGGAGTGTGTGCTGCTTAAAGCAGTACCTAGATTTTAAAGTGGCTGCTCCAGCAGTTAAAAAATCATTAAACATCACTGGGGGTGTGCATGTAAACCATGGGAGGGTCTGACTGACTACCAGCCCCATGGGGAGAGGTTGCTGCCGCATGAGTTTTGCTCTGCACAGGACAGGCCCCAGGCCAAAAATCATTAGTGACTCACAAAACATGCATTCTAGGTGGCCAAATGAGACATCAGCCTCATCACACTAACAAGAAGGGATAAGGAAAGATTACTCGTTCTGTTCAGGTACCATGTTGGAAAATTTGCAAGAATGCTCTGTGGGTCCATACTTCCAGATCATTTACTGGTGGCTTGGCACTGTAAGGTGTCTTACCGTGGAAGCAGGAATAAGTCAGGTCTCCCTAAAAATCTTGTGAAGAGAATCCAAAAGTGCCTGTCTAAGACCTTCAGCTTTTTGTCCAAACAGGATCTGAGCTCCATCCCCAAACATATAAACAAGTTGTTCTAAGGGAAAGGTGCATAGACTCTCCACCCCACAATTGCAACATACTATTATCAGGAGAAAAAAAAAACCGCACACTTACCAGAAGTGCCTCTCCAGGATCTGGGTTGGCCTCTGAAGCTGCTTAAGTTAAGGAGCTCCAGCTCAATAAACAGCTCCTGGCTTTCAGGATCTATTTTATGCTGGAATGGATCCTGCTGTCATCCACCCCTTCCATAACAGGACACACTTCAGTATTCTCCCCACAAATATAGGAGTCATTGGGACTCTTGGGGGAAGAGGCTATGCATGTCCTCAGAACAGCATGAAGCTCCATGTAGCATTTGCATTTCTGGGGAGATATCCCAGACTGAATGTTGTTTCTCTTGCATTTCTGATAGCTCTGCCTCAGCTCCTTAATCTTCACACAGAACTGCTGAGTGTACCTGCTGTACCCTTTCTCATGACTCACAAAATTTTTGCATAAATATCAGCATTCCTTTTGCTGGATTTGAGCTGGATGAAAATAGCTTCTTTGCCCCACACTGAAATGAAGTCCAAGATCTCCTGATGGCTCCATGAGATCCCTTTTGAGATCCTGGGAAGTCATGGCTACGAGCTGTGCTAGGTGTAATGCAGAGATGTGATCCACACATCTGCTTGCCGTGCTGGGCAGTGAGGAAAGGAAATCTAATCAAAATTCCCTGGGTGATGACCACCGCTTCCTGTCACCTACTTACAGCTCAGCTGGAGAACAGTGGGGGCGGAGCGATGACTGCAAAGGACACCTCGAGGGGCACTGTGGGACAGTTTAAAGGCTAATAAAATCGATTGTAACAGTGCTGCCATCTCCACTTGTCTAGTTTGACTTTGCAAATTTGACTTCTCGAGTTACTTCAGACGGAAGTCAGCATTACAAAAGTCGACCTTAGAGCCCCTTAAAATCAGCCTGTTGGGTGCTGAAGTGTAGACAAATCGTTTATAAAGTCAAACTTAAATCTTTAAATTTGACTTAATCTCCTAGTGTAGACCAGGCCTAAAATGTGTGGGATTAGGAGCGTGTTTTGCTAAGTATATATACAACCTTACAACAATAGGATGCTGATCTTGACCACAAATAAAAAATTCCCATCAAGCCATCATCTAGACCTACTCCAGAATTAAATCTACAGATTTAATAAAGCAAGAACATCAAAATCATACATCTGACTCTCCCCATTTCACTACAGTATTTTATATAATTATCTCGCTTACCATATAAGAACATAAGTATGGCCATACTGGGTCAGAACAATGGCCCATCTCCCCCAATATCTGTTTCCTAACAGCGGCCAGCAGCAGGTGCTTCAGAGGGAATGAACAGAACAGGCTAATTATTGAGCGATACATCCCTGTCTTTCAGTCTCACCTTCTAGTAGCCAGAGGTTTAGGGATACCCAGGGCATGGGATTGCATCCTTGATCATCTTGGCTAACAGCCAATGATGGACCTACCCACCACAAACTTATGCAATTCTTTTTTAAACTCTTCATCGTATTGGCCTTCACAAAACCCCTGGCAACAAGTTCCACAGACTGGCTGTGCATTGTGTGAATGAGCACTTCCATCTGTTTGTTTTCAGTCCGTGGTGATTTGTTTTAAATCCCCTAGTAATTTCACTGGGGGACCCCTAGTTCTTGTGCTGCATGAAAGGCTAAGTTAACACTTCCCTATTCATTTTCTCCATGCCATTTGTGATATTACAGACCTCCACCATTGGACTCAGTTGTCTTTTCTAATCTGAAGAAGGCCCAGTTATTTTAAGCTCTCCTAATACAGAAACAGTTCCATTCCCCTAATCTTTTTGCTGCCATTCTCTGTACTTTTTTGAACTCTAATAGATCATATTTGAGAAGGTGCAAGCAGAACTGCTTGCAGTATTCATCAAGTGGGTGAGCAATGGATTTATATGGAGGCTATATATTTTCTTTTATTATTTTCTATCTTTTTTTCAATGGTTCTTAACATTCTGTTGGCTTATTTGCTCATAATGTACATTACACAGAGGTTTTCAGAGAACTATTTACAATGATTCCAAGCTCTCTAGAAGCTAATTTAGAACCCATCATATTGTACATATAGTTGGTATTTTGTTTTCTACTGTGCATTGCCTTGCACTTACTGACACAGAATTTCATCTGTCATTTTCTTGCCCGATCTCCCAGTTTCGGAACTCCCTTTGTAAGTTTCCACAGTAAGATTTGGACTTAACTGTCATGAATAATCTATCAAATGTGTTAATTTTCTTTAGAAAAGACTACCCTGCTCTTTCCTCGTAGCATGGTGTTAACTGATGGTAATAGCTGTGAAACTAAGTGCTTCCTTGTCTCATCAGCTGTGCATACACCACTCATGCATATACTTGACAAGAAAAGCTGGTTGCAGAAAAGTGTCACTAAATATGCCTTTTGTCTTTAACAGCTTGCATTAATGTTTATTGCCAAAACAATACTAGAAGTCCACAAACACTTGAAATTGTCCACCGAATACACAGAGGACGCATGAGAAACCAAGCAATCTAGGTTTTTTAAATACACTTATTTAATGAAGGAATAATGCATACAACAAAGATCTGCAAAACTAAGCAGTACACCATCCCAATTCAACGTTTACAAAGGCTTTTACAAAAGATGATTTACTGGAACAAAAATTTTTGTTCTGGAAACAACTTTGCTCCAATTCTTGTCTCCAATTTAAGATAAACTCATTTTCAGATACATGCTGAATTATACAAGAGAACAAAGAAAAATAATTCTTAAAATGTAACTAATTATTGAAACCAGAGAATGAATTAAAAACGGATATACGTACCCCTTGTCCTTTGCATGAACATCAGCGCCATGCTGCAGCAGAAGCTGGACTATTCGAACTCTGTTGTAGCCTGCTGCTAGATGCAAAGGAGTGGACTGCAAACAAAAAGGAACAGAGAGAGAGAGAGAACGTATATACGTTTTGCTATTCACAGAGCGCACATCCTAAGAGAAGTAATTGAAGTTCATTAACAACAGAACGAATGCTTAAAAAAGGCTGAGAATCATTATAGGAGCCAAATCACCAATCTCACATTCAAAATGTGGAATACCCTGAAACTCCTAACAACTTCAGGGTACAGTATTCCACATTTTTTGACTTATTTAGGATGCTTCATTTAACCTCTGCAGCCTAACTTTGTGACCCTATTTTTGGACATCTTGGCTATAATTAGTAAAGTCCAGGTCTAACGTGTGATTCTGGGCATCCATGAGAAAAGATCTTGAGTGACTACAACTTTTCTCATTATTCCTGAAGAGAAATGCCACAAACAACTTTATGGCAGCCAAAGAGCAATTAAAGAATCTACTTCTCTCTTCAAATAGTTGATTCGTGTACACTACACGAATTAGTGATGGTTTAAAGCACTATGAGACATGCTAGTATAATTTGGTAACTATAAAGCTCTTCATTGGACTTCAGAACTTTGTTTTTAAAAAACCTACCTCGAATCTCTGATTCCAAAACATGTCAGAACTCAACGTCCTGCTTTTAACGCCAAGCCAACATCACCAAACACTGCTGACATCTTTTCCCACCTTCCCAAACTCGTCTCCCTCTCTCCTTTTCTTTATAGTTCATAATTTCACTATCCACACAAATTCCCAAACACCAGAATACATTTGAGTCTCCCCCCACTTGTAACTCACTGCTCATCCCACCCTCTTATTACTTCCTCCACAGCTCTAAAAATCTAACCTTACTTCATATATTAGTGTTAACACTCTTCTCAATGCCTTTGGCGAGCTCTTATGAAAGGCATCAGTCCATACAACTGCTACTGCCAAGACACCTTCCTCTCATGTTTCTCATCACTGCTTTTAAGGTTCTAAAAAGACTCTGCTTCTGCTTACATATCTCATCTTTCTGCTTTCCACTCATTGCTTTCAGTCAGTAT
Source organism: Carettochelys insculpta (assembly GCF_033958435.1). Classification (NCBI taxonomy): domain Eukaryota; kingdom Metazoa; phylum Chordata; order Testudines; family Carettochelyidae; genus Carettochelys; species Carettochelys insculpta. The sequence continues at coordinate 138,758,518 of NC_134140.1, forward strand.
AAGCCAGACACTTAACTACTTTCTTTGTTACTTTCTCACATAGACATCAATTTTTCCATTGTAAACATTAAGTTTGCAATAGTTTGAACCTTTGTTTTCAACCTCAATCTTTTTTTCCCAGCTGATATTTTATTTGCTGAAATTATTCCTTAATGGAGGATTCATAGTAACAGCCATATTGGGTCAGACACTTAGCCCAGTATCTTATCTTCCAACAGTGGCCAATGCCACATGTTCCAGAGGAAATTAACAGAACAGGTAATCAAGTGGTTCATCTCCTATTGCCCTTTCTTCTGAAAAATTTGGTATGATCTATCATACAAGTTATTTCCACTAATTATGAGTGATTCACTGAAAAAATCCAATCCAAAATACTGCATAATTCAAGATCTTCCCATGAGCAAACACATAGAATCATAGAACACTAGGACTGGAAGGGACCTCGAGAGGCCATTGAGTCCAGCCCCCTGCCCCCATGGCAGGACCAAGTACTATCTAAACCATCCCTGATAGACATTTATCTAACCTGTTCTTAAATATCTCCAGCGATGGAGATTCCACAACCTCCCTTGTCAATTTATTCCACTGTTTGACCACCCTGACAGTTAGGAATTTTTTCCTAACGTCCAACCTAAACCTCCCTTGCTGCAGTTTAAGCCCGTTGCCTCTTGTTCTATCCTCAGAGGCCAAGAAGAACAAGTTTTCTCCCTCCTCCGTATGACTCCCTTTTAGATACCTGAAAACTGCTATCATGTCTCCCCTCAATCTTCTCTTTTCCAAACTAAACAAGCCCAATTCTTTCAACCTTTTTTCACAGGTCACATTCTCTAGACCTTTAATCATTCTTGTCGCTCTTTTCCGGTCCCTCTCTAGTTTCTCCACCTCTTCTTTGAACTGCGGTGCCCAGAACTGGACACAATACTCCAGCTGAGGCCTAACCAGCGCAGAGTAGAGCTGAAGAATGACTTCTCAGGTCTTGTTCACAACACACCTGTTAATGCATCCCAGAATCATGTTTGCTTTTTTTGCAACAGCATCACACTGTTGACTCATATTTAGCTTGTGGTCCACTATAATCCCTAGATCCCTTTCTGCTGTAGTCGTTCCTAGACAGTCTCTCCCCATTCTGTATGTGTGAAACTGATTGTTCCCTCCCAAGTGGAGCACTTTGCATTTGTCCTTATTAAACTTCATCCTGTTTACCTCTGACCATTTCTCCAATTTATCCAGATCATTTTGAATTATGACCCTATCCACCAAAGCAGTTGCAACCCCTCCCAACTTGGTATCGTCTGCAAACTTAATAAGCGTACTTTCTATGCCAATATCTAAATCATTGATGAAGACATTGAACAGAACTGGTCCTAACACAGACCCCTGTGGAACCCCACCTGTTATAGTTTTCAAGCAGGATTGAGAACCATTAAGAACTACTCTCTGGGTACGGTTATCCAGCCTGTTATGCACCCACCTTATAGTAGCCTCATCTCAATTGTATTTACCTAGTTTTTTGATAAGAATATCATGAGAGACCATATCAAATGCTTTACTAAAGTCTAGGTATACCATATCTACCGCTTCTCCCCTATCCACAAGGCTTGTTATCCTATCAAAGAAAGCTATCAGATTAGTTTGACAAGATTTATTCTTTACAAACCCATGCTGGCTGTTTCCTATCACCTTACCACCTTCCAAGTGCTGTAGCCAGACAAAGTCTCCCCCTGACAAGCCAGCTTGCTCGTTGCCCCCCCCAACTGAGGAGCACACAGGGCACGGAAACGGCTGCTGACAGCACAGTCTTTGATGCCCTCATTGAGGCCCAGATATGCTGGCTTATCGTGACCCTGAGAAGCAGAAAGTACAGCTAGAAGGCTAACAGGCCAGACTGTCAACATGCGGGGGGGGGGACCCTCAAGAAATCACCCCAGCTGGCATTGATCAATATGATGTGCACACACAATCACCCAGAAGGGGACGTGCCCCGCCCGCACAAAAGAATGTCCTGTACTCCTAAATTGCTTATCTCTTGTCTTGCAAGTGCAAACTAAGTAAGAAATGCTCTTGTAACAAACTGGTGTCACAAAGACAGACCAGTATGATCTGGCACCATAGATAAGAAAGAGAATACATAATCCAAAAGGGGTATAAAAGATGGGTCCAGCAGAACTTTAACTTTGAGTGCATTCAACCAACTTCCTGCTGGTCGGGTCAGGTGATTGCCTCCCGAGGTCCACAACTGGGGACGCCCAACCTCGTATTCTTCTTTCCGCGGAACTGAGTGACCGATCCGGCTTGGCTACGCTGGTATCGAGAGACGCAGAGAGGGTAAGATACACCCATGCTAGGTCTCTGACTTTTTTTGTGCACAGCTAAAGAACTAGAGCTCTGTAACTAGATGTCATTGTGCCAAGATGTCATTGCGTTAGATGGTAACAGATATCTTTGTATTGGATTGTAACGTAACTTGTTAACACCTGTACTTTGCTAGCATATAAGAAGTAAACAATAGCTTTTCGTAACCGTACGCTTATAACTGTAGCTTAATAAACTTGTAACTAGTTAAGATCCAAGCCTAACTATTTTGTTAACCCTTTTGTCACTGCAACACAGCCGGCACAACAAAAGAACTTTAACCGTTTGGTTACTACAGCCTGGCCGTGGGTGAGTGTGCTAGGAGCTGCCTGCTCTAACAGTAAAAAACTGGGTTGCTTAGGACCCAGGGGGTACCTCACCGCACATTGCCCGGCCACCGGCTAACAAGTGCTTGCAGATGATTTCTTTAATTTCCTGGTCCATTATCTTTCCTGGCACAGAAGTTAAGCTGATTGGCCTGTAGTTTCCTGGGTTATTCTTATTCCCCTTTCTATAGATGGGCACTATATTTGCCCTTTTCCAGTCTTCTGGAATCTCTCCTGTCTCCCATGATTTTCCAAAGATGATAGATAAAGGCTCAGATACCTCCTCTATCAGCTGCCTGAGTATTCTAGTATTCACACTCCTCTGAAATATCTGCTCCTTGTTCTCCTTCACTTTCAAAACTTTCCCCCACCAAGCATATTCTCTCACCATCTTGTACATCTTATCTTGTCCTGAGTGATTAATGAGTACCATTTATCATCATCCTCTTTACAACAACACACCTGTACCCCCCACCTTCCCATCAGTCCTTGCTTCTCCAGACTAAACTTCAATTATTTTTCCCATTCCTTCCTTGTAGTGAATTGTTTTCTCGACTTTTAATCATGTTTGTTGCTCTTCTCTGGCCTTTCTCCAGTTTACCCACATCTTTCCCAAAGCATGGTAGCCAGAACTGGATACAACTATTCCAGCTGAAGTCTTATCACAAAGTAGAGTGGAATCATTACTTTTTTGTTTTGTTTACAATTACTTATTTGTTTTGCTTATAACGCTTCTGCCAATACATTCAAGAATGAGGAGGGCAACAAAAATGATTAAGGGGCTGGAGCACAAGACCTGTGAGGATAGGCTGAGGGATTTGGGCTTGTTTAGTTTACAGAAGAGAAGACTTGGGGTGATTTAATAGCAGCCTTCAACCTACTGAAGGGGAGCTCTAAAGAGGAGGGTGAGAAACTGTTCTCAGTGGTGTCAGATGGCATAACAAGGAGTAATAGTCTGAAGTTGAAGAGGGAGAGGTGTAAGTTAGATATTAGGAAAAACTACTTCACCAGGAGGATGATGAAGCATTGGAATGCGTTGCCTAGAGAGGTGGTGGATTCTCCATCCCCCGAGGTTTTTAAGTTCTGGCTTGACAACGTCCTGGCTGGGATGACTTAGTGGGGGTTGATCCTGCTTGAAGCAGGTGGCTGGACTAGATGACCTCCTGAGGGCCCTTTCAGCCCTATGAGTCTGTGATTCCGTCATGTTCACTCTTTTTGCAACAGTATTAAATTACAGTGACAGTCATAATTTACTTTGATGGGAAATAATGAGAAGTCCTGTGGCACCTTATAGACTAATATCTGTTAGTCTATAAAGTGCCACAGGACTTCTTGCTGTTTTTGAAGATACACACTAACATGGCTACCTCTCTGATACTTTGATGGGAAATATTACCTGATGACTCATTTACTTTGGTATTTACTCTAATCCCCAGATCCTTTTCTGCAGTACTCCTTCCTAGACAATTGTTTCTCATTTTATATTTGAGCAATAAATTAGTTCTTTGCAAGTGTAGTATATTGCATTTCTACTTATTAAACTTGTTATTTATTTCAGAAACTTTCTTCAGCTTGCCATGATTGTTTTGAATTGTAAACATGTTGTACATTCTACAAAGTATTAGCAACCCCTCCAGCTTGGCAATGTCTGCAAACTTTTAAGCATACTTTCTTTGCCATTATCCAAATCATATAGGAAGAAAATGACTAGCATCAAATACAAACAGCTATATGCAGGGCTTCCTTAAATGGGTCTTTCCAGCTTAATGGTGAACCATTGACAACTAGTTTCTGAATATGATGTTTCAACCAAATGAGTTTCTCCTTCATACAGGTTGAACCTCCCAAAAAGAGAAGTTACTCACCGTAGCAATGATTGCTCTTCGAGATGTGTCCCCGTGGGTGCTCCACAATAGGTGTCGGGCTCGACCTGGCGCCGCAGATCGGAAACTTTCCAGCAGTTTCTCCCGGACCACGCATGCGCCGGCGCGTGCCACTCCCTTGCGCGTCCCCGGCCACGTGCACGATCCAGTCCCCGCGCGCGATCCAGTCCCCGCCAGTTCCTTGACCAACCGCCTCGGATGCTCCTGAAAAAAACTAAACAGAGATCCGAAGCGGGGAGGATGGGCGGGTGGTGGAGCACCCACGGGGACACATCTCGAAGAACCATCGTTACTACTGTGAGTAACTTCTCTTTCTTCTACGAGTGTCCCCGTGGGTGCTTCACAATAGGTGACTACCCAGCAGTAACGCAAGTAAGGAGGTGGATAATCGGTTTATGTGCAGCTTGCCCCTGAAAGGACTGCAGTCGACAGACGGGTATCCTCTTCGAATACCCGGTGCAGAGCATAATGCTTGGCGAAGGTGTCATAGGATGACCAGGTTGCCGCTCTACAGATGTCTTTTAACGCGATGCCCTTGAAAAAGGCTGTTGACGCCGCCACCGCCCTGGTGGAGTGAGCCCTAGGCGGGGCCAGCAAAGGAGTCTTTCGAAGTTCGTAGCACATTTTTATACAGGACACAATGTGCTTCAAGATTCTCTGTGAAGAGAGACCCTCTCCTTTCGACCTGGGGGCGAGAGAGACTAGAAGTCTGTCCGTTTTCCGGAAGGACTTAGTTCTGTCTATGTAGAAGGCCAACGCCCTCCTCACGTCCAGGAGATGCAGGCGTGCCTCCTTGCCGGAGCTGTGAGGCTTCGGGTAAAACGAGGGTAAAACTATAGGTTCGTTAAGGTGGAACTCTGAAGAAACTTTTGGAACAAAGGCTGGGTGCAGCTGTAAGGTTACCGCCTCCTTTGAGAATACTGTGCAGGGCGGTGTTGCCATAACTGCTGCGAGCTCGCTCACCCTGCGAGCTGATGTGATTGCAAGGAGGAAGGTTGTTTTTATTGTAAGGAGACGTAGGGGAACTGTGGCTAAGGGTTCAAAAGGTGGGCCCGTTAGCGCGCTGAGCACCAGGTCCAAGTTCCACGATGGTGGAAGCGGTTTCCGAGGGGGGTACAGGTTTACCAGCCCCTTCAGGAACCTGGTAACAATAGGATGGGCAAATACCGTGGGCCCCTCCTCTTCATGCCAAAAAGCAGATATAGTGGCGAGGTGGACCTTTAGCGAGCAAAGGGAAAGCCCGCCCTTCTTGAGGTCCAGTAAGTATTCTAGTATTACAGGTATAGGAACATCAAGGGGAGCTAACTGCTTGGCAGAACACCATGCTGTAAATCGAGTCCATTTCTGCTTGTAGGTCTTCCTGGTGGAGGTCCTTTGGCTACTCTCCAGGACTTGCTGTACTCCCTCCGTACATGTGCTCTCTAGGGAGCTGAGCCATGGGTTAGCCATGCTTGTAGGTGCAGGCCTTGAGGGTGTGGGTGCACTATGGACCCCTGGGCTTGCGTGAGTAGGTCTGGCACCACCGGAAGGGGGAGCGGTGGGCGATCCGACATACGCAGAAGCAAGGGGAACCATTGCTGTCGATCCTACGTTGGGACTACTAGAATCATGCGGGCTCTCTCCCTTCTGGCTTTCTGCAAGACCTTGTGGATGAGCACTGTGGGGGGAAACGCATAAAGTAGGGGGCCCTTCCATGAAATCGCGAATGCGTCCCCCAGGGACCCCCCGCCCCAATCCTGCCCTGGAGCAGTACTGTGGGCACTTCTTGTTGTGCTCAGTGGCAAACAGATCTATCTGAGGAAACCCCCATGTGTGAAAGAGCGGTCGTAGCAGATTGGAACGGATCTGCCATTCATGCGTGAGTGCAAAGCACCTGCTCAGCGGGTCTGCTTTCACGTTGTGAGCACCCGGCAAATACGAGGCTTTCAACTTTATACTGTTGGCGATGCACCAATTCCACAGCCGGACTGCTTCCGCACATAGGGCACGGGATCGAGCTCCTCCTTGTCGATTTATATAAAACATGGTGGAGGTATTGTCTGTATTGATCCCGACTACTTTGCCTTGTATGTGGTCTTGAAAGTGTTTGCAGGCATTGAACACTGCTCTGAGCTCCAGTATATTTATGTGCAGTGACTGTTCCGTAGGGGACCATAGTCCTTGCATCACTTTGTCGCCGATGTGAGCTCCCCATCCTATGTGGGAAGCGCCTGTAGTAAGAAAAAGAGAGATTTGTAGTTGGTGAAAGGGTACCCCTGTCAGCATGTTCTTGGGGTTTACCCACCGCTGCAGGGATCTGCGCACCTCTGTCGTGGGCGACACCACCCTGCGGACAGTGTGGGATGCCGGCTTGTAGACACTCGCCAGCCAATGTTGCAGGCTGCGCATATGCGATCTGGCGTTCTGCACCACAAACGTTGCCGCCGCCATGTGGCCTAGCAGCTGCAGGCACGTTAAGACCTGCACCGTGGGGCTGAATGTAATGACTTGCACCAGCGAACTGATGGCGCGAAAGCGGGCATCGGGTAGATAGACCCTTGCTGTAATAGAGTTTATATGTGCCCCTATAAACTTGTGTGGGGTCAGTCTTGGACTTCGCGAGGTTGATGACCAGGCCCAGCGAAGAAAACGTGTCTGCTGTTACGCATATCATGCGTAGGACCTCTGCCTTCGAGGCCCCTTTCAGTAGGCAGTCGTCCAGATATGGGAATATAAATACCCCTTGTCTGTGCAGGTAGGCTGACACCACTGCCAGGGTTTTGGTAAAGACTCTGGGGGCCGAGGAGAGGCCGAACAGAAGAACCTTGCACTGGAAATGCTCCTTGCCGACCATAAAACGGAGGAAGCGTCTGTGTGCCGGGTGGATCGTTATATGAAAATATGCATCTTGTAAGTAGAGGGCTGCAAACCAATCTCCATCGTCCAGTGCCGTGAGTATAGAGGCGACTGTGATCATCCGAAAATGTTGTTTGCGCAAGTGCCGGTTGAGGCCCCAAAGATCTAAGATGGGCCTCCAGCCTCCTGTTTTCTTCTCTGTAAGGAAGTATCGTGAATAAAAACCTTTCCCCTGGAATCGCTCCGACACTCTTTCCACTGCCCCTATGAACATAAGGTGGTCCACCTCCTGTTTGAGTGTTGCTGCGTGGGAAGCATCCCTGAGGTGGGGCCTGGGCGGAGGTTTCGGTGGTGGGAGCGACTGGAAGGGGATCGCATAACCCGTGGCTATGATCTCCAGTACCCATTTGTCTGTGGTGACCTTTTGCCATTGGGGGTGGAACGGTCGGAGGCGATGATGGAACATTAGCTGGGGATGGCATTGCGCGATGGTAGTGATAGTGCAGCCCTCGACCTGCCCGTCAAACTTGTTGCCTTTGGGACTGCCCTGAGGATGCATGGCTTTGTTGGGAACGTCGCCTAGGAGTTCTATACTGTTGCTGCTGTTGATGTCGCCCTGGGTCGTAGCCCCGTTGGTACTGAGCACGCTGTGGCTGGTACGGGTATCGTCTTTGTTGAGGGTAATACTTTTTCTTCCTGTATGGAGGGGTATAAATACCCAGGGTTCTGAGTGTAGCTCTTGAGTCCTTACTGGAGTGAAGGACCAAATCGGTTGAATCTGCAAACAACTTGTGTGTGTCAAAGGGGAGATCAACAATCTTCGCCTGCAGATGCCTCGGGATACCCGATGTCTGAAGCTAGGATTCCCTGCGCATGACCACTGCTGTAGCCGTTGAGCGTGCCGCCGCGTCTGCCACGTCCAGGGCGATCTGGACTCCTGTCCTCGAAGCTGCATAGCCCTCTTGCACAATCGCCTTCAGCACCGGCTTCTTATCTTCCGGAAGCGAATCCATGAGAGAAGTAAGCCTGGAGTAATTGTCGAAATTATGGTTCGCTAGATGTGCTGCATAATTTGCCATTCTCAACAGCAGGGTGGAGGAGGAGCCTTTCTGTCGAACAGCTCTAGCTTCTTGGCATCTCTGTCCGTACCCACCGCTTTGTATTGGGAAGTCTTTGATCTCTGCTGAGACGATTCTACCACCAATGAATTTGGTTGTGGGTGACTAAAAAGGAACTCCATGCCCTTCGCCGGGACGAAGTATTTCTTATCCACTCTCTTGTTTGTAGGTGGAGAGGAAGCCGGGGTCTGCCATATGGTGATGGCTGACTCCATGATGGCTTCGTCGAGCGGGATAGCGATTTTGGATGAAGCCGGGGGTCTCAGATTTTTGAGGAGTTTGTGATGCTTCTCCTGTACCTCTGCTGTTTGGATGCCTTGCGTGAAAGCCACCCTTTTAAACAGCTCCTGAAAATGTTTGAGGTCGTCCGGTGGAGCAATGTCCCTAGGGGCCGTAGCCTCGTCGGGGGAGGACAAGGAGGAACCACTAGGGTAGGCCTCCCTCGAACTCTCAGGTTCTTGCGGTCGATGGTACACCCGCTCGCTAGAGGCTTGCGAAGGAAAGTCTCGGGGTTCCAAAATCAACTCCCCTTGAGACAACTGTGTTTCCGTCCCCGTCCGAGAGTGTCCGCGGGGGTATTGGACAGTCGGGGGGGGGGGACCTGCCCCTCGGTGTATGCCTGGGGTGTCCGTGCCCAGCATGGTAAGAGCGACCATGGCAGCACGGGCACGGTTCCTGGGATGGAGACCTGGACCACTCTCGGGGTGTGTACCCCCTGGTGTCTGGGAGAGTGAGATCTCCGTGATGTTTCAGACAGTGGTGAAACTGGTTTGTGATAGTACTCCAAGGGATCCAATCTCAGAAAAGGTGAAGGTGGCCCAAGCCATGGCGATGCTGGTTGGAGGAACAGAGAAGGAGGCTCTGGGTAGGCTGAAGGAGACCCATGTCTTCTGGGTGGCGTGCGCAGCATAAGGGGAGGGCTTGTTGAGAGTAGCATTGCAGCCCTGTCCGGAGAAGGGCTGCGGTGCCGGGTTTTTGCTCTCGCCTTACCCCTCCCCTGCGGGGCTGGCACCGCCCCCTCCTGTGCTGGGGATCTCGGCCCCGCTGTCGGCGCCGCGCTCGGCACGCTCAGCTGCGGTGCCGCACGGATAACGTCCTCCGGTGCCTGCAGGCTGCGTGCCTGTTGGCCCTGCACCACGGGGGTCGGTGCCGCTTGTGGCGGTGCCGCCGGTTCTGGCACTTGCCTGGCCGCTGCTCTGAGAGCTGCACGTGCCGGCTGTTTAGTAATCGGAGGCTCAGCCTCTGCCACGTGTGCTGCTGTGCTGCCGCTTGTTTGGATCTGCAGCTGGGGGCTGTGTGCTATGCCCGTCCCGCTCACTGTGACTGCCGGCAGGGATCGGGCTGGAGAGAGCTTCCTCCGTTTCTGCACCGAGGGAGTGAGGGAAGCCGCCTTCCTTTTATGGAGCCCAGGGGGTCCCTCCGATTGAGGCCTCTCCGGCACGTCAGGCTGGAGGGCCTTATCAAACAAATGCATTTTCAGACGCATTTCTCTGTCTTTTCTGGCCCTGGCTGCGAGCTTTGCACAATGGGAACACTTCTGGGTAACGTGTGATTCCCCCAGGCACCTAATGCATTGACTATGCCCATCGGAGGCCGGCACAGCTTCGCAGCAGGACTCACACTTTTTGAATCCTGAAGAGGACATCGCGGTGAGTCTTTGAGTTGTTAATAGGGTACTTAGCCCTAGATTTGTGCCTGTTCCCCTTTCGCGGACCGCAGCCCGCTGTGGCCAGAGGCCTACTGGCCTTCACGTCCCCGCGTCTTCTCTGCTCCTCTCTCTCTTTACTAAACCTTTTATATATATATATATATATATATATCTATATATATATATATATATATATCTATATATATCTATATCTCCATATCCTTTCTTTTTTTTCTCCCTTTTTTTTTTTTTTTGCAAGAAAAAACCAACAGTTTACACTAAAAAAACTCTAACTAAGCTGACTCTGGCCGTAGCCTGAGCGTATTCCATCTGTAGCCGATGGCGGTTGAGAAGGAACTGGTGGGGACCGGATCGCGCACATGGCCGGGGATGTGCAAGGGAGCGGCGTGCGCTGGCGCATGCACGGTCCGGGAGAAACTGCTGGAAAGTTTCCAATCTGCGGTGCCGGGGCGAGCCCGACATCTATTGTGGAGCACCCACGGGGACACTCGTAGAAGAACCAGATTTCTCTTGTCTGGCAACATCTGTCGTCCAGCAGGACCACGGATGTTATTGAGCCAGAGATCTCAGGTTGGAAGGTTAGTAAGGGGAGCCTAGCAGGGTTTGCATCCCTGACCAGAGGTGACAGCTGGCCAGAGCCGGCCTCAGTGGGCTTGGAGCTGCATCTGGCACTTGCGGGGCAGGGACTGTGCAGGCAGCCTGTCTGTGGTTGCACCAGGCACCTGTGAGGTTAGGACTGCCCCAGGAGCCTGTCCGGGGCTGCCCCAGGCACCCATAGGGTCAGGACTATGCCTGCACCCTACCATGGCTGCATCAGACATCCAAGGGGCTGGGACCACACCAGCAGCTGGCCAATCCAGAGCCAGCCTCCGGGCTGGGGCCAGTGCCTGCTGTGCCAGGGCAGTGTCCAGCATGCCGGCCAAGGCTGGAGCTGGCATCTACAGTGTCAGGTCTGCACCTGTGGCTCTGGGGGCAAGCCAACAGCACAGTGAGGGAAGAGCTGGTGCCCATGCAGCCAGAGCTGTGAATGGGGTCAGGCCCATGTCCAGCATGGGGCTGGAAGCAGCCTCCTTGGCCAGGGCTAGCAACGATCCAGCAGGAGCCAAAGTCTTGCAGGAGGTAAAGAGGTGCCAGGGCTGGAGATGGAGGCAGGGAGGAAGAGGTGGCTAGAGCAGGTGACCTTCATCCAGCAAATTCCCTCCAAATCAGGTCCCAAGGGTGCCAGACGAAAGTGGTGCAGCCTGTAGTAGGTTTGTCTGGGCTGTGTGCCTCAGGCTGATACTACAAGCTTAGGTCAAACTTCGCTGCATTAGATTGATTTGTTAACCATGAGTCCACACTATCAAGCTCATTCTGACGTTAATGGGTATAAAGTTTGGTCTTGGTAGTCCTGCTTTTCATGAGGCGTGTCACGCAGTTCAGGGGTCCCCAAGCTCTGCACCCCAACTGTAGCCAGGAGTGACTCACTGAGCAGGTAAAACAGAAAGTTGATTAGTTGACAGAGACACAGCACAGTGCAGAGGTGTCAGTCCACCAGTCAGTCAGTCATTCCAATCCATCTTGGGGGGAAGAGCCTGAGGGGTGCCCCATCTGGGGTTTAGCCTTCCCTCAGCACAGGCTAGCTGTCTTCCCACTCTCCCCTAGCTTCCAACTGCTGCAACCGATTCAAAACCCAGCTCGGCTCCACCCTGCTCTTTGTTCAGGGACAGATGTTACCTGCCAGTTTAGGTTACAGACAGCAGGGTGTCATCCCCAGCCATTGTGAGCTGCTCAGCCTGTCACATACACATCCAGCCTGACACACGCACACACATATCCCCAACTCCATCACATCGAGTAACAGTAAATTCAATCTTACACAACTGACTTTGCGGTAGCATACATGCAGTATTGTAAAAGTCAATGTTCTTGACCTCTGGAGGTGCCAACAATGTCCCAATGTGATTGCTCTAGCTAGCACTTTCTACTCTGCCACTCTCCATGTGCACAGGGAAAGACCCAGGAAAGTGTGAATTTCATTTCCTGTTTGGCCAGCAGACAAACTCGAGCATGAAGCCTGCTACAGACCCTGGACTTGACCACGATGTAGGGGATGAATCTGAGCTTGTGGAACTAGAGACCTCAGTTACTTGTGGGTGAGTCTGATTGTTAGGCTAATTGTTTGAATTTCAATTTCAGTTTGCTGTGTGTGAATTTGAATGTCTAAATCTGAATTTCAGTTTGCTAGGCTGATTGTGTGAATTTGAATTTCTGAATTTCAGTTACTGATTGAGCTCAGTTACTGGGCAGTTAGTTTGAGTGGGTGTGTGAGTGTGTGAGCAATTGAGCTCCTCCCCCTGTGACTCACCAGGGGTAGGAGGGGCCAAAGGAGAGATGTCTTCAAAAGCCAGAGGCTAGTGACCAGCAAGAGTGTGACAAGCCAGGAGCTGCAAACAGGGGGCTACTAACAGGGGAGTTTGCCTGAAAGTTCACCGTGGGGGGGAGCCCCATATTATTTGGTCTTTCAAGTTTTGTTTCTCTTTTGCCCCTCAAGGCGGCATTAATTTCATCTGAGGGAATTCTCTGAAGAAATGGAAAAATGGATAGTGACAAGTCTACTGATAAGTCAGCTGTTGTGACCTGCACAGCATGTGCTATGTTTGTTTTCCTCCCAGAAGACAGAAGGGATTTCATATCTATCCAGTGCAAGCTGGTCATCATCTTGGAAGAAAAGATTAGAGGACCTGAGGCAGAAATATGAACCCTCAGGTCCATCAGAGAAGGTGAAGACTTCCTCGACAGAAGGCAGCATTTAGTCCTTCAGGCACAGCAGGCTGAGCAACCAGTGAGGGTAGTACAGAACAAGGAAGAAAACTGGCAGCATGTAACCTGCAGGAGAAGAAACCCAGTTCAGACATCTGCAATTCCAGTGGAGGTAAGCAACAGCTTTCAGGCTCTCTGCATGGGTGCTATGGTGGAGAATGTTGCGTGAGAGAGCTCTCACAGAAGGGATCAGAAGACGACTCTACTGGCTGGAAGGCATGGGATGCGTAGTGCTATGGGGATGGAAGTCCTACGACCACTACCCCCAAGAGAAGAAGGTGGGTGGTGGTGGTCAGGGACTCCATCTTAACACAGACAGAGTCATCCATCTGCTGTCCACACCTGGAATCTCAGGAAGTTTGCTGCTTACCGGAGCTAGAACCCAGAATGTGACAGAAAGTCTTCCAAAAGTCATCAAATCTGAGGATTATTGCCCCTTCCTATCTCTCCATGTAGGAACTAATGACACAGCAAAGAATGACCTTGAGCAGATCACTACAGATTCTCTAACTCTGAGAAGGAAGATCAAGGAATATGGAGCACAAGTGATGTTCCTGTCCATCCTCCCTGCTAAAGGGGTCTAAGTGGAGATTGTCATATCATGGAAGTAAATGGGTGGTTGTGCAGGTGGTCTCAGAGAGAGGGATTTGGTTTCTTCGGCCATGAGATTCTGTTCTGGGAATAAAGACCACTAGGAAGAGATGGGATCCACCCAACCAAGAGAGGAAAGAACATGTTTGCGGGCAGGCTTGCAAACCTAGTGAGGAGAGCTTTAAACTAGGTTTGTCGGGGAATGGTGACAAGCCCTGAGGTAAGTGGGGAAAGAGGAAGGAACAACAAAGGAGCACCCCTAGTTAGAAATGAGAAAGTAGGCCAATCAGCTAACTGTCTAAGGTGTTGGTACACAAAGCCTGCACAACAAACATGAAGGATTAGAGGCCCTGGCACAGTCAAAGAAGCATGAAGCGATTGGAATGACAGAGACTTCATGGGAAGACTCACATAACTGGAGCACGGTCATGGAAGGGTACAAACTGTGCAGGAAGAACTGGCAGGGGAAAAAGGAGGAAGAGTTGTGTTGCATGCGAGAGAGCCGTATGATTGCTCAGTGCTCCAGGACATGGAGGGAGAAGAGCCATTTGAGAGTCTCTGGGTTAAGCTTAGAGGCGTAAGCAACAAAGGTGATGATGTCTTTGGTTTCTGCTATAGACCACCAGATCACATAGATGAGGTAGACAAGTATTCCTTCACACAACTAAGAGAAGCTTGCAGATCACAGGCTCTAGTTCTCATGGCAGACTTTAATCACCCGGACATCTGTCGGGAGAGCAATACAGCAGCCCACAGACAATCCAGGAAGTTTTTGGAAAACGTTGGGGATAACTTCCTGGTACAAGTGCTGAAGGAACAGACAAGGAGTCGCATGCAGCTAGACCTGTTGCTAACAAACAGGGAAGAACTAGTAGGAAAAATAGAAGTGGGTGGCAACCTGGGCTTCAGCAACAATGAGATGGTAGACTTCAGGATTCTGACAGAAAGGAAAAAGGTCAGCAGTAAAATACAGACTCTTGATTTCAGAAGAGCAGAATTGGAATCCCTGAGAAAACTGATGGGCAGGATCCCTTGGGAAACTAATATGAAGGGGAAAGGAGTTCAGGAAAACTGACAATATTTTAAAAAAAGACTTATTGAAGGCACAGAAACAAACTATCCTGGTGCACAATAAGAAAACCAAATAAGGCAGGCAACTAGCTTGGCTCACTAGGGAAATCATTGGTCACCTTAAACTCAAAAGGGATACAAATAAGAAGTGGAAACTTGGAGAGATGATTAAGGAAGAATATAAATATATGGCTGGAGGATGCCAGGGAGTCCTCAGGAAAGCAAAAGCGCAATTGGAACTTTTCTACAAGCATGTTAACAATAAGAAGATTAACAGGGAGAGGGTGGGGCCATTACTGGATGAGCGGGGGTAACCTGGTGACAGATGATGTGGAAAAGGCTGAAGTACTCAATGCTATTTTTGCCTCTGTCTTCGCAGACAAGGTCAGCTCCCAGACTATGCCACTAGGCAATGCAGTATGGGAAGGAGGTGTACACCCCTCTGTGGGAAAAGAACAGGTTAACAGCAACTGAGAAAAGCCAGACACACACAAATTCATGGGTCCAGATTTAATGCATTCAAGGATATTGAGGGAATTGGCTGATGTCATTGTTGAGCAGCTGTTTCCAACCTTTTCGAGATGATGAACCACTTTGACAATTCAGTAAGACTTTGCGACCCAAGGCAATAGAAAACCAGGGGGGAAGGTTCTCCCCTGGAAAAATGTTTTTGTAAAACTGGATTCCACCCAACCCCTACCACAGGCTTAAACCCCTCACAGCCCCAAACTCCTACCCCCACCCACCTCACACAAGCACTGCTGCTGCTCCTTTGCTGGGCCGCCACATCCTCTGCCACCTAGCTCACCACAGACCTCCTACCCTCTTCCCTCGCCTGCAGCGAGGGCATTTCCCTGACCTGCTGCACTGAAATGGGACTCAGTTTAACTAGTTTAATGGCTGGATCCCTCCTGCCAGTCGTTAAACCAATAATATTGAGTTCCAGTTCACCACGGCAGGGCAGGGACTGGGAGCTGGACGAGTGAGCAGCAGCAGCAGCGGAAGCTGCAAATCGCTCTTTGAAGGGGCACATGCAACTTGAAGCTGTACAATTGGTGACTCTTAGAAAATCTAATGGTGACCCATGTTTGGGTCCTGACCCATAGGGTAGGAATCCCTGGTGTAGAGTCTTTGGCAATTATCTTTGAACACTTGTGGAGATTGGGAGAGATCCCAGATGATTGGAAAAAGGCAAATGTAGTGCCCATCTTTTAAAAAGGAAAGGAAGACAATCCAGCGAACTATAGACCGGTCAGCCTTACCTCAGTTCCTGGAAAAACTGTGGAGGGGATCCTCAAGGAATCCATTTTGAAGCACTTGGAAGAGAGGAAGTGATCAAGAGCACTCAACAAAGATTCACCAAGGGCAAGTAATGCCTGAGCAATCTGATTAGCTTCTACGATGAGGTAACTGGATCTGCGGAAATGGGGAAATTAATGGATGGGATATACTTTGACTTTAGCAAAGCTTGTGATACAGTCTCCCACAACATGCTTGCCCATAAGTTAAGGAAGTATGGATTGGATATATGAACTGTAAGATGGATAGAAAGCTGGCTAGACACTCAGGCCCAATGGGTAGTGATCAATGGCTCTGTCTGGTTGGCAGTCAGTTTCAAGTGGAGTGTCTCAAGGATGGGTTCTAGGAATGGTATTGTTCAACATCTTTATTAATGAGAGGATGGATTGCACTCTCAGTAAATCTGCAGATGACACTAAGTTAGAGAAAGAGGTAGATATGGTGGAGGATAGGAATAGGGTCCAGAGTGACCAAATAAATTGAAGGATTGGGCCACAAGTAATCTGATGAGGTTCAACTAGGAGAAATGCACAGTCTTGTACTTGGGAGGCAAGACTCTCAAGCATTGTTACAGTCTGGGGACCAACTGACTAAGTAGCAGTGCAGCAGAAAAGGACCTGGGGATTACAGTGGATGAGAGGCTGGATATGAGTAAACAGTGTGCCCTTGTAGCCTAGAAGGCTAATGGCATATTGGAGTGCATTAAGAGAAGTTTTTTGAGCAGATCGAGAGAACTTATTATTCCCCTCTACTCTGCTCTTGTGAAGCCTCATCTGGAGTATTGTAACAAAGGCAGTCAGTTGCCAACAGAACTCACATGTATGATCTGTACAATACAATCCGTGAGATTTGATTATGTTTGTGTAACTCATGAAAGCTCCTCTTATGCGGTGCTTTGTTTATTGCTGGTATGTATCAAAACAAATTATAATTTCTTACTTTTTCTGTAATGGGAGACTAAAGAGTATTCTGAGTGATTTTTCAGTTTTCAACTGAAAATTACATTTCTATTTCTTTTAAGTTTAGGGGAAGTGTCAGACCCACTAGGCCCCTGAGCAAAACTATTTCCTAATAGTTTTTGGTGGTGAAACACTGGAATGCTGTATCTAGAGAGGTGGTGGAATCTCCATCCCTAGAGGCTTTAAAGTCCTCGCTTGACAAAGCTCTGGCTGGGATGATTTAGTTAAGGCTGATCCTGCTTTGGGCAGCGGCCTGGACAAGATAACCTCCTAAGGTCCCTTCCAGCCCTAGGATTCTATGATACCAGCAAAATTAACACTGATACCTATGGCAAGATGGCAGAGGGCATGGCGGGAAAAGGATACACTAGGGACAGCCAGCAATTTTGTGTCCAAATAATGTACCACAAGCAGGCATACCAGAAGACAAAAGGAGGCAAATGGATGGTTTGTGTCATCGCCTCAAATACACTGCTTCTAAGAGCAGCAGCACAGTATTCTAGGAGCAGACAGAACCACTGTCCCAAAACCATACGTGGCTACCACCCAAGAGATTCTTCAGGCAGGCTCGACAACAGGGGGCACAACATGGTTGATGATAATGAGGAGCAGAATGGTCTGCAGGAGAACGGAGTAGGTGATCTCACTGACAGCTAGGATCTTTTTTTTTAAAAATAAAAAAAACACTTCTGGAATCAAATCACCTTCTCCCAGGACATACTGCTGCCAGAACCTGATGGTGGGGAGGGTACTTCCAGTAAGTTCACATTTTTAACCTTGCTACAAATGGATTAAGGCAACTGGATGTGATCTGTGGCAGCCACTCTATCTAGAAGGGGTCCCCAGAAAAGTTTGTTAACATTTAGTTAACTTTAGTAACTTTAGTAAAGCATTTGATACGGTCTCGCATAATATTCTTATCGACAAGCTAGGCAAGTCCAACTTAAATGGGGCTGCAATAAGGTGGGTGCATAACTGGCTGGCTAATCGTACCCAGAGAGGAGTAGTTAATGGTGCTCAATCCTGCTGGAAAAGCATAACAAGTGGGGTTCCGCAGGAGTCTGTTTTGGGACCAGTTCTGTTCAATATCTTCATTAATGATTTGGATATTGGCATAGAAAGTACGCTTATTAAGTTTGCAGATGATACCAAGCTGGGAGGGGTTGCAACTGCTTTGGAGGATAGGGTCATAATTCAGAATGATCTAGATAAACTGGAGAAATGGTCTGAAGTAAACAGGATGAGTATTGTATCCAGTTCTGGGCACCCCAGTATAGAAGGGCTGTGGATGCATTGGAGTGGGTTCAGCAGAGGGCAACAAAAATGACTAAGGGGCTGGAGCACACGACTTCTGAAAAGACGCTGAGGGTTTCGGGCTTATTTAGTTTGCAGAAGAGAAGAATCAAGAGCAATTTAATAGCAGCCTTCAACTTCCTGAAGGGGGGCTCTAAAGAGGACAGAGAGAGACTGTTCTCAGTGGTGACAGATAGCAGAACAAGGAGCAATGGTCTGAAGTTACAGAGGGAGAGGTGTAGGTTGGATATTAGGAAAAACAGGATGAAGTTTAATAAAGATAAATGTAAGGTGCTGCACTTAGGAAGGAACAATCAGTTTCACACATACAAAATGGGAAAAGACTGTCTAGGAAGGAGTACAGCAGAAAGGGATCTAGGGGTTCTAGTAGATCACAAGTTAAATATGAGTCAACAGTGTGATGCTGTTGCAAAAAAAGCAAACATGATTCTGGGATGCATTAGCAGGTGTGTTGTGAACAAGACACAAGAAATCATTCTTCCGCTCTACTCTGCGCTGGTTAGGCCTCAGCTGGAATATTGTGTCCAGTTCTGGGCACCCCAATTCAAGAAAGATGTAGAGAAATTAGAGAAGGTCCAGAGAAGAGCAACTAGAATGATAAAAGGTCTGGAGAACATGACTTATGAAGAAAGGCTGAAAGAATTGGGCTTGTTTAGCTTGGAAAAGAGAAGATTGAGGGGTGACATGATAGCAGTTTTCAGTTATCTAAAAGGGTGTCATAAGGAGGAGGGAGAAAACTTGTTCTTCTTGGCCTCTGAGGAGAGAACAAGAGGCAACGGACTTAAGCTGCAGCAAGGGAAGTTTAAGTTGGACATTAGGAAAAAGTTCCTAACTGTCAGGGTGGTCAAGTACTGGAATAAGTTGCCAAGGGAGGTTGTGGAATCTCCTTCGCTGGAGATATTTAAGAACAGATTAGATAGATGTCTATCAGGGATGGTGTAGATAGTGGTCGGTCCTGCCGTCGGGGCAGGGGACTGGACTCGATGGCCTCTCGAGGCCCTTTCCGGTCCTAGTGTTCTATGATTCTATGATTTCTGGAAACAGAGAATTCTCCTCAAACATCTTAGACAAAGCATTGATGGAGGTTCTTTTTCGTCCTTCTCACAACATTTCTGAGGAGGCCTTTCATATTCTGTCCTCCACGTTAGGACAGGTTTTCACACTAAGCCAGTAGAGAGTGATTTGGCGTCACTGCAGCACAAAGCATTGTAACGTAAGGTTCAGGTTTCCAGCCACATTCAGTCAGCATCTGCTCCTTATTATTTTGTGTGATCCAAAGATTGATATACATGGAAACCTGATGAAGCAGGGGAAGCTATGTAACTTATACTACTTGAACAGTACAACTCCATTTGTTCTTTCCCAATGAGAGACAGTCTCAGGTAAACCCTAGCCCGGCCACCACACCCAGCCCCTCTTCCCTCTGCTACCTCCCTTCTGCAGGCTCCTGTGGGAAAGTTGCACTCTCCCAGCAAAGAAGGGGTGCTGAACACAGGGTGACCATGAGAGCTACAATCCTGCCCTGTCCTGATCCCATGTTACCATGTCCCCCCACCATCCTCAACACACACACATACACACACACTTTTGCAAATGTAGAACCTTGGACAGCTGCAGGAGTTCCTATTTTCAGTCACTGTCTCACACATGCTTTCAAAGCAGAAGCAAAATAGCAAGCCCTAACTTGTTCCTTACTACTTTTGTCACCAGAGTGAAGCTGCTCCCTTAAGATCTCTGAGCTGTACCTGTTGCAGTGGCTGCTTAAAAGTTCCAATATTTCATTTAAAAAACAACAGCTGCTCTAGACTACTAAGCTATAAACCTGTACCTCTCCCAGAGGAAATAACTATCATGTGTACTGTTTGAAGCAATAACACTGATATATTGCAGGAAAAACATCTGCACTTACCACTTGCTAGATATCTGTTTCTGGATTTTAAATTAGTTATGTAGCTTTGTATGAGAGATATGCCTTGAGAATAGTCTATTTTGCTTCCACAGTTCATTACACTGAAAACACTAAACAACAAATGTATAGCTCTTAATTTGGAAACAATAATCTGAGCCATTCATCTTGCTACAAAACTTCAAAAAGATAAGAAAAAGTAATGTCCAGTACTTTCTGATTTTAGTCCCTTGTAAGTACAAAAGGCTTCTTCATATTTTATGCCCTTGAAATTCTTGGGATACCCTACGTTCAGTCTGTCCAATGTACAGTGGCTTAGTGTCAGGGCACTGTTGGCACATAATAGCATATATCATGTTGCTTGAAGCGCACAAGGACATGCCTTTGATCTTTTAACTAACATGGTTAGGTCAAGTGATGCTACCCCAGAATAAATACGTGGACGAAGTTGGCAGAGGGGTTTGTTGCAAGGAAAAGTTCCATGATTAGTATTACTGTGGTGTAGCCTATGATTGCTAGTGAGAATCTTCCTTAGGTTAAGAGGTTGTCTATAGGAGAGAACAGGCCTGTCACCTAGGGCTTTCTGGAGTGTAGCACCATGACCTCGAATAGGTTGTACATTTTTAATGATGCGTTGCAGGGGTTTGAGTTGGGGGCTATAGGTGATGACAAGTGGTGTTCTGTTATTGATCTTCTGGGGCTTCTGTCATGGCAGAAGAACTCCATAATTTTTATTTTGAAAAATTCAAAATTACATTGACATATTTTGCTCTTTTTGAAACATTTTTAAGGTTTCTCCAGCTGCCTGGAATCCCCTGTCAGCCCACTATGCAATGGCTTTCAAAAGTTTGAACTGCTTCATTCTTCGTAGGTAAGGCACCCTGGGAGGTTTCCTGGAGCTGCCTCCTATTCTCTGGCTTTCCCTACATGGAATTGCTCATTGATGTGCTACACGGCTCAATGGACTCAAACGTAGGCAGGAGAGCCTGAAGAACAGCACAATAGGGAAGGCAGAAAGATGAGCTACTGAAGCAGACAAGAAGTGTTTCCCTTCCTTGAGACACCTGGAAGGTTGGTGATTCTGCACCAGACTGCCTAGATAATCTCATGCAGCCAAAGCCCGGGGCGTGGTGCTAAGTTATCTGAAGAACACCTTGAAAATAATCACAATAAAACAATCAGTGGAGTTTATGCTAATGGGTTCTCAACTATGAGCCATAACAATGCACACTTCTGTGGAGACAGAGGTTGCACCAAAAGAAACTTCATGATGACCAAATACATTAAACATTCGACTTAAGGTCTTTTACTGGAGAAATTAGTCATTATTGCCATAGAATTTGGTGATTTTTGCCTCATAATTTAGCCTCACTATATCAAGGTGTACACAGGGCACTGGTCACAGAAGCTCTAAAAGCACGCAGAGAACTTCTACAGGCCTTCTCTGCCAGTACGCTGCACTTCAGCAGATGGTGCTGGTTAAAAGGCTCATTTATGCTTCATGCAAAAAGAGTCTTTCACAGATTACATGGATTCCAAGGCCAAAAAGGACCATTGTGATCATTTAGGTCCCGGGTAACACAAGCCAGAGAATTTAGCCAAAATAATTCCCACAGCAGGTCTTTTAGACAAAAACATCTTATCTTGATTTGAAAACGGTTGGTGATGGAGAATCTATCAAAACTCTTGGTAAATTTACATCTTATTTCCAATGTGAATGTGTCTCTCTTCAACTTGTAGCCTTTGAACCATGTCTCTGATAGCCTATTAGTAAAAATTTGTTTCCTGAATAGTTAACACAGACTTCATGCAAGTCATCCCTGGATCTTCTCTGTTCAATTAAACAGATTAAGGTCTTTGAGTCTAATACTGTAACATGTTTGCTAAACCTTTGGTCATTCTCATGACTCTTCTCTGAACTCTCCCCAATTTCTCAAAATCCTTCCTGAACTGTAAACACGAGAAATGGATACAGAATGCTATCACTGGCTGCATGAGTGCTAAATACATAGGTAAAATAACCTCTCTACTCTTACTCAAGATTCTCGTGTATATGCATTCTAGGAACACTAGTTCTGTGGACACTCAGACCCAGTTGATTATCCATCACAACTCCCATAACAGCATAAGACCATAAGAACGGCCATATTGGGTCAGACTAAAGGTCCATCTAGCCCAGTATCCTGTCTGCTGACAGTAGCCAATGCCAGGTGCCCCAGAGGAGGTGAACCGAAGACAACGATCAAGCGATTTGTCTCCTGCCATCCATCTCCAGCCTTCGCAAAAAGGTTAGGTGCCATACCTTACCCCTTGCTAATAGCCATCTATGGACCTAACCTCCAAACGTTTATCAAGCTCTTTTTTAAACTCTGTTAAGAGTCCTGGCCTTCACAGCATCCTCTGGCAAGGAGTTCCACAGGTTGACTGTGCACTGGGTGAAGAAAAACTTTCTTTTATTAGTTTTGAACCTGCTACCCATTAATCTCATTTGGTGTCCTCTAGTTCTTATATTATGGGAACAAGCAAATAACTTTTCTGTATTCACTTTCTCCACATTATTCATGATTTTATATTCCTCTATCATATCGCCCCTCAGTCTCCTCTTTTCTAGACTGAAAAGTCGCAGTCTCTCTAGCCCCTCCTCATATGGGACCCGTTCCAAACCCTTAATCATTTTAGTTGCCCTTTTCTGAACCTTTTCTAATGCTAATATATCTTTTTTGAGGCGAGCAGACCACATCTGCATGCAGTACTCAAGATGTGGGCGTACCATAGTTTAATATAGGGGACATAAGATATTCTTCGTCTTATTTTCTGCCCTTTTTTCAATTATTCCTAACATCCTATTTGCTTTACTGACTGCCGCTGCACACAAGTGGATGTTTTCAGAGAACTATCCACTATAATTCCAAGATCCCTTTCCTGATCTGTTGTAGCTAAATTTGCCCCCATCATATTGTATGTATAATTGGGGTTATTTTTCCCAATGTGCATTACCTTACACTTACCCACATTAAATTTCATTTGCCAACAGCCTCCCTGTTTTCCCATAGAGAGTTGCCTATCCTGTAAGACTAGCTTACATTCCCTCTTCCACTCTTTGTCTTGAAACAATAGGAAGAAATTAATGTCTAACAATACCTATTATACACAAGCTAATTAATTAAAGTAAGGCCTATCAAATTAATGTCACACTACAAAACATGATCATTACACGAATTACTAGAATCAAGGAAAGAACCAGTAAATACTGCAGTAAAAGGATACTATGTGAAACTGATCGATTCTGCTTACAGTGTCTGCTCAGGAAGGATAGACGGAGAAAAGGGACAAGGTGTTGCATTATATATTAAAAATGTACACACTTGGACTGAGGTGGAGATGGACATAGGAAACGGATGTGTTGAGAGTCCCTGGGTAAGGCTAAAAGGGACAAAAAAACAAGGGTGATGTCCTGCTAGGAGTCTACTACAGGCCACCTACCCAGGTGGAAGAGGTGGATGAGGCTTTTTTTAAATAACTAACAAAATCATCCATGGCCCAGGATTTGGTGGTGATGGGAAACATCAACTATCCAGATATATGTTGGGAAACTAACAAAGCGAGGCACAGACTAACCAGTAAGTTCTTGGACTGCACTGGAGACAACTTTTTGTTTAAGAAAGTTGAAAAAGCTAGTGGGGGTAAGCTGTCCAAGATTTTATTTTAACAAATAGGGAGGAAATGACTGAGAATTTGAAAGTGGAAGGCAGCTTGGGTGAAAGTGATCATGAAATCATAGAGTTCACAATTTTAAGGAAGGGTAGAAGGGAGAACAGCAAAAGAGAGACAATGGATTTCAGTAGAGTGGATTTTGGTAAACTCAGAGAGCTGGTAGGTAAGGTCCCATGGAAAGCAAGACTGAGTGGAAAAACAACTGAGGAGAGTTGGCAGTTTTTCAAAGGGACATTATAATGGGCCCAGAAGCAAGCTATTCCACTGCATAGGAAAGACAGAAAATATGGCAAAAGACTGCCTTGGCTTACCCAGAAGCTTTTACATGATCTCAAAATAAAAAAGGAATCATATAAAAATGGAAACTAGGACAAATTACAAAGGATGAATATAGGCAAACACCACATTGTAGGGGCAAGATTAGAAAGGCAAAGGCACAAAATGAGCTCAAACTAGTTACAGGCATAAAGGGAAACAAGAAGGCTTTTTATAAATACATTAGAAACAAGAGGAAGAACAAAGATAGTGTAGGCCCATTGCTCAGTGAGGAGGGAGAAGCAGTAACAGGAAATTCAGAAATGGCAGAGATACTTAAAGACTTCTTTGTTTTGGTTTTCACCGAGAAGTCTGAAGAAGAAATGCTGAACAGTGAATGCTAGTGGAAAAGGGGTAGGGTTAGAAGATAAAATGAAAAAAATAAGTTAAAAATCACTTAGGAAAGTTAGATGTCTGCAAGTCACCAGGGCCTGATGCAATGCATCCTAGAATACTCAAGGAGCTGATAGAGGAGGTATCTGAGCCTTTAGTTACCATCTTTGGAAAATCATGGGAGGCAGGAGAGATTCCAGAAGACGGAAAAAAAAGCAAATATAGTGCCCAACTATAAAAAGGGGAATAAGAACAATGCAGGAAACTATGGACCAGTCAGTTTAATTTCTGTGCCAGGAAAGATAATAGAGCAAGTAATTAAAGAAATCATCTGCAAACACTTGGAAGGTGGTAAGGTGATAGGGAGCAGCCAACATGGATTTGTAAAGAACAAATCACATCAAACCAATCTGATAGCATTCTTTTATAGGATAATGAGCCTTGTGGATAGGGGAGAAGGGGTGGATGTGGTATACCTAGACTTTAGTAAAGCATTTGATATGGTCTCGCATGATATTCTTATCAAAAAACTAGGCAAATACAACTTAGATGGGGCTACTATAAGATGGGTGCAAAATTGGCTGGATAATCCTACTCAGAGAGTAGTTATTAATGGTTCTCAATCCTGCTGGAAAAATATAACAAGTGGGTTCCGCAGGGGTCTGTTTTGGGACCGTTTCTGTTCAATATCTTCATCAAGGATTTAGATAGTGGCATAGAAAGTATGCTTATTAAGTTTGCAGATGATACCAAGCTGGGAGGGGTTGCAACTGCTTTGGTGGATAGGGTGAAAATTCAAAATGATCTGGACAAATTGGAGAAATGGTCTGAGGTAAACATGATGAAGTTTAATAAAGACAAATGGAAAGTGCTCCACTTAGGAAGGAACAATCAGTTTCACACATACAGAATGGGAAGCGACTGTCTAAGAAGGAGTATGGCAGAAAGGGATCTAGGGGTTATAGTGGACCATAAGCTAAATATGAGTCAACAGTGTGATGCTGTTGCAAAAAAAAAAAAGCAAACATGATTCTGGGATGCATTAAGAGAAGCGTGGTGCGCAAGACATAAGAAATCATTTTTCTACTCTTTACTGATTAGGCCTGAATTGGAGTATTGTGTCCAGTTCTGGGCACATTCCAAGAAAGATGTGATGTGGAGAAACTGGAGAAGATCTAGAGAAGAGCAATGAGAATAATTAAAGATCTAGAGAATGTAAGCTGTGAGACAAGACTGAAAGAACTGGGCTTGTTTAGTTTAGAAAAGAGAAGACAGAGGGGACGTGATAGTGGTATTCAAGAACCTAAGAGTGTCACAAGGAAGATGGAGAAAAATTGTTCTCTTTGGCCTCTGAGGATAGAACAAGGAGCAATGGGCTTAAACTGCAGCAAGGGAGGTTTAGGCTGGACAATAGGGGAAACTTTCTAACTGTCAGGGTCGTTAAACACTGGAATAAATTACCTAGGGAGGCTGTGGAATCTCCATCACTGGAGACATTTCAGAGCAGGTTAGACAGACACTTACCAGGGATGGACTAGAGAGTCTTTTTGGTCCTGCCATGAGGCAGGAGATTGGATTTGATGACTTCTTGAGGTCTCTTCCAGTTCTAGTGTTCTATGCTATGAATTCACTGTTTCTCCAAGGCTTTACACTGTAAGTCAAGCGGCCTACAGTTAGAAGTCCTTAGATGGTACAGAATTGTAGATATGTTTTACCATATGGCAGATGTTTTGAAACCTTTTTTGCTCCATCCCTCTTTGGATACTCACATCCTGTTTGTGGCCCTCTCTGTCTAAGATGCCCTATTTTTGCAGATAAGGGAGAAGCTGTCCTCTCACTCCTTGACTCTCCCGTCCCTTTTGTTCTTTTAGCATGGCAGCTGTGGCAAGAGCTGGAGCAATAGCCTGGGTACTGAGAGCTCAGTTAGGCCCTTATTTCCTCCTGGTAATATTTTTGTGTTCTTAGGGTTTACCACCTTTGAAATGGGGAGGCGCCCCAAGAACAAACTATAGCACCATTCCTCCAACATGGCAAGCCCGTCACAAACCCTCCTCCCAATCACAAGCAACTCCACCATTTCCCCTTCAACAGCCACTTACAATATCTGGAGAGAGAACACATATAGACAAATACAGGTAGTATTGCATATCTTTGCACTCTTGCATGACTCAAACCCTCACTTACACACATACGTTGTGCTTGCATGTTGGCTGACGGGCAGACAGCTGCTATATATTCAACAGTTTTGGTCTGTTATCACTTAAATTCCAGAAATGGGAACATTGCAACCTCTGTAGCTGCACTCAAGCTTTTATTATACTATATATTGGGGAAATAATGCACATATTTAAATCAACATGAAAGAAAAAAGAATATGGCAAATTAGACTATTTTCTGGCAACTGGCAAATCCATAACAAAACTGGCCAGACTGAACCAATACCATCCAAGTGGTAAACTAAGTACTCCCCAAAAAGATGCACATCAATGCCACATACCAATAATTTTCTAATGGCTAGGGTAATTAAAGAAGAGTAACTCTGCTTCACAAACTAAAGTAAATTCTCTAAGATGGCTGCGTTATTGGAGAGTTGTAAGGTATCTTTAAGTCAGGGAAAGTGGGTAGCACTCATATCAGTAGAGATCATTGTATACAGGTTGGCAATCACTGCCAGATTTTATACACTTGATTTGTACTACAACAGATTTCACTTTTCTTTAAATTTTTAAAAAAATTAGCTGCCAGGGAATTTGAGAAGCAGGACAACGATGTAAGCAAAGAAATATAAAAGGGATTCATGTTAATTTCACTTAAGTTTATTATCATGGTCTGTACTTCTTACAAAACTATATTTGCAATAAATTCAGGCAAAATCAAATTCTAAGAAATGCAGTACAAAGAGAAAAATATAAAAGCACTCCAAAATACTGAGAGGGAAAACTGAGAGCCCACTATATACAAAGTCGTAAGGCTTTAATTCATTGTAATGCCCTCTAGTTACTTCCTGGCCATTATTTTGCACTAAACAAACAGGTTTTTGAACTGTGCAAATTAACTGTTAGTTGGTTTTACAAACACCAGTGGTGCCCTGTCCTTCAGTTATTCCAAACTAACTTGCTGACCACTTGCTTGAGGTTGGAAAAATTCTCCTGAATAAGGTCACAACATGGCAGATGCACAATGGTGGCACTCAGATGATGCTTTCTCAGTGCATGGCCCCATTCACAAGCCCTGAGTTAGACAATGAACTGAGCTATATCAAAACCATTATGACAGCAGGGTACAATATTTTGCCAAAATTCTTGAAACACCCTGAACTCAAGTTTTGCTAATGGCTATCCAAAAGCCTGACAACACGAGGTTAATGAGGGTAACTTGTCAAGGATCTGGAAGATATCAAAAATAATCACCCTTCTAAAATTCAGAGAGCACGTACACAATGTGGTAAGCTACAAACAAATCTCTCCCATATGCATCATCTGGAAAGTACTGAAGAGACCTATCCTCCCTCATTTATTTTCAGAGATGGAGATAACTTTCAGCGTCAACCCAGCTAGCTTCCAGAAGGGTAGAACCATACATGACCAAGTTCCAGCCCTAGCCCTCACTACATACACAGAAAATGGGTCTCAAAAGAAGTTGAAGACATGATCTGTTAATTTGGACCTGACAGTGATACAGTATGGCACATTGATCTTTTGGTAAAACTGTCATAGAATACTAGGGCTGGAAGAGACCTTGGGAGGTCATCTAGTCCAGCCCCTGCCTAAAGCAGAATCAACCCCATCTAAATCATTCCAGCCATGACTATGCCAAGCTGGGACCTAAAAACCTCTAGATATGGAGATTCCACCACCTGTCTTGGTAACACATTCCAGTCCTTCATCACCCTTCTGGTGAAATAGTTTTTGCTAATACCCAACCTACACCTCTCCCTCCATAACTTCAGACCATCGCTCCTTGTTCTGTCATCTGTCACTGTACGGTGAAAATTCCTGAGGCAGGCAATGGTTTGTGCTAAAGACCCCCTCCTTGATTCCTAAAGTCTGGAGTAGGCCTATAGTCCTATAATACAGAAACCCAGTTAGCATGAGCGGAGAGATATCGCTGGGTCCCCCCTCCCTCATCTCACTCACAGGACCCACGGAAGGCCGTCCCAGCTCGGGCAGGACCTTGGAGTCTGAAGGGAGGGATAGTTGCCTCAGTAACCACATTCCAAAGAGACACCCTACATATGAGAACCAAGTTACGGTGTTTTCTCCTCCGCTATCCCAGACCTGTACTCAAAACAAATATGTTATTGCTTTATGTTATTAATGTCTTTTGCTTCAATCCTCTACATAAGCACCTCTGAACGTGCCAGTGTGGAGGCACCATCGTTACCCTTGTAGACGCATCATCCATCCTATCCGACATAAATATCTTATTGTCTATCTGTTTTGTTCTAATAAACTTGTTAGGGAAAACCACCTGCACTAGAGATAAGATGTTCTATAACCTATGGGTGGCGATACTATGTAACCCTTTTAGGTTATTGGCTTATTTTGTCTTGTTGCTAGGACCTATCCAGGCTTGGCTGACACACATGCAGTAGTTTTCCCCTCGGCCACTAATAATCTATATAATTGATTAAAACCTATTGTCTGACGGTAATCACTGAGCCTAACATGCAAGGTTACACTCCATTAGCTGCGTGTAATAAACCCTCCCGCTTGCTTCATACACGGTGTCCAGACTTTGTTCCAACAGTCACCATTGAGAACAGTCTCTCTCCATCTTCTTTAGAGCCCCCTTTCAGAAAGCTGCACACTGCTATCAAATCACCCCTCAGTCTTCTCTTCTGTAAACTAAATAAGCCCAAATTCCTCAGCCTCTCTTTATAGGTCATGTACTGAAGACCCATAATCATTTTCATTGCCCTCCACTGAACCCGCTCCAAAGCATCCACAGCCTTTCTATACTGGGGTGCCCAGAACTGGATACAATACTCCAGATGAGGCTTCACAAGAGCAGAGTAGAGGGAAATAACTTCTCTAGATCTGCTCAAAATGCTTCTCTTAATGCACCCCAATATGCCATTAGCCTTCTAGCCTACAAGAGCACACTGTTTATTCATATCCAGCCTCTCGTCCACTGTAATCCACAGGTCCTTTTCCGCTGCACTGCTACGTAGCCAGTCAGTCCCCTTCCTGTAACAGTGCTTGGGGTTCTTCTGTTCCAAGTGCAGGACTCTGCACTTCTCCTTGTTGAATCTCATCAAATTTCTTTAGGCCCAATTCTCCAATATTTTTAGGTCACTCTGGGCCCTATCCCTACCCTCCAATGTACCTACCTCACCCCCTACCTTAGTGTCATCTACAGATCTGCTGAGGGTACAATCCATCCCCTCATCCAAGTCATTAATAAAGATTTTCAACAGTACTGGCCCTAGAACTGACACCTGGGGGCACTCCACTTGAAACCAACCACCAACCAAACACTGAGCCATTGACCACTACCCTTTAGGCCTGTCTGTCAAGCCAGTTTTCTAACCATCTTACAGTCCATGTATCCAATCCATACTTCCTTAACTTATAGGCAAGAATATTGTGGAAGACTGTATCAAAAGCTTTGCTGAAGTCAAGGTATATCACATCCTTTGACTTCCCCATGTCCACAGAGCCAGTTACCTCATCACAGAAGCTAATCAGATTGGTCAGGCATGACTTGCCCTTGGTGAATCCATGTTGACTACTCTTGATCACTTTCCCTTCTTCCAAGTGCTCCAAAATAGATTTATTCAGGATTTTTCCAGGGATTGAGGTGAGGCTGACAGGTCTATAGTTCCCTTGATTATCCTGCTTTCCTTTTTAAAGATGGGCACTACATTTGCCTTTTTCCAATCATCTGGAATTGCTCCCGATCTCCACGAATTTTGAAAGATAATGGCCAAAGGCTTGGCAATGACATCTGCCAATTCCCTCATTACTCTTGGCTACATTATATCTGGACCCATGTCAAGAGCTTTCCCAGCACGAGTGGTGGACATTGCTGAATATCTGCTTCATAACAAACACTTTCCTTGACCCACACTGGTATGGCAAAGGTTAACTCTACTTTTCTGGGCTGAAGTGGCTATGCCCTCTCTGCCCTCCTGGGTGTTCTTCATCCAAAAACATAATGATATCACTTTAGGACTCTGCTAAACAGGTTTCTAACTGGCCACGGAATACGCGCAGCCATCCTGTACAAAAAGGGTCTGCACGACAAACAACTTAGTCACTTTGGTCTCAGTCAGTCAATGACACATATCAATGAGTATCAACTGACTAAATTTCATGGTGGCCTTAGAGCTCTTCATTGTGTTGATGAAACTGCTGCTGGGTGGCTTGGATAGCACAGCAAACAGAATTATTTGGCCTTTAAACTAAGGTTGACAAACCTAGGTGCTGAAAAGATCAACTACATAAAATGCTTCTTGTGACTTCTCTTTATTCATCACTGACATTTGTGTGATGTACATTCTTTGGGCTGCTTCTCTTTTTATTTATGCTATAAGTCAATTTGGTTATTATGCATCTTTAGGTCAGGGTCGCCTAGAATCTTCTGATGCCTTGAGGTTTCTGGCCCTTGCTGACACTGAAAGGAAACAGAAGATGAACTAAATAGGTTCCTGACATCAAAATCAAGACCAGAAGGGCCACAACTCCAGCTTGTTGTGAATTTTCCACTGGAATGATTCTACAGGTACTTCATATCCTCCAAAATCTAAGTTTTCCCCAGAAAATGTTGACTTATTTTTGGAGAATCATTTCCAACTCTGTGGGCCACCTACTTCCCAGCAACCCATATGGTAGATTGATAAGATGCCTGGACTCCCAGAGAGCTGACTACCAGGCTCAACAGCAGCCCATAAATCCCACCTTTCAGGCGCCCAGGTTCTCCAAGCTCCCTGCATGGTGGGCTGACAGGGGATTTCAGGCAGCTGGGGAAGCCTTAAAAATACTTCAAACAGATCAAAACATTTCAATGTCATTTTGAATTTTTCAAAATAAAACATATGGAATCCTTCTGCCATGAGAAATTTTAATGTCTTTCCATTTCAGAACAATTTTTTTTATTTCAGAATTTCCTCTTTAGTGGGAATTCAATTTTTCAGTATGCTCTGGGGAAACTGCCGCCCCAGGTTCTAAAGGCAATGATAACAGTTATCAACATGCCAAAGTATGTACTGAAATGCTACAAACACTAGAAATACTGCACGAATGTGCTGGGTGAAAGTAGTACTCTGAGAAAGGCACCAAAGGACATAGTGAAGTAAAAGTATTAAACTACTAAATATAAGCAGCATTTAAAATGTACCACAATACTCACTGAAAGGCAGAATACAGAGAAAAAGACATAACGCCTTCACGCCTGGCCAGCAAAATAAGGAACTGGAGGGCCCTCAGTGAGGTTCAGTCTTGTGAGGAGAACCTTTGTCTAACATGGAAGGAATGAATTTAGGAAGCTTCTAGAAGCAGAAAGTAAACTCAAAATCTGGAACGTATTTTTCAGGGTTTAGCTCACACTCCACCCCTGGGATGAATTTATTTGAAAAGCTCATGGATTTCTCCCCATCTCACATGGGGGTACGGAGAACCTAAGTGAGAATCCTGGCAGACAGGATCTTTAAAGAATAAATATTTTAAAAAGCTGAGGTTCTTAATTCTGAACATGTCCCATATTTTTAATGTTACTGTTTGAATAACACCACATTACAACACTAAACCTTCTGAAGCACACAACTTGAGTTAATCTAGCTGGCTATGGATTTGCTGTATTTAACCCTTAAGGAAGGCTACTATTAATTACTGTACAGGACCTGATCCTGCACACACCTACGTAGGGCAGTAACTCTAAGCAGTCCTATTAAAGCCACTTGGTTAAAATAACAGAGATGGAAGAGTGTATGCAAAATAAGATACCTATATTTCATCATGATTCAGCAGGCAGTTTCTCTCTCCCTCCTCTTCAACCTAAATCTTAAATCGATATACCAGAGGTTCTCAAACTTTGTGATACTGCAACCCCCCAAAATGCTAAAAGAATTCATGTGACCCTACCCTCACTGTTCCACAAGTAAAGCTAATCAATTCATAGGAATTAAGATTGGACAAAAATATGCCAATAACTTTTGATAACTAAATTTTTATTGGACATCTACAAAACAAACATCAAATTTGGAATCATACTGTTTAATGTGAAGGATGAGCTCATTTAATGTTGCATAATTTTTGAAATCTGGGTTTTATTGTCGAGATAGCCACTCTTATTTCTCGTTCCACATTTACTTTTGATGGATATTTGCTTTTTATAGCAGCACCTGCAGAAAACCCTAACTCTCACAAGTAAGATGTTGCAAACAGGATCATACGTTCATAGCCTTCCCACTTCATTCTTTGTACTCATGTTGCAAACTCATCCAAAAGTCAGGAGAGACATTGTTGAGAATTTTATTTTTAAAGCACTGTCAGGAGAGAGATCAGTGATTGCTCCTCCTAGGTACTAGCGTAGCACTGAATGGGTTCCTTACCCAACAAAATTTTTCAATATCCATATCTGAGAAATAGTTCTTAAAGTGAAATTTAAAAGGTGATTTAAAATGCAAAATTTCACATCTTCACTAATATGGTATTTAATTGTATTAAAGTGGGAAACACACCTAAATCTGAATTTTCCATTTTGCTCTGCCACAGTTCAACTTTCCTAATAAAAGCTTTCAAGATTATTATTACCACCTTGCAGTGAGGTATTAAGAATATTCATCTTATTGTATGTCACAAATATGCTAACTGCATATTGAAATCATAGTCGATAAACGTGTGCACTACTATGTCTTTCCTCAATCAAATACTGGTGAAATTCATTCCTTGGTTCAAAAAAACATGTCAAAACGTATCCCTGAGACAGCCATCTTGACTCACAGTAAAACAGCAAGGAAGTGTACTCAGCACCCATCTCTCCGCAAAATGTTGCAAACATCCCTGCCTTTACAGGCCTGGTTTTTATATAGTCACAACATTTATGGTTGCTTGTAGAACATTCCCCAGTGCTGGGCTCAAATCCTTTGAAGCGAGAATTTGCCTATGAGTCATACAGCGTGTCCAAACAGCACCAGGAGATTTTTGGGATATTAATGCTTGAAGTCCTCTGTGACACCTGACAGAGTGTGCTCCATCAGTGCATATGACCACGCAGTTTGACCACTCTCAGAAATTTAACTTTACAAAGCTATCAGTTATATTGAAAAGATCCTCAGCTTTACTCATCCTTGTAATTTCTTTGCAGAAGAGTAAATCTTCATTGATTTTACTGTCATCTATGAATATAATGTATGTTATTAAATGAGCATCTTTAGCATTATCCATTGCCTCATCTATCTGAATCACAAATGATTTGCTTCTTATTTTTTCCAATTAGTTGCTCACCATACCTGCAATTTAGCGACAAACAGCGTCATTAGATACTTTAAAGCTGTTTAGCACTAGACTCCCCCAACACAGTCGTAATTATATCAATAGCTGATGGAAGTATTAAATTTTCTTCAATTGTACAGGGCTTTTTGCACTGAGCAATTCTCTATACAGCTTGATAAGAAGCTAAAAGTGATTTTGAAGGGACACATTTAACTAGACTTACATTTGGTTGTTTCATTTGATCTCTTTTTCAAATAAAAAATATCAAGGTTTGTTAGTTAAGTCTGCGTGACTTGCTCCCAGATGTCATTTTAGTTTGCTTGGCTGCATACTTTCAGTGGATAGCGTTTTCTGAAAAATAACACCTGAGGCTGTTCTAGCCCAGTAACAAAACCGCTCATGAAACCAAAAGATATGTAGCTTTCATCATACTTTCTTGATTTATGCCTATTTTTATCAGCAATATCAGTAGATTTGTCATCAGTTTTTCACTTACCACCCAACAAAAACCTTTCCATGTTGTAAGGCTAAAAATTTAAAATGACAAATAAAAGTTTTTATAAATTTATGATAATTGATAAAACAACAGAACTTCACATACACTCCAAGGACTACTAAAGACGTTGCACTAGTAAACACTGCAGTGCCAGCAGAGACACGGGAATCACATGAATATTTGTTAAAGAAGCCAAACCCAACCACCTGTGATCACAGGATTGGCATTTAGTTGTCAGTGGAGACATCAGAGACACACGAACATTTGAAGACAAGTTGAGCCCACCTATTGGTAATCACATGATCAATGTCAGTGGATTGCCAGTTGAGATGCCAGAGAGACAAATTTTTGCAAGAGAAAAAATAAATTCACTGCAACCCCTATCTAAGCGGGTTGGGACCCACAGTTTAAGAAATGCAGTGATATACCCCTACTATTCTAGTCAGCAGTGGAAGGAACAAATCTGAAAAAGCATTATGAAATAATAATATGCATGATTACTGGAGGCAGCACTACCTTGAACAGAAGTAATTTTCTATCTATATGCATTTTACTTTTGGTCTAGCTAGTTAAAATGCTGGCAACAAAGGGAAAATGATAGTTTCACAGTTCAACACAATTCTAAAATGGACGTTATCTTCACTATCAGCAACTAAATTGCTGCTGCAATTTCTTTTAATCATAAATGAAATTGCCTTTTTTGCTTTCTGCAACCAAAGGTTCAATAGTGTTATGTTCTACAGTTATTGCAATGAATACTTTTTGTCTGTGTCTACACTACAGTGATCTGTCAACAGAAAGTACTGTCAGAAGAGATCTTCTGGCAAAATTTCTGTAAACAGATCATGTCCACACACAAAAGTGGATTGAAAGAGCAATCCGCTCTGTCGACAGATGGGCCAGACTGCCGAATGCTCTCTCAACAGAATGGCCAACTAGAAGCTCAGCAAACAGGGATGCCTGGTGAGCTGGAAGCACTGTCTGTCGACAGAGGGCCCCCCAGAGCATCTACGTGGCTTTTCTGTCGACAGAAACTGTTGATAAAGGCATTATGTCTTATCGCAGAGAGGCAAAACGCTGTCAGCAGAAGTACTGAGTTTTGTCAAGAGACTGTCAACAAAACACATTTTGTGTGTAGATGCTCCATGAGTTTTTTGAACAAAACCCCAGTTTTGTCAACAAAACTTTCTAATGTATATTTAGCCTTTTTGCTAGTTCATAACATTAAGACATTAAGTTTCAAATGGTAGGTTTTCAGCTACGCAAATTTTGCTCTTCTAAATATATTAAGATCTGACTTAGCTTCCCAGACCCTGTATTTTAATATAAAATACAAAACACAGTGTTAGCAAAGAACTGGTAGACAGACATACTTGTGTACCAGAGCTCTGATCAGCAGGCAATATTGTCAAGAATCCAGTTCCTGCTCCCTGATTTTGAGAGCCAACTAACACCAAAAACAAGTTTCACCTGCTGCTTTAAATTATGCCACTGACTTAAGGTGGACATTTTACCAGCAGAAGATAGCACTCAAATAACTGAAATGGTACTTACCCCTGGTTTGGTAACACTAGTGAACAAAGAAGAGAAGAGGTATATCCCTTTTTTGCTCTTCTAGGACATACAAGTAAATTGAAGCACTTAAGAAAAAGGAAGATGAGTACTGCCTGCTCTTTATGAGAGAAATATCACAAAACTCAAACTTCCTCATTGCTACAGAGCTCCTTGGAGGTCTCAGACTTGAACTGTAAGCTTTCAACTCTTAAGTGAAGGAACAAGAATGCTGAAACCTAAACAAGAATCAATTTGCTCCCTATTTTTCAGGCATCTATGTTCAATAATAAACAAGCCAGAGTTTTGAACTGTAAATAAAAATCAAGTGTTCTGTTATTTTGATTCACTTACATCATGTTTTGGATGTTAGAATAGTACTGGCTCTACAGGTACCCAAAAAATCTTTTAGGAAAATCAGCAAAGACAAGATTTAAATTTCCAATGTAAATTATTAGGCAGAAAATCTCAGAGACCCTACACTTTTCAGGATTTCTGTACAAATAATGAAGAAAAGGGAGTATGCCCCAGTTTTTGCTTTGCCGGGCAATTTTAGCTGTGTTATACCACAATACTTTGGATTTTATTGAGTACATTAATAAGAAAATAATTCATTTAGCTTTATACAAGGAAGAAGAGGAAAAGAGAAGTTACTCACCTGTAGTAACGATGGTTCTTCGAGATGTGTCCCCGTGGGTGCTCCACAATAGGTGTCGGGCTCGCCCGGCGCCGCAGATCAGAAATCTTCCAGCAGTATCTCCTGGATCGCACGTGCATCAGCATGCGCCACCCTCCTGCGCGCCCCGGGCCGCGTGCGCGATCTGGTCCCTGCCAGTTCCTTGACCAACTGCCTCGGATGCTCCTGAAAAACACTAGACAGAGATCCGAAGCGGGGAGGATGGGCGGGTGGTGGAGCACCCACGGGCACACATCTCGAAGAACCATCGTTACTACAGGCGAGTAACTTCTCTTTCTTCTTCGAGTGGCCCCGTGGGTGCTCCACAATAGGTGACTACCCAGCAGTAACCCAATTAAGGAGACGGGTAATCGGTTTATGTGCAGCTTGCCCCCGAGAGGACTGCTGTCGACAGATGGGTATCCTCTTCGAATACCCGAGGCAGGGCATAATGCTCGGCGAAGGTGTCGTAGGATGACCAGGTTGCCGTTCTACAGATGTCTTTTAACGCGATGCCCTTGAAGAAGGCTGTTGACGCCGCCACCGCCCTGGTGCAGTGAGCCCTGGGCGGGGCCAGCAAAGGAGCATTTTGAAGCTTGTAACACATTTTTATACAGGACACAATGTGCTTTGAGATTCTCTGTAAAGAGAGACCTTTTCCTTTTGACCCGTGAGCGAGAGAGACTAGGAGCCTGTCCGTTTTCCAGAAGGACTTAGTTCTGTCTATGTAGAAGGCCAACGCCCTCCTCACGTCCAGGAGATGCAGGCGTGCCTCCTTGCCGGAGCTGTGAGGCTTCGGGTAAAACGAAGGTAAAACTATTGGCTCGTTAAGATTGGACTCTGAAGAGACTTTTGGAACAAAGGCTGGGTGCAGCTGTAAGGTTACCGCCTCCTTTGAGAATACTGTGCAGTGCGGCGTTGCCATCACTGCTGCGAGCTCACTCACCCTGCGGGCTGACGTAGTTGCAAGGAGGAAGGTTGTTTTTACTGTAAGGAGATGTATGGGAACTGTGGATAATGGTTCAAAAGGTGGCCCCGATAGCGTGCTGAGCACCAAGTCCAAATTCCACGATGGTGGAATCGGTTTCCGAGGGGGGTACAGGTTTACCAGCCCCTTCAAGAACCTGGTAACGATAGGATGGGCGAATACCGTGGGCCCTTCCTCTGTATGCCGAAAGGCTGATATAGCAGTGAGGTGGACCTTTAGCGAGGATAGAGAAAGCCCGCCTCTCTTGAGGTCCAATAAGTATTCTAGTATTACAGGTATAGGAACGTCAAGGGCAGCTAACTGCCTGGCGGAACACCAGGCTGTGAATCGAGTCCATTTCTGCTTGTAAGTCCTCCTGGTGGAGGTCCTTCGGTTACGTTCCAGGACTTGTTGTACTCCCTCCATACACGTGCTCTTTAAGGAGCTGAGCCATGGATTAGCCATGCTTGTAGGTGCAGACCCTGAGGGTGCGGGTGCACTATGGACAACTGAGCCTGCGTGAGTAAGTCCGGCGCCACCGGTAGAGGGAGCGGTGGGCGGTCCGACTTGCGCAGAAGCAAGGGAAACCATTGCTGCCGATCCCAAGTGGGATTATGAGCATCATGCGAGCTCTCTCCCTTCTGGCTTTGTGCAAGACCTTCTGGATAAGCGCTGCGAGGGAAACGCGTAAAGTAGGGAGCCCCTCCATGAAAACATGAATGCGTCCCCCAGGGACCCCCCGCCCCACTCTTGCCCTGGAGCAGTACTGGGGACACTTTTTGTTGTACTGGGTGGCAAACAGATAGATCTGGGGAAACCCCCATGTGCGAAAAATGCACCGTAGCAGATCGGAGCGGATCTGCCATTCGTGCGTGATTGCGAAGCGCCTGCTCAGCTGATCTGCTTTCACTGTGTGAGCGCCCGGCAAGTATGAGGCTTTCAACGTTATGTTGTTGGCGATGCACCAATTCTGCAATTGGACTGCTTCCACACATAGGGCACGGGATCGTGCTCCTCCTTGTCGATTGATGTAAAACATAGTGGAGGTATTGTCAGTATTGAATCCCGACTACTTTGCCATGTAGGTAATCTCAAAAATGTTTGCAGGTGTTGAACACTGCTTTGAGCTCCAGTATGGTTATGTGCAGTGTCTGTTCCGCAGGGAACCATAGCCCTTGCGTTACCTTGTCACTGATGTGTGCTCCCCATCCTATGTGGGAGGCATTGGTAGTAAGAAAAACAGAAATTTGTGGTTGGTGAAAAGGCACCCCCACTTGCAGATTCTCGGGGTTTTCCCACCACGCCAGGGATCCGCACACCTCTGTTGTGGGCGACACCACCCTGTGGACAGTGTGGGATGCCGGTTTGTAAACGCTCGCCAGCCAATGCTGCAGGCTTCACATGTGCAACCTGGCATTCTGTACCACAAATGTCGCTGCCGCCATGTGGCCCAGCAGCTGTAAGCACGTTAAGACTGGCACCGTGGGGCTGTATGTGATGACTTGCACCAGCGAACTGATGGCGCGGAAGCGGGCGTCGGATAGGTACACCCTTGCTGTGATAAGAGTTTATGCGTGCCCCTATGAACTCTATATGTTGTGTGGGTTCGGACTTTGACTTTGCGAGGTTGATGACTAGGCCCAGCGAAGAAAATGTGTCCGCTGTGACGCGTATCACGCGTGAGACCTCTGCCTTTGAGGCCCCTTTTAGCAGGCAGTCACCCATATATGGGAAAAATAAACACCCCCTGTCTATGCAGGTAGGCTGACACCACTGCCAGGGTTTTGGTAAAGACTGTGGGGGCCGAGGAGAGGACGAACGGAAGAACCCTGTGCTGGAAGCGCTCCTGGCCGACCATGAAGTGGAGGAAGCATCTGTGTGCCGGGTGGATTGTTATATGAAAGTAAGCATCTCTTAAGTCGAATGCTCCAACCCAGTCTCCATCGTCCAGTGCCATGAGTATCAAGGCAACTGTGATCATCCAAAAACGTTGCTTGTGCAAGTAATGGTTGCGGCCCCGAAGATCTAAGATGGGCCTCCAGTCTGTTTTCTTCTCTGGTAGGAAGTAGCGTGAATAAAAACCTACCCCTGGAATTATTCCGGCACTCTTTCCACCACCCCTATGAACATAAGGTGATTCACCTTCTGCTTGAGCCTCCCCTCGTGGCAGCGTCCCTGAGGGGAGGCCTGGTGGGGGATCACATAACCCGTGGCTATGATCTCCAGCACCCATTTGTCTGTGGTGATCTTTTGCCATTGGGAGTGGAACGGTCTGAGGCGATGATGGAACATGAGATGAGAGTGGCATTGAGCAAGGGTATTGATAGCGTAGCCCCCGACATACCAGTCAAACTTGTTGCCTTTGGGCCTGACCCGAGGGCATACAGCTTTGTTGAGAACGTCACCTAGGAGTTCTGTACTGTTGCTGCTGTTGATAGTGCCCTTGGTCGTAGCCCCGTTGATATTGAGCACGCTGTGGTTGTAAGCGTAGCGTCTTAGCTGAGGATAAAATTTTTCCCTCCTGTATGGGGCAGTATAAATGCCCAAGGCTCTAAGTGTAGCTCTCAAGTCCTTACTGGAGTGAGGGACCGAGTCAGTTGAGTCTGCAAACAGCTTTTGTGTATCAAAGGGAAGGTCCACGATCTTAGCCTGTAGGTCCCTCGGGGTACCCGACGTCTGGGGCCAGGATTCTCTACACATGACCACTGCTGTAGCCGTTGAACGTGCCGCCATGTCCGCCACGTCCAGGGCAATCTGGACTCCCGTCCGCGATGCTGCGTAGCCCTCTTGAACAAATCGCCTTTAACACAGGCTTTTTGTCTTCCAGAAGTGAATCCATGAGGGGAGTAAGCCTGGCGTAATTATCAAAACTATGGTTTTTAGGTGTGCCCGTAATTTGCCACTCTCAATAGCAGGGTAGAAGAGGAATATACCTTCCCGCCAAACAGCTCTAGCTTCTTAGCATCTTTGTCCGATCCCCCCAATTTGTACTGAGAAGCCTTTGACCTCTGCCAGGACGACTCGACCACCAAAGAATTTGGTTGTGGGTGACTGAAGAGGAACTCCATGCCCTTTGCCGGGACGAAGTACTTCTTATCCGCTCTCTTGTTCGTAGGCGGAACAGAGGCCAGAGTCTGCCATATAGTAGTGGCTGACTCCAGAATGGCTTCGTCCAGCGGAATAGCAATTTTGGATGAAGCCGGGGGTCTCAAATTTTCCAGGAGTTTGTGATTTTTCTCCTGCACCTCTGCCGTTTGAATGTCTTGCGTGAAGCCACCCTTTTAAACAGCTCCTGAAGCTATTTAAGGTCATCCGGGGGAGAGACATCCCTGGGGGCCATGGCCTCATCTGGGGAGGATGAGGAGGAACCACTAGGGTAAACCTCCCTCGAACCCTCGGGCTCCTGCGGTCGATGATACACTTGCTCGCTGGAGGATTGTGAAGGAAAGTCTCGGGGTTCAAAAATTAACTCCCCTTGAGACAACTGTGTTTCCGTCCCTGATCGGGAGTGCCCACAGGGGTATTGAGTGGCCGGGGGGGACCTGCCCCTGGTGTAGGCCTGTGGTGTCTGTGTCCAGCATGATAAGGACGACCATGGCAGCATGGGCTGTAGTAAGTACAGGCCCAGTATGAGGCCTTAGGCCTGAACCAAAGTAATGGTCAAGACTTTGCTAACAGAAAGCAAAGTGCAGCTGTGAGCTAAAGGAATGCATTGCTCACAGAAGTTGGCAAGAAGAGGGTTGATGTTGCACAGACATATCTACCTAGCATACTGAA
Organism: Carettochelys insculpta; assembly: GCF_033958435.1. Taxonomy (NCBI): domain Eukaryota; kingdom Metazoa; phylum Chordata; order Testudines; family Carettochelyidae; genus Carettochelys; species Carettochelys insculpta. Next base: position 138,799,909 of record NC_134140.1, read on the forward strand.
GTAGGTACATGGTACCAGAACTCCCTACCCCGGAACACGGCACAGATAAGAAAGAATAGGCCAATCCATGCCAATGACAGAGGCAAAAGGGTAGTATGGCAGGTACATGGTACCAGAACTCCCTACCCTGGAACATCCCACAAGTAAGACAGAATGGCCAATACATCCCAATGACAGGGGCAAAAGGATAATATGATGGATAGAGTTGTTTTGTTCAAACCAACATGTACAAAGGGGGAGGCGGCACCTGACTATGTAGAAGGGGTGTACCTCAATACGTCAGGAGTGATGTGTAAGTTGTTTGTACCTGTGTAGAAGAATGTAATCCTGGGATGTGGTCTGGGTCCGGCCGAGGGGGCAGTGGAAAGTCCCGCCACTGACTGAGCCGAGTCCATTGACCGTGGGTGCATATTTGTAGTATGCCCTGACTTAGACTAAGAAATCTACAGGGAACTACTATTGTATCCAATACGGCAATAAACCTGGCCGACGTGCCTTCGCACCTTACTAGACTCTGTGGTCATTGGGGGTTCTCTTCGAGTCTGCTGTGTCAGCTCTCTGCATAGCTGGGGCAGCACACAGAGGGAACACATGCACGCAGCCGAGTGATACCAGCATTGGAGAGAGCAGAGCACCACCCTGGTGGCAACTCTGACGACACTGGTGACCCCGACGTGATCCGGGGTCCGGGGATGGAGACCTAGACCACTCACGAGGTGTGTACCCCGATGTCTGGGAGAGCGAGACCTCCGCGACGACACAGATAGAGGTGAAACTGGCTTGTGATAGTACTCCAGGGGATCCAATCCCAGAAATGGTGAAGGTGGCCCAAGCCATGGTGACATTGGTTGGAGGAACAGAGAAGGAGGTTCCGGATGGGCCGGTGGAGACACAGGCCTTCGGTGCGGTGTGTGTATCACGGGGGGGGGGCTTGATGCTAACAGCAGCGCAGACCTGTCCAGAGATGGACTGCGGTGCCGGGCTTTTGATTTTGCCTTGCCCCTCCCCTGCGGGGCCGGCACCGCCCCCTCCCGTGCTGGGGATCTCGGCCCCACTGTCAGCGCCGCCCTCGGCACCATCAGCTGCGGTGCCGCGCGGGTATCCTCCTCCAGTGCCTGCAGGCTCCGTGCCTGGCGCCCCTGCACCGTTGGTGCCGCGGGGGCCGGTGCCGCCGGGTCCGGCGCTTGCCTCGCTGACACTCTAGGCACCGCGTGTGCCGGCTGTTGTATAACTGGAGGCTCAGCCTCTGTCACGTCTGCTGCCGCTTGCGTGAGTATGCGGCTGGGGACTGTGCGTTCCGCTTGTCCTGCTCACTGCAAACGCCGGCAAGGATCGAGCCAGGGAGAGTTTCCTCCGTTTCTGCACCGAGGGGGTCAGAGAAAACTGCCCTCCTCTTACGCAACCCAGAGGGCCCTTCTGGGTGAGGCTCCTCCGGCAAGTCTGGCTGGAGAGCCTTATCAACAAGAGCATTTTACACCTCATCTCTCTGTCCTTCCTGGCCCTGGCTGTGAGCTTAGCTCAGTGAGAACACTTCTGGGTAGCCTGTGATTTCCCCAGGCATCGGATACATTTGCTATGCCCCATGGAGGCCGGCATAGCTTCACGGCATGACTCATGCTTTTTAAAACCTGAAGAGGCCATTGTAGTGAGTCCTTTAGTGTTAATAGGGTACTTAGCACTTAATCCATGCCTTTCCACCCCAAATAGTGATCACCGGCCTGCGGGGCAGCTGGCGGCCTAAATGGCCTTCACGTCCACTCTTTTCTTCTCCCCTCCTCTCTTTTTTTTTTTTGTTTAATAACCAAAAACAACAAATGACACATAGAAAAAACCCACTATTTAATCTAACTCTGGCCTTAGCCTGAGTGGATTCCGTCTGCAGCCGATGGCGGTTGAGAAGGAACTGGCGGGGACTGGATTGCGCACGCAGCCGGGGGTGCGCAGGGGGGCGGCGCGCGCCGGCGCATGCATGATCCAGGAGAAACTGCTGGACGATTTCCGATCTGCGGCGCTGGGCAAGCCTGACACCTATTGTGGAGCACCCACGGGGACCACTCGAAGAAGAATACCACATTTTATGCATGCAGCTTTCCCACCTTCCAGTCTGCAAGTCTGAATACATTTATAAAATGCAAGCAGTGGTGCAAAATTCTCACTCATACTCCATCACATGCTATCAGTTACTTTTACCCAAATCAGAACGTATTGCCTACAGAGAATAGCAGGGCTAATGATAAAACTTTGTATTTATTTAGTATGTCTTGGAAGCTCCATCAAAGCATTACAAGTTTATCCCATAATTCAAAGAAAATTAAACAGCAGGGTTTCTAATCAGAGAAAAAGTCTCAGGTTCATAGTTATAGCCAACTATTTTGAAAGATGGCCTGATTCTTGACAAGATGATTATTTGAATTTGGTATACAGTAAACCCTCGAGATACTTGTAATCAAGTAGCACATGTCTCGGGTTAACACGACTGCTGCCCCGACAGGAACGGGAAACCACTCCTACTAGGGGCAGCAGCCGCAAATCAGACTGCTGCCCCTGACAGGAATGGTTCCCCAGTCTCCGGAGTGACATGGAGCTGGGAACCAGATGGCGGGCTGCCCTTGGTTCCTGGTTTCATCTCCCCTCCACTTGCTGGAGCCAGGAAACTGAACGAGGCTGCTGCCCTGCTCATTATCCCCTCTCTGCAAGGGAAGGGGAGCTGGCAGACAGGCTGATGCCTGATTTCCAGCTCCCCACCACTGGCAGGACCCGGGAAACTGACCAGCTGCTCAGTTTCCTGGATCCCACAAGCAGCAAACTGCGGGGAGATGGGAACCAGACTGCGCCCTTGTTCCTGGCTCTCTGCCATTCTGGAAGCCAGGAAACTGACCAGTCCTGCTGGGTTGGTCAGTTTCCCAGCAAGCCCCGGGGAGCCAGAAACCAGGCTGCAAACTGGGTTCCGTCTCCCCTTGACTTGCATAAAAGTTCAAGTTATGCAGGGGTTGCACTGCAGTCCATTTCTGCAACCCCTGAATAACTTGAGGGTTTACTGTACTAAGCCAAAGCTTCTGAGCAGGAAACAATCCTTCCTTCCATGGGTTAGAATTTATGCTACTCCAATCCCAATAGCTGAGTCTATTTCATGCTGTTCTCTTAAAACCTTCTTCAAAACGAATTGCATCGCTCACCAGAGTTCATCAGGAACACCTTCCAAATGTAGCAAGGACACCTCTTGCTGCACTTTATCACACTGATTGACGAGAACGAAAATAGTTAGAATTATTCATGATTCCACAGCAGACACTCCTAAGCATTTACACTGTACGTATGTGCTTATTTATAAACTAGCAGCTTGAAAAGTCAGGCTACAGGAAATACTTTGCAATAATGTATCCACTGTGACAAAGTCAGCAGTTCCTGGGCCTCTGTCCTCTGACCAGTCCACTAGGACCCCTTGAGGGCCCTGTTGCCCTCGCTGGGGCGAGGGGTGGTTGGGGGGGAACCGGGCCCCCACCCACTCATGCTGGGTTCCAGCCCAGGGACTCTGTGCAGCTGCCAGTGGGAGGAGCTGACTCCCTTGGTCCTTGGCACAGCAACTCTCCTCCCTGGGCCACTTCCCCAGACGATTCCCCCAGTACCTTCCCCAGGCTGTAGCAGTTCCTGGCCTTCTCTCTTGATCTTGTAGAAGCTCCTGCTCTCTCTCTGTGATCTTTGGTGTTCCTGCTGTTCTCCTTTGCTCTTCTCAAACTTGTTCTTTCTCTTTCTCTTTCTCTCTCTCTCTCTCTCTCTGCTCTCCTCCCCACTGTGGAGGGTTTTAAAGGCCTCTTATTGGCCCAGTCATTGGGACCAGCTGGCTTTAACTAGGCTGAGCTGTCTCCCACCTAGCTGCCTCTGATTGCCCTACAGGCCCTTCTGTTTGTTTACACAGAATCACAGGGCTGAAAGGGATCTCAGGAGGTCATCTGGTGCAGACCCCTGCTTCAAGCAGGATCAATCCCCACTAAGTCATCCCAGCCAGGACCGTGTCCAGCAAAACCTCAAGGGATGGAGAATCCACAACCTCTCTACGCAATGCATTCCAATGCTTCACCACCCTCCTGGTGAAGTAGTTTTTCCTAATATCTAACCTACACCTCTCCCTCTTCAACTTCAGACCATTGTTCCTTGTTCTGCCATCTGACACCACTGAGAACAGTTTCTCACCCTCCTCTTTAGAGCTCCACTTCAGGAAGTTGAAGGCTGATCTTAAATCACCTCTGAGTCTTCTCTTCTGTAAACTAAACAAGCCCAAATCCCTCAGACTATCCTCACAGGTCTTGTGCTCCAGACCCTTAATCATTTTGTTGCCCTTTGCTGAACCTGCTTCAGCAAATCCACATCCTTTTTATACTGGGGGGCCCAAAACTGGACACAATATTCAATATGTGGCCTCACCAGTGCCGAATAAAGAGGAATAACTACTTCTCTAGATCTGTGTGAAATGCTCCTCCTAATGCACCCTAGTATGCCATTAGCCTTCTTGGCTACTAGGGCACACTGTTTACTCATACCCAGCCTTTCATCCACCATAACCCCTAGGTCCCTTTCCATCATACTGCTGCTGAGCCAGTTGGTCCCTAGCCTGTAACAATGCTTGGGATTCTTCCGCCCTAGGTGCAGGACTCTACACGTCTCCTTATTGAACTGCATCAGATTTCTTTTGGCCCAGTCCTCCAATTTATCCAGGTCACACTGGATTCTCTCTCTACCCTCCAACGAATCTACCTCTCCCCCTAGTTTTGTGTCATCTGCAAACTTGCTGAGGGTGCAATCCAGTCCCTCATCCAGGTCATTAATAAAGATGTTGAATAACACTGTCCCCAGAACTGAGCCTTGCGGCACTCCGCTTGAAACAGACCACCATCCAGATATTGAGCCATTGACCACTACCCATTGGGCCCGACCATCAAGCCCTCTCTCTCCCCATCTTATAGTCTAAGGATCCAATCCATATTTCCTTAACTTATGGACAAGAATGTTGTGGGACACCGTATCAAAAGCCTTGCTGAAGTCAAGGTATATAACATCCACTGACTTCCGCATGTCCACAGAGCTTGTTACCTCGTCATAGAAGCTAATCAGATTGGTGAGGCAGGACTTGCCCCTGGTGAATCCATGTTGGCTACTTTTGATCACTTTCCCCTCTTCCAAGTGCTCCAAAATGGATTCCTTGAGGATTCCCTCCATTATTTTCCCAGGGATTGAGGTAAGGCTGACCGGTCTATAGTTCCCTGGATTGTCCTTCTTTCCTTTTTTGAACATGGGCACTACGTTTGCCTTCTTCCAGTCATCCGGTATCTCCCCTGATCTCCAAGAGTGTTCAAGGATAATGGCCAAAGGTTCATTAATGACCTCTGCCAATTCCCTCAGAGGGAATTCTGGGGGGCATTAAATCCAGACCCATGGACTTGTGCACATCTAGTTTTTCTAGATAGCTCAGAACTTGTTCCTTCCCCACAGGTGGCTGCCCCCCACCTTCCCATACTGCATTGTCTAGGACCGGCATCTGGAAGTTGACTTTGTCCAGGAAGACTGAGGCAAAAAAGTTTAGGCTTCCTTCACCCTGGCCCTGCCACACCACTTTTGTCTCTTGTCCCATACTGAGACTGTAAGCTCTTCAGGGCAGGAAGCACCTTACTGTAAGGTGTTTGCACATGCCAAACACAATGCAGCTGGGGAGGCTAGACAGTCACAATAGAAAACAATGAAATTTAAATTTCTGATACCAAAATAGAGTTTCATTTTAAATATTTATACTGTGGTGCCCAGAGGCTCTAATCAGAATCAGAGCTCCGCTGTGCTAGGTGCTATATAAAGAGGCGAAGAGATCTAATTAATCGCATTAGATTCTCTGTGACTAGACAAGAGTTAATGCAGACATGCTAGTCAGCCATGTGGCTTAGAATCCTCAACCACTCAAACTCCAGCACTTCTGCCCCTTGCCCCAAGTCATTTTATAGAAATCATCTGCTGGCTAATTCCATGGTTAACCATTATACTGTAAGGACATCTTTCTAAATGTAGCTCCATGAAACCAAGTTAAGTCTTGCTCTTGAATGTCAATGGATGAACAGAAATAAGTGTAAACCCTCTGTTCTGGTATGGCTATGGTCTGAAGAAGTGGGTCTATTCCATGAAAGCTCACCACCTAATAAATTATTTTGTTAGTCTTTAAAGCGCTACTGGACTGCTTTTTTGTTTTGATAGTATGTAGACTAAACACGGCTCTCTATCTGTTACTATAGAACCAAACCAGTTACTGAGTTAAATTAATGTTTGTAAATTATGTGTAGAATAAAAAAGGCAAGTCTTAACTATAAGATTTTACAACTGAACAAAACACATTTCCCACACAACTGTGAATTAAGTTTAAATCCTGAGATTAGAACTTTAAGTTAAGTTTAGGTCACAGAGCCAGATAGCACAGCACAGGACTAACACAATACTTATCATATGGTCTGATTAGTAAATCTGTTTTCAAGTTATCCTATAGATTGGATTTACAATTGGTAATTTAAATGTAGTTAATTTAACTGAAATCACATTCCATCCAGAACACAGCCAGTGATACTTAATTGTGCTGTGTAACGGAATAATTTTAGTCTGGTAAAATTCATAATAATTCCTACTAAAATAAACTCCCATGGGGCTTTACAGCCAGTAGTATATACTCTCCCCAAAACATTCAGATCTAAAAAAATACTGATTCCATTTTTAGAATTATCATCTCTTGTGAGGAGCTGAAAGAGACAGGGCTCAGATGAGGGCCAATTAGATAAAGAAAGAAAAGGGAAGTACATATTTTTCATCCTTCCTTTACACTGTAGGGTTAGGGTGAGGGCAGCAGATCAGTATTCCTGGGCTACAGAGTTTATTCTCATACATCTGACCTTTGCAAATGGTTTCTGAACTAACCACTGAACACTCACGGCAATGTAACACAGTAGTGCTTATATTATACAGGTCAGAGTTGGGGCTCGCTATGACTGTCTACACTAGCCCCTCCTTTCAGAAGGGGCATGGTTATGAGGGAGTCTGGCAGATGCTAATGAGGTGCTTTCATGAATATGCAGTGACTCATTAGTATAATGGCAGCTTCACATGATTCAGAAGTGCTGCTTTCGAAATGCACACGGCCTATGTAGATGGGGCCCTTTCAAAAGGGCCCCCCAAATTTGAAAGAGCCCTCTTCCCAAAACTAAATGGAAAGGAGGACCTTTTCAAATCAGGGGGTCCTTTTGAAAGCCCCCCCATCTACATGGGCAGCATGTCTTTCAAAAGCGGGACCTTCGAAACATGTGCAGCCACTATTATGCTAATGAGGTGCTGCATATTCATGTCAGCGCCTCATTAGCATGTGCAGTACTCCCTCATTACCATGCCCCTTCTGAAAGGAGAGAGAGAGTGTAGATGCAGCTTATACATCATGGTGGACAAACAGTAGTAACAGTAGCATTGCCTAGGGCCTTTCTCAAAGAACTAATGCTTACACAAAAACAGTTGTTTGAAACATGTGGCCAGGTGTGGGGGAAAAGGGAACAAAAGAGGGCTAAAGCACAGTCCTATATACGCTATGTCTACACTAGCCAAAAACTTCAAAATTGCCATGCAAACAGCCATTTCAAAGTTTACTAATGAAGCGCTGAAATACATATTCAGCACCTCATTAGCATGTGGGTGGCCGCGGCACTTTGAAATTGACGTGGCTCGCCGCCGCGCGGCTCGTCCAGACGGGGCTCCTTTTTGAAAGGACCCCACCTACTTCAAAGTCCCTTTATTCCCATGAGCAGATAGGAATACGGGGACTTCTAAGTAGGTAGGGTCCTTTCGAAAAGTCATCCTGTCTGGGCGAGCCGCGTCAATTTCGAAGTGCCGCAGCCACCCGCATGCTAATGAGGCACTGAATATGTATTTCAGTGCTTCATTAGTAAACTCTGAAATGGCCATTTGCATGGCCATTTCGAAGTTTTTGGCTAGTGCAGACACGGCCATAGTGTTGGGGACAGTGGTGGAGACTCTCACAAAATGTTACAGTATCTATGCCTATCAGAGGTGGAGAAAAAATGATTAAGTATTGCCCAAAGAGATCAAAGGAAGGCATGGCGTTAGAGACTGACAAGACTTTCCCTTATGGTTATCTTATATGCTGGGAAAGGCTCCTGTGAGATTCAGGAACTGTGCAACAAGGCAATGGAGTCACTATCTAGGAGTTCTATGAACACCAGAAATAGAACACCTTTTATACAAAACAAAAAAGCAGTCAAGTAGCACTTTAAAGACTAAAAAAATAAATTATATTTGTTTAACAAATTATATTTAACAAATATAATTTATTTTGTTAGTCTTTGAAGTGCTACTTGACTGCTTTTTTGTTTTGATAGTATACAGACTAGCACAGCTTTCTCTGTGACTTTTATACAAAATTACCCTGAATTCCTGTCTTCTCCTGAAACCCCTTTCTCATTCCCCAACTGAACTCTTGCTGCAAATCCCTCTGAGAAGGTTCAGTGGGACAGCCCATTCTCACTTCTTTCTATTCTCATACCCATTAAACTACACTGCAGTAGGCTAACAGTGCAAAAGCAGGCCACAGAAAATCCACTAAACCCCTCTTTATGAGTAAAACACCAACAAGCCCAGCAGACACAAAACAGAAATAATTTAGTCATTTTGAATATAAGTGGCACAAAGAAACATTACTTAATGATATTATTCTGTTGTAGCCCTTTTATCTGCCATAATAAGATAATAAGACAAAAGATATCATACTTCCCCTATATAAAACTATGGTACGCCCACATCTCGAGTACTGCGTGCAGATGTGGTCTCCTCACCTCAAAAAAGATATATTGGCATTAGAAAAGGTTCAGAAAAGGGCGACTAAGATGATTAGGGGCTTGGAAAGGGTCCCATATGGGGAGAGGCTAGAGAGACTGGGACTTTTCAGTTTGGAAAAAAGGCGATTGAGGGGTGATATGATAGAGGTATATAAAATCATGAATGGTGTGGAGAAAGTGAATATAGAAAAATTATTTACCTTTTCCCATAATACAAGAACTAGGGGACACCAAATGAAATTGATGGGTAGTAGGTTCAAAACTAATAAAAGGAAATTTTTCTTCATACAGCGCACAGTCAACCTGTGGAACTCCTTGCCCGAGGAGGCTGTGAAGGCCAGGACTCTATTAGGGTTTAAAAAAGAGCTTGATAAATTTTTGCAGGTTAGGTCCATAAATGGCTATTAGCCAGGGATAAAGTATGGTGCCCTAGCCTTCAGAACAAGGGCAGGAGATGGATGGCAGGAGATAAATCACTTGATCATTGTCTTCTGTTCTCCTTCTCTGGGGCACCTGGCATTGGCCACCGTCGGCAGATGGGATGCTGGGCTTGATGGACCTTTGGTCTGACCCAGTATGGCCATTCTTATGTTCTTATGTTCTTATGCCATCTTATCAAAATTCGTTATGCATAACTGTTTTTCCTACCTAAAATAAATCAACTTTCAAAGGGGTGACTGAGCTAGGGCAGAAGACACTAGAACAGAGCTCTGTGTTCACTTTAGAAATAAGTGCCATAGAAGAGTATCGTTCAGCCTGATCCAGAAAAACAGCAGATTTCAGCTGAGGGATAACAACTCCTGAATCCTCTGTGATTAAGTTGGTTCTAGCTGTAAGGTCACTTTCAGAGGAAGCAGATTCAGAGACCAGGCCTAATGCTTCAAAGAGCAGTCCCATAAACATCTGAAGAATATGGGACTGGGCCTATTGAGTAAGCAGTGCCTTAAAGGGGCCCACAATTGCTGGGAACAAAAAAAAAGATATTTACTAGATGGATGGAAACCCAGGTTCCAGCTAGTGTTCTCTCTAACCTTTTCCATCCATGGGCAAAATAAATTTTATGTGCAGCATGGCATGTGCAGCTGTGCACCACCAATAGAAACATGTAATGCCCTCTGTGGATGGCTGCGGGCGTTCTGCTGATCAGCTGGGTGGCGCCTAAATCTCTCCTGGGTGGCCACCCAAGTGCTCAGCTTCCAGAGTACATTGGTCCCAGACACCAAAGCACCAAGAATTTTAGAAACAGCGAGTGCCTGTAACTGGAAAATGATCTCCTCTTGCTAAAGTGGAAGCAAAACAGGGAAGAAATTTCACTGCTATTAACAGGAATCGCTACAGGATATCCAAACATCTAGCATTCCTATAGTGGCTGCTGATGCCTTCTGGTCACTCTAGATATGTCTACACTGCAGCTGGGAGTGAGACAAACTCAGACAAGCTCCACTAAAGCTAGCACACCACACATAAAGTGTGGCTCTTGTGACTCCAGTGGAGGACTAGGCTAGACATCCAGTGTCAGACTCATGGGGTTAAGTGGGCATGAGTAACCGCACTGCAACTTTCACAGTGCTATACTTGGTCTGCTAACTTGAGCTGAGCTAGTGAGAATATCCACCTGAACTCAAAGGCTCACTCTCAGTGCACATGCACCCTCTGCCACCAGAGTGTGCCAAGCTGGTCTAGGTCGGTAGACTGAAAAAGGATTAACAATTTTTATTTCAACAGTCTGGTGGGTATATTTGTTCAGATTTGTATTTAAAATTAATTAAATTTGGCATCTGTAAAATTAGAATAGTAGAGACTTTCATACTGGCTTGAGCTAGGCAAGCTTTTCCACAGTTTTCCAGGGCACCTCAACTCTAATCAGCACAGTCTGTTAGCCTTTAACCATCCTCCTGTTAATCTTCTCAAACCATGTGGTTTAGTAACAGAGAGGAAGCCATGCTAGTCTATACACTATCAAAACAAAAAGCAGTCAAGTAGCACTTTAAAGACTAGCAAAATAGTTTAATAAGCTTATAATAAGTTTATATTAATAATATATTATTAATAATATAATAAGTTTATATTAATAATATAATAATAATAAACCTAATGAACTATTTTGCTAGTCTTTAAAGTGCTACTTGACTGCTTTTTGTTTTCATGTGGTTTAGTGTTTTTAATGACTATAAAGGGATTAGGATGAAGTCACTTTGTTCCCTCCACCAACATACACATTTTCATCCTTTCGAGCAGGTCTAAAACTACAGTGTCAGAGTCTATAAAAGCCCAATCATCAGATATTTCATACAACTTCTTTCCCTTTTTAACGAAGCATTTTAGTGACTGCTGTGATAGCATGGAAGACACTAACTCATGGTTACCCTACCAAATGATCAGGAAAGGATTGTGTACAATATTAAAACACTTAGCCACAGAAACCTTTTAAGACAAGGAATCCCTGTTTTATTTTCTTACCCTTTAGTTGCAATCAGGATTTTTTCTCTATCATAACAGCTTAATGACCCATTTCACTTTCTTTACATGCTTAAGATATTTTTCTACCATTTATTCCCTATCATCTTTGTACACTGATTTTTAATTTCACCAACCCCACACTACTTCAGGCTGCAATTCAGTGCACTTTTCATGGTGAAGAATTTTAGATCATTTTGTCCATTCCTGTTTGTACTGGACTGCACTCTACCATTTCACACGTTAGAATACAAGTGTCATTATGTAATGCCTCAAAATAAACTGTATCGAGTACAACAGGTATGCCCTATCTAGAGGCCTAAATAAAGCAGAAATGCTGAACAGAGTGTGAGATGATAAACATTAGTGTTCATTCCTGACATTTTGGGACCAAATTGATCTGAAGAATGTAAGACACTTTCAAAAGCAATTTATCAATACCCTTTTCAAACCAAAAATGGTTATTTAAGATCTGTATAATTTAATGCCTTAAAAATTCAGGGAAGCAGATCACATTGTTCTACTGAAGAAACAAGGCCGCCTTGAAAAAGGGGGAAAAAAGCAAAGAAGAGATCATTCTTATAGTTAGCATCAGTGTGCATCATTATTGAGTAAGTTTTGTCTGTAAGAAGTAGGGATTACAGTAGATGAGAAGCTGGACATAAACTGGGGTGCCCTTGTTCCTGAAGCGGCGAGTGGCCTATTGGGCTGCATTAGTAGGAGCAGTGCCATATCAAGGAAAGTGATTATTCTCCTCTATTCAGTACTGGTGAGGCCACATCTGGGGTATTATGTGCAGTTTTAGGCTCCCCACTACAGAAAGGATGTGGACAAATCAGAGTGTGTCCAACAGAGAGCAACGAGAATGATTGGGACACTGGGATGCATAACATGAGGAGAGGCTGAGGGAACTGCACTAATTTAGTCTGCAGAGGAGAAGAAGGAGTGGGAATTTGACAGCAGCCTTCAGCTACCTGTAAGAGGAAGGAAGGGGTGTGTGGGGGGTGGGGGTGGGGGTGGTTTCCAAAGAGGAAAAGGCTAGGCCATTCTCAGTAGAGATAAACAACAGAACAAGTTGCAGTGGTAGAAGTCTAGTTGGATATTAGGAAAAAACTATTTCACTAGAAGAGTGGTCTCACACTGAAATGGGTTACCTATGTAGGTGATGGAATCTCCATTCCTATTGTTTAAGACCCACCCTGACAAAGCCCTGTCTGCGATGATTTAGTTAGGATTGGTCCTATATTGAGCAGGGAAGCAGAACAGAGAGACCTCCTGAGGTCTCTTGAAACCATAAACTTCTATGATTCTGTGAATGGCAAAAACCCCAGTGATGATGTTCTCCATCATCTGACACTCAGGAATCCATCCAATCAGCCTTCAAGGCTGAGACATGTTATTCTACACCATGCTGTTCATCTTTATAGTTTCTCTATCACCCACTATAACAACATTCAAGTGAATTTACCTTACCCAGGTGAATTAGGTCTGCAAGATGCATTCCCAAGTGGTTTCTTAATCTTCTGCTTTTTAATTTTACATGATAAAGAAGATTCTTCCTGAAATATACATGGTCCTGTATTCTAATATTATAGAACAGGCTGAACCTCTCTAAAGCAGAACTGTCAGATTCACCAACATCTGTAATATGGCATGATTTTAGTTAGCCGGGCGTCTACTTTTCATGGCTGTGGCCAAGTTTCCAGGGATCCCATAAAGTTTGTTGACAGCCACCAGTCTTGGCTCTTAGTGGCATGTGCTGTTATTTAGCTCTAATTTACCCCTAAATGTCTTCTATGAACCCAGTGAACAGTGGAAGTGTTGATAATGGCTAGATAATATTGACCTCCCGTGGTCCAGCAAACTCTCTCGTCTGGCACTGGTCAGGTCCTGAGGATGCCGGATTAGAGAGGTTCAACCTGTAATAAGAAAAGCGATCTTAAGGGCCAGATGAAGCAGAGAACAGGACCCCACAGGTTTGAACTTGATTCTCTTCAGTGCACTGAGGAGTAAATTTAGGTCCCTCAGTGGAGATCATTCCTTGACATGGGGAAAGAGGTTAACAGGTCTTTGATAAACCTCACACTGGTTGAGGGGGCGAAGACTGAACAATCCCTCGATACTAGTGCGAAATGCTGTAATGGCAGCAAGATGAACATTAATGAAATTCATTAATAATCCTGTAGTTTTTACCGAATAGGTAATCAAGAGTATGTGTCAGACAAGACTCAAAAGAAGGCATAAACCAGTGATCGTACTAAGACTTAAAGCACTTCCACTTCTGCAGTTGAGTTCTCCTTGTGAGTTTTCCGCTGTGGAGTAGCAGTTTGTACTTAAGGGGAGCATTTTTGACCTACACCAATAAACTATTAAGCAGCTATACCTAGAGGTGAATTACCAAGAAGTATAGGCCGGTGATGGATTTCTATTACTTGAAGGAGGAGATTTTCTGTCTGAGACATGGGAACAGTTGGTCTCAGAAACAAACTCTGTCACAACAGTTCTATGAGGATGGCTTCTAACTTTTCTTGATTAAATTAGTTCAGGAGCTTAAGCAGTAAGGGAGTTGGGGACAAGCATGCAGCAATATGGATTGCTAAGAAGTGACATGGGCATGTCCCATCCAGTTGTGACCATACCCCTTCTCCTCCAAAAAGAATCATCGGCACTTAACATTGGATGGCTTCTCAAAGAAGTCTATTTATGCATGATCCCAGGCAAGATATATCTGGGGAAACTTTGTTCAGCTCCCACCTGTTGCCAACGCTGAAATGCCTACTGAGGGAGTCAACACTGTGTTCTGTAGTCCTGGGAGATATTCCACTGAGATCTGCAGGAACTGTTAATACACATCAGTTCTGTAGTTTTATGCCTTTGATGTACAAGGAATGGGATGTCTCTCAACAACTGATGTAACACATTCCTACTCTGTTGTTCTCTGTTATTCTGACCACATGGCCCATGTGCCGGCAAGGGTAACAAACTGCCCTGCCATATCAAGGTATTAGAGGATCACATGTTGAGAGTCCATTTGTTTGGTTCTATGAGATTTTAGAAATGTGTTCCCCAGTCAGTTAGGGAGATGTGGATAGTGGTAATAAGGAGCTGAACTGGATGCAGTAAGCGGTAGAAACCCACCTGCAGTATCCACCTATCAAGATAATGAGCCCCCAAGAACGTAGAAAAATAGATGATCCTCATGAGGGGGAAGAGGGGCAGAATAACATCCAGAGTGGGAGAGAATTCATTACTTGAATTTCCAATCTGCACACTAATACTGAAATAATAAAGTCTTTACATAGTCTTGTCTATGAGCAAACGGGTTCAGTTTATCCAGCAAATGGGTTTGGTTGTACACATTTTTACGATACTGACTACTACTACTACAGAAAGGACAAAGCTATAACAATTAACAGAAACCACCTCGTTGCTTAGAGTGCTTTTAGCAACTGGCTCATTTACTGACAAGTATTGGACAAACACAGATCAATTTATCTTCTAAAGGTCAGCATTGTTTAATTCTAACTTTGATATGCTTTCTGAATATGGGACTTAAGTTTTTGTGATGACTCAAGTTCTGTCATACCATTCAGTGATACCTAGTACACTCATCCCTCCTTAAACAAGTACTTTACTTACGAGTACTTGCTAAAACGAGGGACACATACACCTACCTTTGTTCATTAGACGAGTGAACTCCTCGCCACCCTGCTAACTCGAGCCTTACCCCACTCCCCACAGACCCAACCTGCAGCATCTTGAACCCCCTGCCCACCCAGCAGACCCAATCCACGGCATCCTGAACGCCCCCCACCGGCTCCATGGCCTCAACCTGCCTCAGCCTGAACAACCTGCCCTCCCTGTGGCCCCAACATGCTGCAGCCTGAACCCACTGCTGGCCCTGAAGACCCAACCGGCAGCACCCTGAAACCCCCGCTCGCCTCACAGCCCCAACCCACCTTGGCCTGAACCCCGCCCAGCCCACACTACAGACCCAACCCGCAGGAGCCTGAACCCCCCTCCCTTCTCGCCTCACAGCCCCAACCTGCTGTAGCCTGAAACCCCTCACTCACCCCACAGCCCCAACCCACATCAGCTTGAACCCTCCCCACTCGCCCCACAGCCCCAACCTGCTGCAGCCTTAACCTCCCCTCGGCCAGCCCCATGGATCCAACCCACCACCAGGTTTTAACCCTCCCTCCTGCTCATGGCCCCAAACTGCCTCCAGCCTTTAACTCTTCCCAACCCGTCCCTACCCACCAAACCCAAGGTTCACTTGCCTTTCAAAAGCAGAGCCACTTGCTGCCACTCCACTGAGTTATGAGCACTTGGAACAAATCAGACTTTTACATGTATTTTAATGGGAATTTAGTGTCCCTCTCACAAGTTTTCACCTACAAACAGAAATTTGGGAACCAAGTGTGCTCAAAGGTAACTTGTTTCCTTATGTCTAATTTTTATTTCAATGCAACAAAAATTCTGGTCAGTATCTTTCTGAGGATCATAAGTTTTGTTGACATAGTTACAATCCTATCTTTGACCGCTCATCAATAGTGACAAGACCCAAGTGCTCAGCCAAAAACACGTTGCTGATTTGTATGCCTCAGTACTTAACTAAGACAAAACAGCACATTATAAATATTTAAATAGTACTTCATTGAAAAAGTCTATCTTTCTTAAAAACAGCGAGTTATCTCTTTATTATAACAGATAGGGAATACATCATACATATCCATGTATAAGGACAAAATAATGCATTGACCTTTTTTCATGGGTCTTAAATTAAATGTGTAGGTAGCTTGCTCTACCAAGATTCAGAAGGGCTCAGTTATTGACAATCACCTTTAATATTTAAAATACCAGTAGTGGAAGTAAAACCCTAGGCTTTGTGTGTTTCTAGGCACAGCAATTCAAAGATAATTACATTTATGTAGACAAAAGTTATATATTTCATTTAAGCAAATGTTAATCACACTCATGTATGTAAAGGTCTGTTGGCATATTTTAACAAACAAAGCAGCATTCCAGTAGTCAATAGCAGGCACTCTCAGCAGGTAAGGCAAGAGATTCTTGTCTAGCATAAATCAGCATGCCCCCATTGGTTTTAATGGAGTTGTGCCTATTTACACCAGCCGCAAATCTGGATCAGCAGTTTTATTATACTTAAAAACAAACAAACAAACAAACAAAAACCCAAAGACATTGCACTGAAAATACTTTCAAGAACAGTAGGAATTTAAAACACTTGCTTTTCAGCATGAAATACCTCTCAAATGGATGAAATCTAACTCTTGAGAAAGTGATATACAATTGCATGTAAGAGATTTTTCTACTCTACATGTAGTTAGAAAATTCTAACACATACTTACAGGCAGCCACCAAAATCTAGAAGCCTAGAAAGCTAGATAAATCTGTCTCTTTAATATGAATGGCTCCCATCATAAATCTTAAAACCATAAGGACCATAAGCATAGAAATTAAGTAGCCAGATGCATATTATGTAATTTACATGAACATATCCTAAAAATCTTTCCAGCATTCTAACTTTGCTGTATGTGGCCTTCCTTTCCCCTAATTACAAATAATCCTCATTCAATTTCACTCAGCATCCCTAATAAGTAAGCCTATAGTCAAACCCATCAATGCAATATCAAAAGTTAAGAAATTTCAGTTAGTGCTGATCTCATCAATACACTGACAGATTTAACTGGCAAAGTATTAGGGTCTCTGAGAGCCAACTTCCTCTACCAAAAAAAAGCCTCTCACACCTCCCAAAAATGGAACAGTCATACCACATAATGCAGTTGGTCTCAAACTTTTCTACGGGTGATTCTTTTCACACAGCAAACCTCTGAGTGCAACCCCTCCTTATAAATAAAAAACATCTTTTTTATATTTAATGTATTTATAAATGCTGAAGATGAAGCCGGGTTTGGGAGTGGAAGCCAACAACTCGTGACACCCCCACCCCTCAACCTCACCCCTCCCACACACATAACCATCTCACAACCCCTTGATAGCGCCACAACCTCCAGTTTGAGAGCCCTAGCATAGTATACAGACAATGAACTACCCTCTGGTCCTTTAGCAATTTTATTAAGGATGTAAAATGGCACATTTTGTTCTTAATACCGAAGATTCTGCCATCTCACTTTCTATACAACACAGTCTCTGACATTTAAAAGAAAAAGCATGCTCGATATCCATGGTCCACTGGCTCTGTCGGTCTGCCACAACTGCCAGTATCAAGTATGGTAGCATTCAGTTTCATGGGGAAAATATATCATTAGAATTCAGTCATGTACTCTGTGCTCATGTAAACAACTTAATGTGTTTACCTCTCTAAAACAGTAAATACATTAAATTGATATTATCTTACTTTTCGCCCATCACTTGCATGGCAGTTCACATTTAAAGGAGTCAATAAAGCCATTAGTTTTTCTTCATTACCGCTCCTGCAAAAGCAGAAGTAGACAAGACATGGCCATTTGTAAAAGATTTGATAAGAAGTTTTATATATATATTGTTATTCTTCAAAACAGAGGGAACATACTAATTTTCAAAATCTCACTACTGTTTTAGAACTGTTGTTGAAATACAGAATATTCTTCTATCTGATATTAAATCCACAGTCAATCATGCAAAAAAGAGTCTATATTTTTCCTTCAGCCTTATAACAGAATCTTTCCAGTAGCCAGTTTTACTGATCTGCTGAAAGCCATTTTCTGAATTAGTAGTTGATAACTTATTCTTCAGATCTCATGGCAAGCAAGCTCATATTGCTAAAATATTTTAAAATACTATTGAAAGGGAAAATGCAATATAAGAAAAATGGTTTTATAAGCAGTCAGAAAGACAAGGATGGATAAAAGCATTTCTAGGATATTATATTGAACTTTACACCTTTCACTCTTGCTCCTCTAGACTGTATTTTGGTAGGAAACATTTTGAAAATAAAGCTTTCAGACAGTGAAATAAAAAGAAAATATTACAATTATATTATATTTGCACCCAAAAAGGACAATAAATAAATGGTAAATAAGATTTCTAGCAGTTTAAAGCAAGAACTCAATGATAACCTTATAAACATCATATTACGGGATTTCAATTAAACAGACTTTTCTATTTGCAACAGACTGTAAAGGCCAAAGAGATTATTTTAATGAACTGGTTTACCTGCATCAGTTCACAGAAAGGAATGACAAAACATTACACTTTATAAAACCCCTTTTTCCTCATCTCTTGCCACCCCCAAAATATGCTTTGTATTCTAAGCAGCACTTACCTAGCAGCTTCCAGGAGTTCGTCTTTCTTGTATTCACCTAAATGATTGCAAAATATCATGCTGTTAGCATTTGGCAGAAGACAGATTATGAAATGCAGTAGGAAGCAAATACGGAATTAAACAGAAGAGGAGGAAAAAAAAAGAGCCCACACCCCGCTGGGTGATGGAGCTGTGACGTTAGCCAGCTTGTGAAGGCAGCATCACCAGTGCCTTGGAGACGGGCAGCAAATTGACGCAGCTTCTTAACCAATCCTCAGATGAAATGGCTTTCTTTAGACAGCCAATGAATGCCAAATCTTGTGTCCAGAAACACATTCCCTCTGATAACAGCATGCCAGCTAAAGACAATGTCCCCTCCCCCACTTTCCCATTCAGTAGGACACAGCATACTTGAAAAGCATAATAAATTCTGAAACAAAAGCAAGGCATTATGGCTCATTAAAAGGTACAAATTACCAGTTTCTAAGACAATTTGTTTCTGAAGTTCAATATTACTATTTAATGTCCTTACAAACAGGAATGGTTCATAATGGCTTAGGAAGTACCTACAATCAGAACTTCTCTAGACGTCAGAAAAAACATCCACTTTTAACATAAAAAATACACCCCAAGGGGCACAAACACTCAAAGTTGCAGTTTCATACTTGCACTTAATTGCAGCAAGCATGTCCTTAAAACATAAACCAATATTTAAAAAAAAAGAAATCCCATGAATGGTTGAAGTACATTTTAAAAATTAAATCTCCTGAATATTTGAAGTGAAAAGAGAACACAGTGAAGACAAGTTGTTCTGGTGCCTAAGTGCAACTGAGATTTAATCCAGAGAAGCTAAAGCATAACTATACATATTAATCACTGATTATATTCAGAATTATGGAGAGACACCTACCTCACAGAACTGGAAGGGACCCTTCAGAGGTCATCAAGTCCAGTCCCCTGCCCTCTCAGCACAACCTAGCACCCTCCCTGATGGATTTTTTTTTTAAATCTGTTTGCCTTAGATCCCTAAAAGGTCCCCTCAAGGATTGAACTCACAACCCTGGGTTTAGCAGGCCAATGCCCAAACCACTGAGCTGCCCCTCACTTAGATCTGATTTTTAAATATCCTCAGCAAAAGCTCTCAAAGTAGGATATTCCTAGAGTGCTTAATGGAGGATTTGGAAAATGCACTGAACTCCCAGGCTGTGGCCACATTTGGCCAAAATTTCAAAGTGGCCATGCCAATGGCCAAATGGGAGGATACTAATGAGGCGCTGAAATAAATATTCAGCGCCTCGTTAGCATGCTGCCGGCCGCAGCGCTTCAAAAGTGCCGCTTTCGATCCTGCGCAGCTCAGCTATACAGGGCTCCTTTTCGAAAGGACCCGCAGACTTTGAAATACCCTTATACCTGTCAGCTGATAGGAATAAGGGGATTTTGAAACGTGCGGGGTCCTTTCAAAAAGCACCCCCATGTAGCCGAGCCATGCACGGTCAAAAGCAATGCTTTTGTAGTGCTGAGGCTAGCCCCATGCTAATGAGGCACTGAATATTTATTTCAGTGCCTCACTAGTATCCTCCAACTGGGCCATTAGCATGGAGAGTTCAAAAATTTGGCCAAGTGTGGCCACAGCCACACTAACCGGAGGATTAAAGTAACTCAACAGTAGATTCAAAAAAATGGGATATGGCAACATTTCCCAAAGCGCATTCCATGGAACACTGGTGTTCCGCACAATGTGAATTGGTATTTCATGAAAACAATTTGATTCTTGCAATATTTTTCCTTCTAAAATATTAAATATGAAATTATGCATATATCAAAAATACCAGGGTATTTTTATAGTAGTTAGATCTTAGATGTTAATATTTGTAAAGCATTCTTAAGAGTATGGTTGTTACAATACAACTCGTTCTGAAACAGAGTCTCTTTGGATTGTTTCAGCAGGAATCATGTTCAGAGAAATCAGGTGACGCTGCACCTGATGTGAAGATCCAGCTCTCCAGAATCATTCTTAATATCAAGTGTATTTGTGATCCAAAGATGTAAAAACACTCTTCCCATTAAAAAATTGCCAAATGTTACTTATTTTCATTTTCCAGTAGTTTTCTGCTAAAATAACAAATTTATAAAACAAAATTTATTTTTTCCCATACTTAAATTTGCATCTCTTTTTCATAAAAAATGTTTTTGAGCTTTAAGGATGCACAATCCTTTTTTGAACATTATTGTCCTTTCAATTTTTGTACTAAAGAATGATGCTATCCAGCCTTTTTTTGGCTGTTATATAGATGTTTTGGTTCGGGCTTGTACTTAATTTTTATATTTAATTATGGGGTTGCTAACTGTCCTCCTAGCAGAAGGACATCAGTTATTCATTCAGATGACTTTGCTTGTTATTTTTTGCTCTTTGTAAAATAAGAGACATCTAAAAAGACTAACTCTTTTAAATCAAATTTCGTGTGGCAGTTTTGGGGCACAAAACCCCTCCCCCTCCACTCAAACCAGCAAGTATGTGTTCTGTCAACATATTCCAAGCCCAAAACTATTCTATGGCCAAATTAGTTTGGGAAACACTGAAATAGACAGTTATAGTCAAAGAAACCAGCAATCAATGAGCAACAAAATAGAAGGATTAACATGTTTTTTTAAGAATTGACAAGTGGCTCTATTTCAAAACAGGCTCTACTGTAGGTAGACCCGGTATTTCAAAATAGCTAAGTGCAATTTCAAAACGCATTTTGTATGTAGCAGTGTTATTTTGAAATAAAATATTCTGGAATATCTTCTCCGGAATAGCTTATTTCAGAATAACACTGCTATACAGACAAACCCTCAGAGAGTGGTTATTAATGGTTCACAATCATGCTGGTATGGCATCACAACTGGTGTTATGCAGGGGTCAGTTTTGGGAATGGTTCTGTTCTGTTCTGTTCATCAACAATTTAGATACTGGCATAGAGAACCTATGCTTATAAAGTTTGCAGATGACACCGAGCTGGAAGGGTTGCAAGTGCTTTGGAGGACAGGGTCATAATTCAAAAATGATCTGGACAAACTAGAGAAGTGGTCAGATGAAGTTTAATATGGACAAATGCAAGGAACTCCACTTAAAAAGGAACAATTAGTTTCACGTATACAAACTGGGATGTGACTAGCTGAAAATCTGAAGTGGGTCTTTTCCACGAAAGCTCGTTACCTAATAAATGTTAGTCTTTAAGGTGCTACAGGACTGCCTGCTTTTGTCAAGCTACAGAGTAACATGACTACTCCTCTGAAATGGTCTAGAAAAATTACAGCAGAAAAGGATCTAGGGGTCATAGTGGCCCATAAGCTAAACGTGAGTCAACAGTGTGCCCCAGTTGCAAAAAAAAGCAAACATGATTCTGGGATGCATTAACAGGAGTACCATAAATAGGACACTAGAGTTCATACTTCCATTCTCCTCTTCATTGACTAGGCCTCAGTTGGGAGTACTGTGCCCAGGTCTGGGCACCACATTTCACGAAAGAGTGAGACATTGGAGAGGGCCCAGAGAAGAGCAAATACAATGATTAAAGGATCCAGAAAACTTGACATGAGAGAAGACTGAAAGAATTTGGTTAGTTTATTTTGGAAAAGAGAAAACAGAGAGGACGTAAAAGTAGGTTTCAAGTACCTAAGAAGTTGTTACAGGGAGGAGGGAGAAAAACTGTTCACAATGATCTCTGATGATAGAACAAGAAGCAACAGGCCTAAATTGCAGCAAAGCAGGTTTAGGTTAGATGTTAGAAAAAGCTTCCTAACTGTCAGGATGGTAAAGCTCTGGAATAAATTGTCAACAGACTCTGCGGAATCTCCACTGTTCTAAATACTTAGGAGTAGGTTAGATAAACATCTATGAGGGATGATCTTGATGTCCAAAATCTCCTGTTTAAGCCAAGGTGGTCTTTTGCAATACTTTCTATCTTTCCCACGAAGCAGAATCGCTTGCTTTTTGGGCCCTTAGTAATGTCTCTTTGAAAAACTGCCAGCCCTTACTTTACCAAAAGCGGCCTCCCTGAAATCCATTGTCTCAACTCTGCTGTTCTCCCTTCCACCATAACTTAGAATCACGAGCTCTATGACTTCCATGGGCACTTTCTCCCAAACTGCCTTCCACTTTCAAATCTTCAACCAGTTCCTCCTTATTTGTTAAAATCAAATCTAGAACAGCTTCCCTCAAATAGCTTTTTCAACCTTCTGAAATAAAAAATGGTCTTCAATGCAGTCCAAGAACTTACTGGATATTCTGTGCCCCCCGCATCAGTTTCGCAACATATGTCTGGATAGTTGAAGTCCCCCATCATCACCAAATTCTGCACTTTGGATGATTTTGTTAGTTTTTTAGAAAAAGCCTCATCCACCCCTCATACTTCTACACATGAAGCTTTTCCTCAAGGTGTATTTTCATTTTATCCAGTCACTCATTCAAATTGTAATTGGAGAACAAAACAGACTGATGGCATGCAGAGAAACTACTGATAGATATTTGTAACACTAAATGTACATTAGCTAGAAGGTGGAGACGTAGACTCTTAGTGAAAAGTACCTGCATCCTGTACATTTTTAGAGACAAGTTTTTGAAAATGTAGCATCCAGGTGGCAAAAGGTGTGCATTTACTGGGGGTAGATCTCCCTTATGCTCAATGAAAGTTATGGGATGCTCAATACTTCTCAAAGTACAGCAATTAATTACTCCTCACGGAATTCTGTGCCAAAAATTAAACATTATGCACCACTATATAATTCTTTAAGTGCTTTACTATCCCTCCTCTCCCCATAATTATAAAAAGCACATCTCTTATACAGCAAGCCAGATTCTGCCTGGAAAAATTGATGTTTGGTTAACACAGCAAGGGAATGAGGAAAATTAAATTTGTGAAGATGTCATCAGATACCCACAGCCACTTCCTGGGCATTTTTTTCCCCTTGTTGCACCAGTGAAAATACCCAGAATGCTATGGGGGGCTCAGGGAACTGTGGGATAGGTTCCCACAATACATTACTGCAAAAGTCCATTTTGGTGACTTGTGCGTAGCAGCAGTAAGTTGATTTTGTGGGGAGCCTGTATCAGAGAACCATAGAATCATAGGGCTGGAAGGGAC
This sequence comes from Carettochelys insculpta, assembly GCF_033958435.1. Classification (NCBI taxonomy): domain Eukaryota; kingdom Metazoa; phylum Chordata; order Testudines; family Carettochelyidae; genus Carettochelys; species Carettochelys insculpta. Next base: position 138,823,620 of record NC_134140.1, read on the forward strand.
CTCAGGAGGTCAGAGTCCAGCTCCCTGCTTCAAGCAGGATCAACACCAACTAAGGCATCCCAGCCAGGACCATGTCAAGTTAGGACTTAAAACCCTCTAGGGATAGACAATCCACCACTTCTCTAGACAACACATTCCAATGCTTTACCACCCTCCTGATGAAGTAGTTTTTCCTAATATCCCTCATAGTCCTCTACTTCTGTAACTTCAGACCATTGCCCCTTGGTTCTGCCATCTGTAAAGACTGAGAGCAGTTTCTCTCCATCCTCTTTAGGGCTACCCTTCAGGAAGTTGAAGGCTGCTATTAAATCACCCCTAAGTCTTCTCTTCTGCAAACTAAATAAGCCCAAATGCCTCAGCCTCTCTTCACAGGTCATGAGCTCCATCCCCCTAATCATTTTAGTCGGCCTCCATTGAACCTGCTCTATCATATCCACATCCTTTCTATACTGGGAGGCCCAAACCTGGAAACAATACTCCAGATGTGGCCTCACCAGTGCTGAATACAGAGGAACAACAACTTCTCTAGATCTGCTTGCAATGCTCCTCCTAATAGACCCCAATATGCCGTTAGCCTCCTTGGCTACAAGGGCACACTATTGACTCATACCAAGCCTTTCATCCACCATAATCTGTAGGTCCCTTTCCACTGTACTGATGCTTAGCCAGCCAGTCCACAGCCTATAACAATGTTTGGGATGTCTGCGTCCCAAGTGCAGGACTTGTCCTTGTTGAAACACATCAGATTTCTTTTGGCCCAGTCCTCCAATTTATCCAGGTCACTCTGGATCCCATCTCTACATTCCAATGTATCTACCTCTCCCCCTAGTTTTGTATCATCTGCAAACTTGCTGAGGGTGCAATCCAGTCCCTCATCCAGGTCATTAATAAAGATGTTGAACACCAGCCCCAGAACAGACCCTTAGGGCACTTCACCTGAAACCGACTGCCATCCAGATATTGAGCCATTGACCACTACCAACTGGGCCCAACCATCAAGTCAGCTTTCTATCCATCTCATAGTCCATGCATCCAATCCGTACTTCTTTAACTTATAGGCAAGAATGTTGTGGGAGACTGTATCAAAGCTTTGCTGAAGTCAAGGTATATCACATCCACGGACTTCTCCATGTCCACAGAGCCTATTACCTCATCACAGAAGCTAATTAGATTGGTCAGGCACGACTTGCCCTCGGTGAATCCATGTTGACTACTCTTGATCACTTTCCCCTCTTCCAAGTGCTCCAAAATGGAATCCTTGAGGATTCCCTCCATTACTTTCCCAGGGATTGAGATAAGGCTGACCTGGATTGTCCTCCTTTACTTTTTTAAAGATGGGCACTACATTTGCCTTTTTCCAGTCATCTGAGCTCTCCCCCTATGTCCATGAGTTTTCAAAGACAATGGCCCACGGATCAGCAATGACGTCTGCCAATTCCCTCAGTACTCTTGGATACATTAAATCCAGCTTATGGATTTGTGCACATCTGGTTTTCCTAAGTAGCTCTTAACTTGTTCCTTCCCCTCCGAGGATTGCTCTCCACCTTCCCATACTGCATTGTCTAGCACCATAGCGTGGGAGCTGTGCTTGTTCATAAAGACTCAGGCAAAAAAAGCACTGAGTACTTCAGCTTTTCTTATATCATTTGTCACTAGGTTACCTCTCTTATCCAGTAATGGCCCCACACCTTTCCTATTAACCCTCTTGTGGTTACAATGCCTGTAGAAACCTTTCTTGTTACCTTTCACATCCCTTGCTAGCTGCACTACCAATTGTGCTTTGCCTTTCCTGATGACTCTAGTCATATTATTTTTATATACACATGCACACGCACGCGCACGCACACGCACGCGCACACGCACACTCCTCCTTAGTCATTTGTCTTATATGCATCCTTTTTGAGTTTAGGATGACCAAGGATTTCCCTGGTAAGCCAAGCTGGTTGCCTACCATATTTTCTTACCATGCAGTGGGATGATTTGTTCCTGTACCTTCAGTAAGACTTCTTTAAAATACTGCCAGTTTTCCTGAACAATTTTCCTCTTCATCTTTGTTTCCCTAGGGATCCTGCCCATCAGTTCTCTCAGGGAGTCAAAGTCTGCTCTTTTGAAATCAAGGTCTGTATTTTACTGCTCACCTTTCTTCCTTTTGTCAGGATCCTGACATCTACCATGTTATGGTCGCTGTAGGCACGGTGCCACCCACTCTTATTTCTCCTACTAGTTCTTCCTTGTTTGTGAGCAGCAGGTGAAGTTGTGTACAGCCCCTGGTCGGGTCCATCAGCACCTGTACCAAAAAGTTATCCCCAACGTTCTCCAGAAACTTCCTGGATTGTCTGTGTGCTGATGTATCGCTCTCATAACAAATGTCTGGATGATTAAAGACTTCCATGAGAACCAGGTCCTGTGATTTGGAAACTTCTCTTAGCTGTCTGAAGAAATCCTCATCTACCACATCTCCCTGATCTGGCTGTCTATAAGAGACACCAAATACAATATCATCTCTGTTGCTTTCATCTCTAAGCTTAACCCAAAAGGTACTCAGCAGGCTTTTCTCCCTCCATATACTGGAGCTCTGAGCAATCATACAGTTCTCTCACATACAGTGCAACTTCTCCTCCTTTTCTCCCCTGCCTGTCCTTCTTAAACAGTTTATAACCTTCCATTACCTTGCTCCAGTTATGCAAATCATCCCATCAAGTCTCCATTATCCGAGCCACCTCATACTACTTTGACTGTGCCAGGAGTTTGGAGGTATATCTGGAGGTATAAATTGTCCCCAAATCAGAATTAATTGTGGGTGAGAACAAAACTACAGAGGTCAGACACCAGATTGGCTGTGATGACATCAGGGATGGTATTCCTGATCGCTTGTAATCCGTCTTTGTGTGGAATATTAGTGTACAGAGCCTCTACATCCACGGTGGCAAGAATGCGGGTGTCAGGAACTTTTCCAATGTTTTGTAATTTCCTCAAGAAGTCAGTGGTATTTTGGAAATAGCTGGGAGTGTTGGTGGCATAGGGTTTGAGGAGAGAGTCCACATAACTGGATAGTCTGGTGGTAAGGTTGCCAAAACCCAAAATGATATGGGGACAATTTATACCTTCAGATTAATGGAACAGGAATGGGCACCCGCATGGCCCCACAATATGCTAATATATTTATGGCTGACCTGGAACAATGATTCCTCAGCTCTTGTCCCCTATTACTCCTCCTCTACTTAATATACATTGACGAAATCTTTATGATTTGGACCCATGATATAGAGAATCTAGAAGAATTCCATAGAAACTTTAACAATCTACACCCCACCATCAATTTATGCCTCGATTACTCCATGCAAAAGATACATTTCCTGGACACTACAATACAAATCAAGGATGGCCTGACCAATACCACACTCTACTAGAAACCCACTGATCGCTATACTTACCTACACACTTCTAGCTTCCATCCTGCACACATAACTAGATCCACTGTTTACAGTCAAGCCCTTAGGTACAATTGCATTTGCTCTGATCGTACTGACAGACACCAAAAACGACAAGAACGTTACCAAATATTCATAAACCCGAATTACCCAACAGGAGAAATAAAAAAAACAAACTGACAGGGCCAGACAAATACCCAGAGACCAGCTACTCCAAGATCAGCCCAAAAAAGCCAAGAACAGAACACCACTGGTCATCACCTACAGCCCCCAACTCAAACCACTGCAACGCATTATTAAAGACCTACAACCGATCCTTAATCAGGACGCCACACTCCAGAAGGCCTTAGGTTACAGGCCTGTTCTCTCCTACAGACAACCTCCCAACCTTATGAGAATTCTCACCAACAGCCACAGTCTATAGCACAGGAACACCAGTCCTGGGACTTTTCCTTGCAACAAAACCCGCTGCCAGCTTTCTCCACACATCTATTCTGGGGATACCATCACTGGATCTAACCAGGTTAGTCACAGAATCACAAGCACATTCTCATGTTCCTCAGCTAACAACATATATGCCATCATGTGCCAACAATACCCACATGCTTTGTATATTGGACAGACTTCAAACTGCCTTAGACAAAGAGTTAATGGGCACAAAACAGACATAAAAACACCCCGATCCACAAACCGGTCAGCCAACACTTTAGTGGAGTGGGCCATTCTGTTAATGACTTAAGAGTGTGTGTCTCACTAAAGAGGCTGCTGAACTCTCTTTTATATTCAAATTCGACATGTTAACATGTGGTTTGAACCAGGATGTGAATTTTCTGGGTCATTATAGGGGCTATTTTGCATACTTGGCTTGATCTGGTTCTTGTCTCCCCCGCCCCTCTGCTCTCTGATTTGCTCACCTTGATAGGGTTTTTTTTTCTGATTTGTCAACCTTGATTACTATTTTTGGTTCTCTATGCCTTAAATATTGTGTCTGTTCTGGTATGGCCATGGTGTGAAGAACTGGGTCTGTCCCACGAAAGCTTAACTAATAAATTATTTGATTAGTCTTTAAAGTGCTACTTTACTGCTTTTTTGTTTTGATAGTATATAGACTAGCACAGCTTTCTCTCTGTTACTAATCAACATGCAAGAGGATGCCAAGGTTCTCTAAAAAAGGAAGCACACCTGAGATTTAAAAAGCAAACTACATAGTCACATCATGTAAGTCAAGGATGTAGCTGGAATGTTATAGTTTCTGTCATCACAATGAATCAAAAGATGGAACAGATAGCTCACCACGTGCTTTAGGACTTATTCAGTCTATGAGAGAGAGGAATTTGACTTAAGACCTAACGGGGGGGGGGGGGTGGGCGCGGCCAAGGGATTTTTAACCCACATGTGCCTCCTGCCTAGTTCTGACATATGGCCATAAAGCATCTGGTGCAGACCCTGTTCGAAGCTATGTACTGGAATGCGTAGAGCTTGGATCTGATTAAGTTAGAAAAAAGCACCGCCATTCCTTCCCATGCTTACCCTAGTGAATTCTCACTAACTGCTCAGACATTGGCATCTCCCTGGGCAAATCTCCTTGATAATGGCACAGCCACATGTATTCTCTTGATCAATGCCCAAGTAAGTGTGGTGGAACAAATAGTGAAGTAACCTCAAGATAAGCTTCTCATTCACACTTTGAACACAATTTTGGGAGCAGAGGGATGGACAAGTATGCTACGAGAAGGCTTGAAAGTTTTGAAGAGACTTGGATCAAAATCACATATATATTATTTTTGCTGTGTGCGTCCATCTGTCTGCCTGAGCAAGGTTCTCCCATGTTTCTCCTCCTCCTCTTCCCAGCCCCTTTTCTGGCCAGCTCAGGGCCTGGCCCAGTTCCCCCACAACAGAGCCCCCTCCTCCCCCATCACCACGCTAGCCTCAGCCCCTTCCCCAGACAGCATGGGGCCCCCCCCCTCCCTCCCCAGAGCACTCCTCCCACATGTACCATGTCAGCCCCACCCATCCCTCAGCCAGCACGGGGCCCAGCCCAGCCGCCAACGGAGCTCCTCCCCAGCCAGCATGGGGCTCGGCTCATACAGTTTGGATGTGCGTTACGAGTTTCTGTCTACAACTTTCCTCCAGCCCAGCTTCTGCTTGCAAGTGGAGCTTCCACCAAATCTCTAGTTTAATTGATGAACACGCTTTTCTGCTCTAAGGTATACTATCAAACGGGATTTATCTGCATTTGACAAACATATATCGAATGTGTGAAAATTATTGTGAAACTACAGTAGTGACTTTCAGCTGATCACAACATGAACTCATACAATCATAGAATCATAGGGTTGGAAGGGACCTCAGGAGGTCATCGAGTCCAGCTCCCTGCTTCAAGCAGGATCAACACCAACTAAGTCATCACAGCCAGGACCTTGTAAAGGTGGGACTTAAAAACCTCGAGAGATGGAGAATCCACCACCTCTCTAGGCAACGAATTCGAGTGCTTTACCACCCTCCTGGTGAAGTAGTTTTTCCTGATTTCCAACCTACTCCTCTCCCTCTTTAGCTTCAGACCACTGCTCCTCGTTCTGCTATCTGCCATCACTGAGAACAGCTTCTCACCATCCTCTTTTCACCAAAATGTAGGGCTGCTAATAAGTAGACTACATGGATGATCTGCATATCTCCCCAAAGTTAGAACTGGTATTTGAAACTGGGGACTGAGATTACTCCTCTGTTTTATCCCGTTTACTTCAGGTGACTCGATGTGAACTTGCTTATCTTGATCTGCTCCCACGTGGCGTCCAAAGGCAGTTTACATAGGAAAAGGATTAAGTAGATGAAGACAACATTTAAAAAAAGACTCAAAAATGACCAAGAAAACAAACTTCTAGCCACGTTCAATAATATGCACCACAGACTGTGGAAGACACAAGATGTTCCGCACTGGCGGATGGAACAGAAAAATATATATGAAGGTTGACCACAGGAAATCAGTGGGCAGAAAAATTGCAATTACTGTCATGCTGAAAGCCAGAAAGGCTGATGAGAGCTGTTTTGTGAACGTGCTCCAGTATTTCCACCAGATTTTAAGGAGGGAGCGGAGGAAAGAAATATCCCCTCCATCCCTTGTACACAATACTAAACATTATAATCACAACCATTCAAGCTGGGGCTTTGAACTTTCAGCACAAAGGTTCAAGTGTGCAGCATGTCGGTGACATAACACTCCCAGCTGACACCTGCAGCAAGCAGTTGAAAGTCTGGTGTGCTGGGATGGTGGTGGTGGGGAGTTGAGCATGGGGAAGGTTGGGAGAGGGAGACCTTTTATTTCTCACTCTTCCCCCCTTCCCCACCTTCCTCCAAAATCATATCTGGCATTTTTGTGTTATAGAATTGTGGGGAGAGGAAGAAGAGTATTTCAATAGATTATGCACGGTTATGCACAAACAAAAAAAGAGGGAGCCTCTATTACTTGTGTAAGAAATTTTTATTACTGAAGTTAAAACATATTTTATTATTTTAAGCCTGGACTCCTGCTTATTCTATGATCACAGAAGTTGCAAAAGAATCCATCCCTTGCCAAGGAAAATATTGTGACTCTCCTTTTGTTTTCAAAAATAAATGAACAGACTATAAAATGATGAAATAGGCTTTACCTATACTGAAAAATGAGTTGCATCAGAAAACGTGTTAGCTCTCTTGTTAAAGGGTCCAAGCATGCAGCTTTCTTCAAAATGGCTGTTTTCTCACATAAAAAGCTACATATAGCCATATGTTGTGAACGTGAGGGATTTTTGGCTGATAATGTATTCAAATTTAAGGGTCAGATTTTCATGTTTACTAGAGAATGTATGCAGTTGGACAAGTATTGTTGCTTGCCATTTTTAATCTTAAAAGTCTATTATGGAAGAGTAATTTTCTCCTGTATCTCTGCAGACATCACTCATGTTTGAACAGTTTACAGCTTGGGAGGATTAATAATGGCCTACCCAAAACAACGTTGCCACAATTGCCATTTACACAAACAATCAGGAATAATACTAAGAAGCCAATAAAAATTTAGTCAGTTCTCTGGTGTGAATCAGAAGGAGTAGTATCTGAAAAATCTATCGTATTAAAAATGAGAGAGAAGAGAAACCTTAATTTCTGCTCCCCCTTCTGCCAAGAATGTCATCCAAACAGCAGCAGCAGCACAGTGATTCACCACATCATAAAACAGGCCTGAAATAAATCAATCCCACTTTGCTGCAGCCATAGTTCAAACACCTTTTTGCCAGAGATTCTCCTCAGCCTCCCACACACTTCCAATTAACACGGAAATACAGTTGTGCGCCTTTCTTTGATAAAGTGACACAAAAGGTTTGTAAACTCATTGGTCAAAACCTAAAAAAATCTCCCTCTTTCTTTCCAGAAGAAACAAACAAGGTTGATCTATCTAACTTAGCATGCACATCATAATCAAGCCTGTAAATGGTATTTTAGAAGCTAAAGAAGATTAGGAACAAAATCAACTGCATCATGTCCTCATTACGAAGTAGCTAGAAGTGTTAAGGAAAAACAAGACATCATATTTTTATGTAACATTTACAGTAAACTGTGGCAAACAATTTATCATAAAAAGAATGTCAGAACAGAAGTAACAGATTTCATTATAATGAATACCTGTCCTGTGTAGAAAAACTGAACTGTCGATAAATCATTTCTCTAAAGCATTTTGAAAAATACTGTTTTCCACAGTAAAAAACAAAACAGCTTTTCCACATTTAATTTAAAAGCCTTGAAATTCAAAAGTAATTTTGCCTCCCAACTACAGTTATAATTCATTAAACGTTCTTTCCTCTGGCTACCTAGCACGTTTTGTCAGTTACAGACTCAACAGGCATGCAGTTAGCAAATAGGAAAATAATTTGAAATAAAATAGTTTTGGAAAATAGGCAGTAGCTTAGAGGTATAACACTAAATGACTATTTGCTATAGTACATAATATTTAACGACCACTATATATTACCTGACCCCAATATCCCTCTTCATATCTCAGATCAGTTACATCACTGGTCAAAAAAAAAAAAAAAAAAGGCCGGGGGGCGGGGGGGGGAGACACAGAATAATATGCATTAGATGTGCTTGTGAAAGTTCTGTAGGGAAGACTGAGATTTGGTTAACACATAATATTCAGATTCTCTACAACCTATAGGTTTTTGGGTTTTTTAAATCTATTAGAGTGGCAGCTCAGAAAAATAATACAATTTGCCTAGTATTTAAATATTGGTGTCATTTGCTGGTTGTGAAGAGATACAGCACAAGTTGGCTAGTATTACAGTAATATAGGATAAAACTGTGCTTAAAGGTTTACCTGTAAAGCATTATTATTCATTCGTCACTGAAGACAGAATGAAGGACTTTTCTCATGACTACTACAAGAGAACTTGCTTAAATGTCTTCAGGCTCCAGTGCCAGTATGTTCCACTCTTACATATTTATTAATATAAATGTCTTGTGTTTGTTAAATATCAAATGAGTTGTATGCTAGTAGTATACTGGAAAAAGGCAACCAATAATTTCTTTTGAAATTTTATCCTGTTTGACAATACACTTCACTGTCTGAAAATAATAGTATAAATAAAAGCTTAACAACTCAGAAAATAGACTGGCAGGAGGAAAGAAAAACAACTTCAGGAAAGGGATCTTGGAGTTATAGCGGATAGTTCTCTGAAGACATCCATGCAGTGTGCAGCGGCAGTTAGTAAAGCAAATAGGATGTTAGGAATTATTAAAAAAGGGATAGATAATAAGACAAAAGATATCATACTTCCCCTATATAAAACTATGGTACGCCCACATCTTGAGTGCTGTGTGCAGATGTGGTCTCCTCACCTCAAAAAAGATATATTGGCATTACAAAAGGTTCAGAAAAGGGCGACTAAGATGATTAGGGGTTTGGAACGGGTCCCGTATGGGGAGAGGCTAGAGAGACTGGGACTTTTCAGTCTGGAAAAGAGGCGATTGAGGGGCGATATGATAGAGGTATATAAAATCATGAATGGTGCGGAGAAAGTGAATATAGAAAAATTATTTACCTTTTCCCATAATACAAGAACTAGGGGACACCAAATGAAATTGATGGGTAGTAGGTTCAAAACTAATAAAAGGAAATTTTTCTTCACACAGCGCACAGTCAACCTGTGGAACTCCTTGCCGGAGGAGGCTGTGAATGCCAGGACTCTATTAGGGTTTAAAAAAGAGCTCAATAAATTTTTGCAGGTTAGGTCCATAAATGGCTATTAGCCAGGGGTAAAGTATGGTGCCCTAGCCTTCAGTACAAGGGCAGGAGATGGATGGCAGGAGATAAATCACTTGATCATTGTCTTCTGTTCTCCTTCTCTGGGGCACCTGGCATTGGCCACTGTTGGCAGACGGGATACTGGGCTGGATGGACCTTTGGTCTGACCCAGTATGGCCGTTCTTATGTTCTTAACTTCATAAATTAAAGACAAAATCCTTTAATTTACTAAGGTGATGAGATTTACTTTTGATTCCAAAACACAGCATTATTAAACATTCCATTTATGCATGAAAAGCTTTATCAAACATGTTACAGCTGACCATTCCCAGCATATGCTACATGAAGATCAATCCATCAGAATCAGTCTCAGGTTATTTCCACCATGCTGAAACTGTCCACGTAGAAAAAAAAACACATTCTTTATGTGGTTTAACCCCCAAAGTGCTTCAGGCTGTGTAGGTACTGCATACAGAAGTCAATGGAAGTTCTTTGCATGAAGCAGCTCCAAAACAATACTTTTCATTTTCATAATTAGGAGGATTTGCTGGTGATGGGGGACAACTATCCCCATATATGTTGGGAAACTAATGGTGCATCTACACTTGCATTCCTCTTTCGAAAGAGGTATGCAAATGAGGTAAATCAAAAATGCAAATAAGGTATTAATTTGCATATCTGGCACCTCATTTTGCATATTTAAATTTCAAAAGCGCTTCTTTCAAAAGGTGAAAGCCAGTGTAGATGCTGTTTCAAAAGTAAACCCATCTTCGAAAGAATCCTTCTTCCCTTTATTTAATGGAAAGAAGGATTTTTTCAAGGATGGGGTTTACTTTTGAAAGAGCAGCGTCTACATTGGTATTCTTGTTTTGAAAGCAGCTCTTTTGAAATTGGAATATGCAAATGAGGTGCCAAATATGCAAATTACGCCTCATTTGCATTTTCAATTTACCTCAATTGCATACCACTTTCGAAAGAGGAATGCAAGTGTAGACGCACCCTAACACAGTGAGGCCCAGACTACCCAGAAAGTTCGTGGACTGCATGGGTGTTTTTTTTTTTCTTTTTTCCCAGAAGGTGGAAAAAGCTACAGGAGGGTGGGGGGAGCAGTTCTCAATTTGATTTTAACAAATAGGAAAGACCTTGTTGAGAATTTGAAAGCTGACGACAGCGTGGGAGAAAGTAACCATGAAATCACAGAGTTCATGATTCTAGGAAACGGTGAAAGGTAGAAAAGCAAAATAGAGATAATGAATATCAGGAAAGCAAATTTAGGTAAACTAAGAGAGCTGGTAGATGAGGTCCCATGGGAAGCAAGACTAAGAGAAAAAACAACTGAAGAGAGCTGGCCATTTTTCAAATGGACATTATTAAGGTCCCAGAAGTAAACTATAACGCTGCACAGGAAAGATAGAAAGTATGTAAAAATCCACCTTGACTTAGTCAGAAGATCTTGCATGATCTCAAAATCAAAATGGTGTCATATGAAAAGTGGAAATTAGGAGAAATTACAAAAGATGAATATAAGCAAATAATACATATAGACAGGGACAAGATTAGAAAGGCGAAGCCACAAAACGAGCTCAAACAAGCTAGAGAAATAAAGGGTAAAGAAGTCATTCTATAAATACAGTAGAAGCTAAAGGAAGACCAAGGACAGGGTAGGCCCACTTCTCAATGAGGAGGGAAAAACAATACCAGGAAACCTGGAAATGGAAGAGGGCCAATGCATTAATGCCTAACCATGTAGGCCAGTGGGAAAGTGGAAAATTTAGAGGACAAGTTAAAAATTACTTAGAAAAATTAGGTGTCTGCAGGTCACCAGGGCCTGATGAAATCATAGAACACTAGCACTGGAAGGGACTTTGAGAGGCCATCGAGTCCAGCCCCCTGCCCCAATGGCAGGACCAAGTACTGTCTAAAACATCCCTGACAGACATCTATCTAACCTGCTCTTAAACATCTCCAGCGATGGAGATTCCAAAACCTCCCTTGGCAATTTATTCCACTGTTTGACCAACTGGACAGTTAGGAACTTTTTCCTAATGTCCAACCTAAACCTCCCTTGCTGCAGTTTAAGCCCATTGCCTCTTGTTCTATCCTCAGAGGCCAAGAAGAACAAGTTTTCTCCCTCCTCCTTATGACACTCTTTTAGATACCTGAAAACCGTTATCATGTCTCACTTCAATCTTCTCTTTTCAAAACTAAACAAGCCCAGTTCTTTCAGCCTTTCTTCATAGGTCACATTCTCTAGACCTTTAATCATTCTTGTCACTCTTTTCTGGACCCTCTCTAATTTCTCCACATCTTTCTTGAACTGCGGGGCCCAGAACTGGACACAATACTCCAGCTGAGGCCTAACCAGCACAGAGCAGAACAAAAGAATGACTTCTCGTGTCTTGTTCACAACACACCTCTTAAAGCATCCCATAATCATGTTTGCTTTTTTTGTAACAGCATCACATTGTTGACTCATATTTAGCTTGTGGTCCACTATTACCCCTAGATCCCTTTCTGCTGTAGTCGTTCCTAGACAGTCTCTCCCCATTCTGTGTGTGTGAAACTGTTTGTTCCTTCCCAAGTGGAGCACTTTGCATTTGTCCTTATTAAACTTCATCCTGTTTACCTCAGAGCATTCCTCCAATTTATCCAGATCATTTTGAATTATGACCCTATCCTCCAAAGTAATCGCAACCCCTCCCAGATTGGTATCATCTGCAAACATAATACGCCTACTTTCTATGCCAATATCTAAATCATTGATAAAGATATTGAACAGAACTGGTCCTAACACAGACCCCTGTGGAACCCCATTTGTTATACTTTCCCAGAAGGATTGAGAACCATTAAGAACTACTCTCTGGGTATGGTTATCCAGCCAGTTACGCGCCCACCTTATAGTAGCCTCATCTAAATTGTATTTGCCTAGTTTTTTTTTTGTTTTTTTTTTTTACAAGAATATCATGTGAGACTGTATCAAATGTGTTACTAAAGTGTAGGCATACCACATCTACCGCTTCTCCCCTAACCATAAAGCTCGTTATCCTATCAAAGAAAGCTCTCAGATTAGTTTGACATGATTTGTTCTTCACAAATCCATGCTGGCTGTTCCCTGTTACCTTACCACCTTCCAAGTGCTTGCAGATGATTTCTTTAACTACCTGCTCCATTATCCTAGAATACTTAATGAGCTGATATAGAAGGTTTCTGAGCCTTTAGCTATCATTTTTGAAAAGTCCTGGAAGTCAGGAGAGACTCCAAAAGACTGGAAAAGGGCAAACGTTGTGCCCATCTATAAAAAGGGAAAAAAGAACAACCCAGAAAACTACAGACCAGTCAGTTTAACTTCTGTACTGGGAAAGATAGTGGAGCAAATAATTAAGGAATTCATCTGAAAACATCTGGAAGGAAACAAGGTGATAGGCAACAGGATAACAAGGCTTGTGGATAAGGGAGAAGTGGTGGATGTAGCATACCTAGATTTCAGTAAGGCATTTGACACGGTCTCATATGATCATCTTATCAATAAACTAAGCAAATACAACTTAGATAGGGCTACTCCAAGGTGGGTGCACAATTGGCTGGATAACCGTTCTCAGAGAGTAGTTATTAATGCCTCGCAGTCATGCTGGAAGGGTATAACAAGTGGGGTTCGGCAGGAATCTGTTTGGGGACCGGATCCAATCAATATCTTCATTAATGATTTCGATATTGGCATACAGGGTATTCTTAAGTATGCAGATGATAACCTGGGAGGAAATGCAACTGCTCTGGAGGACAAGGTCAGCAGACAGGATGCTGGGCTAGAGGACCTTTGGTCTGACCCAGTAATGGCCATTCTTACATTCTTAAAATGTAAATCCAAAAATATAATAAATTTCAACTAGAATTCTATCGTTTAAAAATCCAATTAAAAGTATGATTAACTGTGATTAATTTTAATCACGCTTAACTGTGAGTTAATTAAATTAACTGTGATTGACAGTCCCAAAATATAAATTTTAACGTGTCAATGTTGAAAAACTTGTTTTTTAAAAAAGCCTTCCAAAAAGCATTACCAGATCTGGAAACAAATGTGAATGCACAATAAAATAAATTCCCTGAATTCTAACACATTGCACTTGTTCACTGTCAGAAAACAGCTTCAACAGGAGTTGAATAAGCTTCATCACTTGTTTTGCATAGCTCATGGTATTAATTCAAATCAAGAAAAGCAATACTTTATGTTATTTACACTGAGGACTTCTGTTCTAGTTCCCACTAATAGCTGTTTGATGATCTAACAGCATATTTCCATCTTACAAAAAGCATTCAGTGGAACAGGGCAAAGAAAGATCATAAACAGAGCGTAATAAACTTAAGGACAGGTGGGTAAAGCAAGGAGGGAGGAAGAACTATGGAGAGAAAGCACATCATCAAAGACAGTAAATGAAAACACTTTACTGATCGCAGCCCAAGCCCAAAGGTCTAATGGTTAACCTTTTTACCATGATAACAATCCCTCACTCTAGCACAATTTTTACATGGTTCACTGTACTTAAAACACATCTAAATTTGGCAAACAGAAACAGCATGCCGCAGTTCAAAAAAATGAGATATTTGGAGGAAAACAGATGAGTCCCAGAAAGAAACATTCTCCGTCACATCTCAAAATGGAAAGAAGAGATCTCAAAAACAACAAACCACCAAAATTCCTAGACAAGATGTATCAGTCAGGAGAGAGGGAGAAAAGAGGCTCATCAAACAATCTTCACCCTTTATTGCATTCAGCCTCAGATTTTCCAAGCAGGAATAATACCTCTGCCCTATTCTATTTCCTCTGCAGAAGAATTCATCTGAAGCCATAAAAATATAGAAAAATGACAGCAATTACAAAGAAAACAGTTCCTTCTGACATCCTGGTTTGAAGACTTAAAGGGATTAGTTGTCAGGTACGAATTCTTGAGCAAAGGAAGTTATTTGTTTAACTTGGGAAAGATGCTTTATAAGGAAATAAGACATTCCAACTCCTCCCATTAAGAAGTGAGCAGTAGTGATGATGTCTGAGAAAACGGGTTACCTTAGAGCACGTGTACAGTAGAAGAATCTATATACTTTCAAAAACGGATCTAGCACAATCAAAACAAAAAGAAGTCAAGTAGCATTTTAAAGACTAGCAAAATAGTTTATTAGGTGAGCTTTCGTGGGACAGACCCACTTCTTCAGACCAGGTGGTCTGAAGAAGTGGGTCTGTCCCACGAAAGCTCACCTAATAAACTACTTTGCTAGTCTTTAAAGTGCTACTTGACTGCTTTTTGTTTTGATAGTGTATAGACTAGCACGGCTTACTCTCTGGATCTAGCACAGTGGGACTACTCTGTCACCATCAGAGGAAGCAATGGCACTGTGTTTAATAAAAAGAAAAACTCAAGTGGCCACCTCGAAGATTTAAACAGTTGCAACTCTGATTTGTAAGTCAAAGCAGCAGCAATCCTGAAACAACAACTTGGAGGGGGCAACACACTTTTTGGAGACATTTAGGTTATCAGAACAAAAGTTTGTTTGTTTTTCCTGATAAATGTTCTAGTCTCATTCCACCATGTGTTACTTCACTTGTAAGAGACAAGATGTGAGTTTCTTTACAAGCAAGTCAAACATCTTTGTTTTCCTAAAGACCTCTTCTCTATTACAAAAATCTGATCCTGTTAAGTTCTGTTCACTTCCACTGGTTATAGTCATGTCCTGCAAAAACAAGTCCTGTCTCATCTTATAGACTAACAGATATATTGAAGCATAAGCTTTCGTGGGCAAAGACACACTTCATCAGCTTATACTCCACATCCCCCTGTCTAATCTGACTTGTTTTTTCCTCCTTTGATAAGTACTGTTGATACTGGGCCATTTCCACCTTGCTGAATAGAACCTGTCAGCTCCCTTTTACTGGGACCCCACTCTTTAAATACCCCTCTGAAACCCACCCCCCACTCATGCATCTGACGAAGTGTGTCTGCCCACGAATGCTTCTGCTCCAAAATATGTTAGTCTATGAGGTGCCATAAGACTTCTTGTTGTTCTCCAATATATTGGTTAGTCTAAGGTGTCACAGGACTTCTTGTTTTTGCAGACACTGACTAGCATGGCTTCCCCTCCGATACTTGTCAGTCATGTCCTGGTCACTGTTTGTGGAAATAATTTTGTAGGAAAATGTCAATGTTCACAGAAGCATATGGGACAACGTGGCAACTAGGGAAGTCTTGCAGATCTTGAATGTTGATTCAGCTTCCGTGGTTGACTCATCTCATTACATCACGCAACCATTGCTTGGTGAACCAAGGGAAGATTTGTATCATTACTGCTTCAGAGTGCCTTCTCAGAGATTCTTCTATTTTTCTATCCATTAAGTTCTTGAGAGAAAAAAGTCACCCGCAGAGATATGAATGGCTCCTTAACAGCAAGCAAGCAATTTTATCCAGTGTATTTGTTAATTTGTGTGCATGTATGGATATACGCATATATACACACAAAAATTACAAAAACCGCATTAGTACTCATGAATGAGTGCATAATTTAGGATAAGACCATTCACATATCACATAAAGAGCCTTGTGTATTTTCACAATATAAAATATCTACACACAAGATCTGCTTGTACAGTAAATTCTTTCATAGCCAGCATTCTATTATCTGGAACTCTCAAACGGCATTTTAACCATGAGTAAATTTTAGTTACATTTGCCATAAGTATACTATAGTGAAAGTAAATACAAATAAATACAGCAACTACGTTATACGTTTACAGTGTACAATACGACTGCTGTTGATAAATAAAGTACTCTGTATCCACTTTTGTTTGTTTCTCAATATCTAATCTTGACTTTCTTTAGTGTTAGGCACTGCTAGGTATACCTACCTATTATCTGGAATATCTGAACATCCGAAAACCTCCCAGTCCTGGGCTGTTACATATGAGGCTGTATCTACACTACAAGATAAATTTGATCTATACTAAATTTGAATACTTAAGCTCGATATTACAAATTCAAATGAAGTGTCCACAAACCTAGAAATTTGACCCGCCTTTTTTCTGTATCAAATCTCCACATCCCCATTGCCCCGTGCAAGTTCAACAGCATGAGCATTGCATCGTGGGTACCTATCCCACAGTGCCTTACCCCCCGTTGCTTGTGGGTGTTTCATTTTGGAATTCTAAGCACCATCCCAGAATTCACTACATCACTAACCAAGCGAAAAAAAGAACTGCAGATCCCGCCATTTCCTGCTGCAGCATTCCAGTGCAAGCATGGATCACAAACGCTCCAACTCATAGCATGGACCGTTTCAACAATCACAGCAGCTGTCAGACAATTTGTCCTTCAATTCCAAAGCTCAATGACACTTCACTATCCCACTGGTGCTGCTGCTGCTGTTGTTGAGGATGGTGGTTTGGAGCAGCAATTGTCCCAACTGCAGTCCAAGAACTCAAAGCAAGTGGCTGCCATAACTGCATTGCTGACAGTGGAATGGCGGTTTTGGACTAGAGACACCAGCACACACTGGTGGGATCATATCATTTTGGAGTCCTGGGACGACCAGAAGTGGATGCAGAACTTCTGCATGCGCCAAGTCCACCTTTATGGAACTTTGTGACGCACTTGTGCCCTCCCTAAAGCACAGAAACACCAAAACAAGGCAGACTTTAACAGTTCAGAAGCAATTGGCAACTGTACTGTGGAAGTTTGCCACCCCTGACAGTTACCGGTCAGTGGCAAATCAGTTCAGGGTGGGCAGATCTACAGTGGGGTCTGTGGTGATGGAGGTGGCCCGTGCAATGTCAGCGTCTCCTCAGGAAGACTGTGACCGTGGGAGATGTACAGGCTATAGTGGCTGGCTTTGCTGGCGAGGGCTTTCCTAATTGCAGTGGGACAATAGTTAACAAGCACATCCCCATCATAGTCCCAGCCCACCTGGCCTCAGAGCATATTAATCGAAAGGGGTACTTCTCTATGTTCATGCATGAGTTGGTAGATCACAAAAGTTGTTTTGCCAACACAAGCTGATGCAAACAGCAGCAGCTAACAGGGAGTTTGCCTGGGAAAGCATCCTTGAAGAGCTCAGGTGAGTGTGGCATTTGGAGGGCTGCACTGTGAGCGAGTGGCTTGAATTTCTTGTCTGTGCATTTGTTTGATTTTGCATAGAGGATCAGTTTGAATAGCTGCCTGTGTGCCTGAGCATCTGTTTTGCAGAGAGGGGCAGTTGGAAAGCATGTTTGGCAGTTTGGCAAGTTTGCAAGGTGTGAATTGGGAGACCTTCCTTCCAGGTGGGCCTTCAAGGGCTGATTAAATTGGAAGCAAAGGCTTTTAGCTGGGTCTAACCAGCTAGCAGCTCTATAAGAAGGCAGCCCCAGGGAACCCTGTGAGCAGCAAACAGGAGCAGCTAGCAGGGAGTTTGGCTGGGAGTTCACCTTTCGGAGGAGCCCCATACCTGTTTCCCCTTTCTTATAGGGTGTTTCTCTTGGGCCCTTAAAGACGGCAATAGAAACAAATATGGGATCTCTGAAAAGGGAAAAAATGGACAGCGACATGGCTTGTGAGAGGTCTGCTGTTGTGACCTGCATGCCATGTTTGTCTTCCTCCCGAATGACAGGAAGATTTTCTATGTACCAAGTGCAAGCTGGCAGCCATTTTAGAAGAGAAGGTTAAAGGACTTAAGGTGCAAATATAAACCCTCAGGTCCATCAGACAGGGTGAAGACTTTCTGGATAGAAGGCAACAGATAATGCTGCAGGAACAGCAGGCTGCCCAAAACAAGGGGTAAAACTGGAAGCATGTTACCTCCAAGAGGAGAAAACCAGTTCAGGTCTCTCCAATTCCAGTGGCGTTAAGTAACCACTTTCAGCCTCTCCCCACAGGTGGTACAGTGGAGATAACTGGGGCTGATGCCTCACAGGGATTGTACTTGAAAGAGTCCCCACGGTTTCTAAGGCATGGGACGCGCAGTCCTAGGGATAGGAGTTCTATGACCACCACCCCTAAGAGAAAAAGATTGGCGTGGTGGTCAGGGACTCCATCCAAAGAGGAACGGAGTCATCCATCTGCCATCCGGAGATAGAATCCCAGCAGGTTTGCTGCTTACCTGGAGCTAGAATCTGGGATATTACAGAGACCCTGCCAAAAACTGTTAAACCTGTAGACTATTACACCTTCCTACTTCTCCACGTAGAAACCAATGATACAGCTACTAGCAACTTTGACGAGATCCCAGTGGATTATGTAACCCTACAAAGGAAGATCAAGGAATACAGTGCACAAGTGGCGTTCTCGTCTATCCTCCCTGTGGAAGAAAGGGGTCCACATAAGGATTGTCAAATCACAAAGGTAAATGCATGGTTGTGTAGGTGGTATAGCACGGAAGGATTTGGTTTCTTTGACCATAGGATTCTTTTTCGTGAAGAGGGATTGCTGGGAAGAGATGGGATCCACCTCACAAAGAGAGGAAACAGAATCTTTGCGGGCAGGCTTGCAAACCTAGTGAGGAGGGCATTAAACTAGGTTCATCAGGGGAAGGGGATACAACACCTGAGGTAAGTGGGGAAGGAGGAGGGACAATCAAGTGGGTTTCCTGGGTGAAGAGGAGAAAGTGGGCCAATCAGCCCCTTCTCTAAGATGCTTGCACACTAATGCCAGCAGCCTAGGGAACAAACAGGAAGCATCAGAGGCCCTGGCACAGTCAAAGTAGTATGAGATGGTTGGAATAACGGAGACTTGGTGGGATGATTTGCATAAGTGCAGCACAGTCATGGAAGGTTATAAACTGTTTAGGAAGGACAGACGGGGAGAAGAGGAGGACTTGCACTCTATGTCAGGGAGCAGCATGCTTCCTCAGAGCTCCAGTATGAGGAAGGAGAAAATCCAGTTGAATGTCTTTGAGTTAAACTCAGAGGCGGAAGTAACAGAGGTAATGTTGTAGTTGGTGTCTGCTATAGACGCCAGATCAGGCAGATGAGATACATGAGGATTTCTTCAGACAGCTAAGTCAAGCTTCCAAATCACAGGCCCTGATTCTCATGGGAGACTTTAATCATCCGGATATTTGTTGAGAGACCAATACATCAGCGCACAAACAATCCAGGAAGTTTTTGGAGAATGCTGGGGATAACTTCTTCATACAAGTGCTGTGGGAACCAACCAGGGGCTGTGCGCACCTTCACCTGCTGCCCACAAACAGGAAAGAACTAGTAGAAGAAATAGAAGTGGGAGGAAACCTGGACTGCAGTGACCATGACAGCGTAGATTTCAGGAACCGGACAAAAGCTGATCAGCAACATATAGATCCTTGATTTCAGGTGAGCACATTTCGACTCCCTGAGACAACACATGACCAGGATTCCTTGGGCAAAGGAGATGAAGGGGAAAAGAGTTCAAGAGAACTGGCAGTATTTTAAAGAAGTCTTAGTGAAGGCACAGGAACAAACCATTCAGCTGCATAGTAAGAAATGTAAACATGGTAGGCAACCAGTTTGGCTTAATGAGGAAATCCTTAGTCAGCTTTAACTCAAAAAGGATGCATAGAAGAAAAAAACAGACACTTGACTAAGGAGGAGTATAAACATACTGCTGGAGAATACCAAGCAGTAATTAGGAAAGCAAAAGCACAATTGGATCTGCAGCTGGCAAGAGACATGAAGAGTAACAAGAAGGGTTTCTAAAGGCACGTTAAAAATAAATGGGTTATCAGAGAAGGTGTGAGGCCGTTACTGGATGAGGGAGGTAACCCAGTGAGAGATGATGTAGGATGATGCCTATATACAAATACAAGAAGTATGGGTAATAAGCAGGAAGAACTGGAAGTGCCAATACATAAATAAATAAATACCACTGTGACATCGTTGGCATCACAGAAACTTGGTGGGATAATACATGATTGGAATGTTGGTATTAAAGGGTACAGCCTGCTTAGGAAGGACAGATAGGGAAGAAAGGGGAGAGCTATTGCCTTATATATTAACAATGTACACACTTGGACTGAGGTGGAGATGGATGTGTTGAGAGCCTCTGGGTTAGACTAAGAGGGGTAAAAAACAAGGGTGATGTCCTGCTAGGAGTCTACTACAGGCCGCTTACCCAGCTAGAAGAGGTGGATGAGGCTGTTTTTTGGTGGGTGATGGGGGACTTCAACTATCCAGATATATGTTGCAAAACTGATACAGCAAGGCACAGATTATCCAGTAAATTCTTGGATTGAATTGGAGACAATTTTTTATTCCAAAAGGCGGAAAAAGCTACCGGGGAAAAGCTGTTCTAGATTTAACAAATAGGGAGGAATTGGTAGAGAACTTGAAAATGGAAGGCAGCTTGGGTGAAAGTGATCATGAAATCATAGAGTTCACAATTCTAAGGAAGGGTAAAGGGAAAACAGCAAAATAGAGATCATGGATTTCAAGAGGGCAGCTTATGATAAACTCAGAGAGCTGGTAGGTAAGGTCCCACGGGAAACAACACTGAGGGGAAAAACAGCTGAGCAGAGTTGGCACTTTTTAAAAGGGACATTATTAAGGGCCCAAAACCAAGCTATCCTGCTGCATACGAAAGACAGAAAATATGGCAAAAGACCACATGGGCGTAACCAGACCTTGCGTGATCTCAAAATAAAAAAGGAATCGTATAAAAAAATGGAAACAAGGACAAATTACAAAGAATGAATATAGGAAAACAACACAAGAATGCAGGAGCAAGATTAGAAAGGCTAAGGCACAAAATGAGCTCAAACTAGCTACAGGCATAAAGGGAAACAAGAAGGCTTTTTATAAATATCTGAGAAACAAGAGGAAGACCAGGGACAGGGTAGGGTCATTGCTCAGTGAGGAGGGAGAAACAGTAACAGGGAACTTGGAAATGGCAGAGATGCTTAATGACTTCTTCGTTTCGTCTTCACTGAGAAGTCTGATGAAGGAATGCCCAACATAGTGAATGTTAGCAGAAAAGGGGTAGAGTTAGAAGATGAAATAAAAAAAGAACAAGTTAAAAATCACATAGGCTACGTCTACACTAGCCCCAAACTTCGAAATGGCCACGCAAATGACCATTTCGAAGTTTACTAATGAAGCACTGAAATGCACATTCAGCGCTTCTTTAGCATGTGGGTGGCCGCAGCTCTTCGAAATTGGTGCGGCTCGTCCCGACAGTGCTCCTTTTCGAAAGAACCCCACATACTTAGAAGTCCCCTTATTCCCATCTGCTCGTGGGAATAAGGGGACTTCGAAGTAGGAGGGGTCCTTTCGAAAAGGAGCCCCATCAGGACAAGCCGTGTCAATTTCAAAGCGCCGCGGCCGCCCGCATGCTAATGAAGCGCTGAATATGCATTTCAGTGCTTCATTAGTAAACTTCAAAATGGCCATTTGCGTGGCCATTTCGAAGTTTGGGGCTAGTGTAGA
This sequence comes from Carettochelys insculpta, assembly GCF_033958435.1. Classification (NCBI taxonomy): domain Eukaryota; kingdom Metazoa; phylum Chordata; order Testudines; family Carettochelyidae; genus Carettochelys; species Carettochelys insculpta. Next base: position 138,845,731 of record NC_134140.1, read on the forward strand.
CACAGCCTTAGAAAAATTAGATGTCTGCAAGTCACCAGGGCCTGACGAAATGCATACTAGAATACCCAAGGAGCTGATAGAAGAGCTATCTGAGACTTTATCTATCATCTTTGGAAAATCATGGGAGACAGGAGAGATTCCAGAAGACTGGAAAAGGGCAAATATAGTGCCCATCTATAGAAAGGGGAATAAGAATAACCCAGGAAACTACAGGCCAGTCAGCTTAACTTCTGTGCCAGGAAAGATAATGGACCAGGAAATTAAAAAAATCATCTGTAAGCACTTGGAAGTTGGTAAGGTGATAGGGAACAGCCAGCATGGATTTGTAAAGAACAAATCACGTCAAACCAATCTGATAGCTCTCTTTGATAGAATAACGAGCCTTGTGGATAGGGGAGAAGCAGTAGATGTTGTATACTTAGACTTTAGTAAAGCATTTGATATGGTCTCATGACATTCTTATCAAAAAACTAGGCAAATACAATTGAGATGAGGCTATTATAAGGTGGGTGCATAACTGGCTGGATAACCATACTCAGAGAGTAGTTCTGAATGGTTCTCAATCTTACTGAGAAAGTACAAGTGGGGTTCCACAGGGGTCTGTGTTAGGACTGGTTCTGTTCAATATCTTCATCAACAATATAGACATTGGCATAGAAACTACGCTTATGTTCGCAGATGATACCAATCTGGGAGGGGTTGCAACTGCTTTGGAGGATAGGATCATAACTCGAAATGATCTGGATAAATTGGAGAAATAGTCTGAGGCAAACAGGATGAAGTTTAATAAGGACAAATGCAAAGTGCTCCACTTGGGAAGGAACAATCAGTTTCACACATACAGAATGGGGAGAGACTGTCTAGGAACGACTACAGCAGAAAGGGATCTAGGGATTATAGTGGACCACAAGCTATATATGAGTCAACAGTGTGATGCTGTTACAAAAAAAGCAAACATGATTCTGGGATGCATTAACAGGTGTGTTGTGAACAAGACATGAGAAGTCATTCTTCCGCTCTATTCTGTGCTGGTTAGGCCTCAGCTGGAGTACTGTGTCCAATTCTGGGCAATGCAGTTCAAGAAAGATGTGGAGAAATTAGAGAGGGTCCAGAAATCAGCGACAAGAATGATTAAAGGTCTAGAAAATGTGACCTATGAAGAAATGCTGAAAGAACTGGGCTTGTTTAGTTTAAAAAAGAGAAGATTGACGGGACACATGATAGTGGCTTTCAGGTATCTAAAAGGGTGTCATAAGGAGGAAGGAGAAAACTTGCTTTTTTTCGCCTCAGAGGATAGAACAAGAGGCAATGGACTTAAACTGCAGCAAGGGAGGTTTAGGCTGAACATTAGGAAAAAGTTCCTAACTGTCAGGGTGGTCAAACAGTGGAATAAATTGCCAAGGGAGGTTGTGGAACCTCCATCGCTGGAGATATTAAAGAACAGATTAGATAGATGTCTATTAGGGATGGTTTAGACAGTACTTGGTCCTGCCATTGGGGCAGGGAGTTGGACTCGATGGCCTCTCGAGGTCCCTTCCAGTGCTAGTGTTCTATGATTCTATGAAAGGCTGAAGTACGTAATGCTTTTTTTGCCTCAGTCTTCACGGACAAAGTCAACTTCCACATGACGGTCCTAGACAACGCATTATAGGAAGGTGGAGGACAGCCATCTGTGGGAAAGGAACAAGTTCTGAGCTATCTAGAAAAACTAGATGTACACAAGTCCATGGGTCTGGATTTAATGCACCCCAGGGTACAGAGGGAATTGGCAGAGGTCATTGCTGAACATTTGGCCATTATCCTTAAAGATGCTTGGACATTGGGGGAGATGCCGGATGACTGGAAGAAGGCAAACGTAGTGCCCATCTTTAAAACAGGAAAGAAGGACAATCCAGGGAACTATAGACCGGTCAGCCTTACCTCAATCCCTGGGATAATAATGGAGGGAATCCTCAAGGAATCCATTTTGGAGCACTTGGAAGAGGGGAAAGTGATCAAAAGTACCCAACATGGACTCACCAGGGGCAAGTCCTGCCTCACCAATCTGATTAGCTTCTATGACGAGGTAACAAGGTCTGTGGACATGGGGAAGTCAGTGGATATGACATACCTTGACTTCAGCAAAGCTTTTGATGCTGTCTCCCATAACATTCTTGTCCATATGTCAAGGAAATATGGATTGGATCCTTGGACTATAAGATGGATAGAAAGTTGACTTGATGGTCTGGCCCTACGAGTAGTGGTCAATGGCTCAATATCTGGACAGTGGTCGGGTTCAAGCGGGAGTGCCATAAGGCTCAGTTCTGGGGCCGGTGTTATTCAACATCTTTATTAATGACCTAGATGAGGGACTGGATTGCACCGTCAGCAAGTTTGCAGATGACACAAAACTAGGGGGAAAGGTAGATACATTGGAGGGTAGAGAGAGAAGCAGAAGGACCTGGATAAATTGGAGGACCGGGCCAAAAGAAATCTGAGTTGGTTCAACAAGGAGAAGTGTACAGTCCTGCACCTGGGACAGAAGAATCCCAAGCATTGTTACAGGCTGGGAACCGACTGGCTCAGCAGCAGTACGAAGTAAAGGGACCTAGGGGTTATGGTGGATGAAAGGCTGGATATGAGTAAACAGTGTGCCCTTGTAGCCAAGAAGGCTAATAGCACACTTGGGTGCATTAGGAGAAGCATTTCAAGCAGATCTAGAGAAGTAGTTATTCCCCTCTCTTTGGCACTGGTGAAGCCACATCTGGAATATTGTGCCCAGTTTTGGGCCCCCCAGTATAAAAAGGATGTGGATTTCCTGGAGCAAGTTCAGTGGAGGGCAACAAAAATGATTAAGGGGCTGGAGCACAAGACCTATGAGGATAGGCTCAGGGATTTGGGCTTGTTTAGTTTATAGAAGAGAAGACTTAGGGGTGATTTAATAGCAGCCTTCAACTTTCTGAAGGGGAGCTCTAAAGAGGAGGGTGAGAAACTGTTCTCAGTGGTGTCAGATGGCAGAATAAAAGGAGTAATGGTCTGAAGCTGAAGAGGGAGAGCTGCAGGTTAGATATTAGGAAAAACTACTTCACAAGGAGGGTGGTGGAGCATTGGAATGAGTTGCCAAGAGAGGTGGTGGATTCTTCATCCCTCGAGGTTTTTAAGTCCTGGCTGGACAAGGTCCTGGCTGGGATGACCTAGTGGGGTTTGATCCTGCTTGAAGCAGGGGGCTGGATTAGATGACCTCTGGTTCTGTGAATGCTATCTGGTATGGGAGGGTTCATGATGTGCGCATATTCCAAAATTCAGGTCTGTAGTGAAAGCTCCTGGATTGGACTTTTTTCCCTAATCAGAAAAATCAAGATTGGCGACGTGAAGATGCCTATTGCAATATTGGGCGACCCTGTTACCCTCTGTTTCCCTGCCTACAGCGGAGCCCTGAACCCCAGCAAGGAAAACTTTAATCACGGACAGATCAGGTGCAGAACGATTGTGGAATTTGACTTTGGAAGTTTAAAAGCAAGGTTCAGATATTTATTGACCCGTTTGGACATTCTGAAGCTTATGTCCCCACCATTATTACAGTGTGCACCATTTTTCACAACATATATGAACCAAGGTGGGATACTTTTCTGTTTATCTGGAATTCCGAAGCTGAGGCAATAGGCAGCACGCACTTGTGGCCATCTGCAGTGCCATCCACCAGTAGTCACGGTCAGGCTGCAGCAATAAAAGGACACTTTAAGAAAAAGCTTTATGACTGATCTATAGCAGACATGCTACCTATGTATGTCTCTGCCATAATTCTAATAAATCATACCATCCCATAGTGAATGAATGCTCTTGGTGGGAGGGTTTAAGATGCAGTAAACAGAATGCATCTAGAGGGTAGCTGTGCCTTCAGCACCCCCCGCCCCCGCCCCCATCCACTCAGTTCCCTCAGCTGCATGTCTGCTGTGAACAAGGGTGTTTCACTGCCTAATTGTGCCTTCAGCGGTACTTGCTCTCCCCCACACCCCCTTCCTGGTTCCCTCAGCTGCACACCTGCTGCAGACAAGTGAATTTCACTGCCCAGCTGTGCCTTCAGCGCCAGTCACCCTCCCCGCACCTGGCCGGTTTGATTTGTGCTCCCACCCCACTCCTGCAGGACAAGAAATTACACTGAGCTGAAAGGAATGATTTTATTTTGGGGGTAGAAGAGGTTTATGTGGCTGTGAAAAGAAGTCTTCTGAAGGGTGCGTGAAGAGACTTTTGCAGTCTCCCTTGGGGCTGGAGTAGCAGGGTAGCCTTACCCTTCCTCCCCACATGCGGGGACTGCAACGATGGGGGGGGAGACTTCTCAGGGGACTCATTGTAGGGACCACAGTGACGGAGGTGGACACCCTGTCCTTAGGGTACTCTAGCCAGCGGGTATCAGCTGATGCCCTGCTGGGGTGGGAGTCCCTCTGCAGCTACAGCAGCGAGAGCAGGACCTCCATCTGTTCAGCAATAGCCCTTATGAGCTTTGCCGCAACCTTGGACTGCTTTGCCCCAGCCTCATTCATTTTTGAGGATTTCTGCTGCTGGAGGTCAAGCAGTCTCTCGTTAAGTGTACTTGACTTTGATGCCACTCAGCTGTATTGTGACATCACTGAGCAGTGTCCTTTGTCAGATTCTTGTGCTCTGCCTCAGTGTTTTCCACGTGCTATAGAATCAGATCTTGTTTGCATTTCTTGCGTCTCCTGGTTTTCTCTAGAACACTGGGCACTGCGTCTGGAAAACGAAGGTCAAAATTAAGATACAATTCACATAATGTGCTTTGAAGTGCAATTAATAGGTCTTTCTGTGTACTGTCACTGAAAGTATACTTTCATGGGCACATGGGTTATTGAGGATGGGACAATATGCGTATATTTCACAATACCTCACTTGCCATCAATTATCCAGCACACTGTTTTGTGGACATGGTAAGTTATAAGCAATTATACTCTTTTGGTGGGAACGGGAAGGTCTGCAAAACAGGGGCAGCCTCCAGGTGTCCTGGGCCGGTGTCCTGTGGCAGTGAAAAATGGACGGCTATATGTGGGGCTTCAATGCACAATACAAATAATGTAAAGAAAAAATATCCGAAGAAAGGCTGGATGTAAAGGGATATGGGAGGGAAAAAGCACAGCAGATGAATCCCTCCCATGGCGTAAGGGGATTCCTGAGAACTGAAAACAAATGGTGCTTGGAAAAGGACATGGGAGAGGAAACGCTTAGCAGAGCCCAGCAGCTGCATGGCACCAGGGAGTCCTAGAGAAAGTAAAGAAATGGTGGAAAACAAATGCTGTGGGAAGGGGACATGGGATGGCAAAAACACAGCAGAGACCAGCAGTAGCATGGCGTGGGGGAGTCACGCAAAAAATAAAAGAAATGATGATTGGAAAGGGACATGGGGAGGAACCCCCACAGAGCCTGCAAACTGTGTTTTGGGGTGGGAAACGGAGCTCCCACTGGCTGCTGCAGGCCAATGTAAAGGGGCAGGAAACGTTAAAAAACAAAACAAACCAGATGTGAATTCCTATACTTCTGCAGGTTGCCAAAGACGACATCACCCTCCTAAAACTAACAGATATGGAGAAAGAGCAGCTATTCCTGAAGTGTGACCAAAAGCCTGGAAAATTTGCTAAAATGCTGTGTGGTGCCATGACACCAGATCACTATCTGGTTGCCTGGCATGGCAAGGTGTGCTACAGTGGAAGCCACAACAAGACAGGCCTGCCCAAGAACCTCATGGAAAAAAATACAAGAGTGCCTGGATGAGGCCTCTGAGGAGATCTCCCAAAAGGAGAATGACCATCCCAAGAAGCATTAACAAGTTATTCTTCTGTGCCCCTCAGAATAGCAAGCAAACCCGTACCTATACACAACCGTACAGCTATATCCACCCCCAACCCTCTTCTAACATACACAATAAATACTCACCCAAACCGCTTGCTCCATTGCGCTTGGGGACTGGCATGAGGGTGACCAACATTAAGGGGACAGCCATGGAGGGGAACGCTGTGGAGGGGCCAAGTTCCAGGTCGATGGTGAAGAGCTCTGAGCTCTCTGGAACAACCTTCTCTGTCCCCCGCTTCGTGCTCCTTTCCTCCTCTATGTCGCCCTCTTCCTCCAGGCGACCCTGCTCCTCCGGGCTCACCCAAAACTCCATACTAGGGCCTCCACAAATGTCATAATTCAGTGTGGGCGCTGTGGTGGGGTCGTTCCCCATAAGCATGTGGAGCTGTTGATTAAAGCGGCAGTCCCATGGAGCTGTCCCTAACTGCTGATTGGCTTCCTGGACTTTGATAGGTCTGACAGAGTTCTTTAACCTTCACCCGGCATTCCACAGAGTCCCGGGCAGCCATCTCATGCACCCTCTGATCATAGATGGCCATGTTTCTCTTGACCACCCAAAGTCTCTTCACCACCAACTGGTCTCCCCAAATGGCAATGAGATCAAGAATCTCCTGGTGGGTCCAAGCTGTAACTTTCTTGCAAGCTGAGAAGTGCTGGTCAGATCACTAACCTGAGTGCACATGACTGCAGTATGGGGCTACTGATAATTGCTATCGACATGGTACAACAAGACGGGTGAAGGGATTTTTACACAACGGATGCCCTTTATATTTACAGGGCTGGGTTGCTAATTCCAATTCAAATTTCAATTCAAATTCAATCAAAACTTCACAGGCTTACTTTGACCTTCTTCCTTCACGCCTGAGAGCAGTGCACAACAAAAGTGGCCATGCTTGGAGGATCGCCACATAGTTTTGTGGGATACATACAGGACACTTCTGGAGGCTAAGAAATTCGAATTAAGGACATGGTGCTTCCACATGTGCCTTGATTCGAGATTTTAAATTTGAAAGTCACTACACCCGCCCCGTAATATCAATATTTTATAGTTGGTATTATGGATCAATACATCAAGTTGACAGTATTACATGTGAAGACAGTCACGTTTTAATATTGAGCTCAAGTCTTGAAATTCGAATTTATCTCATAGTGCAGATGAAGCCTAAAAGAATTTATTGTATGTGTTATCTGCATTTTATAAAACATTACCCATTTCGTTAGTGTACCCTATTTGGATTATTTGACTTATTTATGCTGATTAACTTTTAACTCCTCCACTATACAGTAAACTCTTGAGTTATGCAGTGGTTGCGTTTCTGCAACCCCCACGTAACTTGAATTTTCATGCAGTCTGGTTCCCAGCCCCCCTGGGCTTGCAGGAGCTGGGAAACTGACCAGCCCAGCAGGACTGATCAGCTTCCTGGCTCCCAGAGTGGCAGAGAGCTGGGAACCAGGATGCAACCTGGTTTCCGTCTCCCTGACTCTTGCTGCATGCAGGAAGTGGGAAACTGAGCGGCTGGTCAGTTTCCAGGGTCTCACAAGTAGCAAGGAACTGGGAATCAGGCAGCAGCCTGGCTCCTGGCTCCCCTCCGCTTGCAGAGAGGGGAAACTGAGCGAGGCAGCAATCTAGTTCAGTTTCCTGACTCCAGCCAGTGAGGACAGCCAGGAACCAGAGGCAGCCTGGCTCCCTGCTTCCCTATGCTCCTTGGAGCCAGGAAACTAACCAGGGCTACTGCCCTGCTCAGTTTCTTGGCTCTGCAAGTGGAGGGGAGCTGGGAGCCAGGCTGCCGTCTATTTCCCAGCTCCCTGCCATTCCGGAGACCAGGAAACCGCTCCTCTGAGGGATGGCATACTGACTAGTGGCTGCTGCCCTTGACAGCAGTGGCTGCTGCCCCTGACAGGAGCAGGAAACTGCTCCTGTCGGGGTGGCAAGAGTCAGGCTGATGCCCCTGAGAGGAGCAGTTTCCCCAATACCATCATGGATGGCAGCCTGACTCGCACCTCCCGCTCCTGTCAGGCACGGTGGTTACATTAACCCAAGACAGGCACAACTTGATTGCGTGTATCTCGAGGATTTATTGCAGCTATAACTGTCTCCTTAGAAAACATGGGGAAAGAATTCCTTCTTTCACTTGAACTTCCTCTTCTATGTGGTCTTATTGCCAGATACTTGAGTCAACCATACTAGTTCACGGAACGCTGCAGTGGCGAGTGAGAAGAGAAAAGCGATAGGATGGAAAACATTGTGGAGATAGAAACCACTGAACAAAGGGCTATGTTGAAATTCTGAAAGACTAAAAATAACAGGTAATGTGGTTTCTAATTTTCTCTTAAATCCATTAGCAAAATCCTTTCCTTAGACTGTTAACTCCTCAGTGCAGGGACTCAAGGCAATCACAATGTGTGTGTTCTGTGCCTGAAAAATGGACCACGATTTGGACTCATAGGCACAACTGCAATACAAATCAACAGCTCCCACCACACAGGAATGCACAGGGATAGGGCCATGGGCACTCACTTGCAAATTGCTTTCAATTGTGTAGTTACTGGCCTGAGTAGAAAAAAAGCCATCATAAGGACAGACGGTGCCTTCAAAGGACAAAAAGTCTCCGAAACACGTAAAAGGGACAAGGGGATGAGAAATGACAGCAAAATCCAGAGGTACAAGTAAAAAAAAAAATTGTTCGATTTTTGAAAGGAGGCTTACCTGTTATTTCTGGGCATAATTCTAATGCACAGTGGTGGTTAAGTGAACGAGTAATCATAAAAAATAGGGTGGGCAATAAGCAGACCAGGAACCAGACACAGCTTGCCAGGGTTAACTCCTGGTGAGCTGCTGGAGCTTTATCTATCTGCACATCTGCATGTATGCCTGCTCGCAGCTCTGGCTGGCTGCAGACTGCCATTCTTGGACAACAGGAGCTGCAGGAAGCGGTGTCCCTGTCTGCATCACTTCTCACAGCATCCAATGGCTCTGAACACAATATGCAGCCAACAGGAGCTGCAAGAAGCCGTACTTGCAGACACACAGGTAAATAAAGTGCTGGTGGACTTCCAGGGGCTAATCCTGGTGAACTGCCTCCGGTTTATCACCCACCAATTCTTGAAACATTGTCATACCCCAATGTGAAAGAGCATGAAGGTGGAAGGCATTAACACGTCTGAATTACCTGAAAGACCAATTAAATTAAACTACTCTTCACATGCCAACTATCATGAGGTCCTGTGCAAGTCACATGGCAAATGAGAGAAGGCTCTCTTCCCGACACTCTCTCCTAGATGCACCATGGTTTTCACACAGCCATACATTTTTACAGCATTATCTCTACTGTAATATTCAAGTCAAAAGCCTGAGAATTGTAGCATTTCTCCCATCTCAAAACAATGAAGATCCATTGCCAGCTACCACTTCAACCTCTTTTGTCACTTCTATAGTAATATCATAGCATTTATGTATTAATTTATTAATCACCTTTTCAAATACTAAAACTTGCCCTAGAAAGATCTTCCAACCCACAAATGAGTTATTTAGAAAGTGTGCAAATTGCCACAACCATGGGCCCTGACACATGTCCAGGGAAGGCAACCATGTGGTTCTACAGGAACTCTGCACATTCAAACACCACAGAATTATTCACCATACTTGAAAGGAACTGCAGAGATCCAGCACTTTCACACAACAATTTATGCAACAGGAGAGGAGCTAATCTGTATTCATAGAATCACTGAACACTAGAACTGGAAGGGACCTCACGGCAGGACCAAGCATTGTCTAGAGAATGGGTATGCCGCCAAAGTAGCGAGAAGAGTAATTTTTCTCAAATTTAGTTAAAAAAAAAAATCAATAATTCCAAGAGCCACAATGCATGTGAATACAAGACAATCCTTAATAAATAATGTCACACTATACTTTTTGTAATGTATATTTTAAGAGCAGCATACACACAAGTTTAAGTTACTTTCACCCCTGGATTGAAGAACAAATGAGGACAAGGAAAATACCTTGCCTGGAAAGAGACTCTTAAGCAGGAAGCAGCAATGTTCACATCAACCCTCCACATACACACACACACACACACACACACACACACACGCCACTTCCAGGCTCTACCCCCCTTGGCCCACAAACCCATCTCCAAGCTTTACCCACTTCAGCCCCCCAAATCTGCCCCGTCCCTAAGCTTTACCCCACCATCCCACAAACCTGCCCCTCCTTCCCCAGACTTAACCTCTCTCAGCCCCCTAACTTCCAACATCCCCTGGATTAACCTGCCTCAGCTGACAAGCTCCTCCAGCTGCGCGTGCTGCTGCTACTCTTCCGCAGCCACTGCCTCCTTCTCAGCAGAACTACATAGCTCCCGCAGTGGCAGACTTTGCTACCCATCCCCGCCAGCCCTCTTGCGGGCTTAGCTCTTCCCCCACCTGCAACATAGGTGGTTCCTTACTCCCACTGAAATAAGGGAAATCAATTTAATTGGTTTAATGGCCGGATCCCTCACGTCGCCACGTGACCGTTAAACCAATTAAAACGGATTGTTCCAGGTAAAGGAGAAGCAAATACAGGACACTTAAGGAAGAGGCTGTCTAGGTGTGTGTTGTGTTTGGGGCTTTCTGGCTGTGACTGTGGTGTTTTTCTGCTCTGTGGGTGTTTGTTTTTTTTTTTCCTTCCCCTCCTGCCCTCCCCTCCCACAGGGTGGACTGGGACTGGCAGTTGGAATCTCTTGGCTTCTAAATAAGCTTGTTATCTAGAAGCCTCTGCTGATTGGCTGAGCCTCAGTAAGGGGAGGGACTCTGAGGCAGTTCAGGGCTTTATAAAGCAGTGTCCAAGCGAACAGGGGACTGCAAACAGGGAGTTTAGAGAGGGAGTTGGGAAGGCAGTGGAAGGGGTCAGGGACCCTTGCCCTTCTTTTAAATCCCTGTTCTAGGATGGCAGGCATAGATAGTGACAGGTCTGCTGCTGTTACCTGCTTGGCATGCACCATGTTTGTCTTCCTCCCCGAGAAAAGAAGGGATTTCGTCTGCACTAAATGCAAACTGATCTCCATTTTAGAAGAAAAAATTAGAGGACTGGAGACTCAAGTGTTGACCCTACGCTCAGTCAGTAAGGATGAAGACTTCCTTGACAGAAGGGAGCGTTTAATCTTGCAAGCATGGCAGGCAGAAGAACTGGAAAGGGTGGTAAGGGATGAAGCGGAGAACTGGCAGCACATAAATTCTAAAAGAAAAAGAAGGCCAGTACACGAGTCCCCCATTGATATAGAGATAAGTAATCACTTTCAGACACTCTCCACTGGTTCTGCGGTGGTGAATGCTTGGGAAGCAGCCTCACAGGGAAAAAAACCACAAGGAAACTGCTTCTACTGCAAGACATCGGCTGTGTAGTCCTAGGGGTGGGGGTTCAATGACCATTACCCCCATAAGGAAAAGACGGGTGGTAATGGTAGGGGACTCCCTCCTAAAGAGGGACTGAACCAACCATTTGCCAACTGGACCTGCAATCTCGTGAGGTGTGCTGTTTACCGGGAGCTCAAATTCAGGATGTGACTGAAAGCCTTACAAAACTGCTCAACCCTTCGGAATACTACCCCTTCCTACTTCTGCATGTGGGAACTAACGATACGGCCAAGAATGACCTTGAGCGGGTTACTGCAGATTATGTGGCGCTGGGAAGAAGGGTCAAAGAATTTGGAGCGCAAGTGGTGTTCTCATCCATCCTTCCTATCAAAGGGAAAGGGCTAGGTAGGGACCGTCAAATTGAGGAAGTAAATGCATGGTTACGCAGGTGGTGTCAGAGAGAGGGCTTTGGATTCTTTGATCATGGGATGCTGTTCCGGGCACAAGGATTATTGGGAAGAGATAGGGTCAGCCTAACCAAGAGAGGAAGGAGCATTTTTGCAAGTTGGCTTGCAAACTTAGTGAGGAGAGCTTTAAACTAGGTTTCCTGGGGGAAGGTGACCAAAAACCCATGGGTAGAAAGGAACTTGGAGGCCTGGAAGAAATGCAAAGAGGAATGTACAACAAAAGTAGCCCCTTGGTTCGAGTAGTGAGGGCGGGGAGATCGACTGGTTATCTAAGGTGTGTGTAAACCGATGCCAGAAGCCTGGGTAACAAGCAGGAGGAATTAGAAGCCCTGGCCCAGTCCAAGAACTATGATTTGATTGGGATAACAGAGACTTGGTGGGATGACTCGCATGACTGGAGCGCTGTCATGAAAGGGTATAAATTGTTCAGGAAGAACAGGCAAGGGAGAAAAGGAGGAGGAGGTGCACTGTATGTAAAAGAGCACTATGATTGCTTGCAAGTCCAGTACATAGAGGGAGAAAAGCCTGTTGAGAATCTATCGGTCAAGCTAAGTGGTGTAGGCAGCACTGGAGATATGGTGGTTGGTGTCTGCTACAGGCTGCCAAATCAGGATGCGGTAGATGAGGCTTTTTTTGGACAACTGAGAGAAGTTTCCGGATGGCAGGCTCTCGTTATCGTGGGGAACTTAAATTACCCTGCCATCTGTGGGGAGACATAGGGCAGTACAAAAGCAGTCCAGGAACTTTATGGAGAATGTTGGGGACCACTTCTTGGTACAATTGCTGAAGGACCCGACCAGAGGTCGTGCATGGCTCAACCTGATGCTTACAAACAGGGAGGAACTAATAGGGAAGGTGGAGGTGGGGGACAACCTGGGAAGCAGTGATCATGAGATGGTAGACTTCAGGATCCTGACCAAAGGAAGGAAAGAGAGCAGCAAATTACACACCTTGGACTTCAGAAAAGCAGACTTTGATTCCTTGAGGAACCTGATGGGCAGAATCCCCTGGGATGCTACCCTGAAGGGAAAAGGAGTCCAGGAAAACTGGCAGTATTTTAAGGAAGCCCTATTGAAGGCACAGAAAAAAACCGTCCTGATGCGCAGCAAGAGAAGTAAATATGGTAGGAGACCAGACTGGCTTAATGGGGAAATCCTTGGAAAACTTAGGCACAAAAAGGGAGCTTACAAAAAGTGGAAACTGTGAAAGATGTCTACAGCGGGATATGAAGGTATAGCTGGAGAATGCAGGGCAGTTATGGGGAAGGCGAAAGTGCAACTGGAATTGCAACTCGCGAGGGATGTGAAGGATAACAAGAAAAGTTTCTACAGGCATGTTAACAAGAAGGTGATCAGAGAGGGCATGGGGCCCCTCCTGGATGAGGGAGGTAACCCAGTGACAGATGATGTAGGGAAAGCTGAAGTACTTAACGCTGTCTTTGCCTCTGTCTTCACGGACCAGGGCAGCTCCCAGACTAATGCTGTAAGTGATGCATTGTGGGATAAAGGTGGACAGCTTTTGGTGGGGAAAGAACACGTTAGGAGCCATCTAAAAAAGCTAAATGTACATAAACCCATGGGCCCAGACTTAATCCATCCTAGGGTTCTGAGGGAGTTGGCGTATGTTGTTGATGAGCCCTTGGCTATTACCTTTGAAAAGTCATGGAGATCGGGAGAGATCCCGGATGATTGGAACAAGGCAAATATAGTGCCCATCTTTAAAAAGGGAAGAAGGATGATCCCAGGAACTATAGGCAGGTCAGTCTTACATCAGTCCCTGGAAAAATCACGGAGGGGATCCTCAAGGAAGTCATTTTGAGACACTTGGAGGAGGAGAAAGTGATCAGGAATAGTCAGCATGGATTCATGAAGGCCAAGTCATGCCTCACCAATCTGATTAGTTTCTACGATGAGATAACTGGCTCTGTGGATGGGGGGGGGCGGAAAAAAAAAATCAGTGGATGTGATTTATCTGGACTTTAGCAAAGCTTTTGATACAGTCTCCCACAATATTTTTGTCAGCAAGTTAAAGGAATGTGGATTGGATAAATGGATGGTAAGATGGATAAAAAGCTGGCTAGAAGGTTGGGCAAAGTGGGTAGTGATCAACAGCTCGATGTCGGGATGGCGGTCGGTTTCTAGTGGAGTGCCCCAAGGTTTGGTTCTGGGTCCTGTTCTATTCAACATATTTATCAATGACCTGGATGAGGGGTTGGATTGCACCCTCAGCAAGTTTGCGGATGACACTAAGCTAAGGGGAGAGGTAGATATGCTGCAGGGTAGGGATAGGGTCCAGACTGACTAAGACAAGTTGGAAGACTGGGCTGCAAGAAATCTAATGAGGTTCAATAAGGACAGGTGCAGTATCCTGCACTTGGGCCGGAAGAATCCCAAGCATTGCTACAGGCGGGGATCTGACTGGCTTGGCAGTAGTTTTGCAGAAAAAGACCTGGGAGTTGTAGTGGATGAGAAGCTGGACATGAGTCAACAGTGTGCCATTATAGCCAAGAAAGCTAATGGCATATTAGGTTGCGTCAAGAAGAGCATTGCCAGTAGATCCAGAGAAGTGATTGTTCTTCTTTATTCGGCTTTGGTGAGGCCACATCTGGTGTACTGTGTCCAGTTCTGGGCCCCCAAATATAGGAAGGATGTGGATACACTGGAGAGGGTCCAGCGGAGGGCAGCCAAAATAATTAGGGGGCTGGAGCATATGACTTATGAAGAAAGGTTGAAGGAATTGGGACTGTTTAGTCTACAGAAGAGAAGACTGAGGGGGGACTTGATAACAGCCTTCAACTTACTGAAGGGAGGCTGCAAAGAGGCTGGAGAGAGGCTGTTCAGTGGTCACGGATGGCAGAACACGGAACAATGGTCTCAAGTTGCGGTTGGGAAGGTCCACGTTAAGCATTAGGAAAAACTGTCTCACTAGGAGGGTGGTGAAGTATTGGACTGGTCTATCCAGGGAAGTAGTGGAGTCTCCATCCCTGGAGGTGTTTTAAGTCTGACCTCAACAAAGCCCTGGCTCGGCTGATCTGATGGGTTTGATCCTGCTTAGAGCAGGGGGCTGGATTTGATGGCTTTTTTAGGTCTCTTCCAGCTTTACTGTTCTATGACTCTAAATTTAGTTCAATTATTTCAGAGGCGGAATGGCACGAAGCTGCCAAAGGAGTCAGAGGTGGCAACACCTGGAGCCGCAAGTGACTCCTTAAAGAGCCACATGTGCCTCCAAAGCCATAGGCTGCTGACCCCTGATCTATACCATCCCAGATAGATGTCTGTCTAACCTGCTTTTGAATATCTCCACTGATGGAAATTACACAACCTCCCTAGTTAACTTGTTCCGGTGTTTACCCACACTGACAGTTACAAAGTGTTTGCTAATGTCCAACTTAAACCTCCCTTGCTACAGTTTAAGCCAATTGTCCTGTCCTCAGAGTCTAAGAAGATTTTTCCCTCCTCCTTGTAACACTCTTTTAGGTACTTGTAAACCACTATCCTGTAAACTGCTATCACGTCCCCTCTAACTCTTCTCTTTTCTAAACTAAACAAGTCCAGTTCTTTCAGTCTTTCCTCATAGCTCATGTTCTCTAGACCTTTACTCATTCTTGTTGGTCTTCTCTGAACCGTCACCAATTTCTCCACATCCATCTTAAAAATGTGGTGCCAAAAACTGGACACAATACTCCAATTGAGAGCTAATCAGCATAGAGAAGAACGGAAGAATGACTTCTTGTGTCTTGCTCACCACACTACCATTAATGCATCCCAGAATAATGTTTGCTTTTTTTTGTAAGAGCACCACACTGTTGACTCATGTTTAGGTTATGGTTCACTATGATCCTTAGATATTCCTTCCTAGACAGTTGCTTCCCATTCAGTATGCATGAAACTGATTGTGCCTTCATAAGTTGAGTACTTTGCATTTGTCCTTACCAGACTTCATCGTGTTTACCTCAGACCATTTCTCCAGTTGCAATCCCAATTTAAGAAAATTCTGTATGCCAATATCTAAACCATTGATGAAGATACTGAACAGAACTGGTCCCAAAACAGACCCCTGCAGAACCCCATTTGTTATGCCCTACCAACATGATTGTGAACCCTTAATGACTACCCTGTGAGAATGGTTACCCAGCCTGTTATGCACCCACCTTATAGCAGCTTCATTTAAGTTGCATTTGCTCACTTTATTGGTAAGAAGGATTATGTGAGACCATATTCAATGCATTACTAAAGTCTAGGTATACCACATCCACTGCTTCTCCCTTACCCACAAGACTTATCCCATAAAAAGAAAGCTATCAGTTTGGTTTGACATGATTAGTTCTTTACAAATCCATGCTGGTTGTTATGTACTAGCTTATAAACCCGTAGATTATTACCCTTTTCTACTTCTCCATGTAGGAATGAATGATACAGCTAAGAGCAACTGTGAAGAGGTCACGGCGGATTACAAAACCCTAGGAAGGAAGATGAAGGAACACGAAGCACAAGTGGTGTTCTCATCTACCCTCACTGTGGAAGGAAGGGGTCTGCATAGGGACTGTTGAATCACAGAGATAAATGCGTAGTTGTTTAGGTGGTGTAGCAGGGAAGGGTTTGGTTTCTTTGACCATGGGAATCTCTTTCGTGAACAGGGATTGCTGGGAAGAGATGAGATCCACCTAACGAAGAGAGGAAAGAGCACCTTTGCGGGCAGCATTGCAAACCTAGTGAGGAGGGCTTTAAACTAGGTTCATTGGGGGAAGGTGACACAAGCCCTGAGATAACTGGAGAAGGAGGAGGGAACAAATCAAGTGGGTTTCCTGGGTGAAGAGGAGAAAGCAGGCCAATCAATCAGCCACTTCTCTAAAATGCTTGTACACTAATGCCAGAAGCCTAGGGAACAAATGGGAAGAATTAGAGGCCCTGGCACAGTCAAAGTAGTATGAGGTGGTTGGAATAACTGAGACTTGGTGGCATGATTCACATAACTGGACCACAGTCATGGAAGGTTATAAACCGTTTATGAAGGACAGATGAGGAGAAAAGGAGGAGGAGTTGCGCTCTATGTGAGGGAGAATTATGATTGCTCAGAGCTGGAGTATATGGAGGGAGAAAAGCCAGTTGAGTGTCTTTCGGTTAAGCTTAGAGGCGATACCAATAGAGGTGATGTTGTAGTTGGTGTCTGCTATAAACCACCAGATCACGGAGATGAGTGAGATGAAGCAGATGAGGATTGCTTCACGCAGCTAAGTCAAGCTTCCAAATCACACGCCCTGGTTCTCATGGGAGACATTAATTATCCAGATATTTGTTGGGAGACCAATACAGCAGCACACAGACAACCCAGGAAGATTTAGAGCATGTTGGGGATAAGTCCTTGGTACAAGTGCTGAAGGAACCGACCAGGGGCCATGAGCAACTTGACCTGCTGCTCACAAACAGAGAACTAGTATGTGAAACAGAAGTGGGTGAAAACTTGGCTGCTGCGACCATGAGATCGTAAATTTCAGGATACCAACAAAAGGAAGAAGGGTGAGCAGTAACGTACAGACCCTTGATTTTAAAAGAACAGACTTCGACTCCCTCTGAGAACTGATGAGCAGGATTCCCTTGGGAAATGAAGATGAAGGGGAAAGAGTTCAAGAGAACTGGGAATATTTTAAATATGGGGCCATTACTGGATGAGAGAGGTAACCTAGTGAAAGATAATGTACGAAAAGGTGAAGTACTTAATGCTTTTTTTGTCTCAGTCTTCACGGACAAAGTCAACTCCCACATGACGGTCCTAGATAATGCAGTATAGGAAGGTGGAGGGCAGCCATCTGTGGGGAAGGAGCAAGTTCTGAGCTCCCTAGAAAAAACTAGATGTACACAAATACAGGGGTCTGGATTTAATGCACCCGAGAGTACTGAGGGAATTGGCACGTCACTGCCAAACCTTTGGAGATTATCTTTGAAGATTCTTGGAGATCAGGAGAGATCCCACATAACTGAAAAAAGGCAATCCTAGGGCCCATCTTCAGAAAGCAAAGAACAATCCCAGGAACTATAGACCTGTCAGTCTTACCTCAATCTCTGGGAAAATAATGGAGGGGATCCTCAAGGAATCCATTTTGCAGCACTTGGAAGATGGGAAAGTGATCAAAAGTAGTCAACATGGATTCACTGGGGCAAGTCCTGCCTCACCAATCTGATTAGCTTCTATGACGAGGTAACAGGCTCTGTGGACATGGGGAAGTCAGTGGATGTTATACACCTTGACTTCAGCAAAGCTTTTGATACCGTCTCCCACAACATTCTTGCCCATAAGTTAAGGAAATATGGATTGGATCCTTGGATTTAAGATGGATAGAAAGCTGTTAGGCCAAGCTGGTTGCCTACCACGTTTGCATTTCTTACCATGCAGTGGGATGGTTTGTTCCTGTGCCTTCAGTAAGAGTTCTTTAAAATACTGCCAGTTCTCTTGTACTCTTTTCCCCCTTCATCTTCGTTTCCCAAGGGATCCTGCTCTTCCATTTTCTTGGGGAGTTGCAGTCTGCTCTTTTGAAATCAAGGGTCTTTATGTTACTGGTCATCCTTCTTCCTTTTGTCCAGAACCTGACATCTGGAGCCCAGGTTTCCACCCACTTCTATTTCTCCTACTAGTTCTTTCCTGTTTGTGAGCAACCTTTAATGATAAAGATAAAAGAACCTTTAATGGCACAGGGGTTTCCAAGAATACCCTCAAACTTAATAGGTACACCATAACTTGGAAAAACCTGAAATAACTGATTTAGACCAGACCAAATAACTGCATAGGAAGGAAATAAATGTGATATTTAACTACAAAGGGACCCTGACAACAAAATTGATATTTATGATATGTTAAGATCAATGATATACTGACTTATAGGAAAAAGACATTTCACTATTAGTAATGGGAATAAATACAAGAGAAGAAAAGGAAACATCCCCTTTTGAATATGTATCAAACATAATGTTAGCACAACACAAGAGGCAGCAATAAAACAGTGGCGGTTTGCCTGGGCTAACCCCTGGCAGGCCACCAGAACTACATTCACTTGCACATCTACAGGTATGGGCGATTGCAGTTCCCACTGGCCACAGATCGCTGTTCAAGGCCAATGGGAGCTGTGGGAGGCGATGTGGACTGGGCCAGGAACATCAATCTGTGGTTGAAATGAGCTGCAATCACACATACCTACACAGGCACAGGTAAATACAGTGCCAATGCGCTGGCAGGAGCTAACCCTGGGGAACCTCATCAGGCCCACAGGTATTTGGTATAACATAAAAGTGGCATCGTAGCCTGGCGCAGCAGGAGAAGGAGATGCTGTCCTTGGAAGGTGCCAGAATAATGGCCACTGTTGATGATCAGGTTGTTTGAGAGGGAACAATGAGAGTTTTTCTCTCTCTCTTCTGAAGTTGGGTATTCGTGACCATGCTAAACATATTTACTATATTTTTAAATATACAAACTGTCCCCTTTATACGTCACCCTGATACCAGATGTTGCACACTCATATTGTCGCCATATTGAGGACAACGTAAGAATCCCCTGCTCTTGTCGTCATGACTTATGTATAGCCAGAACAACATCTAAGCTTGAAGTTTGATGCAGTGCCACTGTCTTAGCATTATACATCGGCAACCTCCACATCACTTCTCCAGCCTAGTGTGTTCTCTCATGTTGTGATTAGCAGTTCAACACACTTTCTCCACCATCGTTCCTTCCATTTTATTGTGTTACATACGGTAGTTGCCATCCATTAACCTAGAGTAGCAAGCATAGTACAAGCACAAATGAACACGCTAAGATAGAGAAACATAGTAGTACTGAGTTAAACATTAAACTGGATATTATAATTCATAGTAAACAGGGTGAATGTGCAGTCAACATTGCCTGCGCTCTTAACTTGCCTCTGACAAGTGTTCATACAATAGTGAAGAACACTTTTGAAATAGAAAGCAAGGCTAAGCATACTTTGAAGCATTTGGAGGTAAAAATAATGAGGCAAAAGAAGTGAGATAATGGAGAAAATGGAACCATCGTTGGCATTATGAACTGAGGATCTCCATAACCAGAACACGCTGATCAGTTTAGCCATCATTCAAGAGAATGCTTTAAGCTTATATGAAGATCTAAAAAGGAGTTGGGAGAGGAATCTACTTCAAATGAAAAGCCATTCAAGGCTGCCTGAGGATGGTTTCACTGTTTCCAAAAAAGGTCTAGTTTCAAAAATGTGGGTATGATTTTAAGCAGGTGTTTAATGTTGATGAAGCAAGGCTGTATTGGAAAGTGCATAGCTACTCGGACATATGCTTCTGTGAAAGAGAAGACTGCTCCTGGTTTCAAAGCCACAAAAAATAGACTCTCTCTCCTTTTAGGTGGCAACACCCATGGGGATAAGAAATTAAAGCCATTGCTAGTTTATCGTAGCGAAAATCCAGGAGCACTGAAGAAAAGTAAAACCTCTGCTACCTGTTACGTGGAAAACCCACCACAAGGCTTGGATTATGAGACAAATATTCTGTGAGTGGTTCATTGATTACTTTGTCCCTGAAATGAAAGAATACTGAAAAAAAAATTAACATTCAAGATTCTGCTCATATTAGACAATGCCAGAGTCCACAACCTTGATTTTGTAGACCTGTGTCCCAAGGTTAAGGTTATTTTCATGCCAAGAAAGACAACATCTCTGCTGCAGCCTATGGACCAGGGTGCCATTGCAACGTTCAAGGCCTGCTATTTGAGGAAGACATTCTGTAAATTCATAGGTGACACTGACGAAAAACCCACAGTTCAGGAATTCTGGCAAAATTTCAGTATTTATGACTCTGTATTGTTAATTGGTTCCATCTGGGATGAAGTTTCTAACTGCCTAATGAACGGTTCTTGGAAAAAAATGTGTCCTGCTGCAACCCACTCCTTCCTTGGCTTCGATGACATGTGGGCGCTGTTAGTGTACATGAAGTCTCTATCCACCTGTACTCATATGTATTCTTATGGGGAAAAAAATCCCCTTTATACGTCATATCATTTTAAATCACGACATCACAGTCCCTAACCAAGACATGTATTGGAGATCCCCGGTACAGGAGTTCCTATAGTGTGAGTGTTGCAACTGTGTGCATCAGAACTTCCAATGACAGAATAATTTAAATACTTGGCCTGATCCTGGGACATCATCAACCCTCAAAATTATAACTGGAAAATCATACGTAATTGACATAAATTAATATACAACCTAAACATCAGGCAACATGTAGTAGTAGCAGGCATCCTTCAGTCTGCATAGACAATGGATCGCGCCCTTTAAAGTTTCAGTTGAGGACTTCATTTACAGCGTCTATTGTGACCATAAAGACCCACACGAGAGTGACAGTCCTTGTTGCATCTTTTGCAGATGGAGTGGGTGTCTGGCAAGTCCTTATTGGGCTTTCTGTGCGCTCGCTTCTCCTCTGCTAGCTGTCTGATCTTCATCTCGCCCTTCTGAAGGCCCTTGTGTAACCCCTGCCTCCATCTGCTGCGGTCGTCTGCTAGTTCTTCCCAGTTGTCCAGCTCGACATCTACCTCTCTGAGGTCTCTCTTGCAGACATCTTTGTAATGCAACTGGGGGCACCCGGGAGGTCTTTTGCCAGAGGCTAGCTCACCATATAGGATGTCTTTCAGAATCCTTCCATTGTTCATCCTGTGGACGTGGCCAAGCCAGCGGAGTCAACGCTGCCTGAGGAGGGTGTGCATGGTTGGGATTCCAGCTTGCTCGAGGATGGCAGTGTTGGTCACTCTGTCCTTCCATGATATTCCAAGGATGCGCCTGAAGCAGCGCAAGTGGAAGACGTTCAGCCTCTTTTCCTGGAGGGCATACAGGGTCCAAGTCTCACTGCCATAAAAGGAGGGTGCTGAGGATGCAGGCTCTGTAGACTTGCATTTTGGTGTGAGTGTACACCTTGTTGTTATTCCATACTCTCTTGCTGAGTCTGGACAGAGTTGTGGCTGCTTTTTCGATGCTCCTATTTAGCTCAGTGTCCAACGACAGGGTGTCAGTGATGGTGGACCCCAGGTAAACGAACTCGTGGACGACCTCTAACATATAGTTGTCAATGCTGATTGATGGGGATTCAGCAACATCCTGACAGAGTACGTTTGTCTTCTTTAGGCTGATGGCAAGCCCAAAGTCCTTGCACGTTTTGGAGAACCGATCCAGCAGTTTTTGAAGCTGGTCTTCTGTGTGAGACACTACAGCAGCATCGTCTGCGAACAGCATGTCTCTGATGAGGACTTCTCGCACCATAGACTTAGCTTTCAGCCTTGCAAGATTAAACAGTTTCCCATCAGATCTTGTGTGCAGCAAGATGCCCTCTGTTGAAGATCCAAAGGCATGCTTCAGGAGGAGTGCGAAGAAGATCCCGAACAATGTTGGAGCAAGCACGCATCCTTGTTTGACGCCGCTCCTGATTCTGAAAGCATCTGATAATGCGCCGTCATATTGGATGGTTCCTCTCATGTTTTCGTGGGTTTCAATCAAAAGGCCTATTCTCCTACAGACAACCTCCCAACCTTACGAGGATTCTCACCAACAGCCACAGTCTATACCGCAGGAACACCAGTCCTGGAACTTTTCCTTGCAACAAAGCCAGTTGCCAGCTTTGCCCACATATCTATTCTGGAGATACCATCACTGGACCTAACCAGGTTATTCACAGAATCACAGGCACATTTTCATGTTCCTTAGCTAACACCACATATATTGGACAGACTTCAAACTCTCTTAGACAAAGAGTTAATGGGCACAAAACAGACATAAAAACACTCCTGATTCACAAACCGGTCCACCAACATTTTAATGGAGTGGGCCATTCTGTTAATAACTTAAAAGTCTGTGTCTTACTGAAGAGGAATTTTCACAACAGTCTTGAAAGAGAGGCTGCTGAACTCTTATATCCTCTGTTATATTCAAAATTGACAAGTGGTTTGAACCGGGGTGGGAATTTTCTGGACATTATAGGGGCTCTTTTGCATACTTCACTTAATCTCATTCTTGACTCCCCCCTGCCCCTCTACTGTCTGATTTGCTGACCTTGAGAATTTTTTTTTCTGATTTGTCAACTTTGATTACTATTTTTAGTTCTCCGTGCCTTAAATATTGAGTCTGTTCTGGTATGGCTAGGGTCTGAAGAAGTGGGTCTGTCCCACAAAAGCTCACCTAATAAATTATTTTGTTAATCTTTAAAGTGCTATTTTACTGCTTTTTTGTTTTGACAGTATATAGACTAGCACAGCTTTCTCTCTGTTAGTAATCAAAAGTAAAGGAACTCAGGAAAGGATGAGGAGATTGAGTTTATTAGACAACAGTTTTGGAATACATTTCTGGAACCCTGGAGAGAACTTCCACCATATTCTACAGGCTATTATGTGAAATTAAAAGGAATCTCCATTATAGTCTACATTTTAAATTTGTGTAAGCTAAATAAAGAACGCTAGCAGTGAAAAGTTATTATACTGTATTCTGATACGAATGTCAAATGTAAGGTATGAAAGCTATGGAAAATATTTTCTGTAATATGCTTCATTCTGTTCTTTCATACATAACAAGATTTGAGTATTAAAATTTGTCATTGAACATTTTCTACCCCCTCCCTTTTTTTGTGATTACTGAAATATATTATCTCCCTTTATCTGTTAGATTCTGGCAATGCTATTGATAAAAGGCTTTGCTATGTTTTCAGGAAAGTAAAGAGCATTTCAGAGGCAAGTTTGGTTTTCTGTTTTCACTGTCATTGGCATTTCAATAACTTCTTAAAACTTGTTTAATTTGTGTTCTGTCATAGACACTATTTCATTTGCAGTGCAGTGGAGGATAAGAGATAAATAGCAAAACTACAGGTGAAACAGTAACTATATCACTGAGAAAATCATTTATCTTCACTTATCCAAGGCATCTTTGTCAGGTACTTTTTACTGGGCTCATAACTTGAAAAAAGGAGAATTTCTCTCCCATTAAACTGGGCATACAGTAGATTGGATGACTCAGGGAAACAAGACGATGCAGGATCTTTCACCTCCAGATCACTAGTTCAACTTAACCTAAGAAAGTCTATAAATAATAGGGAAGATTCACACTGCAGTCACACAGTGGGACACAGATTTGGACTCCCAGAATCAACAAAGGAGGAGCCCTTAGGGAGGACAAGAAGGGCATTTTCCTGGAAGAGGTGCTTCATTGGTACAATTCCCCAAGCTGGTCTTGTTGATATGCATTCATCAGCAATTCAGAAAGTAAGCCGTGCTAGTCTATATACTATCAAAACAAAAAAAGTAATTTGCATCTGTTCCCAGTGGATATCTGTGTACAATGGCACCTTTGCTGAAACTCTCAATGAAGCTCTAAGGAACTATGATGAGCTATACCATGGCCTTTGAGACCCCCTTCTGGAGACCTTGAAGTACTACCACACCCCTCGCCAGAAAAGGAGAAGTGACAACGTGTCCTCTGGAACCATCAGAGACGCTGCAGGGAAACAGCCTTCAGAGCACAGCAGGCCCAGTAAAAAAAGAGGGTGCATGGTCAGAGCAGATCAGCAGGCAGAGGACAGAGGAACATCCCATGCACAGAGGCCTGGAAGAGAACCTGCACAAACACGGAACCCAAAAGGTAACAGGTGAAGGTGATGGCACAGAGTAGAAAGCAGCACAAGGAATGGAGCTACAGCAACTGATAAAGAAATCAACAGGAAGCTGCTATTTGTAAGGTCTGTCCCTGGATTGGGACCTAGAACCATGAGCATGCTTGAGTTTCCACACAGACTACTGGGAAGGCAACCTAAACCACAAGAAAGGGACAAGACTCAATACTAAAAGCTTAAGAAAGGAGCTAGAATATAAACAAACCCAGGGAAAGGACTGAAGATCCCAGAGAAGACCAACCATTTTCTGAACTGTTACACCTTGGAAGGGGTTCTTTCATAGGTTTAAAGAATCAAGGCCAATAACAGGCAGGCTGGCATCACCCACTTGCACGGGACCCAACATATTCTATCACAAGGAGACTAATATGACCCCTTTTTGTCTCGAGACAATGGTTAGCAGTGGCAGTGAGGATCGATGGGCAGCGTTTGAGTCTGCAGCATCTATCATGGTTTATCCATCCAATATTGGATTTGCATGTTCGACTGCAATAACCACATGTCAGTCCTTTTCTGAATTCTTGAGTCTGAACACTTTTCCTTCTAAGACAAAGTTCTTCTGCGTGGCTTGCACATATACTATCAAATGAATCTACCATTTCAGGCTTACTTTCACCCAAACTGCCCTCTATCTTCAAGTTCTCAATTAGATGCCATCAATTTATCAAAAACAAATCTAGAACAACTTCTTCCCTAGTAGCTTTCTCCACCTTTTGAAATAAAAATTATGTCCAACGCAGTCCAAAATATTGCGGGATAATCTATATCCTACTGTACTTTTCCCCACAATGGGCGTCTGGGTCATTGACATTTCCATCTCCACCAACTCCTGTGCTTTGAATGATTTTGTTAAACGTTTAAAAAAACTTCACCCACTTCTTCTTGGGTAGGTTACGTGTAATAGATTCTCCACTATATCACCATTTAACCCCTTTTGATCCTAACGCAGAGGCTTTCAATAGGTCTGTTCCATTTGTCCCTGCATCATTCTTGCCCCAGCCTCATGTGGACCTGCACCCTCTTTCCACTCACCCCAGCTCAGTGCTATCATCCCGCTTGCTCCTGAGCCCACACCCCAATCTGTCCTCCCTACCAACCCTTCTGAACCCCAGTCTATTTAATATTCCCAGAAGCCCCACATGTCCCACTCTGCCCCCTCATATCCTATGCCTCTTCACCATGCCCCACATGCACAGTATTGTCAGGAACACAGCCTCTGGCAGCTCCCTCACTGCAGCTGCCTTCTCTTCTTGCACAACAGCAGCCACTGGTGGACGAAAGGTATAAATGCAGTGAATTTCTAGCAGAATGTATTTTCTGTAAGGGGGAAAAAAAAATCTGGGGGGAAACATACTTCTGGGTGAATGCTGTGGAAGCACAGAATGTAATCACAGGACCCTTGCCTCATTCAGTGCACAGCATAAATAGTATGAAACAAGACGAAGAGATGTTCTGGCGTAGCTAAGGCACTGAGCCCTGACTCAGTAAAGCTCATTATTCTTCCTGGTTTCCTGACAAGATTCTTACGTGATGTTGGGCTAGACTATCCCAATCAGAACAAATTAAGGCTCTAGAGCAAACCTTAGTTCTGACATTTCCTAAAATTTCAGTGTGACTTTTCAAAATGAAAATTCTTTTAATTTTACAATTACATTGGCTTTTAAAAAATGTTAAAAGCAAACAATTCAGAAATTCTATCACATAACTTTGCCTATGGCTTTGTAGTATAAAACACTATTTTAGTCATATGTAATTGAGGACAATGTTCTTGCTGTATTTTAATAGCTTTCCTGTATCTGATGTTGAACTCAGATTGTAAAAGAGCTGATGAGTGGTTTGTTAAAAATAATGTTATACAAAACAAAAAAGCAGCCTTGTAGCACTTTAAAGACTAACAAAATAGTTTTAGGTTATGAGCTTCTGTGGGACAGAAAATTATGTTCTACCTAAATTCTGAATAGTAACAGAGAGAGATCCATTACTCTATATGCTGCCAAAAGAAAAAAGCAGTCCAGTAGGACTTTAAAGACTAACAAAATAATTTATTAGGTGGTGAGTTTTCGTAGGCTAGACCCACTTATATTTCAGTTCAAATGCCAGAAGCCTAGGGAACAAACAGGAAGAATTAGAGGCCCTGGCACAGTCAAAGATGTACGAGGTGGTTGGAATAACGGAGACTTGGTGGGACCATTCGCATAACTGGACCACAGTAATGAAAGGTTATAAACTGTTTAGGAAGGACAGACAGGGGAGAAAAGGAGGAGATATTGTGCTCTATGTGAGGGAGCAGTATGATTGCTCAGAGCTCCAGTATAAGGAGGGAGAAAATACAGTTGAGTGTCTTTGGGTTAAGCTTAGAGGCGGAAGTAACAGAGGTGATGTTGTAATTGGTGTCTGCTATAGACCGCCAGATCAGGGAGATGAGATACATGAGGCTTCCTTCAGGCAGCTAAGTCAAGCTTCGAAATCACAGGCCCTGATTCTCATGGGAGACTTTAATTATCCAGACATTTGTTGGGAGACCAATACAGCAGCACACAGACAATCCAGGAAGTTTCTGAAGAATGTTGGGGATAAATTCTTGGTACAGGTGCAGAAGGACCCGACCAGGGGCTCTGCACAACTTGACCTGCTGCTGAAAAACATGGAAAGAACTAGTAGGAGAAATAGAAGTGGGTGGAAACCTGGGCTGCAGCAACCATGAGATTGTAGATTTCAGGAACCGGACAAAAGGAAGAAGGGTGACCAGTAAAATACAAACCCTTGATTTCAAAAGAGCAGATTTTGGACTCCCTGAGAGAACTGATGAGCAGGAACCCTTGGGAAACTAAAATGAAGGGGAAAAGGAGTACAAGAGAACTGGCAGTATTTTAAAGAACTCTTACTGAAGGCACAGAAACAAGCCATCCTGTGGCATTGTAAGAAATGCAAACATGGTAGGCAACCAGCTTGGCTTAACGGGGACATCCTTAGTCAGCTTCAACTCACAAAGGATGCATACAAGAAATGGAAATATGGACAGTTGATTAAGGAGGAGTATAAACATACGGCTGGAGAATACGAGGGAGTAATCAGGAAAGCAAAAGCATAATTGGAACTGCAGCTGGCAAGGGATGTGAAGAGAAACAAGAAGGGTGTCTACAGCATGTTAAAAATAAACGGGTTATCAGTGAAGGTGTGGGACCATTACTTGATGAGACAGGGAACCTAGTGACAGATGATTCAAGAAAAGCTGAAGTATTCAATGCTTTTTTTGGCCTCAGTCTTCACGGACAAAGTCAACTCACACACAACAGTCCTAGACAATGCAGTATGGGAAGGTGAAGGGCAGCCATCTGTGGGGAAGGAACAAGTTCTGAGCTATCTAGAAAAACTAGATGTACATAAATCCATAGGTCTGGATTTAATGCACCCAAGGGTACTGAGGGAATTGGCACGTCATTGCCAAACCTTTGGCCATTACCTTTGAAGATTCTTGGAGATCAGGAGAGATCCCACATGACTGGAAAAAGGCAAACCTAGTGCACATCTTTCAAAAAGGAAAGAAGAACTATCCAGACCCCTCAGCCTTACCTCAATCCCTGGGAAAATAATGGAGGGAATCCTCAAGGAATCCATTTTGGAGCACTTGGAAGAGGGGAAAGTGATCAAAAGTACCCAACATGGATTCACCAAGGGCAAGTCTCGCCTGACCGATCTGATTAGCTTCTATGATGAAGTAACAGGCTCTGTGGACATGGAGAAGTCAGCGGATGTGATATACCTTGACTTCAGCAAAGTTTTTGATACAGTCTCCTACAACCTTCTTGCCCATAAGTTAAGGAAATATGGATTGGATCCTTGGACTATAAGATGGATAGAAAGCTGGCTTGATGGTCGGGCCCAACGGGTAGTGGTCAATGGCTCAATATCTGGATGACGACCGGTTTTAAGCGGAGCGCCGCAAGGCTCGGTTCTAGGGCTGAGGTTATTCAACACCTTTATTAATGACTTGGATGAGGGACTGGATTTCACTCTCAGCAAGTTTGCAGATGACATAAAACTAGGGGGAGAGGTAGATACATTGGAAGGTAGAGAGAGAATCCAGAGTGACCTGGATAAATTGGAGGATTAGGCCAAAAGAAATCTGATGTGGTTCAACAAGGAGAGGTGTAGAGTCCTGCACCTGGGACGGAAGAATCCCAAGCATTGTTATAGGCTAGGGACTGACTGGCTAAGCAGCAGTATAGTGGAAAGGGATCTAGGGGTTATGGTGGATGAAAGGTTGGATATGAGTAAACAGTGTGCCCTTGTAGCCAAGAAGGCTAACGGCATACTAGGGTGTATTAGGAGGAGCACTGCAAACAGATCTAAAGAAGTGGTCGTTCCCTTCTATTCGGCACCGGTGAGGCCACATAGGGAATAGTGTGTCCAGTTTTGGGCAGTATAAAAAGGATGTGGATGTGGTGGAGCAGGTTCAGCAGAGGGCAACAAAAATGATTAAGGGTCTGGAGCACAAGACCTATGAGGATAGGCTCAGGGATTTGGGCTTGTTCAGTTTACAGAAGAGAAGACGGGTGATTTAGTAGCAACCTTCAACTTCCTGAAAGGGAGCTCTGAAGAGAAGGATATGAAACTGTTCTCAGTGGTGTCAGATGGCAGAACAAAAAAGTAATGGTATGAAGTTAAAGAGGGAGAGGTGTACGTTGGATATTAGGGAAAACTACTTCACCAGGAGGGTGGTGAAGCATTGGAATGCGTTGCCTAGAAAGGTGGTAGATTCTCCATCCCTTGAGGTTTTTAAGTCCTGGCTTGACAGGGTCCTGGCTGGGATGACTTAGTGGGGGTTGATTCTGCTTGAAGCAGGGGGCTGTACTAGATGACCTCCTGAGGTCTCTTCCAGCCTTATGATTCTATATGCTTTCCAATACAATTTTAATGATACCCCCACCCCAAGATGTCTTCCTCATTTGCTGCATGCAATGAAAAGTGCTCAAACAACCAATCAGGAGTGTGTAGTGAATAAGGCTGTTAGTTGGACCCTTACCTAATTTACCGCAGAAGTTGGAAGGCTGAAAGGGATGGCAAGACAAGACAATGGCTAAGATAATTAATTGTTATCTAGGAGAACTCCAGTCCATCCCAGGCTCTGCCACATGCAATTTCTGATGGTCGGCAAGTCACTTAAACTAAGCTTTTTGCAGGTAGCCCGAAATTGCATCTCTCATTTTCTCTGTGCCTTACTTGACAAACATGGAGCCTACTTTGTAGAAGTGCTGAAATGAAAGTCAAATCAACTGAAGCTGTGCTTTGAACATAAAAGGCTATACAAATATCTCAAAAGTCTGCAAAATCAGACTTCAGATGTCTCAGACTGGGTGCACACAGTTAGTTCATTCTTTTGACCTCAAACTCTCTTTCTCCATTCCACCTTCTATAAAATGGGACTAATACTGTCTTACCTCACAAAGGCATTTAAAGATAAACTCATTAATGTTTGTGAAGCACTCAGATTATACAGTAACAGAGAGGAAGCCGTGCTAGTCTATACATTATCAAAACAAAAAGCAGTCAAGTTGCACTTTAAAGACTAGCAAAATAGTTTATTAGGTGAGCTTGCGTGGGACGGACCCACTTCTTCAGACCATAGCCAGACCAGAACAGACTCAATATTTAAGACACAGAGACCTAAGCAAGGAGGACAATCAGAAAAAGATAATCAAGGTGAGCAAATCAGAGAATGGAGGGGTGGGGGGGGTAAGGTCAAGAATTAGATTGAGCCAAGTATGCAGACGAGCCCCTATAGTGACTCAGAAAGTTCCCATCATGATTTAAACCATGTGTTAATGTGCCGAATTTGAATATAAAAGCCAGCTCGGCTGCTTCTCTTTCCAGATCGGTGCGATAATTCCTCTTCAGTAACACACATACCTTTAGGTCATTGACAGAATGCCCCATTCTATTAAAATGTTGACTAACTTGTTTGTGGATCTGGAGTGTTTTGATGTCTGTTTTGTGCCCGTTGACCCTTTGTCTAAGGGAGTTAGAAGTCTGTCCAATATACAAAGCATGTGTCTTCTCTGGAAATACCATCACTGGACCTAACCAGGTTACTCGCAGAATCACGGGCACTTTCTCATGCTCATCAGCTAACATCATATATGCCATCATGTGCCAACAATGCCCAGATGCTTTGTATATTGGACAGACTTCTAACTCCCTTAGACAAAGGGTCAACGGGCACAAAACAGACATCAAAACACTCCAGATCCACAAACAAGTTAGTCAACATTTTAATGGAATGGGGCATTCTGTCAATGACCTAAAGGTATGTGTGTTACTTAAGAGGAATTATCGCACCGATCTGGAAAGAGAAGCAGCCGAGCTGGCTTTTATATTCAAATTCGGCACATTAACACATGGTTTAAATCATAATGGGAACTTTCTGAGTCACTATAGGGGCTCGTCTGCATACTTGGCTCAGTCTAATTCTTGACCTTCCCCTCCACCGCCCCCACTCTCTGATTTGCTCACCTTGATTATCTTTTTCTGATTGTCCTCCTTGCTTACTGTTTTTAGTTCTCTGTGTCTTAAATATTGAGTCTGTTCTGGTCTGGCTATGTTCTGAAGAAGTGGGTCTGTCCCACACAAGCTCACCTAATAAACTATTTTGCTAGTCTTTAAAGTGCAACTTGACTGCTTTTTGTTTTCATAGATTGTACAGTGATATGCAACTTGGAAAAGCCAGTGAGGAAATTAATAATTTGATATTCAGAGGGTTTGACTGGAGTGCAGTTAATAAAGACCTGAGGCCATACACTGAAAAAAGAGCAGAAAACATTGACTAGATCATGAAGTAACATCTATTCTGTGCACAGCAGAAGGCAGGCGTTCTGTTAGGAAAACAGTATATCATGTAAATATGGAATGTATCAAAGCGCATGGGTACAAGGGGTATGATTTGAAGTTGCACAGGAACCTCAATATGGCATTTCCTAATTTTTGAATGTTTGATTTTGTAACCCAACGCAGGTTTCTCTTCAAAATGTAATTCATATAAAGAGCCCCGATTCTGAGGCTGGTACTGGGATCATCATTGTTGTACAATGTGAATTTACCAGAGAGAAGGTGGCCTCACTGTCCATTGCTAATGAACTGGAAACCATGTTCCAGCCCCGACACCTTCTAAAGTCCAAGACCTACAGTTACTGCTCCTTAGCTCAAGAATTGTGTTTAAGACAGGATTTTTGTGAGTCTTGTCCAGATTGCCAGTGAACCAGTGCAAAGGTAGTAATAACGGCCCCTTTGATAGAATTACTGGTAGCTCAGGGTTCCACTTGAGCAGACTGGCCTGGACCTGGTAGAACCCTTGGAAAAAGCTAAATTTGAGGTGCAAGTATATCCTCGTGTTGGTGGACTTGCAGCACCAAGTACAACTACACCAGGGTCTGCAACGTGTGGTTCTTTAAAAACTTCTTCGTGGCTCACAACCCTATAAATGCAAAAAACAAAAAAACAAACAAACAAACAAAAAAACTACCCTCCTCCTAGTTATTTTTGATAAACAGTGAACATCTAAATGCCCAAAAATGAAAAACTCATGTCTAAATAGCAAACGATATGTAATCTAGGAACATTGAAAAACTCCCCCTAGCATCCTCCAGAAAGAGAGAAAATGTTTGGGAATGAAAGTCAGGAAGACAGTGGTACAAACACACATGTAAAAAGCGTGAGGTGAAAGAATACATAAAAAGTTTGTGGACATCCTGCTGTAAACATATATTACATTACAAATCATTGTGTGTGCACTGTTCTTAACATAAAGGTTACAAAAAGTATAGTTTGACGTTGTTTGTTAAGGACTGTCTTGTTGTTGTATGCATTGGAACTCTCGAATTACTGTTTCTTCCTGTCTGGTTTAAAAAAAAAAAAAAAAGGCTATTCTTGCTATTTTGGTTACCAACCCCTGCCCTAGACTGCCTCTTTGCAGAATATCACAGTCCTGCAATAGCAGATCTTTTAACATTTTTCTCCCAGGTGGGGATACATAGGGAATACTGACAAAAGGACCATTGATTTCTAAATATTAGGACCCTAAAGACTACCATATGTCACCTGCAGATAGAAGGGCTACTGGAAAGGTTTCTTCAAATGCTAAAGTCCATGTTAAGGAAATTTGTAGACGATGATCCCCAACACTCAGACAAGCTACTCCCAGCCTTGTTGTTTGCATTGAATGCAGTCCCCCAGGCTTCCACAGGCTTCTTACTATTCAAACTCCTTCACTGGAAGCAATCACAGGGGATCGGCAACCTTTCGAAGGAAACCTGGGAAAAACAGAGATACTGTGTCCTGGGATCTGTCCTTACATATTCCAACTTTGTGAGCAATTCAAGAAATTAGGAGAGTTTGCCCAGACAAACCTCGTACAGGCCCAAGAGACCCACGCTCAGTTAGTAGTAGTAGCATCATTCAGTCTATGTAGATTATGGATCGCGCCCTTCATAGTTCCGTTTGGCATCCTCATTTGCAGCGTCGGCTGTGAATGTGAAGACCCACACAAGAGTGACAGTCCTTGCTGCATCTGTTGCATATGTAATGGGTGTCTGGAAGGTCCTTGCTGGGCTTTCTGTGGGCTCGCTTCTCCTTTGCTAGCTGTCTGATCCTCAACTCACCCTTCTGAAGGCCCTTGTATAGTTCCTGACCATCTGCTGAGATCGTCTGCCGGCTCCTCCCAGCTGTCTGGCTTGAAGTCTGCTTCCCTGAGGTCTCTCTTGCAAATATCTTTGTAGTGCAGCTCGGCGCATCTGGGAGGTCTTTTGCCAGAGGCTCTCTCGCCATACAGGATGTCTTTTGGGATCCTCCCATCATTCATCCTGTGGACGTGGACAAGCCAGCGGAGCCACCACTGCCTGAGGAGGATGTGCATAGCTGGGACTCCAGCCTGCTCAAGGACGGTAGTGTTGGACACTCTGTCCTTCCACGATATTCCAAGGATGCGCCTGAGGCAGCGCAAGTGGAAGACGTTCAGCCTCTTTTCCTGGCGGGCATACAGGGTCCAAGTCTCGCTGCCGTAAAGGAGGGTGCTGAGGATGCAGGCTCTGTAGACTTGCATTTTGGTGTGAGTGTACAGCTTGTTATTCCACACACTCTCGCTGAGTCTGGACAGAGTTGTGGCCGCTTTACCCATCCTCCTATTTAGCTCAGTCTCCAAGGACAGGGTGTCAGTTGTGGTGGACCCGAGGTAAACGAACTCGTGGACGACCTCTAACATATAGTTGTCAATGCTGATTGATGGAGAAACAGCAACGTCCCGAGCAAGTACATTTGTCTCCTTTAGGCTGATGGAGAGCCCAAAGTCCTTGCATGCTTTAAAGAACCGATCCAGCAGCTTCTGAAACTGGTCTTGTGTGTGTGACACGACAGCAGCGTCATCTGCAAACAGCATCTCTCTGATGAGGACTTCCCACACCTTAGATTTAGCTTTCAGCCTTCCAAGATTAAACAGTTTCCCTTCAGATCTTGTGTGCAAAAAGATGCCTTCTGTTGAAGATCCAAAGGCAAGTTTAAGGAAGAGTGTGAAGAAGATCTCGAAAAGTGTCAGAGCAAGGACGCATCCTTGTTTGACGCCGCTCCTGATGCTGAAAGCATCCGATAATGTGCCGTCGTATTGGACGGTTCCTCTCACATCTTCCTGGAAAAACTGGATCATCTTGAGTAACCGTGGCGGACATCCTATCTTGTGGAGCAGTTTGAACAGTCCCTCCCTGCTGACCAAGTCGAAGGCCTTGGTTAGGTCGATGAAGGCAATATAGAGTGGCTTCCTCTGCTCCCTGCATTTCTCCTGCAGTTGCCTCAGAGAGAAGACCATGTCGACGGTAGATCTCTCTGCGCGGAATCTGCACTGTGATTCAGGATACACCCTCTCAGCAATCTTCTGGAGTCTGCCGAGGATGACACGAGCGAACAGTTTACCACTGATGCTTAGGAGGGAGATTCCACGGTAATTGTTGCAGTCGCTTCTGTCTCCTTTGTTCTTATACAAGGTTATGATGTTAGCATCGCACATGTCCTGTGGAACCTCTCCCTCTCTCCAGCACAGAAACAGTAGCACATGTAGGGGTTCCAGGAGAGTGTCTGAGGCACACTTGATTACCTCTGATGGTATACCATCCTGGCCAGGGGCCTATCCTACTGCAATGTTGCCTATGGCTTTCTTCAGTTCATCCACAGTTGGTTCCTGGTCCAGTTCGTCCATTACTGGTAGGAGTTCGACGGCATCGAGGGCTGAGTCGACCACAACGTTCTCGCATGAATACAGCTCGGAGTAGTGCTCGACACAGCGCTCCATCTGTTTGGCTTTGTCAGCAACGACTTCACCAGATTTGGATTTCAGAGGTGCCATCTTGTTCTGGGTGGGTCCTAATGCCTTCTTGATGCTCTCGTACATTCCCTTGAGGTTACCAAAGTCAGCACTGGTCTGGATGCTGCTGCATAGCTCGAGCCAGTAGTTGTTGGCACAGCACCTGGCCGTCTGCTGTACTGTTTTTCTGGCTGCTCTAAGCGCTTGCAGGGTATTCTGGCTCGGCGAACGTTTGTACTCCAGGAGCGCAGTGTGCTTTTTTTCGA
The DNA here is from genome assembly GCF_033958435.1 of Carettochelys insculpta. Lineage (NCBI taxonomy): Eukaryota > Metazoa > Chordata > Testudines > Carettochelyidae > Carettochelys > Carettochelys insculpta. The sequence continues at coordinate 138,880,649 of NC_134140.1, forward strand.
TGGCCAGAATCATCTCATCGGAGTTAGCTTCAAACCAGTTATTTGTGTTTCTAGCTCTTCTTCCAAACACCGACCAGGCCGTGTTGTACATTGTATCCCTCAGATGCTGCCATCTGGATGTCACATCGGCAACCCCAGGGTTGCTGAGCAGATTCTCCTCGAGGGTTGCTCTGAACTTTTCAGCTCTCTCCAAGTTAGCCGTCTTTCTGGCATCGATGCGGGGCCTTCCACTTGGTTTAGAGTGGTGCAGCTTCTTGGGAATCACCTTGAGTTTGGAGCAAACTAACGAGTGATCTGTATCGCAGTCAGCACTATGATAGCTGCATGTCAGAAGGACGTTTTTGAGGTTATCACGTCTAGCGATGACCATGTCTAGTTGATGCCAGTGTTTTGAGCGTGGGTGTCTCCATGACACTCTGTGCTGTGGCTTCGTTTGGAAAAATGTGTTTTTGATGCACAGATTGTGGTACATGCAAAGTTCGAGAAGATGCTGACCATTTTCATTCATTTTTCCCACACCGAAGTGGCCTATGCAGGAAGGCCACGAGTCACGATCGGCTCCAACTCTCACATTGAAGTCACCCAGAATGTACAGTTGTTCGCGAGCAAGTATTTGCGCTATGGCAGCACTAACCACGTCATAAAACTTGTCTTTTACTTCCGGTGCAGCGTACAGGGTTGGGGTGTAAGCGCTTATGAAGTGGACAGGACCGGCGTGAGTCTGAAGTATGACCTGAAGGAGTCTTTCTGATCCACCCATGTCTAATTCCACCATTTGTAGATGGGTGTTTCTGATGGCGAAGCCAACACCATGCTCCCTGGGTTCTTCTCGGGCTTTACCCTGCCAGAAGAAGGTGTCGCCCTTTTCCTTTAGAGATCCTGAATCTGCGAGACGTGTCTCTTGCAGAGCAGCAAATATCAACTTGGAGCCTCTTCAGTTCCTCATTGGAGGACAGCGGTCTTTCGGGTGTCGCTGATTTCCTGAAGATCTTCAGTCAGACCTGTCAGCATGGTCCATCCATTCCAGCAAGCAAGCTTAAAACTTTGATGGGTTCCTTTTCTTGTTGATTTTCTTATTGGTTTGCCTTGTGCTCAGCTTTCAGGTCACTTGTCAGGTTTGGGAACCTTAAGCCTCACGCACCCAGTGAGGCAGGTGAACTGTGGCGGGACAGTACCCTATTGGCTGGGGGCTGCCCAGCTTGAGGCGGGCAGTGACTGTCCAATGAGATGCAATGATCTCTCCCACCGTTGGAGGCAACCCCTGGTGCTCATTCTCTACGCCAATTGAGCAAGAGCTTATAACCGGTACCTGTTACCTCCCGTGTTGGTTCAACGCTGTTAGCGATGCTGGAGTACCTCTCCAGGCGCGAGGTTGGGCGATTACTGGGACCCTGGGCTGCCCAGACGCCAGTGTTCCCCTCTCGGCTTTACTGATATAGTCCAAAGGAGAGGATAACCTCTACATCTGGTACCAGCTCAGCTGCAGGAGTTGCCGGGTCAATGCCAGAAGTTGGCACAGAACCGCCTTAGGACTTCCCTCCGGATTTTCTGTCAGGGTTTACTCCCTTAGCCTTGCTCCTTTCCAGGATAACCCACGAGGCAGTGGGGCATGGAGAACGTGGGTACAGTCCCACTACCTCTTGCACCTCCCTGGTGCCACATGTCCCCATAGCTCCCCGTGACGACCACCTCGCCTCCCCAGGTCCCGCCTCCCCATCCCTCTGCCCCTCATCGCTTACCATCACCCCCCAGATCCTTCCTCCCTGTCCCCTTTTCCCTCATCCACTCCCCCGTCTCCTGACTGCACCACACTGCCCGCTATCAGTTCTCGTTACCCCCAGGTCCCCCTTCCCCTGGCCTCTCCGCACCTGGCCACATGCTGCTGCAGCTCCATGTCATCCAGGAAGGCGCCGATCTCGCATCCCAGCCGCACCCTGGGTCCCAGCCAAAGCTACCAACTCCTCATCTGGCTACAGCTGTTCCTGGAGCCCCACAGATCTGGTGAGGCGCGTGCATGCAGGGAGCGCAGGACTGGGCCTGGAAGCCATGCAATCTGAGCCAGCATGCCGCAAGCAGCCTTCGTGGGTGCTGCCATCCTCACAGCCACACCAGACGCCCCCAAACCACTTGCCCACCACTGACATCCCTCGATCTCACCCCCCCGGCTCCTCATGCTGCAGCAGGTCCCTTAGCTCCCTCTAGAACTCCCCTCTCAAAACTTCCTCCTGTTAGCAACCACCCTGTTCGCATGTACCCAGTCGCTTGCCAGCAGGGCTTTAGAGCTCTGGCCTACCTGAGAGAGCCCCTCCCTCTGACTATCGCTCAGCCAATAGGCACGCAGCCTGAGCACATGGCCTTTCAAAACAAACAGACAGACAGCACAGCACTCCAAACACCAAACAAACAGACAAACCCAGTTGTATAACACACACAGTTATACAAACAGCAGAGCAAGGCTATGCACTTTTGAGCCAGGAGACTAAGCCCTCCACCTCCTCCTATCATCAGGCAAAATGGTAGGGCCCTTTGGAGATAGTATGGCATGTGGGGCTGGTGGATTACAAAGAGCAGCTAAAAGGCAGAAAGAAAGAGATCCAGACTTACCACATTAAAATGGAAAGCCCGAGAGGGCTTAATAACTGCCCCATACTCACCAGCATCCAAGGTAAGGCCATTGGCAATTGAGCCCATGACTTCCACCTCAGTCATGATGGGGGAAGAACTGGATCGAAAAAAAAGGAGGAGCTAAGACAACTAGTCCAGGCCTTCCCCTATGTTACCTGCCCACCCTGGATGGACCAAATTTACTACCTTGCCAGGCCAGCATGTCCAGGACCCACCATTAACCCCTTTCCTGAAAGTGTGGGAGGCAGTCCAGAAAACTCCAGACTATGCTAAAAATGGAGATAGTAGAAGAGCAAGGAGTGAATGGAGGAGCCCAACTGTGTAGGTCCCAAATCTGGATGGGGCCATAGGGATTTGTGTGAACTTCTGCTAAGTAAATGGAATACTGCAGTTTGATGCCTTCCCCATGCAGAGATTTGATAAGATGCTTGAGAGTGGGCAATGCTAAGTTGATCTTCACCTTCAATCTGATTAAAAGGTATAGAAAATCCCCCAACCGCTGCTTCCCAGGAGAAAACAGCCTTTCCTACACCATCTGGGGTGCATCAATTTGTCACTGTGCCCTTCAGCCTCCATGGTAAATTTACCATGTTTACCACAGGGGATAGTTCACAAGGAGCTCTGAAATGAAGAAGGGAGTCCAGCAAGGCTGTTTGTTGTCACCATTCCTTTCTCCTGGTGATAGACTAGCTCATAAAGACAACGGCAGGGAAAAGAAATGGGACCCAATGGACACTGTGGAACCAGCTGGATGACCTGGACTTCGCTGACGACCTGGCACTTCTGTTCTAAGCCACCAACAGATGCAAGAGAAGACATCACACCTTGCCAACATCTCAGCTACAGCTGGCTGAATATCCACAAAGGAAAAACTAAGATTTTGATAATCAGCATCAGTAATACAGAGCCACCATACTTGGTGGAAAGGCTCTGGAAGAAGCTGAAATCTTTACATACCTGGGCAACAATAAATATAAAGATGGGGGCTGATGTGAGAGTGAAGATTGGGAAAGCAAGAACAGTTTTTCTTCTCATGAAAAACATCTGGAATTCCAAGCAGATTAGAACTCAGACTAAAATCAGGTTATTGAACTCATATGTCCAATCAGTACAATGGTACGGAGCAGAAACTTGGAGAACAAAGATGACTCTCAAAAATCCAGACACTTATCAATAACTGCCCCCATGAAATTCTCAGGATCCTCTGGCCATACATGAACCACCAAAACCTGTGACAACTGACTAACTTCTTGCCAAACAAGAAACCAGGAAGAAAAGATGGTGATGGATTGGACATACCCTCAGAAAACCAACCATCACCATCACAAGGCAAACCTTAAGTTGGAATGCATAAGGAAAAAAGAAAACAGGGTGCCCAAGACACCCCTGGCATAGAGACCTGAGGGCAGACACTAAAAAAGATTGCCCAGGAGAGGGGATGCTGATGAACTGTCATCAATGGCTTATACTCCAAGCTATAGGAATGGAAGAGGCTTATTACTACTACTACCACCTTCAGCCTGCATGGGGCTGCTGAAATGTTCCAGCAACTCCTGGACCAGCTGTTACAACCCCCATCATCACTACACAGTGATATACATAAATGGTATAGTGAGATACAGCCACGTGTGGCCAGAACGTCTCCAGCATCTAGAGGCCATGCTACGGACTTTGGGTGAAGCTGGACTCATGGGCAACCTCAACAAGTGCCACCTGGGAAGACATGAGGTGACCTACTTTAGCTACATCATAGGGTAAGCGACTCCAAACCCACTATTAGGCAAGATGCAATACCTAAGAGATTGCACAGCTCCCACAAAAAAGTATGCCAGTTTTTGGGGTTGGTAGGCTATTATTGCCACTCTGTGCCAGACTTTGTGAAGCTCGCTGCTCCCTTATCCAACCTGATGGAGAACTCCCAAATCAGAAAGGTTCAATGGTCAGGTGAGTGCAAGAAAGCTTTCCAAGCCCCAAAAGAGCGATTAAAGCCCAAGTTACCTAGATTTTCCAAGACCTTTTATTTTATAGGCATATGCATCAGAGGTGGGAGAGGGTCTATGCTGTCCCAGGAGATAGAGGGAGAACACCTGGTCCTTTATACATGTAGTAAATTGTTTCCACACAAACAGAAGTACTACCTGCTGAGGAACCCTTTCCAACCTGTCACCAAATATGCCTAACTTAGATGGCTGAATAGCATGAAAGATACCAGCCCACTCATATGAACTGAAACAGAATTGTGTATCATCACTATAACTGAATGAGAGTATGAGTGAAGGAGTGAGTGGGGAAAAATACTGAAACATTACAAGGTGAACATGGAATTGGCTGGTGCAGCTGACCAAGCAATAAAATGGACATTGGATAGCAGTAAACAACAATAAATAAAAATGATGGACCCAATTGTGCAGGGTGCCTATGTGAGTGGAGGAACAAGGTGAAGTCTGATGCTGCATTAGCAAAGATGAGATCATTTGAAATGAGGAATTTGTGTACGTGACCAGCAAGAACTAAAAGGCTCAACCACCAGGGATACTGTGGAGACAAACCAGCGAACATCACCCAAGGCAGCATACACACCGCCAGAGCTCCAGCCTCCAAGCTTCACCCTCACTTTGAGCTAGACACCCAAGGATGAATGATTATGATGCATGAATGAGTGTAGTAAAGTTCTGCTGGTATTTTGAGAAATAAAGTAATTTTTATTGAGAAATAGTCTCATGGTGTGGCTCCCTCTCTATAAGATCCTGGTAGAAGGGCTTGATCAACTCTCAGTGCCACAAAGGCAGTTTAACACCATGGATCAAGAGATGTTACCTATCACTGCAGCTGTAGGATTTTAGTGTGGCCCAGCAACCAGCTAAGGCACATGCCAATGTGGACTTTTTGCTCCCAAATGGGAGGGAAGAACACAATACTGCGACTGACATCAGACGCCCATTTAAGAGGGAGAGTGCTTGACACGATGTATCAACCCCGCAGGGGCCTGAAGGGATTAACCTGGTTCACCTAGCTGAGGAAGCCAGGTTCCCACAGTCCTGCTGGACATGTTCCAGCTGGAGGCTGGGTATAAAAGTCTGTGGAACTACTCAGTGAGGGCTGACAGCTGAAGAGGAAGGAGGTGCTGCAGGAGTGCCAGGACAGGAAGCACCAACAGACCAGGCCACAGCAGACAGCCCATGAGAGACTGCCAGACAAGCCCCAGACTGGAGCAAAGACATGGCAAGGCCTACCCCAAGAGGCTGGTATGAAGCAGCTCAGGGTGGGGAACATCCCTGGGAGCTTGGTGTGTTGTGATGGGACTCCCCTCCAAGCCAGTAGTGGAGCATATCACTGCTAAGAGGGCCCTGGGCTGGGATCCAGTAGCAAGAAGGCCTGGGTCCCCCTACCCTCTTCCTCACCCACCCCACATGGGTATTTAACACCTATTAATTGATTGGGGTAGTATAGCCTGGTGGTTGGCAAAGCTGTAGAGGAACTGAATTGACTGACTATTGGGTCATGCTGTCATGCAGACAGGGAACAATGAACTGACTCTGGCCAATGGACCATACTGCCTAGTGGGAAGGGGCAAACTGATTGTTTCTGGCCACTGAGCTGCAATGCCCTGTAGACTAAGGATCAGTTCACAGACTCTGGCCAGTGGACCACATGATCCTGAGTAGAAAGGGGTGGAAATGGTGCAAAGGGCCCAGTGCACCCTCAGAAGGGCTTGGACCAAGCATCCCTCAATTGGGAGGGGAAGTACCTTTCACTGCCACTGGCCAGCGCTGAAGGTCTAGGGATTGGTGCTGGACAAGGGAAGTTTTTGCTGACAACAGGGCTAGTTTTCTTCTGGTTAGTACCAGAGAACCCAGGCCAGATAAGGGTCCAGGGTAACATTCTCCCTCCTGCTTGATGATCTCACCAGTCTTGGAACCTGTCCCACCAGAGATGGCAGTACTAGGAAAGTAATTAGGTAGCTGGCTACTGCAATAGCCTCTGGAAGGCACTGCACTCTCATTGGTGCCATGATGTCCCCTCTGGTGTCTGTGGATGGTCCTGCATCGAATTCAACAGCACCTGCAAGTAGGGTAGAATCAACTGTGCCACTTATGGAGAAGAGCTGGAGAAGTACCCTAATGTTATTTTGTAGCAGGATCAAATCACATCCCTGCACCTCCACTTCCTCAAACCAGGAATTGACTCGGTCTGTTGACTGAGTTGCCGCCATGCCAGAGTTTCACCTGTCATTGCTTTGTGCTCCTTTTCTCCACCTTTTGGCTCCGGACTGTCTTAGTCTGTGGTGTCCACTTCAGGACACTGCCACCTAGCAGTGCCCACTACTCTGTATGCCCCTCTTCTGGGGGTATCAACAGTCCTCAGTCCACACACGTTCCTGAGGGGCCAAGGGCAGCCCCAAAGCCTAGCCCCTTACCTCAGGGGCAAGACGCAGTCCATCAAGGCCATGCTCCATGGTGGCCAGGTGTGGTGCAAGTAGAGAGAGCTTGCCCACTCTGACCTAGGGACAGATGACAGGCATCTCCCACACACTTTGTTCCCTTGACTGTGCACATTCCCTGGGCCACTTCCCTGTGACCCTTATACCTTCTCACCACTTGTATCAAGGCCTACAGCCTGGCAGGTATCAGGCAGGAGCATCCCTCTGGCTCCACCGAGCCTACCCAACACTGTTCTGTCCAAGGTGCTGTGACTGCACTGGGAACTAGCCCTTCATCCTTGCTGGTCAGGCCCCAACTGCCCTCTGCTCTGCTGAGTCACTCTTTGTATCAGAACTGTTCCAGCGAGCTGCCTTCTGATTGGCTCCTTATATGCCTGTTCCTCATTGGCTGGGTTTGCATAGGCCCCCTTGAATTTGGTTTTTTACCCTTTTCTTGCCAAAGTGGGACAGCAAAAACCCACTACAAGGTCATACTCCACAGCACTTCCCTTGCTAGCCCTTTCTCAGTTCCAGGAAGCATGCTCTGCAGAACCACTGAATGAACACCTTGCTGAAGCAAAATAAGTTATTCCAGACACTGTCATGGGGAAACAAGAAGAAACTCTGATAGTGCAGGGCCAGCCAGACCCCTTAAATACATGCATGAGTGTACACAACCAGAAAGTACTAGAGCCAGCCTGATGGCATGGAGGAAAAAATCTCTGTCAACAGTGTACAAGGCATGCACACTCATGCTGTGAAATGGACATGAGCAAGCACTTAAAGAACAAATGAAAATTTATCCTTTCCTCTTGAAGCTAGTTATAGTAAATTCTTTCAGATCCAGCAACCCTGGGACTGGGATATTGCTGGATATGCAAATATGCCGGTTAATCGGGAGCAGCTGGGGAGGCCCAGGCAGGACTCAAAGACGAAGTCAAAGAATTCCCATAAGGGGCCGGCAAAATGCCAGCAGCTCCAGGGCCGGGAAGCCGTACAGAGCTGGGTGGAATGCTGGCAGCTCCTAGGCTGGGAAGCTGGACGGGGCAGTGGGGAGGAAGCTGGCTAGGGCCAGGGTGAAGCAAACAGTACTGGATGGAGGGGACAGGAAGAAGCCAGCTAGGGTCAGGGTAATGCCAGCAGTGCTGGGGCCAGGAAGCTGGCTGGTTCCAAGAAGCTGGCAGTGCTGGGATTATGGCAATTTCAGCAGTACTGGCGCCAGAAAGCTGGCTAAGTCCGTGGAAAAGCCAGCAGCAACAGGCCTGGAAAGCTGGCGGGACTGGGGGAAATCTGGCAGCGACGAGCCAGGGAAGTGGTATGTTTGTGCCGGTTATCTGAGAGTTCCAGTTGAATGAATATCAGGTAATAGGGTTTACTGTAGTTAAAACAAAATACTTAGATTGCACAGAAAGTCTCTGTCCCACGAAAGCTCACCAACTAATAAATGATTTTGTTAGTCTTTAAAGGGCTACTTTACTGCTGTTTTGTTTTGTTACAATACAGACTAACACAGCTACCTCTCTGTTACTCTCCAAGCCTGGGTAAACTATTTCCAGAATATTTTGCCCTTTTGTCTAATAATAAATTATCCATTGATGAGACTTGTGTACAAATGCGTACATTTTAAGTAAACGTTCTCATAACTGTGTGTGAACTATTTGCTTTCAGCATGAAGGTAATATCATAACATTGGTTTTGGTCCATGAGTGACCAACAAAGATTTAAAAACGGAAGAATCAGATTATTTCAGAATGGCTGGACAAACACATGAATATTTATGTACATTCTTTAAAAAGAAATCACTTCTATCAAAGTTCACCAAAAACTAATAAAAAGGGATCAAACTCCAAAATAAACTTTCTTATTCATCCAAATTCTCATTAACTATTTTTGTAGTGTTATCCCTGCTCAAACACTACCAATTTACCTGTCCCTAACATCTTTTTTTAAAATAGGCAAAAGTGAGAAAAGCTGAATATATCATTTTAGCAACATTTTTTTAAAAAGAAAAGTGGTATTTTTATTTCCATACTAAGTAGGAAGCTAACACTCCTTGTTCTAACTTAGAAAGTGGATTCAATTAATGAACAAGAAATTACTTTTCCTTAAAATTATTTGTTTTATAAGGAGAAAGGATCTAAAGGCATTCAGATTTGGGTGTTTCACATCTCACGTAACCCTCACCTACCAAAGAATGTATTTTCCCCTCCTTGAATATTTAATATCCATTAATATCTTTGGAACAGTTGCACAAGAGCTCTGATCATCAATTCATATGTAAGAAAACTCAGAATATCAAGAGGTAGGAGTGGGAGTATTAAAGCTCACAACGCCAACAATTTTAAAATAGTTAATTTTCTCAGTTAATTATGACAGCACATATAAAAATAAAAATATTAATATTTAAAACAGAAATAGAACAATGCAATAATTAGATGTTGGTACTTATAGCACTAGTATTACAATACATTTCCAAGAAGTCTTAGTCATTATTAGTGCTCAATGTGCTAGAAGCTGTACAAACACAAAGTAAGAGTGAGCCCTCGTCCCAAAGAATTAATAGTCTAAGAACAGTTTTACCAATTTATGGAAAGGTAACTAGCTTCTTTAAAAGGGTGCCGTATGTTCTTTACCTTTTCTTTAGATGTGTTTTTAATTTTTATAGAAATACTGATAAGGTCAGTACAGCAATTTTAGCCATAAGGAAGGCAGTTATCATGAGGTATGTGTACTTCATCCTGGGTGCCAAGTGGCATATGCTGTGACAAAATAAAAAAAAAAAAAACTACATAGCAGCCTGTTAGGTCCTGTGTTCATCAGCCTGAATTTAAAAAACGGTAGTACATCCTAATAGCTAGAGTTCCTTCCCACTGAAGACAACGTGGTCATGGCTAGAGTCAATAAAACACTTCTATGGGATTATGCGGCCAACTGACCCATTGGGAAGTGGAGCTCTATTTGGGAAGCGTGGTGCCCAGAGCAGGGGAATAGGACCTTCTATCCTCCTCCGATTCCCAACCCAGCATCCTGGGCATGTGGGGATGCTCACTGAGTAACAGGGACCCTCCCGGAACAGGCTGAGTGGTTCCCCAGTTTGCTCACCAGAGAAAAATCTAAGCCTTCTAGACTGCTTCCTACCCCTTCTCCCTCAGCAATAATCCGTGGTTTCCCAAGGTCAAACAACACGGCTCTTGCCAGCATGGTCCCTTTCCCAGGCTCATCAGGCAGCCTGGAATCTACCTGGAGCTCTATGTCCTATAGCTTTAACCGGAGCATGTAGAAGCTCCCTGAGGAGAGCCTGCCATCTCCCACATTTCCTTTCACCAACCTGCCCAGACCCTTCTGCTACTGCCTTTTATAGTCTGCCTCCAGGGTGAGCATGCCCAGGAAAGTTAGAGGGGCAGGGCTCCCTCATCCTGCAAAGCACAGTCAGCCTTCTGGGGATTGGTGCAGGGTAGGTATGCCCTGGCACAGTGATAAAAACCTTGCTTCAGTCAGCCTGTGGGGGAAAAAGCTAGAATCAACTGTTCTCTTGCTAAGAAAGGCACAGGAGTTTTAAAAGTTAGTGGTAACTAACCACTGGCATGACATGCTTATATCACTGTAGAACTGCTTGGTTACCTTGCAAAAGGAAGGGAAGCTTGTTTCTAAGTGTAAACATCAGACCACAATTCCCCCTTCTATTTCCAGGAGCCAAACTAGGTGCTTGCTTAACTGTCATTAGAGAAATTAAACTGTTTTAAATTCAGGCTGTGTCTAGACTGAGTTAAAATCAAATTTAAACAACTCATCTCAAACTTAAGATGTCATTGTCCTCATTGTCATTATCTTGATGTAATCAGCCCTAACAACAACAACAAAATATCGATAATTAAGGGATAGTTATAGCTCCAATCTCAATTTTAGAATCTCGAATGTAGGCTAATGTGAAAGCACAGCATCTAATTCAAATGCATCGGCCTCCAGAGGTGTCATGTATGTATCCCACAAAGCCATGCGGTGACCTCTCTCTGCATGTCTGCTTCCATCTCAGTGCAGAGGAAAAGGGTCATAATTTGATTTAATTTCTGCACTGACCAGTGCTGCAACTATAGAGTGTGCACACAATGTAACAATTCCTTTGTCTATTACACTTCACCCCAGAGGTATCAATTACATTGATACTTATTGTGCATTCTCTTAAGATTGTTACTTTTTTGCTGAGATTTTATCCATATAATTTTCATACAATACAGATATAATATATGCTCAAGGTTTTTATTTTTTATAAAGAATCTTTCTGGCTATATTTTTAATTTTGTAATACTTCAGTGATTTCACAATGGAGCAACACCACGGACTCAATAATCAGGACATTAAGTTCTCTCACCTCCCTCGCTGCACTGCACTGAAGCTGGGCAGTTCAAGGGTCATTCTTGAACAATAAAACTTTTGCGTTTACATTTTCCCCTGCACCCGCCCCCACATTCCCTCCTTTCCGTCCCCAAGAGGTACCCACCTCCCAAACTTCTTTCCACTTATTCTGCACCCTCACAGTGCCCACCCACTCTGGAACATTCCGTCACACTCATCACATGGTTTCAACCTTAACCCATAAAAGGACATTCTGAACCTGCTGCCAGTCAGCTTGTGCACAGTGAGGGTGCTGCAGCCGACAGTGGGAAGTCTCCTTCAGCAGCTAACGTGTTGGGCAGCTTGCAGCCAACCAGGGAACTGAGTCAATGGCCCGTTTCTGTTTGCATGTAGCAACGGTGCATACAGATGCCTTCCTTGCTGATTCAGTGGCACATTACAGTTTCAATGTGACCTTCCTTGTATGTCCACTTCTTTGTGCCTTGCTCAACCATACAGGGGTGCAGGAAGGAGGTCAGAGTAAGCCCGCAAATTCTTGCTAGAATTAGAATTGAAATGGAATTGGAATTCATGGGCATCCAGCCCTACAAATATAATGGGGGCAGACAATGATAGACTTTCTTTGGCTATAGCAACGCACCACATAGGTAGCAATAGTCTCGCTAGCTAGCCATCGCCACAGTCACTCATGAGCACTCAGGGTACTCATCTGTCTAGTACTTCTCAGGTTCGAAAAAGAGCACCAGTGTGGACCCACAAGGAGACTCTTCATTGAGATGAGGCAGTGGCAGATAGACTTCGGCCAAACAAACCTCGTCAATATACGAGCATATGTTGTAGGAGATGATCGCCTGAGGTCATGCCAGGGATGCTGCCCAATGCCAGGTCAAGATGAAAGCATTCCAGCAGTCTTATCAAAAAATCCAAGAAGCCAACCAGCGGTCAGGAGCAGCTCCTAAGAACTCCTGGTATTATCATCAACAGCTGCACTTGCTTATGGGGACCGATCCCATCACAGAACCAGGCATCAATTACAATAGCTGTGGTGACCATGGACTGGAGTTCAGGGTGACCCAAGAGGAGATAGTTGCCACAGACCAAGAGGGCAACAGAGAGGAGAATGGGAGCTACAAGCAGGGGAACAAGGAGATTATTCCTGGCAGCCCAGATCTCTTTACATTAGAGTCTGAAATTGTTCCCTCCACCCCAGTCTCCTGCAGCCAGGTGAACAGCAACCTAGCCCCAAGACAATTGGACCAAACTGTTCCAGTAGGTATTTGTTGGGAGAAGCAGGTTGTGTGTTGGTTATAGACATAGCTTTTGGTACATGTACAGGTTCAGTTTGGTTTTGAATCTAAACAACCAGATAGCAAAAAGCACTGAACAGTAAGTCCCCAACTTACACCGTTAATTCACTCCAAAGGTCACCATGTAAGCTGAAAATCATATGTCTAACACAATATTTTGACATATACATTGGTTTCAATGGATAGTTAAAGCTAAAAAAGTAGGGTTTATAAAAACAAAATATTAAGAATATGAAAACCTATTCAATACAGTACATATATAAAACTCAATGTTAAGAAAACTAATATTTACTATTTAATAATTTGTCGCTCAGATTCTGCAGATGTTGATGGCATTGGATCTTTTCTGTTTTCTTTATGTACATATACTTGTCCAGTGATGTTTGTAGTGCAGTTTTTTTCTTCTCATCATAAATCACTTTATAGCATGCAGTAGTGTCATGCACTGCTCTAGACACCTTTGTAAACCTTTTGATGTTTGGGTCCTGAGCCTCTAAAAACCAGCCAGTCTTTCCTTGATCATATCAAAGCATTCTACCATCTGCTTAGTCACAAATCTTTTTGGTGGCTCAGCCTCCTGCGCTTCCTCTGAAACTTCATTTTCCTTTCTATGGTCTTTGAGCTCCATTAAATCTTCATTGCGCAATTCCTTTGCATGACGTTATAACAATTCATTGGAATCATTTGCCTCCAGATTTAATTCTAATTTTCTGCCCATTTCCACGAGGTTGTTAATTACATCTTGCTCCTCAAATCCCTTGATGTCCTGAACAAACTGGGACATGAGGTTTTTCCAAACAGCATTCATGCTAGATATTGTAATTTCACGCCAGGTAGCATCAATGTTAGCAGCTTTGTAAATATCACATTCTTTCCACAACTGCCTCAATGGTATTCCATTCTCCTCTTCAGTAGCCTTCACTGCCTGTCTGAATGTTCTTCATAGGAAATATTTTTTTAAAGGTCTTATGACGCCTTGATCCATAGGTTGTATGAGAGAAGTTGTGTCTGGAGGCAAGAACATCGCCTTGATGTTTTCATGATAGTCACGCACAGTTGCTGCGTCACCTTGGTTATTGTCAACCAAGAGCATGATCTTAAATGGTAGGTTATTTTCCTAGCAATATTTTTCAACCTCATGCACAAAATGTTGGAAAAACCAGTCATGGAAAAATTACTTGAGTCACCTATGCCTTTGGATTGGATTTCCATACAACAGGCAGTGAAGCCTTTGCAATGTTTTTGAGGGCCCTAGGGTTTTCACTATGGTAAAGAGGGGTTTTATTTAGCAGTCCCCAGTAGCATTTCCATCAAGTAGGAGCATCGGCCTGTCCGTTGATACCTTGAATCCCGACATAGTTTTTTCTTCTTTTGCTATGTAAGAACGATCTGGTATTTTTTTCCAGTATGATCCAGTTTTGTCAACATTAAAAATATCTGTGGTGGTAGGTAATCCTCATTTTTGCTGATTTCTGCCAAAGCCTTAGGGAACTCGGTCGCTGCTACTGTGCGCGCAGTGGCAGCCTCACCAGTCACTTTGATGTTATGCAGTTTAGCATGAGTCTTAAACCTATTAAGCCATCAGTGACTAGCACTGAATGTAGCACCAACACTCTCACCATATTTATCTTTTAGATCTTTAAAAAGACTCAAGGCTTTCTCTTGTACGAGCATAAGGCTTATTGACATTTGCCATTAATGTTGGTCTTTAATCCAAACACTCAATTTTTCCATTTCTTCTATTAATATGCCTCTTTTCTTAGAAACAATTGTGGGCTGCATTGGCACATAACTTTTCACATTCTGCATAATTCAGTCTCTCTCTTACAACTGTTCTAATTGTCTAATAGTGCGTTAACACACTATTAACGCCATCTACTGAGCTGCAGTTGGATTAATGATTGAACACACTGATAAGTTACACCATCTATTGAGAGGTAGTTGAACTAAGGATTGTACTCGTGTATCTACGGATCCATGTAACTCGGACTCATGTAAGTCGGGGACTTACTGCAGTTTGGATCGGATATTTTTGCCATGGTATGGGCAACAGAGGGTTAACATGTTCCTTTCCAGCCTGCCTGCCTGCCTTTTTTTGTGCCTTTTGCAGGTGGTCACACCCATGGCTTCCAGCTGGCTAGGTGCCCATGATGGCTTCCAAACCTTGTCCAGGCCCCAACGTTGTGTGAGTTAGTTGCAGCTTTTCTCCCCTCCCAAGTCCCTTTCCAGGCTACCTGCCTTTTTGGGTTTTAATGTACAGGTGGCCATGCCCATACCTCTCAGACGGCAATGTATACATGATGGATTCAAACCATTCCCCACACGCCAGTGCTGCCTGTGCTATCAGCAGTCATTCTTCCTTCCATATCCCTTTCAAGACAGCCTGCCTTTTATGGTTTAAACTTGTAGGTTGCCACAGCGATGGCTTTCAGCCAGCTAGGTGCCCACAATGGCTTCCAACTTTTGCCCAGCCACTATGCTGCCTGAGTTAGCTGTGGCTTTTCTCCCCGCCCAAGTCCTTTTCCAGCCTGCCTGCCTTCTTGGGTTTTAATTTGCAGATGACCAGTTGGTGTGTTACAGGCTCATTGGGCCGGATTCCCTCAGCAATAGTTGAAAACAGATGTTCCCCAAAACAGAGGGCATGACAGCTTTCCTTCATCTGCAGCCCTTCCCTTTCCACAAAAATAGGACAACTGATTGCTGCTTACCATGTCCCGAAAGAAATTGGTTTGATAATCGAGGGGAAGTAATCCCATCCTTAAGTATCCCATGTCCCTGCAAAATGAAACTCTCTCTGATAGTAGACACAGGCACCTATTCATTAGATTCATTCCAATGCAGTGTGATAATTAATTGAATCTTAATTTTGACCTTAACTTCACAGCTGCCACACCAAACATGAGAGAGCCAGAAACAGAAAGAAATGCAGGCAGGATATCATCATTCAGCACATGGAGCATTTTCAGCACAGTGAACAGCAGTGGCGGCATGAGAAGTGGAGGAAAACCGTAACAAAGCATAGCAAAAGGCTCAAAATGACTTACAAAAAAAAAAAAAAAAAAAACAACTGATGTCCAGCAACAGCTACTTGATGTCCCTGGATGGGAAATAATCAAAGCTGTTAAGGGCAGTGACAGAACAAATGCAGGTCCTTCACTCTGGTGCTGAAGAATGTCAGCAATGAAAGCCAAGAAAGGCCTTAGCCCATAACAGCTCCCAGGAATGCAATGAAGAGACCTCCAAATGCAGGAAGGGACAGAAAGGAGGCCCTCACGCTACCGCACCCACAGACAGTGCAAGAGGCTATTAAAGAAACCTTGAGCCCAACAGTTCTTCTAAATGACTCTCCTTTAACCTGCCACTTAAAACTTTCCTCCCTCTTTTACCTGCCACTTAAATATCTCCTACCCTCTCCCCCATAAATAAAATCACATCTTTCAGCTCTGTGATAATTTGGAGCGTGCATGCAATGAGTAAAAGAGAACCCAAATCACTGTTGGGATAACCAGGGCATGCTGGGAGAGAGCTGAAAGCAGAGCTGGGTGCAGCAGTGGCAAAGACCGCTGCACATGTGCAGGATGGGGAACCAGGGAGGAGCAGGTGGGAGAGGGTTGCTGGGATGTATGAAATGAGTGATGGAACCATAGAGAATGCAAATCATTGCAAGGAGAACCAGGGCATGCTGGGTGAGGGTTGAGGGAAGAGCTGGGCACAGCGGTGGCAAAGGCCACAGCACTCCCAAGAGACAAGGAACCAGGACAGGGCGGGCATAGCAGAGGCAAAGACTGTTGCACACACATGGGACGGGGAACTGGGGCGGTGCAGGGCGGGTGGTGGAGGGCTACTGGCAAAGCTGGGATGCATGCAATGTGTGACAATGATAGAGAACACAAAATCACTGCAGGGAGAACTGGGGCGTGTTGTGGGAGGGCTGAGGGCAGAGGTGGATGCAGAAGCCAGAAGAGCTCCACCCGCAAAGATACAACATTCATTCAGACATGGTCTGATTTACTGGTATTATGACATGGTCAAATAAAAATAATACATAGGTAGCATGTTCACTGCCACTCATTCACAAACATGTCTTTTAAAACCTCCCTTATTGCTACTGTTTCACCATGGCTGTTGGTGAACGGCTGTGTAGGAAGCTGCGAGTAAGCCCTGCTCATGGCCTCAGCCTCAGAATTCCAGATGGAGGGGAAGTCTCACACCGCAATTCACAAATGTCGTGCAAAATTACACATACTGCGACCACGGTGGGGATATTAGCTTCCAAAAGACCCAAATGGGTCAATAAACATCTGAATCTCGCTGTTAAAATATCCAAAGGCGCATTCCACTGCCATTCTGCAATGGCTGAGTTTTTTTCATTAAAGTTTTTCTTGATGAGGTCCAGGGCTCTTGTGTAGGATTTCATAAGGCAGGGGAGCAGGGGGTAGACAAGGTCACCCAAAACAACAAATAGGCAACTGCACATCACCAATCATGATTTTACAGTCTGTGAAAAAAGTACCATCCATGAGCTTTCCGGGCAGCCCAGAATTTCTGAATATGCATGTACCGTGAACCCTTCCCAACCACCCATGTTGATGTCTGTGAAATAACCCTTATGATCCACCAACCCTTGCAAAACCATCAAAAAGTACCCCTTTCTGCTTATACACTGAGGGGCCATATGCTTGGGGGGGGGAGGGAGGGCAGGATGGGGATGTGCATGCCATCAATTGCCCCACTGCAGTTAGGGAACCCCTGCGCAGCAAAGCCATCCACTATAGCCTAAACATCTCCAAGGGTCACAGTCTTCTTGAAGGGACAGTGACAGATTGCATGGGCCACCTACTTCACCACGGACTGCACTGTAGATCTGCCTACCCCAAATTGGTTTGCTACTTAACTGGTAACTGTCAGGCATTGCATACTTCCACAAAGCAATTGCCACTTGCTTCCACACTGTTAATGCTGGCCTCATTCTTGTGTTGCTGTGCTCCAGGGCAGAGGACAGAACATCGCAAAGGACCATAAAGGTGGACTTCCACATGCGAAAGTTCTGCACCCACTGCTGGTTGTCCCAGAACTCCAAAACTACATGGTCCCACCAGTGTGTGCTGGTCTCACAGGTCCAAAACCGCCACTCCACTGTCAGCAATGAATCCAGGGCAGCCAGCAGCTATACAGTCTGGGAACACAGTCGAGCAACTTGTCTATTCGGCCGAGTGAATTTTTGATTACTATATCACCAGTATATCTATTATTAGAAGCAGAAGCACCACGATATGGAAACCTCACTAGGAGACCTGATTGTCCGAGAAACTGGATGACAGCACTGGTGGATGACAAAATGATGAATGTTAGCACTTGAAGCAGCTGTGGATCCATGCTTGTACTTGTGGAGAAAATGCCAGGGAAAATGGTGCCATCTGCAGTTCGTTTCACTTGGTTACTGAGCGCTCAGAATTCTCAGGAAGTGCTTTGCATTGCAGGATTCGGACACCAAACATCAACAAGCAACCGGGGATGTGCCACTGTGGGGGAGGTACCCAGAATGCATTGCTCATGAAGTCGAATTTGGATAAGAAAATGAAGACACGGAAACTCAACAAGGAAACACGGGGGGCTGATTTTCTAGAATGATTGTAAACACTTGAATTTAAATTATAAAAAAAATTTAAACAATCTCTTCTCATAAATATTGATTTTAACTCAGTCTAGATGAAGCTTCAGTTTTAAATTTTCAAATAAACTTCAAAATGTCATTTTCATCATAGAACTGGTCCGTCATTTACATTGCACTTTCTCTGTACAAAAACAAAATGTAATAGAAGAAAAGCTGGAAGTCTTCCCTGAAGGCCTTGCATTATACACCCTTTCATTCATTTGCCTAGTCAAGAAATGAAGAAAACAATCACTGTGGATGTGATAATTACCACCACTGTGCCTAAACATTGCTGCAAATGCAATCTACAAAGAAACTCCCTTTATTGAGCAAATGTAGGTTTTTCCTCTTACATCTAAATCTGGATGAAATATATCTTCTATGACTTACCCAGTTATTGACTTCTCTGTTCACAAAAAGTTCACCGCTGAAGTTTACTCCCAAAGCATGTAACAATGCATAAAAGTCTCTGGGTAAATAAATGATCTTGTAGGAAGAAGCTCAGTGTCCCATAAACTATGCAACAGTGACCATATTACACACATGGACACTTGAACCCTACATAAACAAAACAGCTATAAATCAGAATTTCTTTAATAAGTGAATTCTCTAAAGACAGAAACATAATGAAGGCTTGGATGAGTTTTCCAATATAATTGGTATAACTCTGCTCCCATTAAATTCAGAAGTTTCAGCATTGCTTTTGCCAGGAGAAGTGTTAGATCAACACTGAGCCTGTGACAGGGTGGACCAGGACCTGAAGCCCCCTGCTGGAAGCAGGAGCCCTTGCAACACTCTCCCCAAAAGAGAAGCCATAGAGAGGTTTGCCAAGCAGGCTAGAGAGACTGGAGGAGAAACCAGCCAATCAGGGGTCAGGAAGGACTACAAAAGGAGAGGCAGGACCATATTCAACTTAGTGTCACTGGAGATCTTAAGGAGGAAGACAAAGGGTTACTGATTACCTGAGGGAGAGGCACCACCTCAGAGGGCTCTGAGTGGAGAGCTGGTGAGAGACCATGGACTACTGGTAGATACTGACAGAGCCCTAAGGTAAGGGCAAGGAAACTGAAAGCCCCATGAAGAAGTGGTTCAGGGAATTTAAGCAGCATTAAAATCAGACATAGCAGATAGCTGTGATCTACAGGTTCCCTGAGCTGGGGTCCAGAGTCAAAACCAGGACCGCTTCTCTAACCATTTTCTCTGCTTCTCAGGATCACCCCACCCCCACCAATCCTCCATTAGCAATTGGAAAGAAGTGGTCTGGATCTTGGCATCCCATAAGTGAGAAGGAACTGGACGATACAGAGAGACAGCCAGAGAGATGGAACTAGAAGGGCCTTGGATGACTCAGACACCGTCTCAATGAGAGGAAAAAGGAAGAATAGAAGCAACTCTGGTTCCGTTTATGTTTGAAGTTTAAATGCAGCACTGGTACAGACTTTTAACTTCCATCTATGTCTCAATATATCCCTCAGCAGTCAGTCACTCTTGTGCTAAGAGAAAGAACAACTGCAAGCTCCATACTGCAAAAAATTGCTTACTCCAGGGAGAGTCTACCACCTTCCAGAAGGCCATTTCCAATAACCATTGAAATCTGTGAAAAGATCCCCATTTACTGTTGCCATACCCTTTTCAGTCAATAAATTAGGGAAATGGAAACTAAGGGCTACTATGAAGTGGGTGGGTAAATGACTGGATAACCATTCTCACAGTAGTTATTATTGGTTCATAGAATCATAGAACACTGGACTGCAAGGGACTTCAAGAGGTCATTGAGTCTAGTCCCCTGCCCTCACGGAAGGATGAACCACTATCCAGACCATCCCTCATAGATGTCTATCTAAGCTGCTCAAATATTTCCAGTGATGGATATTCCACAACCTCCTTTTGGCAACTTATTCCAGTGTTTAACCACCCTGACAGTTAGGAAGATTTTCCTAATGTCCAACCTAAACCTCACTTGCTGCAGTTCAAGTCCATTGCCTCTTGTTCTATCCTCAGAGACCAAGGAGAACAATTTTTCTCCCTCCTCCTTGTACCACTCTTAGGTACTTGAAAACCACTATCATGTCCGCTCTAAGTCTTCTCTATTCTAAACTAAACAAGCCCAGTTCTTTCAGTATTCCCTCATAGCTCATGTTTTCAAGACCTTTAATCATTCTTGGTGCTGTTCTCTGGACCTTCCCCAATTTCTTCACACCTTTCTTAAAATATGGTGCCTAGAACTGGACACAGTATTCCAACTGAGGCCTAAAGTGTGCTGAGTAGAGCAGAAGAATGACTTCCCATGTCTTGTTCTCAACACTTCTGATAATGCATCCCAGAATCACGTTTGCTTCCCCCCCCACCCCAACAGCATCACACTGTTGACTCAACTTGTGGTCCACTATGACTCCTAAATCTCTTTCCACAGTACTCCTTCCTAGACAGTTGTTTCCCATTTGTAAATATGAAGCTGACTGTTTCTTCCTAAGTGGAGTATTTTGCATGTGTCCTGATTAAACTTCATCCTGTTTACCTCAGACCATTTCTCCAGTTTGCCCAGATCATTTTGAATTATGATCCTATCCACCAAAGCAGTTGCAACCCTTCCCAGCTTGGTATCATCTGCAAACTTAATAAGCATACTCTCTGTGCCAGTATCTAAATCGTTGAAGATATTGAATAGAACCAGTCACAAAACAGACCCCGCAGAACCCCACTTATTATACCCTTCCAGCATGACTGTGAACCATTAATAACTACTCTCTGAAAACGGTTATCCAACCTATTATGCACCTACCTTATAGTAGCCCCATCTAAGTTGTATTTGCCTAGTTTATTGATAAGAAGATCATGCAAGATCATGTCAAATGCCACATCCACCGCTTCTCCCTATCTTGTCAAAGAAAACTATCAGATTGGTCTGGCATGATTTGTTCTTCACAAATCCATGCTCGCTGTTACCTATTACCATATGTTCTTCCATATGTTTGCAGATGAGCTCCCTAATTATTTGCTCCATTATCTTTCCCAGCACAGAAGTTAAACTGACTGGTCTGTAGTTTCCTGGGTTGTTCTTTTTTCCCCCATTTGATAGATGGGCACTATATTTGCCCTTTTCCAGTCTTCTGGGATCTCTCCCGACTTCCAGAATTTTTCAAAGATGATAGCTAAAGGTTCCGATACCTCCTCTATCAGCTCCTTGTGTGTTCTAGGATCCATTTCTTCAGGCCATGGTGACTTGCAGACAAGTAATTTTTAGCTTACTCTTTTTTTATTTTGTCCTCCAAACCTACCCGCTTTCCACCAGCATTCATCATATTAGGCATTTCTGCATCAGATTTCTTGTTGAAGACCAAAATAAAGAAGTCATTAACCACCTCTGCCATTTCCACATTTCCTGATATTGTTTCTCCCTCCTCGCTCAGCAGCAAAGTCACGCTGGAAGGGCATAACAAGTGAGATTCTAGAGAGATCACTGTAGGGTCCAGTTCTGTTTAGCATCTTCATCAATTATTTAGATACTGGAGTGGAGTACGCTTATAAAGTTTGCAGATGATAGCAAGCTAGGAGGGGTTGCAAGTGCTCTGGAGATACATATCTCACAGAGCTGAGAGAGATTTCAGAAGGTCATTGACTCCAGTCCTCCGCCCTCTTGGCAGGACCAACCACCCTCTCTCTCTCTCTCTCTTTTTTTTTTTTAAATCTATTTGCCCCAGATTCTTAAATGGCCTCCTCAAGGACTGAACTCACAACCCTGGATTTAGCAGCCAGTGCTCAAATGATCTGGACGAACTGGAGAAATGGTCTGAGATAAACAGGTTGAAGTTTAAGAACGGACAAATGCAAAAAGTACTCCACTTAAAAATTAGAAATGATCGTCTAGGAAGAAACACTACAAAAAGTTAACTAGGGGTCGCAAGGGACCACAAGCTAAATATGAGTAAACAGTGGGACACTGTTGCAAAAAAACATGATTCTGAGCTGCATAAGCAGGAGCGTCATAACCAAGCCATAAGAATTAATTCTTCCGCTCCACTCTGCACTGATTAGGACTCAGCTGTCATTCAATTCTGGGAACAAAGTTTCAAGAAAGATGTGGAGAAAATGGAGATGGTGCAGAAAAGAGCAACAAAAAAGATTAAAGGTCTAGAAAGCATGACCTATGAAGGAAGACTGAAAGAACTGGGCTTGTTTATTCTGGAAAAGAGAAGAATGAAATGGGAGTCGCTAACTGCTTTCAAGTACCTAAAAGGGTGCTTCAAGTGGGAGGGAGAAAAATTATTCCCTTTGACCTCTCACATGACAAGAGGCAATGGCCTTCAATTGCAAAGAAAAAGGTTTAGGTTGGACATTAGGAATAACTTCCTGTCGGCGTGGTTAAACACTGGGATAAATTGCCTGGGGAGCAGGGAGGGGTTGTGAATTCTCTATGATTAGCCATTTCAAGAGCAGATTGGATAGGCATCTGCTGAGGATGATCCTGATGGTACTTGATTCTGCCATGAAGGCAGAAGAGTGGACTTGATGATCTCTTGAGGTCCCTTCCAGTTCTAGTATGCTATGATTCTACTTAATATGGTTAGGGGCCATGTCTTAGTGACATCACCTTTGAACGACTTCTTCCTGAATTTACTGCTGATGCCTGAGTAGGCCATACAGAGAGCCTGAAAAGCTGCTTTGAGTCTGTGATCCCAAAGCTGAAAATTTCCTATGTCACTTGTAATTAAATTTTCCATTCCCATGAAACTCCTCCTAGGCAGTTTAAAGTTGCCTTAATTCCCACATACACCCTGTCTGCGCACACTGTCTGTACACAGAATTACCTTTCATTAATTGAGAAAAATCAGATGAGCCTGATTAGCACAGTTAACATTAATGTTAACACTACCGGAGTTTCTTTAAATATAAGATGGGGAAAATAACTTAAGTCATGTGTTTAAAGAGCTTTGTTTCACAAACTCTGTTTACTCAAAAGCTTTAGATGATAATGTATAAAAGAATATTGAGGAAAAAATAGGGAGAAAATATCTTCTAACTAAATGTGATGGCAGATCTATTCACCCCTCCTAAACATAAATGTACAGAGGGGGAGAGAGTTTTTTTTATTCACGTATCAACTGCAAATTAACTAGTCAATACAAAAGGGGAGGGAGGCAAGAGAGCAAAGACAAATAAAACACTAGAAATGGCTAGTTGACAACAACAATGGTCGATTGCTGAATCTCATCCCCCACCTAATTATGCTTTTACAGCCACTTACCTCCTTGTAACCTCTATTTCCCAAAGCTCATTCAAAACAAAACCTGTCACAAAATGCATATGAACTTTAACACAAACTCTTCTACAGGATACTAATATTTAATGTTCACTGATATTTTAAAGTGAGTAAATTATATAAAAGCTATATAAAGATATTGCATTAGTAAAAATAAATGTGCAAAGTATTCTTTAATGGTTAGGTTAATAGCCCACAGAAAGAAGTCAGTGTTATCCATCACTTTTATACCTAAATGGCTTAAGATAAAGAAGAGCAGTACACAAATCTATAGTAAATATTGATTTAATCAATAAGGTAGCAGGTTACCTTTCTGATCATAGCTACTATTATAGTAACACAAATGTCCTTGACTGTTAAGACCTTCACTGTTGAATAACTGACTCCCCCCACCCACTCCCCAGTGTTGGAGGCTGCTATTCAACCCACATGAAGGCTAGTGATAATGCAGTGAATAATGAATGATGTTTTCCAATATGATAATTCTCTCAAATAAGTGAAATAAGCAATTCAAACCTCTGGAAGCATGGCAATTAATGGCAGTTACATCAGCTCAGTAAAGAACCCAGTAATAATATGTACATTTTTGCTGCTTTCATATGAAAGAAACATGAAAGACAGTCAGCATTGAAGAGGTTGAAACAGTTTGTATACAATGAACTGTAGCAGATATTCAATAGAAACTTGTGTCTCTTACCAGTGAGTACACCTTTTGCTGAAGGATCTGCCAGGTCCAGCGCTGATTTCCCATCAGTGTTCCGAATGTTTGGATCAGCTCCGTGTTGCAGCAGCACTGTACAGGGAAAGCAGAAACAACGTCTTACCTCAGGGACACACATTATTTACTGGTAAGGGTCTCCTAGTCATGGTGAAGGCATAAAACCACAATGTACGATTTCCCTTTTTTGTAAACACTGCAGCAAAGAATCCTTTCTTGGGTAAAGCTAAGTTGGCAACTTAATGTATAGTAAAGATCACATGACTTAGCATCATAATCATGAAACATGACTATTTTTCAATATACAGTTTTGGTTTCCTCCTGCAGGCAGCTATCTGAGATGCTGCATACACACTGACTCACTGTGAAATATGCTAACTGTGGAACCTGCTCTGTCTTTACTACAGTTGTTGCTGCTGAGGCACCTTTTACTGATGAATATCCAGATCTTTCTGCCTCTGAACAATTGTAACACCCAAGTCTTTTAGTAGTTCACCACTTACAGAGGAACCTTGCCACAACATACGCTGTGTCCAAGAAATGTAACAAGTAGGTAGTATGTACTAGTCTGGTATCCTGCAGTGGGGATGCTCAGAAGTTAGGTCCATAGCATTTTTCCACTGGAACTACTGAGACAAAAAAATTCAACTACATAAAAATATTTGAAGTAGAGCACAATACACAACAATATGGCATATTTCTTCTGTGAATTACCACATGTAAGAACCTTTACAAGAAACTGGAAATGAATATGCTGCATTAAAAGATCTTAAACAGAAATGACTACACTAATACAGTTCAAACCTTTTACTTTCAAGACAAAAATATTTCCTAAAAAATGGGATAACAAGTAATGAAGCCAAACACTCCAAGTTGAGATGTAAAGTTGCATTTAGTTAATCAGTTAAGTGGTAAGTTAAACAAGTTAACCTACTGCGGGGGCAGAAGCGGGGCAACACCACCCCACCCCACCCCCTAAGCCCTCCCTATAGAGCTCCTAGAATAACAGCTTTACTAGAGCTGCTGGAAATGCTTCTCCTAATGCACCCCAGTATGCTGTTAGCCTTCTTGGCTACAAGGGCACACTGTTGACTCATATCCAGCCTCTCATACACTGTAATCCCCAGGTCCTTTTCCGCTGCACTGCTACTTAGCCAGTTGGCCCCAGCCTGTAAAGATGTTTCGGCTTCTTCTGTCCCAAGTGCAGCACTCTGCACTTCTGCTTGTTGAAGCTCAGCATATTTCCTTTGGCTCAATCTCCAATTTGTTTAGGACACTCTGGAACCTATCCCTACCGTCCAATGTATGTATTTCTCCCCCCTAGCTTAGTGTCATCCACAAATTTGCTGAGGGTGTGATCTATCCCCTCATCCAGGTCATTAATAAAGATGTTGAACAATACCAGCTCTAGAACCCATCCTTGGTGCACTCCACTTAAAACCAACTGTCAACCAGACATAGAGCCGCTGATCACTTCCCACTGGGCCTGTCTGTCAAGCCAGTTTTCTATCCATCTTACAATCCATGTATCAATCCATACTTCCTTAAGTAAATCAGCAAGAATGTTCTGGGAGACTGTACCAAAAGCTCTGCAATAAAATCGAGATCTATCACATCCATCGACTTCTCCATCCACAGATCCAGTTACCTCATCATAGAAGCTTATCAGATTGGTCAAGCATGACTCGCCCTTGGTGAATCCATGTTGACTACTATTGATTACTTCCCCTCTTCCAAGTGCTTCAAAATGGATTCCTTGAGGATCCCCTCCATGATTTTTCCAGGAAATGAGGTAAGGGTGACCTCACAGTCAATGCACATGAATATGAGACAGTCATTAATAAATAACGTCAAACCATACATTTTGTCACTCCTATTTTAAGAACAGTGCACACACAATGGTTTTGTACCAGTCAGAAAGTTAAGTTATCCACATCGCCAGGCTCTACCCACGTCAGCCCCCAAACCTGCCCCCCACCTTCAAGCTTTACCCCCCATTCTGCAAACCTGCTCCCCCATCCCCAAGCTTAACCCCTCTGAGCCCCAAATTGCACACCCCATGCCCAAGCTTACCCCCCTCAGGCTCTGCCTACATTACCTCTGAAGATCGACCTACTCAGGGTCAATTTTCTGGGGCACTGTTTCGTGCACGCGCAAAATGGCACAAGCCACTAGGATTAAAAGGAAGGTCGATGTGAGGAGTGCTCCTGTCGACCTCCTTCCGTGAAGACAGCCACAAAAGTCGACAGCTGAAAAGTCAATTTTAGCTACGCAAGTGGTGAAGCTAAAATCGCATATCAGCCACTGACTGATATGACTGATTTTAAAGCAGTTAGCTCAATTTCACAGTATCACAGTCTTCACTGTGAATGCCATCAGGTCAATTTTCAGGAGCACTAAATTTGATATTACACCCACAAAGCGAGTTGGCATAGAATCATAGAATATTAGGACTGGAAGGGACCTCGAGAGGCCATCAAGTCCAGCCTCCTGCCCCAATTGCAGGACTCAGTACTGTCTAAAGCATCCCTGACAGACATCGATATGCTAACCTGTTCTTAAATATCTCCAAAGATAGAGATTCCATAACCTCCCTTGGTAATTTATTCCACTGTTTGACCACCCTAACAGTTAGGAACTATTTTCTAATGGCCAACCTAAACCTCCCTTGTGGCTGTTTAAGTCCATTGCCTCTTGTTCTATCTTCAGAGGCCAAAAACAACAAGTTTTCTCCTTCCTCCTTATGACACCCTTTTAGATACCTGAAAACCACTATCATGTCGCCCCTCAATCTTCTCTTTTCCAAACTAAACAAGCCCAATTCTTTCAGCCTTTCTTCACAGGTCACATTCTCTAGACCTTTAATCATTCTTGTCGCTCTTTTCTGGACCCTCTCTAATTTCTCCACATCTTTCTTGAACTGCGGGGCCCAGAACTGGACACAATACTCCAGCTGAGGCCTAACCAGCGCAGAGTAAAGCAGAAGAACGACTTCTCATGTCTTGCTCACAAAACACCTCTTAATGCATCCGAGAATCATGTTTGCTTTTTTGGCAACAGCATCACACTGTTGACTCATATTTACCTTGTGGTCTGCTATAATCCCTAGATCCCTTTCTGCTGTAGTCATTCCTAGACAGTCTCTCCCCTTCTGTATGCGTGAAACTGATTGTTCCTTCCTCAGTGGAGCACTTTGCATTTGTCCTCATTAAACTTCATCCTGTTCACCTCAGACTATTTTTCCAATTTATGCAGATCATTTTGAATTATGACCCTGTCCTCCAAAGCAGTTGCAACCCCTCCCAGATTGGTATCATCTGCAAACTTAATAAGCGTACTTTCTATGCCAATATCTAAATTGTTGATGAAGATATTGAACAGAACCAGTCCTAACACAGACCCCTGTGGAACCCTACTTGTTATACTTTTCCAGCAGGATTGAGAACCATTAAGAACTACTCTCTCAGTATGGTTATCCAGCCAGTTATGCACCCACCTTATAGTAGCCTCATCTAAATTGTATTCACCTAGTTTTTTTTTTTTATAAGAATATCATGAGAGACCATATCAAATGCTTTACTAAAGTCTAGGTATACCACATCTACCACTTTTCCCCTATCCACAAGGCTCATTATCCTATCAAAGATAGCTATCAGATTAGTTTGACATGATTTGTTCTTTACAAATCCATGCTGGCTGTTCCCTAACACCTTACAACCTTCCGAGTGCTTGCAGATGACTTCTTTAATTACGTGCTCCCATTATCTTTCCTGGCACAGAAGTTAAGCTGACTGGCCTGTAGTTTCCTGGGTTATTCTTATTCCCCTTTTTATAGATGGGCACTATATTTGCCCTTTTCCAGTCTTCCGGAATCTCTCCTGTCTCCCCTGAGTTCCCAAAGATGATAGATAAAGGCTCAGATATCTCCTCTTTCAGCTCCTTGAGTATTCTAGGGTGCATTTCAAACAATTTCAAATTAAAAAGGTCAAATTAATGCTAGTGTGGAAATGCCATTTCTTTAAATAGACTTCATTACCCTCCAGAAGTGTCCCATACATATCCCACAATGCCCCACAGTTGTCCGCTCTGGCCAATTACATCTCTGCTGCTCTCCAGGTGTGCAGGAAGTCGGTAACAGGAAGCCCACAAATTTGAATTTGTCACCAGGGAAAGTGAAGTTACTCACCTCAGTGCACTAACTATTGTTCTTCAAGATGTGTGTCACCATGGGTGCTCCACTGTAGGAGCAACACCTACATGCACAGACTGGCCATATACAGTCTTTGAAGAGTCTCTGATGTGCAGCACTGGGACGAGCCCAGCACCTACTTGCTTTCTACAGAGTCACCTACCGAGAGTCGGGTCTACAAAGAAAGCAAGTAGGTGCTGGGCTCATCCCAGTGCTGCAGATCAGACTCTTCAACGCTGTACCTCACCAGCCTGTGCATGCACTGATGCCGCTTCTCTCCGTTCACGCTCTTTTGATCACATGCGCAGATCAGCTCAAGCCCATTCCTCAAAAACCTCTCCAGAATCTGAAAAAGACAGACACACAAGCCAGGCTCCAAAGCAGAGAGAAGGGTGGATAGCAGTGTACCCACAGGGACACATATCTCGAAGAACGACAATTACTGCACCAAGGTGAGTAGCTTTGCTTTCTTCTTTGAAGTGTCTGTAGCCCATTGGTTCTGGACAGCAAAGTGCCTCACAAAGGTGTCACGGGATGACCAGGTAGCTGCTATGCCGATCTTTCTAACAAGTACTCCCTTCAGAAAAGTTGTCAAAGCCACCACTGTTCTCATGGAATGAGCCCATGGTTGCATTGGGAAAGGTGTCTGGCTGGAAGAGTAGCATGTGGTGATGCATACAGTGATGATATGAACTATCTGTTGGGACAACAGGTTCACCCTGGAGTGCTCCACCAATGAAACCAGCAGGCAGTCTGTTTTCTGAAACGTTTTTGTTAGGCCCATCTAGAAACCAAGTACCAGCACATGACTAGTGTGTGCAGTGCCGTTTCCTGCAGTGATGAATGCAGTTTAGGATGAAATGCAGGTAATATTATTAGTTCCTTGATGTTAAAAGCCGAAAAGATTTTAAGAATGAAAGTGGGTGATGTCTGAGGGTTACTCTGTCCTTAGTGAAGATTGCGTACGAAAGTCCCACCATAAGGGCTGATATGTTGCTGACTCTACAGGCGGATGGAATGGCAAGAAGAAAGGCTACCTTCATGGTAAGTAACTTGAGAGGAAGTAGCCCAGGGCTTCAAACTGTGGTCTCATCAATACCTATAGTACTATGTCAAGACGCCACGAGGAAGGAGTCGGTCTGCATGGGAGGTACATATTTATGAACCCTTTGAGAAATCTTTTAGTGATTGGGTGGGCGAATACTGAGAACCTGTCTATATGCCCTCTGAATTCCATAATCGCAGCAAGATGCGCTCTAAGGGAGGGTAATGCCAATCCCCAATCTTCTAGGTGCATTACATAGTCCAAAATAGCATGAAGGGGAGACATCAGTGGTTCTACGTGCTGTACTGAGCACCAGATTGCAAACGTGTGCCACTTGGAAAGGGAAGCAATCCTAGTAGTTTGCTTCCTGCTGCACTCTAAGATTTCCCTGACCGGTGTGCAGAAAAGTTCGGATTCACCGAACCAACTAGGAACCATGCTGTAAGGTGTAGCCTGCACATCTGAGGATCTCGTAGGGCTCCCTAGTTCTGCATTAGAAGAGCCGATAGGAGGGGTGGAAGATATGAAAGGTACGGCGATATTTGCTGCAAGAAGAGAAACCAGAGTTTCCGAGCCCACGCAAGGGGCCACTAACACCATGATGGTCTCATCTACTCTGGCCTTGTGAAGTACTCTGGGAATGAGTAACATTGCGGGGGGGTGGGAAGAGGCATAAAAGAGAGGGCCCTTCCACATCCTTAAGAATGCTTGACTTACTTCGGACCACTAATGACATTTCTCATTGCAATAGGTGGCGAAGAGGTCAATGAGGAGAGTGCCCCAACACTGGAACAGGGAGCGGACAACTCCACTGTGGAGTTCCCACTCATGATCCAGTGTGAAGTGTCTGCTCAGCAAATCTGCCGGAACATTGCTGAGCCCAGGTAAGTAAGACACCGCAAGCATGATGTCAATCCATATGCACCAATTCCAAAGTTGGACTGACTCCACACAGAGAGAACGTGAACAGGCCCCTCCCTGGCGAATGATATTGTAAATTGTCGCCACGCTGTCTGTTAGTATTTTTACTGTAGTACCCTGAACGTACCACCAGAAATCCTGGTAGGCTCTGAGAACGGCCCTGCGCTCCCGTAAGTTGATGTGAAGTAGGCATTCTTGCAGGGACCATCGCCTCTGAATGGACAGGGTGTCCATGTAGGCTCCCCACTCTAGTAAGGAGGCATTTGGAGTAATATGTCGGGAAGGTTGCCTGGGATGGAACAGAACTACGGACAGGAAGTTTTACCTGCTCTGCCACCATGAAAGAGACATAAGTACATGAGGTGGAGGTACCACCGAGCAGTGAAGGCTGTGGCGTGTGCTGCTGTAAATAGTGGCCACCCAACGTTGCAGCAAGCAAAAAATGAAGTATGGTGTGCTGTACCACAAAAGTTATAGCTGCCATGTGGCCCATGAGTGTGAGGCCTACCACTACTTGGACTGTGGGACTGCCCATGAGGTCCTGAATGGCCTGGAACCTGTAAAGGGGAAGTATGCTCTCGCTGTAGTTGCATCGAGACAAGCCCCAATGAACTCTAAATCAGCGGTTCCCAACCTTTTCCAGCTGGGGACACATTTTGACAATTCAGGAAAACTTGGTGATGCAAGATAATTCAAAAAATGTGCGGGGGGGGGGGGGAAACAGTGCTGTAACTAGCTAATTTTGTGCCTGAGGCAAGAATATAAAATTCTGCCCCCTTGTAATTATATATTCGTAATAGTTATTTCATAGAAAAGGGAAATGTATTAATAAAATAACACTACATTTACTATAGTTAATCAGAGTTGTAATGGTGGAAAGACACTCACCCCAAACTGCTTCCCCAGCTTAAATCCCACAATCAGAGGCTACAGAGTTACACTCAGGGGCGAGGGGAGGCTGGCATGTCTCCCTCAGGAGCTAGGGATATCACACTCGGGCTACGGGAGTCACATTCAGGGGCTGGAGGGGACTAGAGGAGTCACACTCAGGCTTTAGGAATCACTCAGAGGCTGAAGCGGGCTAGGGAGGTCTCACTCAGGGGCTGGAGGGGGCTAAGGGAGGCATGGGGACCCTGTGGCTGGAAGCCAGCTGGGGCGTGGAGCTCCTAGCTGGCAGCACCAGCCACCCGGGTGTGGGGGAAACCCTAACCCCCACATCTGGAAGCCAGCTGGGGCACAGAGCCCTGGACCATCAGTGCCAGCCACAGGAACCCTTGACGATACAAGGGGAACTCCCATCCCCATGGCTGGAAGCCGGCTGGGGTGTGGAGCCCCAGCTGTGGGAACCCTGACAGGGTACGGGGGAGGGATCCCAACCCCCATGTCTGGAAACCGCCTAGGGCAGAGCCAGCTGCAAGAACCCCAGGTGCAATCTGGGGGGAACCCCCTATCCCTGCAGCTGGAAGCCAGCTGGGACAGAGACCTGGCTGGCAGAGCCAGCTGTGGGAATCCTAGCTGGAGCTGGGGGGAGACCCCGACCCCCACTGTGGTTGGAAGCTGTGGGTGAGCAGAGCCCCACAGGCAGCGCTAGCTGTGGGAACCCTGCTGGGGGAACACCATCTCCTGCAGAGGCTGGAAGCAAGGGAGCTGATCAGCTCTGCCCTCCCTCTCAACCTCAGACTCAGACCCCCACCCTCACCTGAGCTGGGCAGTGCTCCTCCAGTATGCAGTTCTCCGTGTGGTAGCTGAAATGGTTCTCAATTTAATTGATTGGCTTACCTGCCTGACAGCTGTTAATCCAATTAAGAAGTTCAGTACCACTTCAGTGTGAATGGCTTCTTAAGAGCCACCTGTGGAGCCACCCAACCCAGCCGGTGACCCTTTTCAAACGTAATCACTAGCCAAACATGGGTTGCAACCCACAGTTTGGGAAACCTTGCTCTAGATCTTCCCTAGGTTGGGGGGTTGAATTTTTCTCACTGATGAGAAGACCCAGAGAATGAAAAAAAAAAACTTTGTAGTGTGCACCATGTGTGCCGTCTTTGTGGGAAAGGGTCCTTTTATGAGGCAGACATCCAGGTAGGGGAATATCAGGACCCCATGTCGATGCAGGTAAATTGCCACTACTGCCAGAGTTTTTTTGAACACCCTGGAGGCTGTCGAGAGTCCAAATGGAAGGACCCTGTATTGAAAGGCCCTCCCTCTTACTGGGACCCCACTCTTTAAATACCCCTCTGAAACCACCACCCCACCACTCATGCATCTGATGAAGCGGGTCTTTGCCCACAAAAACTTACGCTCCAAAATATCTGTTAGTTCTATAAGGTGCCACAAGACTCTTCCTGTTCTCGAACCTACAGACTAACACAGTGACCTCTCTGATACCTGTATTGAAAGCAATCCATCCCTATGGTGAATCGTAGGACTCGTCTGAGAGCCCAGTGACTAATGACGTAATAGTAGGTATCTCGGAGGTCAAGAGCAGCAAATCAATTGTTGAGGTCTAGGATTGGAATTAAGACTTTCACACATATCGGTTCAGCAAATGCAAGTCCATTATTGGTCTCCAGCCACCACTTTTCTTCTGCGTGAGGAAATAGTAGGAGTAGAAGCCTTTGCCCCTGAATTTGTTGGGAACTTGTTCTACTGTTCCTATAGATGGGAGATGGTCCACCCCCTTGCACAGTAGATTCTTGTGAGAGGGGTCCCTGAAGAGGGCTGGGGTGGGTAGTGTGGAAGGTGGGATGGAGATGAACGGAATGATAGAACCTGATCTTACTATCTCCAGAACCCACTTGTCGGTGGTGATGGATGCTCATTGGTGGAAGAAGGGAGAAACACACTGGAAGGTTGGGAACTGACATTGACAATGTTGCTGCTCTTGACTGATAAGAGCTAGGAAGATGAGTTACATCTGCCTTGGTTTCTATCCCTTTGTGGCCTTTGTTGAGAGCGGGGTTGTTTGTAAGGCCTGATAAGGCTGTGGTCTGTAAAAAACAAACAGCTTCTTAATCCCTCTGGTAGGGTTGGTAACACTGCCTCCTATAGGGAGAAGTATATATTCCCAGAGTGCATAGCGTCGTTCAAGAGTCCTTACTAGAGCGAAGGATTGAGTCAGTATTCTCTGCAAATAATTTCTTTTCATCAAAGGGTAGGTCTTTGACTTTCGACTGCAGCTCCTTAGGTATGGCGTCGGCTTGTAGGTATGAGGCAAGCTACATTACAACCGTGGTGGCTGTTGCTCTTGCCACTATATCTGCTACATCCACGGCCAGCTGAACAGCTGTCCTGGCTGCGGTACAGCCCTCCTTAACCACCAACCTGAGGATTGGCCTCAGACTCTGGTAAGTAGCTCAGAAGTGGCATCAATTTAGCATAGTTGTAGCAGTCGTAGTTTGAGAAGAGAGACGCGTAGTACACTATGCAGAGAAGGAGAGTAGCTGAACAGCATAGCTTCCTCCCACAGGTGTCGAGTTGTTTGGCTTCCTTGTCTGTTGTTGCTCCCCTCAACTGCAATGTGCATAACCTATACAGCACAGCATCTACCACCAGTGAGTTTGGTTGTAAATGTGTGAATAGGAACTCCATCCCTTCTGGAGGAACAAAGCATTTCTTAATGGGCTTCTTATTAGCAGGAGGTACTGAAACAGGATATCAATGACGATGCGGAGGCAGCAGTGAGAACATGGGGGAGTTGGGAAGTTGGTTTAAAACTAGTAGAGGCACAAGACAAGGAGATCCAATATCACCTAGTATCTTCATCGCACATCTGGAGGGAGCGATGGACTAGATCAAGGAAGAGGTAGAAGGGGTATCTGTGCACGGGAAAAGAATTAACAACTTGAGGTTCACGGATGATATAGTTGTCATTGAGGAAGATGAGGAGAAGCTAGCAAAAATGGTGCAGGTGTTAAACGAACAAGGGAAAAGGTACGGACTGATTATGAACATAGATAAAACAAAAACAATGGTATTTGGAGATAAGGAAATAGGAAGGAAGATCAGTGTCGATGGTATCGAACTAGAAAATGTAGAGAAGTTCATATATCTGGGGAGCAACATAACATACGAGCTAAACTGTAAGAAGGAAATAGAGACTAGAATAGTGAAAGCAAGAGCAAGTTTGAAGGTGATGGATAAGATTTGGAAAAGCAAAGCAATCAGCTTAACAACAAAGCTGAGCATCTTGAAAACGTGTATTCAACAGCATGTTGTATGGATGTGAGACATGGGTGATAATGAATGATTTGAAAAGAAGAATACTGGCGTTCAAAAGGAGTTGTTATAGAAAGATGCTGAGAATAGGATGGATGCAGAAGGTCACCAATGAGGAATTATACAGAACAATACAGCCAAAAGAGAACCTGCTGCAAAAGGTTATAAAATGGAAGTTACAACTATTTGGGCATATTTGCAGAATGAATGACGAACAACAAATCAAGATGCTGGTATTCAGCATAATGGACGGTTCAAATAGGAGAGGCAGACCCCACAGAGAACGGATAGATGATATAGTAGACTGGTGCAAAGCTAGTCTACAGAAACTAAGCCAAACCACACAGGACAGGAAAAGATGGAAGGAAACAGTGAGATAGGCATCAGACACCAACAGGCACTGAGCCCATGGTTACTGATGACGACGACGATGACAGAATCATAGAACAATAGAGCTGGAAGAGACCTAAAAAAAGCCAGAGTCCAGCCCCCTGCTCTAAGCAGGACCAAACAATGACCCCAATGGGTTTGCCATCTGTCATCGGACACCTCTGATGTCCTCTTCCATGGGTATGGCTACTCTGGAAGATTTTGACAACTGTTGCTTAAAAGCCAGCACCGTTTCTCCTGTACCTTGGCAAGCAGTACGTCCTGGCTAACAGACACCCTTTTGAATAAATCATTAAACGGCTTTGTGTCATGTAGGGGCAAAATATCCCCCACAATGATGGCCTCGTCAGGTGAAGACGACGACTGGTCATTGGGAGTTGCAGCAGGCTCCTGCTCCTCTGTGTCAGATGCAAGCACTATTTCTGCTTCCAGCTGCTGGGGTGATGCAGACTGCGGAGGCGGAGATGGGGCCAGAACAGGCAACAGTCAAGAAGAGACGTAGCTTGTAATAGAGCAACACCACTACCAAAAGCTGTCAAATTATTCCTCTCTAGGAGTGCATCTACACTAGCCAGCTACTTCGAAGTAGTTGGCACAACGTCGAAATAGCACGCGTTGCATCTACGTGCGCCGTGCGCTATTTCAACATTGAAATTGATGTTAGGCAGCGAGATGTCGAAATCGCTATTCCTATCCAAAGATGGGAATAGTGCCCTACTTCAACGTTCAATGTCAAAGTAGGGCATGTGTAGATGATACGCGGCCCGCTACGGCGAAATAGCGGGATCCTCCCATGGCAGCCATCAGCTGAGGGGTTGAGACATGCTCTGTCCAGCCCCTGCAGGGCTCTATGGTCACCGCGTGCAGCAGCCCTTAGCCCAGGGCTTCTGGCTGCTGCTGCAGCTCAGGGTCCATGCTGCGTGCATGGGGTCTGCAACCAGTCGTTGGCTCTGTGGATCTCGTGCTGTGCAGGCTGTGTGTGTCTGGGAGGGGCCCTTCAAGAGAGCAGCTTGGGGCTTTGCTGGCCCCTTATTTCGACGGGGAGCGCTTGTGTGTGTGGACACTCCACATTTCCTTCTGGGGTGGCTCCTTTCAATGTTCTCCATCGTTACTTTGATGTTGAACGTCGATGGCACCAGCCCTGGAGGACATGTAGACGATACGCATCTAAGTAGCCTATTTCAATGCTCTTATGTCAAAATAGGCTACTTCGACGTAGTGTGCTAGTGTAGACGTAACCTGGGGAGTATCGCCAAAGAAAGTAATGGTGGCAGCAGTTGTGACAGAGACAGCTGCTGAAGTGGAGGGAGTGTACCGACTCATAAGAGCATCTATGCCAGTCCCAGCACAGATCTCTGATGTGAAGAAAACCACTTGCAGGACATCCTGGAAGATGAAGGTGGTGAAGGTGACAGATGACAGCGGTACA
The DNA here is from genome assembly GCF_033958435.1 of Carettochelys insculpta. Taxonomy (NCBI): domain Eukaryota; kingdom Metazoa; phylum Chordata; order Testudines; family Carettochelyidae; genus Carettochelys; species Carettochelys insculpta. Next base: position 138,917,174 of record NC_134140.1, read on the forward strand.
CCTTGTTATGTTCAGCGGTTAAGAAAGGGAAGGGCAGTCTGCATAGCTCAGAGCATCGTGGAGGAGGTGATCTGTGTTAGCATCTTCAGAGATGGAAAGAATGCTGGGGAAAAAAGTTGGTGATAGCGAGCATGGAGATGGGCTCCGGTACCGTGACTTAGTTGGTGACTTCCTCAGTCCAGCATCATGAGGGGGCTTCTGGTGCTGATGATGTGTGTGAAGACTGTGCTGGAGATTGGTGCGGAGAAGTCCGCACCAGCAATGCTGGTATTGTTGCCGGTGCCGTAACAATGGTCAGTGCCAAGGATGTTGTCCATGGCAACATGCTGAGAACCAAGCACTTGGAGGAAGACGTCTGTGCTCTCAGTTCCGAAGACTTCATGCCCAAAGGATTCAGTATTGGTGCAGTGGACTTTGCCATTTTGTTGCTCACAGCTGCCTTAGAATTTAAAGAGGCAGTACGAGAGGTGCCAGGCTTTATTGTAACCTCAGGAGTGCTCTGCAATACAGCAGGCAACAACCTGGTCGGCAAATCTTTAGATTTCCTGGAGGGAACAGTGGTTGAAGAGGAAGCCCTGTGCTTAAGTGCAGGCTTTTCCAGGACCCTGGTGGTCTCTTCGGTAGAAGGCTGAAGAGCCTTGTCAAATAAAATAATTTTTAGGGGCATTTTTTGATTGCACCGAGCTCTGGACATTAGTTTTGTGCAATGCAGACATTTTGGAGGGATGTGACCCTCTCCCAGCCACCTTATGCACTCAGAGTGACCATTCAAGGCAGGAATTTCTTCAGGGCACTGTTCACATTTCTTAAAGCCTTGTGAGCCAGGCACAATGAAAAGGTTCAATGCAGCCTAGTTCTTGTTGCGGTGACAGAACCAGCAAACAAACAGAAGAAAAGTGAAGCCCAGACTTGAACTTCTAACTTGATCTGCAACAAAAACTTAACTTTAGACTTAACTATGGTTCAACTTTAAGATTTACGTATAACAGACAAGGTTTGAAGAGTAACCTCTCTCTTTTTATTTTAAGGAAATAACTAATGAACAACAACTGAGGAACAAAAATAAGAACTATATGCAGAAAATAGAGATTTTTTGAGACTCTCAATGTCAAGTTGGGGTGGGGGGGCAGTTAGCTCTGTCTGCAGCCTGGGGTGGTTCAGAGGAACTGGCTTGAGCTGGTCTGCGCATGGGATCAAAAGAGCACGAACAGGGAGACGTGGCAGCACTGCGTGTGCAGACCAGCCACATACATCTTTGAAGAGTCTCCAGTTTGCAGTGCTGGGATGAGCCCAACACCTACAGTGGTGCACCATGGAACTATCACTTAAAGAACCCAAGAAATTGTAGTGGGCACCTGGGTGCATTTTGAATTAATTTCTTTATTATCAGCTCAGTGATCGCAACTACCCATGAAAAAATAGCCCCAGGCCTATGTAGTGGCTTCTTCCCTGAACAGGATATAGCAGGAAAGACAGAGAATTTTTCTTCTGCATTGGTGACAGCTCCCACCCCACCACACAATGTGGCAGCGAGGCTGTGGAGGGTCATGCTTGCATGAGAGGCTAAGAAACTTTTCTGCAGTTCACATTTGCACAAGGGAAGCCCCCCTCCCTTGTGCATCAAAGGCACCATGGAGTTGGGGTCTATCCATTGCCCAACCACATCACATGGCTAGCCCCACAACCCCATAAAAGCACATGCCTGTGGTTAGCTGCAGACCATACTGCCAGATGGCACCATGTGCTGGCTTGCATGTAGTGAAGGTTCCAAACAAGGGAAAGATTTTCAGGGGCTGCCTGTTGCCAGGGGGAAATCTCCCCTCTGCAGCAAAGGTTTTCAGGGGCTGCATGTCACGGGGGGGAAACATCTCAAATGGCTATTCAACCACCTCCCCCAGCACAGCCCATGCGGTCACTGGCATTAGGGGCTGCCCCCCAACCCCTCCCCATCAGAGAAAATGCCTGAAGGGACCCTGTCAACTTGCCCTTCAACCAATTTCCCCCATGACATCCCTCTGAGTAGGGGGGGATGGCTATAATCTGTTCCTGTAATATTTTCAGAGAGAACATTTCTGGCAGAGCCATACCATTCTGCCAAGGCAAAGGAGCTAACAGAGACCCGCAAGAGGAATCAGCAATGGCCGTGTTCAGAGCCACAAATGACTTCTTAAAGAGACGCATGAAACTCTGTAGCCACAGGTTGCTGACCCCTGGTTTAGGTGAAGTTTACTGGTCAACCAGTTTAACCACTAACATCACATATTAAACACCAGGAACCCAGACGTCCACTGCCCTGCCTACTGCACGAAGTTAGTAAAATGATCCCAATTCTGGATGACCATTTCAGACCTATTTTACACAGGTGTGAATGACATTAGAGTGTCCAATACAGTGAAGAATCAGTCTCAAGGACCCGAAAGGTAAGACGCAGATATTGGGGCAGCTCAATCAACAACGCTTGTCATGAAGCTGCAAGACCACAACGCATTCTGAATGAAAAAGCACTGGTAAATATTTCATCTTGCAGCTGATAAACCCCACATATTTAACTGACAGAATTCCAGAAAGAGAAAATTAACTGATCCAACAAAAAAGAGCTAGTCAATAATTAATCATCTCTAGCCAGTGAGAGATTCTTGCAGACTGAGGTATGTGTGCCACCTGCATTGAAAATGTGCCTGATACTTCCCTACAAGACAGCTCTGGTTTTAATTGTTTATAACTTCGCAAAACTTCAAATTATTTAGAGTGAAATTTCCTGTGCCAAGCATCTGCCTCAGTAAATTTCTGGATGGAAGTTTCAGCAAAAGAGGTTCATCTGTTTCAAAGAATAAGACCAAAGAAAAATTGTTTTGCCCATCTTAAACATTCATATAGCTGTTTTGTTAAAAAGAACTAGCACTTTCATGCTTTAGAACGGGGACATTAAAATGGGGGGGGGGGAATGGGGGATGTAGTAGGTCCAGGTGTCAGATGTGCCCTTTTACTGGTCTGAGCAAGAAACTCATAATTTGGCCACATTATGAACCTTTAAATAATCTTAGCATATGCTCTGCAGAAATTTGTTAAACAACTTTCCTTATAATTGCTGCTCCAGATTGCACCAGCCAAAAAAAACTGAAGAAAAAGTCTGCATTGTCAGTGTTCATCCCACTAGGCCCAGCAAAAGCAAAAAGCAAACTGTTTGAGGTGCACAGAAGATAAAACCAAGAGCTGGGGAAGGGAAAGGACTGGTACAAGGAGCCAGGGAAAGGGTATCGAGACTGGGAGCTGGAGTGGAGAAGGAGGGGCTAGAACAGGAAAAAAGGGGGAAAGCAGGACTGAATGCACGAGGCAGGAAGACAGACAAGGATCTGTGGGGTGGGGAGGAGACTGAAGAGCTTAGAGGGGATAGAAAACCAAGACTGAATAAGGACCCCAAAGAGGGAACTGGCAGTCAAGGTCTAGTGATAGGAAGCATGGGGAAGTGAGCAGAAATCTGCTTTGGAGTCTGCGGTGGGAGAAAACGGCTGGCTGGGGAAGCAGATTGGGACTGTAATGAGAGGTGTCACCGTTGGGTTAGGTGAGGTGGCGTATGGAGATTATGACTGACTAGATGAGGAAACTGGAAGACAGACAGGCTGGAGCCAACACTGGAGTACGCTCCCTATTCTACTCTCTAGATCCTGAAATGAAATACAAAATTTCTGAGTCTCTCTTTCTGTGCTACCAGCAGACATCTGTGAAGCCCACTGACGAAGTATGCTTCTCCCTCTAGTACCATAATTATGAGATCATCTTTTCTCCTGTGGTCTTCTACTTCATTTGCCACACACCTTCCAAAGTTCAGCTACACAACGCAAGGAGTCCTGGAGACAACTGCCTCCCTCTTCTACTACACAACCCTGATTTAATCCCAGAGTGCATTGTATGAGGCAGGGGTCCTGCAGGGAAAAAGTTAGTATCCAATCACATAACTGAAAACTGCATCATAGTGCAGAATTACTGCTGATCAAAAACCTCATTTATACCTCCACAATACACAAATTAACTATACAATACCTCCTTTCAAATTTCAGAGAGGTAGCTGTGTTAGTCTGTAGCTTCAAGAACAAAGTCTTGTGGCAACTTACAGACTAACATATTTTGGAGCATAAGCTTTCATGGGCAAAGACCCGCTTCATCAGATGGATGAGTGAGGGGTGGTTTCAGAGCGGTACTTACAGGGTGAAAACACCATCCTGGCCACCATGGATGTAGAGGCCCTTTACACCAATATCCCACACCACGATGGACTCCAAGCTGTTAGGAACATTATCCCTGATGAAACTTAGGCAGAAATGGTGGCAGAGCTTTGTGACTTTGTCCTCACCCACAACTATTTCAGATTTGGGGACAAATTATACCTTCAAATCAGTGGCACTGCTATGGGCACCCGCATGGCCTCACAGTATGCCAACATTTTTATGGCTGACCTGGAACAACGCTTTCTCAGTTCTCGTCCCCTAGTGCCCCTCCTCTACCTGTGCTACATTGATGACATCTTCATCATCTGGACCCATGGGAAGGAGGCTCTTGAAAAGTTCCACCGTGATTTCAACAGTTTCCACCCCACCATCAACCTTAGCCGGGACCAGTCCACACAAGAGATTTACTTCCTGGACACTACTGTGCAGATAAGTAACAGTCACATAAATACCACCCTATACTAAAAACCCACAGACCGCTATGCTTAGCTACACGCCTCCAGCTTTCATCCAAGGCACACTACATGATCCATTGTTTACAGCCAGGCACGAAGGTACAACCGTATCTAATCCATCAGACAGAGACAAACATCTACAAGACCTTTACCAAGCTGTCCTCAAACTACAATACCCACCCAAAGGAAGTGAGGAAACAGATTGATAGAGCCGGACAGGCACCCAGAAGCCACCTGCTACAAGACAGGCCTTGCAAGGAAAACAAGAGACCACCACTGACCATCACATACAGCCCCCACCTAAGGAATCTCCAGCGCATCATCAGTGATCTGCAACCCATCCTGAACAATGATCTTTCACTCTCACAGACCTTGGGAGGCAGACCTGTTCTCGCCTACAGACAGCCTGCCAACCTTAAACAAATTCTCACCAGCCACTACAAATCACAAACCAGTGACTCTAGGCCTGGTTCAACAGTCCTCGCTGCCAACTCTGCTCACACATCTACACCAGTGACACCATCACAGGACCTAACATCAACCATATCATCAGGGGCTCCTTTACCTGCACATCCACTAATATAATATATGCCATCATGTGCCAGCAATGTCCCACTGCAATTTACATTGGCCAAACTGGACAGTCTCTCCATGAAAAAATAAACGGACATAAATCAGACATCAGGAACAGCAATGTAGAGAAGCCTGTGGGAGAGCATTTCAATCTCCCTGGACACTCAGTGGCAGATTTAAGGGTGACAGTTCTGAAACAAAAAATTTTCAGAAATCAAAGAGAGAGAGAAATCTCTGAGCTGAAATTTATTTGCAAATTTGACTTCATTAACCATGGATTAAACAGAGTCTGGGAGTGGCTCGTAGCTTACAAAGACAAAAAGCAGTCAAGTAGCACTTTAAAGACTAGCAAAATAGTTTATTAGGTGAGCTTTCGTGGGACAGACCCACTTCTTCAGACCATAGCCAGACCAGAACTGGTCTGGCTATGGTCTGAAGAAGTAGGTCTGTCCCACAAAAGCTCACCTAATAAACTATTTTGCTAGTCTTTAAAGTGCTACTTGACTGCTTTTTGTTTTGATAGTGTATAGACTAGCACGGCTTACTCTGTTACTTACAAAGACAATTTCTCTGCTTTGGGTGTTGATAGCTCCCCATCAGATGCTGACAAAGGCCCACATCCCCCTGTCTGATCTGACTTGCTTTTATCTCTTTTGATAAGTACTGTTGATACTGTGACATTTCCACCTTGCTGAATAGACCTTGTCAGCTGTGGCCGTCCCTCTTACTGGGACCCCACTCTTTAAATACCCCTCTGAAACCACCCCCCCACTCACGCATCTGATGAAGCGGGTCTTTGCCCACGAAAGCTTATGCTTCAAAATATCTGTCAGTCTATAAGGTCCCTTTCAAATTTGTATTTAATTCAAACTTTTTTTCAAACTCTGGCAGTCAAAATACAACAGACATACACAATACAGATTGAACTTCTCTAGTCCAGCATGATTTTAGTCATCCTGGATGTGGCCATCTGGCTAAGTGGATAAGTCTTCCACTGTCTCATAAAGTTAGTTTACAGCCACCAGTCTTGGCTCTTAGTGTTCTGTCCTGTTACTTAGTTCTAATTTACACCCTAAATGCCTTCTCAGAGCCTAGTAAGCAGTGGAAGTTTGGTGATGCTGCTAGACAAAACTGACCACCCATAGTTCAACACTGATCAGGTCCTGAGGTTGCCAGACTAAAAAAGTTCAACCTGCAATACAGCACCTAAGGCCCTGCCTCCCACTGTGAGCAGCAGCTGCTCTCCCCCCCCCCCACCCTCCGGCTAAGGGACAGGGATATCCCAGAAGGACCAGCACATGTGCCCTGCTGCATGTGCAGTCCGCCGTGCCTTCGGGAAAGGGCTGACCACAGCACGTCCTGCCCCCACCCACTCGATGGGCTAGTGGCCTAAGGAGAGGAGGGTGTTAGGCTGCAAAGGGATCTCCACATGGGTGGCAGGTGAGCCAGGCATAGGCCCCACATGTTTAGCTCACAGTACTGTTCACAGGAGCAGATTCTCCCCTGAAGGCATGCCTGCATGTCCTCAGTGTGTCAGGTCAGGCCAGAGCCCGTATGGCTGGCCCACTTTCAGTCATGACATGGGTTGGTGGGGGCCTCCCTCCCCCAGGGCCTGGGGTTCACCAGGCCTCATGTGAGGCTGGCAGCAGGCTGATGCTCTTGCCCAGGGGCTGCCTACTAGGTCCAGGTGGGACGTGCTGCCTTACACATGGTTTTACGTGCTGGGACTACTGTGTGAGGTCACATCCAAGTCCGCCTGCCAAGCCTTGCAGGACGCCCCCATCTGCACCCGCTCCCCATGCCCTTAGGCATGTGACGTGCAGGGTACTTACCTGAAGATCCCTCCAAGAGGTCTGGGGATGCCCTGGCTCAAGGGTGCTCTCGCTAGCCTCCAATCACCGCTGGGTCCTAGAGTGCTCTTCCACTTTCTCAGGCTCGGGTGGTGGGGCCTCCTTCTGTAACTTCACACCATCGCTCCTTGTTCTGCCTGCCACCTGTCACCACTGAGAACAATTTCCCTCCACTCTCTTTAAAGCACCCTTTCAGGAAGTTGAAGTATGCTATTAAATCACCCCTAAGTCTTCTCTTCTGTAAATTAAATAAGCCCAAATCCCTCAGCCTCTCCTCAGAGGTCATGTGGTCCAGCCCCTTAATCATTTTTGTTGCCCTCCACTGAACCTGCTCCAGCACATCACATCCTCTTTATACTGAGGGGCCCAAAACTGGACACACTATTTCAGATGTGGCCTCACCAGTGCCAAATAGAGGGGAAGAACCACTTCGCTAGATCTGCTCCCAATGCTCCTCCTAATGCACCCTAGTATGTCGTTAGCCTTCTTGGCTACAAGGGCACACTGTTTACTCATATACAGCCCTTCACCTACCACAACCCTTAGGTCCCTTTCCGCTGTACTTCTGCTTAGCCAGTCACTCCCCGGCCTAAAACAATGCTTGGGATTCTGCCATCCCAAGTGCAGTTGTCGTCACAGGGCGATCGATGAGATCAAGAACTGGAATAGTAATGTTCATAAGGATAATGATGATGGTGATGGCCATAACGATAATGTGCTGCCCAGGTGATACTCAGGGATGAATGTCGCAATGAGAAGGCACTTCTACAAATCAAAATATCTGATAGCCCTAGGAAAGTGAAGAGATGTAGATGGCTGTGGAAACTGACCATCTCTTCTGGCTGATCTGTCTCTGTGGGTTGTAGAACAACAGGAACAAGGAGAATTAAAGTATCTTTGTGAGTTGTAATGGTGATAGCCACTAGCAGTGTTCCTGTGGTGTTAGGGTGGACTGAGGGATGAGATATAATGCCCCTGTGATGATCTGCTCAACTATCTAGGGCTATGATTCCTTCTGGGAACCCTGCTTGGTTTTGCCCTAACTTTGCACAGTGCTGCGGGTGAGCAATGTTGCCACAGGGAAGTTTGATCCGACAGTGCTGGGGAAGAATGCAGCACAGCATGGTCATCCAGAACTGGTAAGGGTTGTATCTCCTCAGGTGCCAGCTGCACACTTGGCATCGTTGTGGCTATGTGATCGTGCGGAGCTGCTAACGGCTGTGGTGCTGCTTTCAGAAGTGCCAGTGCCGGGGATGCCACAGCTGCTTTAACTGAGGAGCAGCTTTTAGTTTTTGTGCTGGAAACAGGCTTGGACTTCTGCATGCCCAAAGTACCCTGTCTGTCTGAAGTATTCAGCCTGGGTAGGGAGGCAATGACGGAAGGCTTTGAGTGAACCTGTGATTCCAGAGAGGAAGCAGGAGTGTCCCTGACAGAAGGGACGCTGCTGCCTGGAGTTGAAAACGGTTCTCCCAGCCACTGGAGCACTTTGTCAAATAAGAACATTTTTAGTTTAGGCTCTCTGTCCTTCCTTGCTCTAGCAGTGGGAGACATATGAAGAGAGCATTTAGAAGAAATATGTGCCTCTCCAAGGCAGCGTATGCAGTCCAAGCGTCTGTCCAAAGCAGGCATCCGATCTTGGCAATTCAAGCACTTTTTGAAGCCAGGAGCAAGAGAGATGTTAAAGTTCTGCGGTTTGACTCTGCTTTGGATTGTTTGCTTTTCTTCCTTTACTTTGTTGGGTTTTTTCTTCCTTTGTTGGGTTTTTTTTAAACATCTCTTCAGCACAATATGCGTAACAGAAGTGAAACTGAATAGAAGTGGGAAGCTCCCACGCCTTGTTACCTTTTCTTTTCAGCTCAAATAAATGTTAACAAGCAGAACTGTCTATAAAACAAGAAACTAGCTATATATTAGAACCCACAAATAACTAAATCCTATTATCTCACTATAGATCTGAGGGGAGAGCCATGCTCTGATTGCAGCTGAGGGCGGCAATGAAAGAACTGAGGAGAAAGCGGGGCTGTACGTGCTATCCCTAGTGGCGTGAACATCATACACTGGGTTAGTGCACATGCACCCTCACTCAATACTGCTCAGCTAGTATCTGCCCTGCAGTGCTGGGTGAGCCCAAGCCTACTGCAGAGCTCCCACGGGGACAGCACTTGAAAAAGAACATTCAATCCCTCACTCCAGTAACTTTCCATGCACATAGACTCTGAGGAAAGGCAGTGGCATCTCTTTGCTTCTTTTCTGCTCTTCATCCCTGAACTGAAATGATCTCCCCGCTTCAAATGTTGGGTGATCCAGAGACTTACTGCAAACTATCAAATTTATCGTAAAGCGAAGTTACTCACCTCGGTGCAGTAACTATCGTTATTCGAGATGTGTGTCCTCATGGGTGCGCCACTGTAGGGCATTCTCTTCAACCGCCATTCTCTCCAAGAAAACCAAGGCTTTGCCAACCAGGTCATTGTTTCCCTATCGCAGAGCACGTCTGATACCATAGCAAAACCCGCCAGCTCAGCACTAACGATGCTGAGGCTGGTGGCAGGGCCGATGACTGTACTGGGGCTGGAGTCAGTGCCGCAACAGTGGCTGGTGCTGGTACACTAGGAAACAGGTGCTTGGAAAAGATTATTCTGCACTCTCAGTTCCGGGGACTTCAGGTCCAAAGGTTTCAGTGCTGCCAGCACGGGCTTTGCTACCTTGCCATACCTGGCTGCCTTAGAACTTAAAGTGATAGTGCCAGAGTTGCCAGGTTGCACTATGACATCAGGTATACTCTGCAATGACAGGCAATGACCTGGTCAGTGAAGCCTTGGTTTTCTTGGAGGGAATGGCTGTTGAAGAGGACACCCTACCGAGGAGCACCCACAGGGAAATCACTCCAAGAAGAATTGATATTATCCTGGTCTACAGACTCTGAAATCAACTGTAATGTATATGATTCATTTTAACAACTTTTTATACTAATATGCCTTCACATTCCTAAAGGATGGGCTTTCAACATGATTTTGGGGTAAGATCTTAAGTATATTTGGAGATGAGATATGTGACTAGTTCTTTGGAAAAGAAAGAACCTAATACTTGCTGGCTTTTGTTTTAATAATTATTGATCACAGAAGCCTGATTTGTCTAATTGGTGCATGAGAGATCAGAGGGCCAAAAAGGACTGTGTGCTGCTTTATAACTATATTTTGAAAGCACGCATTTGTTACTGGCTTAGTTTGGGATATATGCCCTGACTTCTGACAGTCTGATCTGAGACTGATGCACTTGGCTGTCCCATACCAGGCATCGTGACAACACGAAACAGATATTATAAGCAGGAGTAAAACACACAAAACCGTATGGGCATTCCATGAAGTCTAAATATGTTATCAGTCTAATACCTATTTTAACTACTCTAAGGGTGTGTCTACACTAGCTCCCTACTTCGAAAGGAGCATGGTTAGTAGGGTGTGGGAAGATTATTCATAAAGTGCTGTGCTGCACATGTAGCACTTCTTTAAGCTAATTCTCCCCTGCGGCAACTTCGAAGTGTTAAACTTCAAACTACCAGCTCGCATGTAGCTGCAACTAACCTGCCGGTACTTCTAAGTGCCTGGGCAACTTCAACGTCCCGGCTCTCACCAGTAATGTACAGAAACCTGTGGGAGAGCATTTCAATCCCCCTGGACACTCAGTAACAGATTTAAAAGAAGCAGTCCTAAAACAAAGACATTTCAAAAATCAAATGGAGAGAGAAATCTCTGAGCTGCAATTTATTTGCAAATTTGACTCCATCAACCAAGGATTAAACAGAGACTGGGAGTGGCTGGCCCCTTAAAAAAGCAGCTTCTCTGCCTGGCGTGTTAATATTTCCCCATTAGACTCTGACAATGGGTCACATCCCCGTCTAATCTGACTTATTTTTTCCCTCTTTTGATACATTCTACTGATAATGGGCCACGTCCACCTTGCTGAATAGAACTTGTCAGCTCTGGCCCTCCCTTTCACTGGGACACCACTCTTTAAATACCTCTCTGGAACCCCTCCACCCCATTCATGCATCTGATGAAGTGGGTCTTTGCCCACAGAAGCTTATGCTCCAAAATATCCCCCTGACGGTCATACTGAAAGTCTGTATTTCTACGTACAATGCTTCTGCAACCATGCTCAGACTGACATTATACGCAAACAATGCCAAATGAGACACAATCTCAACTATGCTGAATGCTATGCTGTCCAGAGTGTCAAAAATAACCCAGACATTATAATCAAACCAGCTGACAAAGAGAGTGCTGCTGTCGTCATGAGAAGTGAGACAACTCTCCAACACCACATTTTATAGACCTCTCTCCTCTGATCCCACTTAGAAATTCCAAAGGAAATTACAACAACTACTTAAGGAACTCCCTGCTGCTACTTGTGACCTTATTCACTCAGACACACCCTCTGAGCCCCAGTCTGGATTATTCTATTTACTTCCCAAAATCCACAAACCTGGGAACCCCAGACAGCCTATCATATCAGGTTTTGGCACCCTTACTACCAGACTATCCAGTTACATGGACTCCCTCCTCAAACCCTATGACACCAACACTCCCAGCTATATCCGAGATACCACCGACTTCCTGAGGAAATTACAAACCATTGGAAAAGATCTTGACAACACCATCCTTGCCACAATGGATGTAGAGGGTCTGTACACTAATATTCAACACAAAGACGGATTACAAGCAATCAGGAATACCATCCCTGATGTCACCACAGCCAGTCTGGTGTCTGACCCCTGTAACTTTATTCTCACCTACAATTATTTCTGATTTGGGGACACTTCATACCTCCAGATTAGTGGAACTGCTATGGGCAGCCACATGGCCCCACAATACGCTAATATATTTATGGCTGACCTGGAACAATGATTCCTCAGCTCTTGTCCCCTGTTACCCCTCCTCTACTTAAGATACATTGATGACATCTTTATGATTTGGACTCATGGTATAGAGAATCTAGAAGAATTCCACAGAGACTTCAACAATCTGCACTCCACCATCAACTTATGCCTCAATTACTCCACACAAAAGATACATTTCCTGGACACTACAGTACAAATCAAAGATGGCCTGATCAGTATCATGCTTTATCAGAAACCCAGTGATCACTATACTTACCTACACACTTCTAGCTTCCATCCCGCACGCATAACTGGATCCACTGTTTACAGTCAAGCCCTTAGGTATAATTGCATTTGCTCTGATCCTACTGACAGACACCAAAAACGACAAGATCGTTACCAAATATTCATAAACCTGAATTACCCTCCAGAGAAATAAAAAAAAAAAAACAAATAAAAAAAACAAAATCAACAGGACCAGACGAATACCCAGAGACCAGCTACTCCAAGGTAGGCCCAAAAAAGCCAAGAACAGAACCACTACTGGTCATTACCTACAGCCCCCAACTCAAAACACTGCAATGCATTATTAAGACCTACAAACTATCCTTAATCAGGATGCCACACTCCAGGGCCACGTCTACACATGCACGCTACTTCGAAGTAGCGGCGCCAACTTCGAAATTGCGCCCGTCACGGCTACACGTGTTGGGCGCTATTTTGAAGTTGAAATCGACGTTAGGCGGAGAGACATCAAAGTCGCTAACCCCATGAGGGGATGGGAATAGCACCCTACTTCGAAGTTGAACGTCGAAGTAGGGCACGTGTAGACAATCCGCGTCCTGCAACATCGAAATAGTGGGGTCCGCCATGGCGGCCATCAGCTGAGGGGTTGAGAGACTCTCTCTCTCCAGCCCCTGCGGGGCTCTACGGTCACCGTATGCAGCAGCCCTTAGCCCAGGGCTTCTGGCTGCTGCTGCTGCAGCTGGGGATCCATGCTGCATTCACAGGGTCTGCAACCAGTTGTTGGCTCTGTGGATCTTGTGTTGTTTAGTGCAACTGTGTCTGGGAGGGGCCCTTTAAGGGAGCGGCTTGCTGTTGAGTCCGCCCTGTGACCCTGTCTGCAGCTGTTCCTGGCACCCTTATTTCGATGTGTGCTACTTTGGCGTGTAGACGTTCCCTCGCAGTGCCTATTTCGATGTGGTGCTGCCCAACGTCGAAGTTGAATGTCGACGTTGGCAGCCCTGGAGGACGTGTAGACGTTATTCATCGAAATAGACTATTTCGATGTCGCTACATAAATAAGCTATTTCGATGTAGCGTGCACGTGTAGACGTAGCCCAGAAGGCCCTAGGTGACAGGCCTGTTCTCTCCTACAGACAACCTCTCAACCTTATGAGGATTCTCACCCACAACCACAGTCTGTACTGCAGGAACACTGGCCCTGGAACTCTTCCTTGCTACAAAACCCGCTCCCAGCTTTGTTCACATATCTATTCTGGAGATACCATCACTGGACCTAACCAAGTTATTCACAGAATCACGGGAACATTCTCATGTTCCTCAACTAACATCATATATGCCATCATGGGCCAACAATGCCCACATGCTTTGTATATTGGTCAGACTTCAAACTCTTAGACAAAGAGTTAACGGGCACAAAACAGACAAAAACCACTCCTGATTCACAAACTAGTCGGCCAGCAACTTAATGGAGTGGGCTATTCTGTTAACGACTTAAGAGTTTGCGTCTTACCGAAGAGGAATTTTCACAACAGTCTTGAAAGAGAGGCTGCTAAACTCTCTTTTATATTCAAATTCGACACTTAACATGTGGTTTGAACCGGGATGGGAATTTTCTGGGTCATTATAAGGGCTCAATTGCATACTTGGCTTTATCTAATTCTTGACCTCCCCGCCCGCTATCTGCCCCTCTACTCTCTGATTTGTCCACCTTAATTACTATTTTTGGTACTCTGTGCCTTAAATATTGAGTCTGTTCTGGTATGCTTATGGTCTGAAGAAGTGGATCTGTCCCACAAAAACTCACCTAAAAATTATTTTGTTAGTCTTTAAAAGTGCTACTTGACTGCTTTTTCGTTCCAAAATATCTGAAGTCTATAAGGTGCCATAGGACTTCTTGTTATTCTTGAAGATACACACTAACTCAGCTACCTCTCTGATACTTGTCACCATGCAAGGCACTGCATTTAACTATACTGAGTGGAAATCCACCAACCTCATGAAAAAACTTGCACAGATACAGACAGACATAATTTTCCTCTCCAAATGCAAACAGAAGGACATCATACCAAAAGGACTGAAGGTGAAAACCCCACTGAACTGAACATACTACTCAGATTTTCATGAGAGATTGTGCCACACTCTAAGAAACTGAGGAACGACATGATCAGCAACCTGTACAGAAAACAGGAAAACATCAAAAGAGCGCTCTCAAATCTGGAGACCCTCATCTTCCACCCAAACTGACCTGCAACAACGCTTCCTCAGTTCTTGCCCTCTAGCACCCCTCCACTACCTGCACTACATTGATGACATCTTCTTCATCCGGACCCATGGAAAGGAGGCTCTTGGAGAGTTCCACCATGATTTCAACAGTTTCCACCCCACCATCAAGCTTAGCCTGGACCAGTCCACACAAGAGATCCACTTCCTGGACACTACTGTGCAAATAACTGATGGTCACGTAAATACCACCCTGTACCGAAAACCCACGGACCACTATGCTTAAATGCACGCCTCCAGCTTCCATCCAGGGTACACTACACAACCCATTGTATACAGCCAGGCACTAAGGTACATCCTCATTTGCTCCAATCCATCAGACAGAGACAAACATCTACAAGGCCTTTACCAAGCTTTCCTGAAACTACAATACCCACCTAAGGAAGTGAAGAGACAGATTGACAGAGCCAGATGTGTACCCAGAAGCCACTTGTTACAAGACAGGCCCAACAAGGAAAACAAGAGAAGGCCACTGGCCATCACATACAGCCCCCAACTAAAGCCTCTCCAGCACATCAGTGATCTACAACCCATTCTGAACGATTCTTCACTCTCACAGAGCTTGGGAGGCAGGCCTGCCAACCTTAAACAAGTTTTCACCAGCAACTATAGACCACACCACAATAACTCTAAACCTGGAACCAATCCCTTCAACAAACCTCACTGCCAACTCTGCTCACATATCTATACCAGTGATATCATCACAAAACCTAACATTAACCGTACCATCAGGTGCTCTTTCACCTGCACACCTACTAATATAACATATGCCATCATGTGCCAGCAATGCCCCACTGCAATTTACCTTGGCTAAACTGGACTCTCTAAATAGAAGATTAAATGGACATATATCAGACATCAGGAACGGTAACGTTCAAAAATCTGTAGGAAAACACTTCAATCTCCCTGGACACTATAGCAGATTTAAAAGTAGCAGTCCTACAACAAAAAAATTTCAAAAATAAAATGCAAAGAGAAATTTCAGAGCTGCAATTCATTTGCAAAATTG
The DNA here is from genome assembly GCF_033958435.1 of Carettochelys insculpta. NCBI lineage: Eukaryota > Metazoa > Chordata > Testudines > Carettochelyidae > Carettochelys > Carettochelys insculpta. Next base: position 138,932,692 of record NC_134140.1, read on the forward strand.
ACTTCAACAACCAAGGACTGAACAAAGTCTGGGAGCGGCTGGCCAATTACAGAAGCAGTTTCTCCGCTCGATGTTCACACCTCCACATTAGCAACTGACAATGGGCCACATCCCCCTGACTGAACTGACTTGATTTCTTCATTCTTGATGCTCACACCTCCACATTAACTGCCGATAATGGGCCACATCCATTCTGACTGAATAAACCAAGGTTTCCCAAACAGGGGTGTGTGAAGAAATTCCAGGGGGGAGGGGGGCACACAAGGCGACCCAGCCCCCCCCACCCCCCCATCATTTTCCCCACCAGAAGAAAGAGCCAGCCTTTGCTTCTGGCTCTCAGCCCCTGCCTTTTTACATGGGTAACCCGGTGTAGCCACTATCAAAAGCAGGCAGCCAATGAAGACCCACATGGAGCTAGCTGCCTTCTGCAAAAATGAGTGAGTGTGGATTGGGTGGGGGAGCAGGAGGATAGGATTAGATGAGAGGCTGGGGATGCCTGACTCAGGTGAAGGGGATGGAGTAAGAGCAGGGGGCTGGTGGTGCCTGGCTTTCTGGGATGAGAGGGGCTCAGGCTGCTGGCCAGCTTGTGGGACTCATAGTGCTTGGGCAGCTGGCCCCAGCATCGCAGGGTTCAGGCACCTCGGGCTGGCAGCTGACCGCAGTAGTGTGGCACTCAGGTGTCTGGCCCTGGCAGCGTGGGGCTTGGGTGGCTCAGGTTGGTGGGCGGGCAGCTGGCCCCAGAAGCATGGGGCTTGGGTAGGTGGCTCAGGCAGCTGGCCCCTGGCTGAGGTGGGCGGCTGGTGGGTGGGCAGCTGATCTCAGCAGAGCAGAGCTCAGGCAGCCTGCAGGTGGGCAGGCAGCTGGTGGATGGGTGGGTGGCCCTGGCAGCGCAGGTTTCAGGTGGGCGACTCTGGACGTGCAGGTCTCAGGCGGGCAGGTGGCTGTCGCGATCAGCTCTGGGGCCCGCAAGGGGCCAAGAAAAACTATTTGTGCTTGCTTTTAATTTTAAATAATATTTTTATATCAAGTTTTCGTGTTTATTTTAAATTACAAAGTGAATTTTTTGTTAAAAGTGGGGGTTGCATAATGGTAAAAAAGAGGCAGGGGGCACGAGGGTTTCTCAAAAATCAAAAGGGGGCATGATGCCGAAAAGTTTGGGAAACACTGGAATAGAACCTGTCAGCTCTGTCCCTTCCCTTTACTGAGGCTCCATCTTTAAATCCTCCTCTGAAACCCCACCAGTCATGCATCTGACAAAGTGGGTCTTCGCCCATGAAAGCTTATGCTCCAAAATATCTGTCAGTCTACAAGGTGCCACAGGACCTAGCTGAGAAGGAGGTGGGTAGGCATTTTGGGGCCGAGAGGGTTTAAGCCATGGGGGCTGGGGGGGCGGTTGCAGCTGAGAGGGAGTCTAAGCTGAGGGGCAGAAGGGTGCATTTTTCCCATGGGAGAATCTCCTCCTCCCACTCCAGTTTTGAATTGACTTGGGTCATGAAGTCCTCCTGAATTGTCAAAATGAGTCCCTATCCTAAAAAGTTTGGGAACCGCTGCTATGCACCTTCTTTACTAGTAAAAATAAAACCATTCTTAAAAAGGAAAGGAAAAGCAGCAGGTCCCTTCCTTGTCTATCAAATGAAATGGAAACTGTCACTACAATTATGAACTATACAAGTTCACTGCAATGTTAATGTATTTTAATTTGAAAATAAATTGATGCAATCAATGACAAATACTTACCAATACACACATCTATCTTCCCTTTGATAGCCGCTTCATGCAGAGGAGTGTAATTCCAATTGTCTCTGGCATTTGGATCTGCACCTTGACATAACAACAGGCTAACCACCTCGGCATGACCAAAGGAACAAGCATTATGAAGGGGTATTAGCCCTCCATCATCACGAGCATGAACATTGGCTCCTGTTTGCAGCAAGTGTTCTACTACATCCTTCCTTCCAAAACCTGCCAAAAGTAAGAAACCTTTGTTAAACGTGTATCAATACAGAATATAATTAAATATCTATGTTGGGCTAATAAGTATGTTTTAGTGATAGGGAACAACCACATGAGATGTAAATCCATTTTGAAGTCTCTGCATTGCAATCATTTGGTCATTGACCTGTACTTAACATTCAGTGAAAAACAAGCTGTCCTGTAGCACCTTAAAAAGACTAACACATTTATTCATTAGGTAATGAGCTGTCATGGGTAAGACCCACTTCTTCCCATCTGGAGAAATCTGAACTGGGTCTTACCCATGACAGCTCAAAGACCCACTTCAGATTTCTCCAGATGGGAAGAAGTGGGTCTTACCCATGACAGCTCATTACCTAATGAATACATGTGTTAGTCTTTAAGTAGCTATAGAAATGATTTTTTTTCTGAAGTTACAGACTGATATGGCTGTCCCTCTGAGGCTATGCAGCATTCAGCATTTAATACATTTTCCACTTGACAGATGCACTTAGACTGACAATAAAAGCAGAGGCAATCAGGAGAACATCCCCTAAACTCACATGCTTTCAGAACAGGGGCTGGCAAGATATGGCCTGAGGGGCCAGAGCCAGCCCACCAAGCCTTTTGATCCAGCTTGCTGACAGCCTCTTGGCTGGAGAGGGAGGACAGCTTCATGTGCTGCCCTCTCCCCCAGCATAGAAACTGGCCAGTGGGCAAAGAGATTTTGTGGGCCAAAGGCAGTGCAGAAGAATTTCTCAGCTCCCATTGGTCAGTTTCTGGTCTAGAGAAGCCGAGAGGTTTTGCTGGAGCTGGAAGCATCAAACAAACCCAACAAATGAAAGCTGTGAGATTTTGCTGGAGGTGTGGGCAGTGCAGGAAGTTCTACCTCTGACAGAACAGAATCAAATGACACAGCCAGTAGTCTGTGGTTGCTCACAGGTAGGAAAGCCTTCCAGACAGTGCTGCTGGACAGGAGCTGCTTAGGCAAGCATCTCCTAGCCAAAGCCTGCTTCTGGCACCACACCCCAGCTCACTTCCAGACCATATACCGACTCCTACACCCCTCTTCCAAGCCAAAAATCAGCTCCTGAACCTCAATGTCCCACCCAAGATCACAATGACATCCTTCAACCAAACTCTCTCTCAGACCCCACACCCTATCCTGCACCCCAGTTCCCTACCCCGAGCTCTCTTCTACACCCAACCCACATTCCACACTCCACACATAAGAATAGAATATAAGAATATAAGAATGGCCATACTGGGTCAGACCAAAGGTCCATCAAGCCCAGCATCCCATCTGCCGACGGTGGCCAATGCCAGGTGCCCCAGAGAAGGAGAACAGAAGACAATGATCAAGTGATTTATCTCCTGCCATCCATCTCCTGCCCTTGTTATGAAGGCTAGGGCACCATACTTTATCCCTGGCTAATAGCCATTTATGGACCTGACCTGCAAAAATTTATCAAGCTCTTTTTTAAACCCTAATAGAGTCCTGGCCTTCACAGCCTCCTCGGGCAAGGAGTTCCACAGGTTGACTGTGCGCTGTGTGAAGAAAAATTTCCTTTTATTAGTTTTGAACCTACTACCCATCAATTTCATTTGGTGTCCCCTAGTTCTTGTATTATGGGAAAAGGTAAATAATTTTTCTATATTCACTTTCTCCACACCATTCATGATTTTATATACCTCTATCATATCGCCCCTCAATCGCCTCTTTTCCAAACTGAAAAGTCCCAGTCTCTCTAGCCTCTCCCCATATGGGACCCTTTCCAAGCCCCTAATCATCTTAGTCGCCCTTTTCTGAACCTTTTCTAATGCCAATATATCTTTTTTGAGGTGAGGAGACCACATCTGCACGCAGTACTCGAGATGTGGGCGTACCATAGTTTTATATAGGGGAAGTATGATATCTTTTGTCTTATTATCGATCCCTTTTTTAATAATTCCTAACATCCTATTTGCCTTACTAACTGCCGCTGCACACTGCGTGGATGTCTTCAGAGAACTATCCACTATAACTCCAAGATCCCTTTCCTGATCTGTCGTAGCTAAATTTGACCCCATCATGTAGTACGTGTAATTTGGGTTATTTTTTCCAACATGCATTACCTTACACTTACCCACATTAAATTTCATTTGCCATTTTGCTGCCCAATCACTCAGTTTGCTGAGATCTTTTTGTAGTTCTTCACAATCCCTTTTGCTTTTGACTGTCCTGAACAACTTGGTGTCATCTGCAAACTTTGCCACCTCACTGCTTACCTCATTTTCTAGATCATTGATGAACAAGTTGAACAGGATCGGTCCCAGGACTGAGCCCTGGGGAACACCACTAGTTACCCCCCTCCATTGTGAAAATTTACCATTTATTCCCACCCTTTGTTTTCTGTCTTTTAACCAATTCCCGATCCATGAAAGGACCTTTCCTCCTATCCCATGACCACCTAATTTACATAAAAGCCTTTGGTGTGGGATCGTGTCAAAGGCTTTCTGGAAATCTAGGTATATTATGTCCACTGGGTGCCCCTTGTCCGCATGTTTATTAACCCCTTCAAAGAATTCTAATAGATTAGACAGACACGACTTCCCTCTGCAGAAACCATGCTGACTTTTGCCCAACAATTCGTGCTCTTCTATGTGCCTTGCAATTTTACTCTTTACTAGTGTTTCTACTAATTTACCTGGTACTGATGTTAAACTTATCGGTCTATAATTGCCAGGATCTCCTCTAGAGCCTTTTTTAAATATTGGTGTTATATTGGCCGTCTTCCAGTCATTTGGTACCAAAGTGGATTTAAAGGATAGGTTACAAACCACTGTTAATAACTCCGCAATTTCACATTTGAGTTCTTTCAGAACCCTTGGGTGAATGCCATCTGGTCCTGGAGACTTGTTACTATTCAGCTTATCAATTAATTCCAAAACCTCCTCTAATGTCACTTCAATCTGAGTGAGTTCCTCAGATTTGTCGCCTAAAAAGGCTGGCTCAGATTTAGGAACCTCTGTAACATCTTCAGCCGTGAAGACTGAAGCAAAGAAATCATTTAATCGCTCCGCAATGGCACTGTCTTCCTTGATCGCTCCTTTTATATCTTTATCATCCAAGGGCCCCACTGCTTTTTTAGCAGGCTTCCTGCTTCTAATGTATTTAAAAAACATTTTACTGTCGTTTTTTGAATTTTTGGCTAGCTGTTCCTCAAACTCTTTTTTGGCTTTTCTTACTACATTATGACAGTTAATTTGGGAGTGTTTATGTTCCTTTCTATTTTCCTCACTAGGATTTGACTTCCACTTTTTAAAAGCTGCCCTTTTCTCTCTCACTGCCTTTTTAACATGGCTGTTTAGCCATGGTGGTTCTTTGTTAGGTCTCTTACTGTGTTTTTTTATTTGGGGTATACATTTAAGTTGGGCCTCTAGTATGGTGTCTTTAAACAGTTTCCATGCAGCTTCCAGGGATTTTAGTTTAATTACTCTACCTTTTAGTTTCTGTTTAACTAGCTTCCTCATTTTAGTGTAATTCCCCTTTTTGAAATTAAATGCCAGAGTGTTTGACCGCTGCGGTGTTCTTCCCAACACAGGAATATTAAAAGTTATTATATTGTGGTCACTATTTCCAAGCGGTCCAGTAACAGTTACCTTTTGGACCAGATCCTGCGTTCCAGTCAAGACTAGATCGAGAATTGACTCTCCCCTTGTGGGTTCCTGTACTAGCTGCTCCAAGAAGCAGTCATTTAAGGCATCAAGAAATTTAATCTCTGAATCCCGTCCTGAGGTGACATGCACCCAATCAATATGGGGATAATTGAAATCTCCTATTATTACTGTGTTTTTTATTTTGATAGCCTCTCTAATCTCCCTTAACATTTCAGCATCACTATCACTGTCCTGGTTAGGTGGTCGGTAATATATTCCTAATGCCATATTCATATTAGAGGAATGAATTGTTATCCATAATGATTCACACCTTCTCTATACAAAAGTGCAGCCCTTAACCACTTGCCAAAATCATGGAGTAACTCCGCCATCAAAAATTATTTTCCACCCATGTTTGAGGGCAAGAGTTGGCAACCAAAATAGCAAGAAGAGCCTTTTTATTTCTAATTTGATAAAAACTCAGTAATTCAAGAGTTGCAATGCATGTGAATGAGACGGTCCTTAATAAATAACATCAAGCCATATGTTTTGTAATCCGTTTTAAGAACAGCACACACAATGATTTGTAATGCAATACTTATTTACTGCAGGATACTCACATTTTTTCTATATTCTATTTCCTTACATTTCACAAGTGTCTGCACTATCTTCCTGACTTTCACTCCCAAACCCACTTAAATTATGCCAGTTTTACTTCATGTTTAATTTCAGTTTTCTTTCTTAAAATGCATGTTGCCCTTCACAGAAGCAATGCTGCAAGCTTCATTTCAAAATCAAGACTTCATTAGCAACACAATCAAAACACAGGTAAGATACCACATCCCACAACAGATGGCACATATTAAGGGTGGGAGAAAAAAGCAGTCTTGTAGCACTTGAAAGACTAAAAAATAATTTATCAGGTAATGAGCTTTTGTGGGAGACAGATCCACTTCAGATCTGTCTCCCACAAAAGCTCATCACCTGATAAATTATTTTGTTACTCTTTCAAGTGCTACAACTGCTTTTTTGTTTTTTGAAGATACAGACTAACACAGCTAACTCTAATTAAAAAAGAGGAGTTAGCCAATGTTTTGAGATCACACATCATTTGCTATATATATATATATATATATATATATATATTCACTGTTGGGAGTTTAGATGCTCACTCTTTATTGAAAATAATCAGGAGGGGTGGATTTTTTTTGTTTTTGTTTTTTTTTAAACTTTGCAATTAGAGAGTCAGGAGCCACAAAGAAGTCCTTAAAGATCCATAGCTTGCAGACCCTGGTTCTAGGGCCTCTTGCAGGAACATCTTCCTGTCTTTCGGGGCACTTTCTGCAAAGACCAACCAGGCATCATAGTCTAACACTTTCAATCTGAAGCTACAATAATCCAATTCTTTTAGAGGGGCCTATCTTGGGCAAGGCCTAAATTAAAGATTCTGTGAAATGCTCCAATAGTAAAACCAAACTCTTAATATTTAGAGGAAAAAAATAACGAGTAGATGAAGGGAGAGAGAGGTTCTATAACCCCTCCAAAGACACAGAAATGGAAGGACCACTGTAAGTTAGCAGTCTATGCAATGGGAGAACTGCAACCGTACCTGCCAATCTTGCCGTATCCAAGATTAAGCACAGAACTCTTATGCAAGGCTCTGTGAAAGCAGAATCAAAGTGAAAATAAGGAATGCCTTAATACTATACGTTAATTTGAGAATTTTAACGTATCTTTCTAGAGCTCATCATTATATCACATCCCAAAATTATGGCCAATCCAAAGATTAATTCTCTAGAATCCATAGTACCAGAGTGCACGCACGCACACATGTAGCAGTCCCCAATAACAGGACATCTTCAGAAGCCTACATGCAAAATTCTAACCTTTTCCTTCATTTTTTATTGAGGGAGAAAAAGGTTTAGAATCCTCTCTCCTGGATGACATCCTATTCATTTCCAAATTTTATGTATTCAGGGATGCCTTTTCAAAGAGCACAGCTAATAAAATTTTAATGTGGCTGAAGTAAATACTGACTTTAATCTAGCTATTAGTACTGTTAGAAAGAAAAGGAAAGGAAGTGCTGCTAGATACTCCCTTGCACATGCAGATTAGGGCAACAACGTGAACAAAGCAAAGTTCTTTCTTCCACATACTCAGGCTGTTTCTACACTAGCAAGTAGTTAAGAAATATTTTTCAAAAGAAGGGGCTCTTTCAAAACATCTAGTGAAGCATCCACACACAAAAAGTGTTATTTCAAAATGAAAATCAAAAGAACGCAGCACTACTTTCGAAAGCGCTCTTCCATGCCCGTTTCAGGAAGAATGCCTTCTTTCGAAAGAAGACACAAGTAGACACTCCACAGGCCACTCTTTCAAAAGAACAGCCCTCATGGCACCGGATTTTCCAGTCTCTGGCCCATTCTTTCAAAAGACAGGGTGCTGTGTAGCTGCTCTCTTTAGAAAACAATGGATTGCTCTTTCAATCCATTTTTTGTGTGTGGACACTCTTTCGAAAGAAGATTTCCCAGAAGATCTTTCTAAAGACCACTGTAATGTAGACATAGTCTCAATCTGTCCCTCACAATTTGTCATCATGTCCCTTACTCAGGCATATCACGAATTAATGGAACTTTGAAGATTTAAAAACAAATGTCTACTTAGCACTTTTTCAAAAGTCTTATTTCCCATTCTATCAATGAAGTTTCTAATTCAGAAAATATGTGACTCAGTTGGAACTGTTAAAGAAGCTGCCCCCAAAATAAAACTAAGCCATGATTTAAAGATTTTTTTCCCTTAATTGAACTGTCAGTAGGGCCACTTCGACTGCATAGCACTACAGATGCTAACAAGCTAAGCTAAGAACATGAGAGCATAAGAATGGCCATTACTGGGTCAGACCAAATGTCCATCTAGCCCAGCATCCCGTCTGCTGACAGTGGCCAGTGCCAGGTGCCCCGGGGGGGTGGATCGAACACTATGATCAAGCAACTCATCTCCTGCCATCCATCTCCAGCTTCTGACAAACAAAGGCCAGGGAAACCATTCCTACCCCCAGCTAATAGCCTTTTTATGGACCTAACCTCCATGAATTTATCTAGCTCTTCTTTGAGCTCTCCTATAGTCCTAGCCTTCACAGCCTCCTCTGGCACAGAGATCCACAGGTTGACTGTGCACTGCGTGAAAAATAACTATTAGTTTTAAACCTGCTACCCATTCATTTCACTTGGTGTCCTCTAGTTCTTAACTTTTCTTTATTCACCCCCTTCACAGCTCTCATGATTTTATGCACATCTGTCATATCCCCCCTCAGTCTCCTCTATTCTAAACTGAAAAGTCCCAATCTCTTTAACCCTTCCTCATATGGAACCCATTCCAAACCCCTAAACACATTAGTTACCTAAACTCTTAGTTTCTATTGGAAAATCTAAGCTGACAGTTTTTATTTATTTTTAAAAAGCGGGAGTTTAAACTGGTACAGTATCAACTAAAGACCGTTCATAGCTGTAGCAAAGCTAACTCTGCTAGAGCAGAAATAGTAAAACTAAATCCTCAACTTGCCATATCTGTTTATTGTTCATTTGGCTTCACTTGGAAATAACCCACCGTAAGAGTTCTGAAAAGAGAATAGGGCATGTAACTTATGCATTACAAGTATAATCTCCTGACCTTTGAGATTCACAGATATGACAGATATCCCACTTAATTTACTTTTCCCAGAGGTTTCTCTCTCTCCCCGCCCCCTTCCCCTCCTTCCTCTCCCCCACTCCTTACTTTTTAATTTTTATATTTAGCTGATTCCTCAGTTTTCTCTCACTTCTGCTCCAGAATCTAAAGAAGTGGGGTCTCTCCCACGAAAGCTCATTACCTAATAAATAAAACTGTTAGCCTTTAAGGTGCTAAAGGACGACTTGCTTTGTTTTTCAGTTAGGAATGGTTTGAGATACATTTGCATCATCATCTTGCACAACACCTTTTCCTCTTTTATGTACGGAATGAATGTTTTCAAAATATTTCCAGATAGGTTCTCTCTTACACTACAGATGTAAAATCCTGTCTAATTAGTTAACTGCTTAAACAGAGGGAGGAGAACACAGCTCCTGGCACAGGCCCACTGCAGACATTGGAGCACTCCCTCACTACGGCAGACCACGCGAGGCTGAAGCAACCCCCAGTCCACAGTGGGTGAGGAGCTGCTCCAGCCCCCACCAGTTAATTGTAATCGGTAGCCTCAGCCATGTAAGAGATGATTTCCCAAACTGGGAGGTGTGGCCACCCGGGGGCCATGAAGAAATTCAAGGGAGGGTTCGCGAGACAACCCAGACCTCCCCATCATTTTCCCCCACCCTTTGCTTTTGGCTCTCAATCCCTGCCATTTTACATGGGTAACCTGGCCCAGCCCCTATAAAAAGCAGGCAGATGGCGAAGACCCACTTGCAACGGTGAGTGAGTATGGGTTGGGCGGAGGAGGAAGATGGGGTCTAGGGATGCCTGGCTCAGGTAAGGAGGATGGGGTGAGAGCAGGGGGCTGGTGGTGCCTGGATTTGTGGGAGCGGAGGGGCTTGGACGGGTGGCTCGTGGGGCTTGCGGGGCTGAGGCAGGAGGACTACTTGCAGAACTCACAGGGCTTGGGTGGCTGGCCCAGGCAGCATGGGAATCGAGCAGGAGGGAGGGTGGGCGGCCAGCCGCCCGGCTCTGGCAGCAGGCTCTGGCCCCAGCAGCACAGGTCTCAGGCAGGTGGGCGGCTAGTGTGGGCAGCTCTGGCAGCTGGCACAGGGCTTAGGCAGCTCGCCAACTGGGGCTGTACCAGGCATCCGCAAGGGGACAAGAAAAACTATTTGTGCTTACTTTTAACTTTAATAACATTTTTATATCAAGTTTATGTCTATTTTAAATTACTAATTGAATTAGTTATTAAAAAGGGGGTTGGAGGATGGTAAACAGAAGGGGGAGAGAGAATATTTCTCAAAAATCAAAAGTGGGGCATGATGCCAAAAAGTTTGGAAGCCACTCATTTAGGGTGATGCTTACTAGTTAAATGTTAACATCCCTCTCTGATGCCCAGAAGCTGTGAGCTTTTCTGTTGCTAAAGTGCTGGGGAAGATAGCAAGCTGTGTGTGTGCACTGAATAATGTCCTCCCTTTTTCCTTCCAGTCCACTGCACAGTTCCTTTCTATGCAGCCTCTGTCCTTTCCTATATACAGTAAACACTTTGGTATCTGGCATTCTATCTGGAACTCTCAGATAACCAGCATTTTAACTATAAGTAAATTCTAGTTATGTTTTCCTTAAGTACAGTATAGTGAAAGTAAATAAAAGTCATACAGCAATATAGTATAAGTTTACAGTGTACAATACTACTGTTGTTGGTAAGTAAAGTACTCTAAATACTTTTTTTTTGGTTTCCTTAATATCTAATCTTTTTTCTTTAGTGTCATGCATTGCTAGGTATACCTCTATATTATTCACAATATTTGAACATCCAGCAACCTTCAGGTACCAGGGCTCCCAGATATGAAAGTTTACTGTACTGTCTCTGCCCTAATTCAATGCCATAACTAACTTTGCCGCGCTTGGCACAGGTCCACCACCACATAATCACAGAACAACAACAATCCTGTCCAGTTCGTGTCTCTCTTTGCATCTGTGACTTCCTAATCTGCTGAAAAAACAGAAATTGAAAGCCCAGAACTTTCAACAAGCAAGAGCTAGCAGGCAGTCTGGACAGAAGAGAGCCATTAATTAATTTTACGAAACTGTGGCTATGTCCACACTTGCTCTGAACTTCAAAGGGGGCACGGTAATCAGGCTGATGGGAGATTACTAATGAAGTGCCGCAATGAATATGCAGCACTTAATTAGGCTAATTCTTCCCCACGCCAACTCAAAGTTGGTTAAATTCAGCAGCCCATCTAATAGCACCAAGGAAGAATAAATGTGGCCCCCAGCCAGCCCTTCAGACACTAGTTCTGCTTCCCTTCTCCCACTGCAAAACACATACTCCCTTTTCTGGGAGATGAAGTTCCTGAAAAGGAGAGCAGGAAGACGAGCATCTCCTGTTCATAAAAAAATCCATAATTCCAAAAGAGAAAGCTCAGTAAAGATGAGCTACCTGAATAAGGAAATAAATGAAACATCTTACTGACCATTCCCCTGATACGGTGGAAAGACTCCACCACCCAGATATGGTCTAAAAAGTCAGTTTTACCCTACTGATTGCAGGTGAGAGGACTTATCTTAAGCCTCTAACCACTGCTCCCCTGATTAAACAAGCTGATATATTAAATGCAATAGTTTAAACATCCTGAGTTCTGCAAGCAATTGCTCCATAGTACACATGTATTTTGCAGTTTTTGCATGAGAGAGAGAGAGAATTCTGATTCCTAATGTTTCTTTTCTCATAGGCTATATTATTCTTCTCTCACTCACTCTCTCATGAGAAAGATTTGAGTCTAAAAATTTCATAACTTTATAAAAGACTGAACTCAGTACTTTTTACTAACACACCTGAAGACAAAAGACTACTGTTAGCAATTGTAACTTTGGCGATACCTGCGTTTCATTAGCTGTGAGCAAAAGTTTAATTATGTTAGTGAAGCTTCTATAAGCTTGAATTCAGGGAAATAGGAGCTTGTGAAACTTTCACCCAATCTACAGAACTTTAGGAGTTTGCACCGCAAGTCATGGCTCTTTAGAATCAAGCTCCGTGTGCATATTCCTTGAAGATAAACAACTTTTATAAATTCAGCTAATATGACAGCATTCACAAGACACAGGATATGGGCTCCCCAGAGCATCATCTGTTGTTTTAAACTTACATACCAAGATGATGCTAATGATTAGGGAAACTGCAACCACTTTGAAGTCTTTAAGGATGCTTTCCTTAATTAAAAAAAAAGCTGATTTTTTTTATTAAAGCAAGTTCAGACCAACCACACAAACATTTTTTAAAATGTAATGCTGACCATTATGTATACATACAAAGTAAATGTTGTATTAAATACATTAAGAGTAGTGTCCACAAGCCCCAACGTACAGCATTAAGCACAAACACTTAACAGGATGTGCCAGACAGTTTACACTCTGCACAAGAGCCAAATCATGTTACTTAAGGGTATGAGGCTATGGCTTATTTTGAACATCTTGTATATTTTATTATTCTTCCCCTTCCCTATTTGCATGCTTTTATCCACTTGTCATTTTCACTAGCCAGCAGTATGTTCTTTAGAGCAGTACCTCAGTTTTTACCTACATGCCCACAGCTGAATGGAGGCAAGGTTGATGCAGCTATGAACTCGAACTACCAAAAACATCATCCCCCAAAAGGAAAGTGGAGCCTAACCATGTTCCAAAAGTGCCCTGATGTTACTTCCTCCCCTAATTATATGCACTTTAGTGTATTAATTTCTCATGTAATGAGTAAAGAACATTTTCATGGGCTATGATTTTTTTCCTCTTACCTCACTGAGTAAAAGGTATCACTTTTTGCCTTTACTTGGGGGAGAGAGGATTTTTGAAGATTCTGCTCTCTCTTGCAGATGCTATTAAGATTCCATCACTAAAGCAACTTTGCCCCCTACTTAACACAATGATGGCACTTGGCGTCTTTGGAAACAGTGGAGAGCCATCATCAATAACCATGAGCTCCGCGCCCGTTGGCATCTGATGCCTCTCTCACTATTTCCTTCCATCTTTCCCTGTCCAGTGTGAAGTGGCTTAGTTTCTGTGGACTAGCTCTGCACCAATCTACTATATCATCTATCCATTCTCTGTGAGGTCCGTCTCTCCTATTCAAACCTTCCATTATGCCAAATACCAGGGACTTGATTTTTCGTTCGTCGTTCATTCTGCAAATATGCCCAAACAGCTGTAGCTTCCATTGTATAACCTTCTGTAGCAGGTTCTCTTTCTGCTGTATCTTTCTATATAATTCTTCATTGATGACCTTCTGCATCCACCCTGTTCCCAGAACCTTTCTATAACACCTTTTGAATGCCAATAGTCTTCTTTTCGAATCTTCTGTTATCATCCACGTCTCACATCCATACAACATGCTGCTGAATTCAAATGTTTTCAAGACGCTCAGTTTCATTCTTAAGCTAACTGCTTTGCTTTTCCAGATCTTATCTATTGCCTTCAAACTCGTTCTTGCTTTTGCTATTCTAGTTGCTATTTCCTTCTTACAGTCTGGATCGTACATTATGTTGCTCCCCTGATTATGTGAACTTCCCTACATTTTCTAATTCAGTACCATTGACACTGATCTTCCTTCCCAGTTCCTTATCTCCAAATACCACTGTTTTTGTTTTATCAATGTTCAGGTGGAGAGCCACTTCCACACAAATCCTCTTTAGACAGCATGGACATAGCATCTCTCTAGCAACTAGGAATGATCACAGGACAAGCAAGAATGAGCAGAACAGAGAAACTCACACTGACACCAAGACGAGTTTGAACCAAGAGCTCGGGCAGTGAGCAGTTACTGAAATCAATAAGGGCTCACCTTAAGGGTGTAGCACTTACTGTCATTATAAGAAAAGGCCAGTGAGTTACACCCATTCAACAGTTTTGAACAGCTATGAACTTTATATAACATTGATTTCTCTGTTACAGAGAAGAGGGCCTGTGACATTCACTAGGCAGACCAGGAAAGGTGGTAACAAAAAAACTCCTGCTCTCCAAATCTGTAAGACTCCACAATGAAAAAGGAAAAGACAACACCTAAGAAACACCTGGCACAGAGACCTGAAGGCAGACACTAAAAAGAAGGGATACAACTGGTCAGGAAAAGTTTGCCCAGGACAGGGGACGCTGCTGAATGATTGTCAATGGCCTATACTCCAAGATGTAGGAGTGGAAAAAGCTTACTACTACCACTTTCAAGACACATGCAAGACAAAATATTTCAGATTTTAAGGGGTGAAAATTAGAGATGATGTTTCAGACTCCAAGCTAGTTCCAAGGCAGCAGTCTGAAGTATTCTCCCCAAGCGCAAGAGCCAGCTTTCTCTCTGTCTGTTCTAGCTCAGCCCATGGGGATCTCAACTTCACCCTCGTAGCCTGTTCCAGCCCCACTGCCAGGCAGCCCGCCTGGGGTAGACCCTAGACCCCTCGGCCCTGCCAGCCCCCAGCAGTAATCCGCTCACCCGCGGCGAAGTGAAGGGGCGTGGACTTCCTCCCCGCCATGTCCTTGGCGTTCACGTTGCCCGTGTCCACCAGGCGCTTGACCCGGGTCACGTCTCCATTGCGACAGGCCTCCAGGAGTTCCCGAAAGGCGCCGTTCCCCGCACCTGGGCCGGGCAGCTCTGGGCTCTCTGCCGCCGGGCTGGAGGCCGCCGAGGAGGCCGCCGAGGTGCTGCCACTGCTGGTGGCCCCGCTACTGCTGCTGCTAGAGCCGGAGACCGGCGGCGGGAGGGCCCCGACCGAGCTCTCCGGTGGTTCCGGGGACAGAGCACGGTCCGCGTCCCGCCCGCTGCCCGCCAGCGGGGCCTCACCCTCCGGCCCGGCCAGGCTGTGCCGCTGGGGGCAGGGCGCAGTGCCGGCAGGCGAGAGGCCGGGGCTGCGCGGCGGGGAAGTCGGCGCTGGGGGTGGCGGGTGATGGTGGTGATGATGCTGGGAGCGACGCGGCGCCGCCATCTTGCACTCCGGCCCCGTCACTGCGGCAACGATGCGGCCCCCGCCCTCGCTTCCGACTAGCTCGGCCAATCATCGCTCAGGACGCCCGGAAGTGAGGTATGTTGTTGTGTTGATGGGGCCTAGGAGCGAAGGGAAGAGCCGGAGAAGAACAACGGGGGGCGGGGTTTGACTGGAGCTCTTCTAGCTCGAAGGCGGCTTGGCCTTGTCCCTGCTCTGCTATCCCCAGACGCGCGGGTCCAGAGGAGCTCGCGGGAGGGGGCTCGCTCCCCTCCTCATGGCCCTGTCTCTCGCTTGCACCCTCCACCACAGTTCCTGCCGCTGCCGCTGCCGCTGCCGCGCAGATTCGCCTCGGCTCCCGCCTTCCGTTTTCATCTGTGCCCCTGCTCTTCTCTGCACGCTCACCCCTCCATCCACACCACAGTCTTGCGAGCTGGCGACGTCCATGCCCTACCACCTTGCACCACCACCCCTGTGCAAACTCAGCCCTTCGCCTCCTGTCCCTTGCTAGAGTCATCTCTCATCTATTGCACATTCACCTGCTGCCCTCCCCTACTTCTGCGCCAGTGCACACTCACAGCCCCATGGTCCTAGCCCACAGCATACTCTCATGCACATGTATGCCCTTCCCATGCTTATCACAGAGCCATACATGCTGCTGCTCATGCCCGGGTTCCTTCCTTTCAATGCACATGGATTCATTCATTCCTGCTTCTCACTGGCTTGTGCATGTGCTTGTGCACTCTCGCACGTTCTGTTCTTTAATAGCCATTCACACGTCTTCCCTCATCCTGCAGACAAGCACACTGGTGGAATGCAGCCTTATAGTCACACCGTACACATTATTGTAATAGTCCTTGTACAGAATGTGCCTTGTAAACTATAATTTGAAAATGGTGGTCAATAATGGTGAAATAGGTGTAGCAAGGCTTTTTAAACCCGAGATTGCGAGTTCAATCCTTGAGCAGGTCACTTAGGGGTCTGGGGCAAATAGTTTCAAAAATCCCTCAGGGAGGGTGCTTGGTCCTGCTGACAGGGCAGGGAACTGGACTCAATGCTCTCTTGAGGTCCGTTCCAGCTCTGTGGGATACTCTATTACTTCTGTATTTGGACTTGAGGCTATACAGTAGTACATTGCAACAGAACACATGCTGCTTTGTGTTCAAGTTCTGGGTATTCTCCAGAGCTGTGTCCAGGTGTGCGCAAAACATCAAAATATGTGGACCTCTTTCGAAAGAATGGGAGGAGCATTAACATATACAACACCTACTTTTGAAAGCAAATCAAAAGAATGGGGTGCACATGTTGAGATCTGAACTCGAATCCATATCAGGAAGATTGTCCCCTTTTGAAAAACTAAATCGAAAGACTAAACATGTAAGCGCTCCACATCCCGCTTTTTCAAAAGGGGGTCCACCATGGTGTTGGTCAGCTGGAGCACAGGGCTGCTCCAGCCAGCAGCAGTGTAGCTCTATGATTCCTGTGTCCGGCCGCCTTAAAGCCAGCCACGTTGCTCCCCTTCTGCACATAGGCTTTCCCCTTACCCTCCACAATTTTGTGGAGGATGCAACAGGCCCACCACCTGGGACATGTTGAGGACTCTGACCTCCAACCACATGTGGAGGCACCTCCACCACCCCATAAGGCACCTGAAGGTCCACTCCACAATGTTGCGGGTGTGGTTGAGGCACTGGTTGAACACCTCCCAGATGGGGTTGAGGTGTCCCATGTACAACGAATGGAGCCACTGCTGGAGGGGTAGGCTGCATCGGCCACCATGCAGAGCGGCATGCTGACATCGGCTCTTCGGCTGGGGGACAAATGTCCCTACCCCTGTGCGCTGGCAGAGCCTGGTGTTCTGGAAGACCCAGGCATCGTGGGTGTGACCGGCCCAGCCCATGTAGATGTTTGTGTACCAGCACCTAGCATCCAGCAGGGCCTGGAGGCCCACCGAATGGTACCTTTCTGTACCTTTTTTTTGACATACTGGCTGGCACTGCATGCCAGGGCATGGATGGGGAAGTGTGTGCCATCCAACCTGCCAAAGCAGTTCAGGAAGCCCAGGTTCTCAAAGCCTGCGATGGCAGCATCCATATCCCCCAGGTGAATGACCCTGTGCAGCAGCATCATGTAGATGGCTCTGACAACCTGCATGGGGGGATGTGTGCTCCCATGAGGGTGTGGCTGGCTGGCTGCCCCCTGCCCCGGCCCCCCCCCAAACTGCTCCCTGACAGCCTGCCCCCTGCAGCCAGGTGTTCCCCTCACCCCAGCCTCCCCACCTGCCCAGGGGGAGGGGGGGGTGCATGGCCCAGCCCTGCCTTATCTTCATAAGTACAGTCTTGACAGTGGCCTTGCCCACCCCAAACTGTTGTCCCACAGAGTGGTAGGAGTCCAAGGTGGCCAGTTTCCAAATGGCGATCATGATCAGCTTCTCCAGAGTGAGAGCAGGCTGCATGCATGTGTCCTGGTGCCAGAATGCAGGGGCAAGCCAGTGGCAGAACTCAGAATCACAGAATCATAGGGCTGGAAGGGACCTCAGGAGGTCATCTAGTCCAGCTCCCTGCTTCAGGCAGGATCAACCCCCACTTAGTCATCCCAGGCAGGACCTTGTCAAGCTGGGACTTAAAAACCTCAAGGGATGGAGAATCCACCACCTCTCTAGGCAACGCATTCCAATGCTTCGCCACCCTGCTGGTGGAGTAGTTTTTCCTAATATTTAACATACACCTCTCCCTCTTCAACTTCAGACCATTACTCCTTGTTCTGCCATCTGACACCACTGAGAACAGTTTCTCACCCTCCTCTTTAGAGCTTCCCTTCAGGAAGTTGAAGGCTGCTATTAAATCACCCCTAAGTCTTCTCTTCTGTAAACTAAAGAAGCCCAAATCCCTCAGCCTATCCTCATAGGTCATATGCTCCAGCCCCTTAACTCAAAGGCCTGCCTCGATATGCAGAAGTTCCACAGCCACCTCTCATCATTCCACTCCCCCAGCACCAGGTGCTCCCACCAGTTGGTACTGCTGGGATGGCTCCAGAGGCACTGGGGCGCCCGGGGGAACACGGCGGTGTCCTGGACAGGGGGTCCATTCAGCCACCTGAGTAGCTGGGGGTGCAGCTGCAGCGACAGTGCAGAGCACTGACAGCAGGGTGTCCAGGATGAGAGTGTCATCCTACAGGAGTTGCTGCTGTGCCTCCATCCTGGAGCATGAGTGGGCTCTGCCAGGCTGGGGACAGCTGGGCAGGACTCAGCTCATTTGGGGTGGAGGGAGGGGCGCTTTAAGGAAGCGGCTGGCTGCAACCCCCGGAACAGCTTGTTGGCCATGGCACTCTGTCCACAGTGTTTCCTGCCTTCCTTCTTTTGAAGAAGACCTTGGAGCCATGTGGACACTCCCTTTCAAAAGACCGCAGCGGCTCTTCCAAAGGGCGGAGCGACCTATGCGGTCGCTCCCTCTCAATGGCCACTGTTTCGACCTCCACATGTTGATTTTGGCCATTTCGAAGGGGTGCTCACGTGTAGACCCAGATCCGGTCTTTGACTCCATAACTCAGTCAGGGAATGACCATAATGTTTCATCACAAGAAATTGTAAGCATGCGTTCTTGTGCCTAAATGGGCAAACCAGAGGGAAACAAAGTGATTTCATTTCTGAAAGGATTATGTAGCCAGTTATTTGGTTCAGCTACAACTGGAAAGTAATCTTCAAACTATTGCATAAGAATGACAAGGCATTCCTTTGATGTACTTTTTTGTCAATAACCAGTTCATTTTCATACACAAAACCTTCAATTGTTGGAACCTCATGGGGAATTATCCATGAGCCACCTGAAGAGAGCTTGCGGACTGATGGTGGTCTGTGGACCACAGTGTGAGAACCTGTGATCTATGGGTCATGGTCAAGAAAATGCATGTCAAATGGTGATAAAACTATATAAAAGTGAGTGGCAACCCCCCAAGTTCTCCCTCCCTCCTTCAGTTAAAAAGACAAGAGAAACAGCCATTGGACTTTGGAACCAGATGCTGGCCAGGGAGCTTGGTTGTCAATTACTGAAAATGTGGTAACGGACTTCCTTCAAGTCTAATTTGTTAACTTTAGAAAACATTTCCTTACTTTTCTTGTAACTATTTCTGACTTTGTGCCTCTTTACTTGTACTCACTTAAATGTCTCTATTTGTAAGTAAATAAACCTAATTAAAACTAATCCAGCGTCTTGAATTATTTAGGCAACATTATTTAAGGTAGCAAACTCATAGCTACGTCTATACTAGCCAAAAACTTCTAAATGGCCATGCAAATGGCCATTTCGAAGTTTACTAATGAAGCGCTGAAATACATATTCAGTGCCTCATTAGCATGCGGGCGGCAGCGGCACTTCGAAATTGACGTGTCTCGCCGCCGTGCAGCTCATCCAGATGGGGCTCCTTTTTGAAAGGACCCCACCTACTTCTAAGTCCCCTTATTCCTATGAGCAGATGGGAATAAGGGGACTTGGAAGTAGCTGGGGTCCTTTCGAAAAGGAGCCCCATCTGGACGAGCTGCTCAGCGGTGAGCCACGTTAATTTCGAAGTGCCGCGGCCGCCCACATGCTAATGAGGCACTGAATATGTATTTCAGTGCTTCATTAGTAAACTTTGAAATGGCCATTTGCATGGCAATTTCGAAGTTTTTGGCTAGTGTAGACACGGGCCATATTTGTTTCCTCTTAAAGGGGCAACCAACCTATATGCACCTGTATTGTCCAGGCACAGGCCATACCTTGCAGAACTTTTGGAAGAAATTAATGAATGGAGAGTACAGTGGGGTCACCTTGCAAAGTGCAACCAAAGTTGGTGGGAGCTAGAGCGTAGCTAGTTTGTTGGCCAGCTTCTGAAGTCAAAGCTGTTGGACTAGGGAAGTATCCACATTCAGACATTCAGGAATTGACCCGCATGATCCTTAGCTTGGTAGAGCCCAAGCTGCGAGCTATAACAGCACACACCCCACTGGAGAGCCACACACACCCCACTGCAGAGAAGTGGTGACATAGCCGTTGCTAGTCTGGATTGCACCACAGAACATCACAATATCACAACTGCCCCCCTTACAGACATTTCTGTGCTTGCCCATTCTCTCTCTCTCTCTCTCTCTCTCTCTCTCTCTCTCAGAAAAGTCCATTCCAGAGGAACATTTAGGCTGCATTCTTGTCTGGGGATTCACTAGGAGGGTATCAAGCCAATTCCTCAAGAGGTCTCATGACAGAAGAAACAAGAGATTAGGGTGATCATCCATCCCATTTGTCCTGAGAGAGTCCCTTATTTAAGCTCTCTCACAAGTGTCCTGACTCTTTTTGAGAAAATGGGCAAATTGTCCCATAATCTGTGGGACTCCTGTTCCCCGGCACCCAGGGTTTCTCAGTGCAGCAGCCCCTGCTGCCAGGGAGCTCCTCTACTGACCATCTGCCCTATTGCATCGCACGCCTCAGAAGCAGCCCCCACTGTGGGTGAGTTCTGCCATGGGGCGGCTTCTTCATTCCTTGGTGCCCCCCTGTTGGGAGCTTGTGGATCCCCCCCCATCCTCCACTTCCCCTCATCAAGAGGCTCCAGAACCCCCACTCCTGGTGTCTCACTGTGGGGCAGCTTCCCCTATCGCTGAAGACCCCTGACATGGAACAACACTCCCCCATCCCCAGAGGCTGATGTCCCATATTTCCCATAGGCCAATGTGGTCACACTAAAAGAGATAGAATATTAGGCAAGTTATGTTTGCACCATTGTCACACATATTTGCTTCTGAGTAGTTCTGTAGGCTATTGAGCAGTGTTTCCTAAACTTAAAATATTTGCATATCCCTTTCATGTCTTTGGCCTTATTGGCATACCCTTTCTCCCAGTGCCATCTCAGTGCTTATCTCCTGTTTTTACTAATTTATCTTCTGCCGTGTATCCCCTGAAATCCTTTCATGTACCACCGACAGTATGCATATCACAAGTTTGGAAACACTGCTATAGAATTTATTTTTTCCACATACCTATGATGAATCCAAAACAAATGGCTCCACTCCCAAACCACACAGGCAGGAATGGCTTGCTGAATACATGGCAGGATCTGGGAAATCTGGTCATATGCTAAAACTAATGGTTTCTCTCTCACACATGATACTATGAGAGAAGAGCTATCATGTAAGGAAAGGGGGCAGATAGAGCTTTAGTAAGTTATCTCTAGGACATTAGTGTTCTTTTATTTATTTATTTATTTATTGGAGTAAAGGGCTTAACTTCTGCTCTAACAGTATAGAATTACCCCTATTGCTCATCCAACATTCACATTGGTCAGTTGTCAAGGTTACTGCCGGATGGTTGCCTTTTGTTGGTTAAATTAAAGTTGTCAAGTAATTTAAATTAAAAAAACTTCAAAAATTTTCTTCCCATAAGAATTTTTACTTTGTCGAAAGGTCCATACAGTGCAAAACCCCATTAACTTCACTGACCTTTCCATACCAATTGCATCATAACTATTTCATTCCCTTGTCAGGTCCATAGCATCCTTCCTCTGAAAAGCATTTAGGAGGTCACAATGCTAGGATGCACTCAGGCAGTCTGCCATTCTGATTCAACAGCTCATCATTCAACATCCTAATGATTGTGAGACATTGTTAGCCCACAGAACCAGAAGCAGAATAAATCCCCTGCAGTAACCAGGAATTCTCCAGCTCTGGCATCTGAGGCCACAGCAGCCTCTCTGATATTGCCACAAGGTATCAACTTCACATAAATGTATTTATATTCTCATCAGTCAATACAAATGGAGTTTCACATAGCACAGTATTGATGTTTCTTGCCCTTTCCCACAGGACGAGGGAGAATGAAAACTAGCTTGTAAGCTCAGATAGCCCAAATCCCTCTACCTTGGCACTGCCCTCCTGTGCTCTTAACTAGCCTCTCCAGTTTGGAGATGATGATGGTGTCTATTTGGGTTATGCAATGAGACAAGCTTCTTGGTCTTTTGACAAATTTCCTGTCTCTCATCTTCATCTTCTGTCAAAGCTTCACACGTTCTGTCCCACTGCTCCTCAACTGTCTTAAACATGAGTAGTTTGCTGTTCTATTGTGTTTCCGCATCTCATGACAGAGACTTTTGCGGTCTGCTTTGAAGTCCAGATCTCCTGAAGTAAGTAACCAAATTTTGGCATGTATTGATCAGTTTAGTTACTGCTTCCTCTTTCTGGTTTCCTTGCTTGGTAGCGTGCTCAAGTACAGTATTTATACTGCACACTGAGCAGCTTATCCACACAGGAGACTTGAGGGCTGAACAACATTTGCTCCCCATTCAGTAACAAAAGCCATCTGATTTGTAATGTTGTGTATATCAAATCTTCTGGCTGCCCGAATACCAGCCAATTCAAATTGTTGTGGCTCTATTTAATGAACAATTATTCCCAAATAGGCAACCTTTCTCTAATCCTCTACCACAGATAAAGGGTAAGACCTCCACCTACTGTGCCTAGAATGTTTTTCAGCTCTGTACATTTGTTTTCTTTTTTCTTCTGCCACAAGTGCAGCATGCCAGGCTAATGTTGTGAAATGTGGTATTAGCATATGTGCATCCATTTCACCATGGTTGGCACCAATGCTAATCAAACATTGAGACTATGCAAGGAATTCCTCACTGCTGACTACCTCAAAAGGTCTTGTGTGTTGTGCAACAAATTTCAATAATTCATGAGTCACGGTTGTCCCCATGCCTCATGTGATAGTGACATTTCTAGATTAATATCTTCAAATTGAATTATGATTTTGGTCCACGTTTGTGTTTAAGTAAGTTTGAAGTCCCGTACAGGCTTTTTTGCTTTTGACACATGCAACATATCCACCCACAGTATCTCCTTTTCCATTGATAAGAAATCTGAATGTATTCCAGATTGGCAATTTGCCTTTAAAGAACAAGAGCCCTGGAAATGATAAGATTACAGGACAGATCATTAAATATGGCACAGAAAGTATGATTCATGAAATACACTGACTATATAATGTAGCATGGGAAGAAGGAAAGACACCTAAGGAATGGACAAGATCTGTGCAAGTGACAATACACAAGAAAGGAAGTGCACTGGAGTGCAAAAACTACACAATGATGGCCTTAACAGTCATCTAGGCAAGGTGCTGATGATGATTCTCATGGAAAGACTAAGATCACAGATAGAAGAACATCTATCAGACAAGCAAGCAGGATTCAGGAAAGACAGAAGTACCATACAGCAGATATTGGCACTGAGATTAATAGCAGAGAAAACTCAACAAAAGAACAAGAACATCTACATTTGCTTTGTCGATTTTCAGAATGCATTTGACAGTATAGATCAGAAAGTGACTTGGTCAGTGTTGGAGTCATACAGAATGGATAGCAGACTGATACGGTTGTTGAAGGATATCAGGGACAATGCAGAGGCAGTGGTGAGAACATGTGGGGAGTTGGGAAGTTTGTTTAGAACATGTAGGGGTATGAGACAAGGAGATCAAATATTGCCAAGTATCTTCTTCACGCATCTAGACAGAGCGATGGACAAAATCAAGGAAGAGGTAGAAGGGATATCTGTGCACAGGATAAGAATTAACAGCTTGAGGTTCGCGGATGATATAATTATCATTGAGGAAGATGAGGAGAAGCTAGTGAGAATGGTGCAGGTGCTAAACAAGGAAGGAAAGCGGCATGAACTGATTATGAACATCAATACAACAAAAACAATAGTATTTGGAGATAAGAAAATAAGAAGAAATATCAGTGTAGAAGGGATCAAACTAGAGAACAAAGAGAAGTTCACATATCTGGGGAACAACGTAACGTATGATCTCGATTGTAAAAAGGAAATAGCGACTAGAATAGCAAAAGCAAGAGCAAGTTTGAAGGCAATGGATAAGATCTGGAAAAGCAAAGAGATCACCTTAGGAACAAAGCTGAAAGTCTTGAAAATGTGTGTATTCAGCAGCATGTTGTACAGATGTGAGACATGGGCAATAACAAAAGATTTGAGGAGAAGAATATTGGCATTTGAGAGGAGTTGTAGAAAAATCCTGAGAAGATTCAGCTGAAAGAGAACCTACTGCAAATGATTTTACAACACAAGTTACAGTTATTCTGTCACATTTGCAAAATGAATGACGAATGAAAAATCAAAAGCCTTGTATTCAGTATAATTGACAGTTTGAATAGGAGAGCAGACCCTACAGAGAATGGGTAGATGATACAGTAGATTGGTGTGGAGCTAGTGTACAGAAATTAAGCCACTTGCACTGAACAGGTAAAGACAGAAGGAAATCGTGACAAAGGCATCAGACACCAATGGGTGCTGAGCCCATGGTTATTGATAATGTTGATGATTTCTCTTCAAACTGTATGAAGGGAGGTGCACTTGGTGACAAAATGGGACACACACCCACACACCAGCCATGCTCCTTGTCAGGAGCAACCTGATCTCCACTCCTCAGTAAGTGCTGGGTAGGGCAGAGGGGGAGAAGCCCAGCATCATGCTCATGCTTCAGCAAGAGCTACCCAACCCCACTGCATGGTAAGTGCCTGGTGGGTGGGCAAGGACACCCATTTTTCTAGGTCCTCTGGCCATTAATCCCCTTCTACCTCTGTAGAGCTATGTCTACACGTGAATGCTACATCGAAATAGCTTATTTCGATGTAGCGACATCAAAATAGTCTATTTCGATGAATAACGTCTACACGTCCTCCAGGGCTGGCAACGTCGACGTTCAACTTCGACGTTGGGCAGCACCACATTGAAATAGGCGCTGCGAGGGAACGTCTACACACCAAAGTAGCACACATCGAAATAAGGGTGCCAGGAACAGCTGCAGACAGGGTCACAGGGCGGACTCAACAGCAAGCCGCTCCCTTAAAGGGCCCCTCCCAGACACAGTTGCACTAAACAACACAAGATCCACAGAGCCGACAACTGATTGCAGACCCTGGGCATGCAGCATGGATCCCCAGCTGCAGCAGCAGCAGCCAGAAGCCCTGGGCTAAGGGCTGCTGCACACGGTGACCATAGAGCCCCACAGGGGCTGGAGAGAGAGCGTCTCTCAACCCCTCAGCTGACGGCCGCCATGGCGGACCCTGCTATTTTGATGTTCGATGTTCAGCTTCGAAGTAGGGCGCTATTCCCATCCCCTCATGGGGTTAGTGACTTCGATGTCTCGCCGCCTAACGTCGATTTCAACTTCGAAATAGCGCCCAACATGTGTAGCCGTGACGGGCACTATTTCGAAGTTGGCGCCGCTACTTCGAAGTAGCGTGCACGTATAGACGCGGCCTAGGGGCCCAGGGGTGGCCACCTCACTTTTAAAAACCCTGAGGGGTAGCGATGGGATGGGGGACATGCAGGCAAAGATGGAGGAGCAGGGTCTTGCAGGGAATAGACTGAGGAGGCTAAGGGGCAGTGCATAACGGGTGCTGCATCTCAGTTGCTCAAGTTTCCAATTTTGGGCTCTTTCATATCCAGCAGAGGTATTCCATTGGTGTGTAGCAGCCTCTGAAGGCCATATCTGCAGAAGCACAAGGAACAGTACATAGAAACATGATTGTTAAAAACATATATAGCATTGAAAAACTACAGTAAAATATACCTGTAGTAAGTACCAAAACAAAACAGCAGTCATGTAGCACTTTAAAGACTACCAATATAAATTTATTAGGTGATGAGCATTCATGGGACAGACCCAGCTATCTGTCACTATTCAGATGTGTAATAACATACCAATCAATTCACTGCCCCTTGACAGACATCCACATGCCAGCAAACACTCCAAGCATGGTGACTTTACCTCAGGGTAAGGGACATTGTACGTGGGGAGAAAATCAGTATGAAAGATCACAGTGCAGTTGACTAGGGATAATAGTCTAAATTTTCCCACCCTTTTCCACAGGTGGGGTGTGTTGTACCAGAAAGCTTACTCCTCAGGGTAAGCTGGGCAGTTAACAGAGCATCTACTACTTGCTTGTAGCCCTGTGCTGCTCAGCTGTGTGCTTCATTGGTCACTGAACATGACATTGTAGAAAGCGCAAGAAAGTTTCCTTCAGTGGGGGAAGGAACAAAGCAGTTCCTTGGCAGAGAACTGCTGAGTACACTTAGTAAACCTTCCTAGAGATCTCTGGGGGACTCCTGTGAAATCTCAGTGTGCATTAATAGCCTGTTCTGCTGTACTGCTTAGCTGCATAAGAATATGTCCAGCACACAGAAACTCAGCCAGCCTTGTACATTTATAAGCTCTCAACTCACCTTCCTACTTCACAAAGCGCAACCACTTACCAGGAGTCTTTTGCTTCTTGCTTGATGGAGTGAAACTGCCGAGACGGGCTAGACACCTCTGCAGTGGAGAACATCTCCTGACTGGACTCACCATTGGATGATCCTGCTGTGGATGCTACATCGTTGTCTGCCTCGACCTCTTTCTCAAAGACATCATCCACTAGGTTAGGTCCACAGCCCACCAGATCTGTGGCGTCTGCCTCTCCTATTCCAACGGTCCATTATGCCAAATAGCAGGGTCTTATGAAATCACAGAATGAATCATAGAATCAGTCTTGATTTTTCTTTTGTCATTCATTCTGCAAATATGCCCAAATAGTTGTAGCTTCCATTTTAAAACCTTCTGCAGCAAGTTCTCTTTTGGCTGTATCTTTCTATATATTTCCTCATTGGAATTAAAGCATCCAAGGACTTTGGGCTTTCCATCAGCCTAAAGAAGACAAACGTACTTGGTCAGGATGTTGCTGAACCTCCATCAATCAGCTTTGACAACTATACGTTAGAGGTCGTCCACGAGTTCGTTTACCTCGGGTCCACCATCACTAACACCCTGTCTTTGGAGACTGAGCTAAATAGGAGGATCGGAAAAGCAGCCACAACTCTGTCCAGACTCAGCAAGAGAGTGTGGAATAACATCAAGTTGTACACCCACACCAAAATGCAAGTCTACAGAGCCTGCATCCTCAGCACCCTCCTTTACGGCAGCGAGACTTGGACCCTGTACGCCCGCCAGGAAAAGAGGCTGAACGTCTTCCACTTGCGCTGCCTCAGGCGCATCCTTGGAATATCCAACACCGCCGTCCTTGAGCAAGCTGGAATCCCAACCAGGCACACCCTCCTCAGGCAGCGGCGGCTCCGCTGGCTTGGCCACATCCACAGGATGAATGATGGAAGGATCCCAAAAGACATCCTATATGGCGAGCTAGCCTCTGGCAAAAGATCTACCAGATGCCCCCAGTTGCGCTACAAAGATGTTTGCAGGAGGGACCTCAGGGAGGTAGACATCGAGCCGGACAGCTGGGAGGAGCTGGCAGACAATCGCAGCAGATGGAGGCAGGAACTACACAAGGGCCTTCAGAAGGGTGAGATGAGGATCAAACAGCTAGCAGAGGAGAAGTGAGCCCACAGAAAGCACAGTAAGGACCTGCCAGACACCCATTACACATGCAACAGATGCAGCAAGGACTGTCACTCTCGTGTGGACCTTCACAGTCACAGTCGACGCTGCAAATGGTGATCCCAAATGGAGCTACGAAGGGCACGACCCATAGTCTACACAGACTGAAGGATGCCTACTACTACTTCGGTGACTTTCTGCATCCATCCTATTCTAAGAATCTTTCTATAACAACTACTTTCAAACGCCAATATTCTTCTTTTCAAATCTTTCGTTATCACCCATGTCTCACATCCATACATGTTGCTGAATACACATTTTCAAGATGCTCAGCTTCATTCTTAAGCTAATCGCTTTGCTTTTCTAGATCTTATCTATCGCGTTCAAACTCACTCTTGCTTTTGCTATTCTAGTCTCTATTTCCTTCTTACAGTCTAGATCATACATTATGTTGCTCCCCAGATATGTGAACTTCTGTACATTTTCTAGTTCAATACCATCCACACTGATCTTCCTTCCTATTTCCTTATCTCCAAATACCATTGTTTTTGTTTTATCGATGTTCATAATCAGTTCATACCGCTCCCCTTCTTTGTTTAGCACCTGCACCATTTTCGCTAGCTTCTCCTCACCAGGGGTGGTTTAGACAGTACTTGGTCCTGCCATTGGGGCAGGGGGCTGTACTTGATGGCCTCTCGAGGTCCCTTCCAGTCCTAATATTCTATGATTCTATGATCTTCCTCAATGATAACTATATCACCCGCAAACCTCATGTTGTTAATTCTTTTCCCATGCACAGATATTGCTATCCACTTGTATGACTCCAAGACTGCACAAGTCACATTCTAATCTATAGTGTCAAATGCCTTTTGAAAATTGACCAAACAATTGTATATGTTCTTGTTCTTTCATTGAGCTTTCTCCGCTATCAGTCTTGGTGCCAATATTGCACTATTGCAATAGTACTTCTATCTTTTCTGAACCACGATTGCTCTTCTGCTATATGTTCTTCTATCTGCGATCTTAGTGTCTTCATCAGTATCATCATAAGCAACTTGCTTAGATGACTGTTAGGGCAATCGTTCTGTAGTTCTTACACTCCAATGTACTTCCTTTCTTGTGTACTGTCACTAGCACAGGTCTTGTCCATTCCTTAGGTGCCTTCCCTTCTTTCCATGCTATATTAGAGTCAGTGTGTTTCCAGAATCATGCTTTCTCTGCCATATTTGATCATCTCTCCTGCGATCTTATCATTTCCAGGGCTCTTGTTCTTTAGTTGTTTCACTGCTTTTTCTACTTTCTCCTTCGAAATATTGGTCTTGCCCTCAATGCTTGGTGGAGGTATCTCTTTCACTTCTTCAATCAGCCTCTCTGAGACACTGTGGTCCAACTGTGCTTTGTACGGATCCGTGCAATATCTCGTCTATCACTGCACAATCTTCTCCCTGTTCATGAGCACTTCTTCATTCTCATCTTTGATCGCCATCTGCTTCGGTTGCCATTTCCTATTAATATTTCTAATTGTCTTATACACAGCCCTGGTCTTACATTTGCCATAATACCTCTCTGTGTCTTCACAGTACTCCTGTAACAATTTCTCCTTATCCTTTCCGTCTGCTTTCCTTACCTCATTGTATTTCACCCTATGCTGCTGTTCTGCCATCTTGGAAACATCTCTTCTAATCTTCAACTTTCTCTTCTCTTGAACCAATTTTAGTGTCTCCTGAATAATCCACTTCTTATTGATCTTCTCTTCTTCTGGTACAATATGCTCAATTGCCTCTTCTATCACGGTGGCTATCCCTCATCTAGGTCTTTCTCTGTGGCGATATGCTTAATCTTCTCTTCAAGCACTGCTCTGTATGCATTCTCTGTTCCTTCTTCACCTAGCCTCGCCATGTCTCTTCTTTTCTTCAGCTGTGTCTTACACTTTCTTTTGAGTTTTATCTTGATGTCTGCGATCACTAGACTGTGGTCCAAGTCTATATCCACTCCTTGGAAAGTTCGGCACTGCTGTATTGATGTTACCCATCTTCTTCTTATCAAAATCATACCTACCATGTTCTTGAACTTCCCATCATTTGATTGCCATGTCTACTTCCTACAGTCCTTTTGTTGGAATCTCATATTGCAGGTCACCATCTCGTGCTCTGCAGCAAGCTCTAGTAGTTTCTCACCTTGTTTGTTTCTTTCTCCATATCCAACCTTCCCATGACTCTCTCCCAACCTTCGTTATCTGTTCCAACCTTTGCATTCCAATCTCCTCTGATGATCAACACATCTTTCTTCGGTATCTCCTCCACTGTCTTTGTCAAGCCTTTATACAATAGCCCAATCTCTTCTACTGTACTGTCCAACGTGGGTGCATACACCTGAATGACTGAGATGTTGAATGGTTTTGCTTCGAACCTCGCTACCATCATTCTTGCGCTCACTGGTTTGTATCCTAATAATGCTCTTCCAGCTGTTTTGCTAAGAAGGAATCTGACTCCTGCTTCATGTTTCGCTTCATTTCCTGACCAAATGACTTTGCAACCACACATCCCTCCCGATGCCGTCCAACGCATCTCTGCCAGTGCAAGTATATCGCATCAGTATTTCTCCATCTCCTTCTGAAGCAGCTCTAATTTTCCAGTTGCCCACGGTGTTCGGATGTTCCATGCTCAAATGGATAGCATATGTGTTAGTTGTAATTTTGTTTCAGTAGCCAACTTATCGACCCAACCCCAATTGCTCGATTGGTGTTGCGGACCTTGTTTATCCAGGCAACGTCCGAGCCGGCATCTTCTATTATTTAGTTGTACTGGCATCAGATTTCATTCATATTGTTGTTTCACGGTCAGCACATCAACGCTCACCTAACCAACCTTCCTCCTTCATTCAGGCTTGGGACTGGCATGGAGCTCATAGAGACTTCATGGCAGAGTTATATTGAAGGCTGCTAAGACCAAATCCCTCAGCCTCTCCACATAGGTCATGTGCTCCAGTTTCCTAATCATTTTCTTTGCCCTTTGCTAAATCCGCTTCAATGCATCCCTGTCCTTTCCATACTGGGGGCCCAGAATGGGACACGATACTCCGAGTGTGGCATCTACTGTGCAGAACAGAGGGGAATCACTTCTCTAGATCTTCTGGTAATGCTCCTCCTAATACATTCTAATATGCCATTGGCCTTTTTGGCAGCAAGGGCACTGTTGACTCATATCCAGGCTCTCATCCACTGTAATCTCCAGGTCCTTTTCTGCGGCACTGCTACTTAGGCTTTCGGTCCCCGACAGTAACAATGTCTGGGATTCTTCCACCCCAACTGCAAGAGTCTGCACTTATCCTTGTTAAAGCTCATTAGATTTATTTTGGCCTAATCCTCCAGTTTATCTGGTCATCCTGAACCCTAGCCCCACCCTCCAATATATCTATCTACCTGTCCCCCTAACAGTGTCATCTTCCAGTCACCAGGAGTTTTCAAAGATAATGGTCAAAGACCAAAAGCACCATGCACACCTCAACTGGGAAAACAGTCAGGTAGTTTTCCACATACCTGGCCCATCTCCACCAGCAGGTATGCAGGTTCGGAACACACCTAGTTTGATGCAAGAGATGTGCTCATGAAATCAAAAGCATTTCAGAGACACGCCTGGGCTGAACTAGGCCAACACAGATCCGTCTCGCCCACCCCATGTGGCAGGACAACACCAAGGGCGCAGTGGCGCGTTGCCTGGGATGCACCTGGTATTGGCTGCTGAGGAGAAGGGCTGGGGGCGCCAAACCCCAGTCGCCATGGCTTCCCGCTCTGGGCGGGCTCAGCGCCTGCACAGCGCCCGCCTCTCCAGTCCCCCTCGCCCGTTGGAGGTGGCGGGGCGAGCAGGCTGCAAGTGAGCTGGTGTGGGAGCACAGCCGGGGAAGGGGCTTGCGATGGGTGCGTGGCCACCCGCAGAGGCCAGTGCTGGCTGCCCCCCTGGCAGGGGTCACGGAGCTGTTCGGGGCCACTTGCCGGAGTGGTCCGTCGTGCACGCTCCGCCAGCCGCAGGCAGCGCCGTGCTCACCACGCCCGGACGAGCACACTCTCCCTCGCCCCGGGGAGCTCCGCGGTTAACCTCCGCATGGGGACTGCCTGACCCAGGGTGCCGCGCTCACCTCCTGCCCACAGGAACCTTCCTCCCTCACAGCACCATGCTCGTCTCCTGCCCATGGGGACCTTCCTCCTTCACAGGACCATGCTCGTCTACCCGCGGGGACCTTCCTCCCTCACAGCGCCACGCTCGCCTCCTGCCCACGGGGACCTTCCTCCCTCACAGCACCGCACTCACCTCCTGCCCACAGGGAACTTCCTCCCTCACAGCGCCGTGCTCGCCTCCTGCCCTTGGGGACCTTCCTCCCTCACAGCGCCACGCTCGCCTCCTACCCACGGGTCTGGACCTTCCTCCCTCACAGCGCTGCGCTCGCCTCCTACCCGTGGGACCTTCCTCCCTCACAGCGCCGCGCTCGACTCCTACCCAGGGGTCCAGACCTTCCTCCCTCACACCGCCACGCTTGCCTCCTACCTGGGGGTCTGGACCTTCTTCCCTCACAGCGCTGCGCTCGCCTCCTACCCGGGGGTCTGGACCTTCCTCCCTCACAGCGCCGCGCTCGCCTCCTACCCGCGGGTCCAGACCTTCCTCCCTCACAGCGCCGCGCTCGCTTCCTGCACGTGGGTCCGGACCTTCCTCCCTCACAGCGCCGTGCTCGCTTCCTACCCGGGGGTCCGGACCTTCCTCCCTCACAGCGCCACACTCACCTCCTACCCGGGGGTCTCGACCTTCCTCCCTCACAGCACCGCGCTCGCCTCCTACCTGGGGGTCTGGACCTTCCTCCCTCACAGCGCCGCGCTCGCCTCCTACCCGCGGGTCCGGACCTTCCTCCCTCACAGCGCCGCGCTCGCTTCCTACCCGGGGGTCCGGACCTTCCTCCCTCACAGCGCCGCGCTCGCCTCCTACCCGGGGGTCTCGA
The DNA here is from genome assembly GCF_033958435.1 of Carettochelys insculpta. NCBI lineage: Eukaryota > Metazoa > Chordata > Testudines > Carettochelyidae > Carettochelys > Carettochelys insculpta. The sequence goes on from NC_134140.1 coordinate 138,965,306, forward strand.
CCTTCCTCCCTCACAGCGCCGCGCTCGCTTCCTGCACGTGGGTCCGGACCTTCCTCCCTCACAGCGCCACGCTCGCCTCCTACCCGGGGGTCTCGACCTTCCTCCCTCACAGCGCCGCGCTCGCCTCCTACCTGGGGGTCTCGACCTTCCTCCCTCACAGCGCCGCGCTCGCCTCCTACCCGCGGGTCCAGACCTTCCTCCCTCACAGCGCCGCGCTCGCTTCCTACCCGGGGGTCCGGACCTTCCTCCCTCACAGCGCCATGCTCACCTCCTACCCGGGGGTCTCGACCTTCCTCCCTCACAGCACTGCGCTCGCCTCCTACCCGTGGGTCCGGACCTTCCTCCCTCACAGCGCCACGCTTGCCTCCTGCCCATGGGTCTGGACTGTCCTCCCTCACAGCGCCGCGCTTGACTCCTACCCAGGGGTCCAGACCTTCCTCCCTCACAGCACCACGCTCGCTTCCTACCCACGGGACCTTCCTCCCTCACAGCGCCGCGCTTGCCTCCTACCCGGAAGTCCAGACCTTCCTCCCTCACAGCACTGTGCTTGCCCCTCCCCATTTATTATTATTTTTTGTGTATTAATGGCTTTATTTTTATTACTTTATACTCAGACTACAAAAGGTTACCTGTGGCTGAATGAAAAGAGTGTCAGGTTAGACACTGGCTAAGTTCCATTGGAATAAAATAAGAAATACAGTCAATTCTTTCGTACCTGGCTACCCCAGCACCGGGAGGTTGCCAGATGTTCAAATATTCTGCTTAATAGAGAGTTATACCTATCAATGCATAACACTAAAGAAAAACAAGATTAGATATTAAGAAACGAAAAAAAAGTGTGTTGAGTACTTTATTTACCAACAACAGTAGTACAGTAAGGTCTCAGAGTATGCAAGGGTTCCGTTCTGCGTGCCATCACGTAAACCCAGATTGGATCCCTGGACTATAAGATGGTTAGAAAGCTGACTTGACGGTAGGGCCCAACAAGTAGTGGTCAATGGCTCAGTATTGCGATGGAGGTCAGTTTCAAGTGGAGAGCCTCAAGGCTCAGTTCTGGGGCCGATGTTATTCAACATCATTATTAATGACCTGGATGAGGTACTGGATTGCACCCTCAGCAAGTTTGCGCATGACACAAAACTAGGGGGGAGGTAAGATACGTTGGAGGGTAGAGAGAGAATCCAGAGTGACCTGGATAAATTGGAGGACTAGGCCAAAAGAAATCTGATGCAGTTCAACAAGGAGAAGTGTAGAGTCCTGCACCTGGGGCCGAAGAATCCCAAGCATTGTGATAGGCTGGGGACCAACTGGCTCAGCAGCGGTATGATGGAAAGGGACCTAGGGGTTATGGTGGATGAAAGGCTGGATATGAGTAAACAGTGTGCCCTTGTAGCCAAGAAGGCTAATGGCAAACAAGAGTGCATTAGGAGCATTTTGAGCAGATCTAGTTATTCCCCTCTATTTGACACTGCTGAGGCCACATCTGGAATATTGTATCCAGTTTTGGGCCCCCCGGCCCCAGTATGAAAAGGATGTGGATTTGCTAGAGCAGATTCAGCGGAGGGCAACAAAAATGATTAGGGGGCTGGAGCACACGACCTATGAGAATAGAGTGAGGGATATGGGCTTGTTTACTTTACAGAAGAGAAGACGGGGTGATTTAATAGCAGCCTTCAACTTCCTGAAGGGGAGCTCTAAAGAGGTGGGTGAGAAACTGTTCTCCGTGGTGTCAGATGGCAGAGCAAGGAGGAAAGGTCTGAAGTTGAAGGGCGAGAGGTGTAGGTTAGATATTAGGAAAAACAGCTTCACCAGGAGGGTGGTGAAGCATTGGAATGAGTTGCCTAGAGAGGTGGTAGATTCTCTATCCCTTGAGGTTTTTAATTTGCGGCTTGACAAGGTCCTGGCTGGTTGTTCTTTTGAGGTAGTCAGCAGTGAGGAATTCCTTGCATAGTCTCAATGTTTGATTAACATGGGTGCCAACCATGGTGAAATGGATGCACATATGCTAATACCACATTTCACATGAACCTGGCATGCTGCAGTTGTGGCAGAAGAAAAAAGAAAACAAATATAGGCTACATCTACACGTGAACGCTACATCGAAATAGCTTCTTTCGATGTAGCGACATCGAAATAAGCTATTTCGATGAATAACGTCTACACATCCTCCAGGGCTGGTGCCGTTGACATTCAACGTCGACGTTGGGCAGCACCACATCGAAGTAGGCGCTGTAGGGGAACGTCTACACGCCAAAGTAGCACACATCGAAATAAGGGTGCCAAGCACAGCTGCAGACAGGGTCACAGGGCAGACTAGCACTTCCGGGGCAACAGCTAGCCGCTCCCTTAAAGGGCCCCTCCCAGACACACTCAGCCTGCACAGCACGCGGTCTGCAGAGCCATAGGCACACAGACCCCGGGCGACGCAGTCATGGACCCCCAGCAGCAGCAGCAGCAGCAGCAGCAGCAGCAGCAGCAGCAGACAGAGGTCCACCCAGCCGCCCCTGTAGGATCAGTTCTCGCCCTACTCGATGCCATGCAGGAGGCAGCTGATCACATCCCAGCCACAGAGGAGAAGCTGCCCGAAGGGCAGGAGAAAGAACCCCAAACCCTGCAGACCCCGCCCCCACCCCCGCCGCACACACCGCCGGCTGTGGAGCTACCCCACCAGCACCGACTGGTGGGAGCGGCTGGTGCTCAGAGAGTGGGACGACAACCGCTGGCTCCAGAACTTTCGGATGAGCCGGCAGACATTTCTGGAGCTATGCCAGTGGCTCACCCCCGCACGGAGGCACCAGGACACTGCCATGCAGTGTGCCCTCAGTGTGGAGAAATGGGTCGGCATCGCTGTCTGGAAGCTGGCCACTCCCGACAGCTACCGATCCATGGGCCAGCAGTTTGGCGTCGGCAAGGCCACTGTCGGGGCTGTCCTCATGGAGGTAAGAGGACCCATGGGGGGAGGGGGGAGGGGGCCCTGGGATGGGAGGGGAGCCCTGGCAGGGGAGGGCCACACACACCCTGCACACCCCTCATTGGTGGTCTCCCATGTGCTTCCCCTGCAGGTCGTCTGCGCCATCAATGCCCTGCTCCTCCACAGGCTCGTGCGGCTTGGGGACCCGGATGCCGCCATCGTGGGGTTTGCCACCCTGGGCTTCCCCAATTGCATTGGGGCTCTGGATGGGACCCGCATCCCCATCCATGCCCCGGAGCACAGTGGAGGACACTATTTAAACAGGAAGGGCTACCACTCAGTGGTCCTCCAGGCCTTGGTGGACAGCTGGGGCCGCTTCCTGGACATATATGTTGGCTGGCCTGGCAGCACCCACAATGCCTGGGTATTCCGGAATTCGGGCCTGTGCCACCAGCTGGAGGCAGGGACCTACATCCCCCAGTGGGAGATCGCTGTGGGGGACACCACCATGCCCCTCTGCATCATCGCAGACACAGCATACCCCCTCCGGCCCTGGCTCATGCACCCTTACACAGCCACCTGTCAGCCAGCCAGGAGCGCTTCAACATGCGCCTGAACCACACGCGCCAGGTGGTAGAGCGCACATTTGGCCGCCTCAAAGGGCGCTGGAGGTGTCTCCTCACCCGCCTTGATGCGGGCCCCACCAACATCCCCCCCAGATTGTGGGTGCGTGCAGCACCCTCCACAACCTCGTCGAGAGCAAGGGGGAGGCATTCTTTCAGGGCTGGGCTGTGGAGGCCGGCAGGGCCGATGTGCAGCCACACACTGCCCCCAGTCGCCAGGTGGACCCCGAAGGGACCTGGGTCCGGGAGGCCCTGCGGGCCTAGTTCGACCAGGCCGCAGGGTGAACACTGGCAGGCCCCCCACTGCACCCCCCCATCCTCCACAACACTCCCTGCCCCTACGCCCACACCACAGAGCACCCAAGAGCACACACCCCCACACTTTTCTTGTAAATAAAAACAGACATGTTGTTCGTCAAACCAGAATATGTTGAACTCTTATTATTATCATAACTATTTACAGGCAAAATAAATATTATATATATATGTATTATAAGATAAGATGACAGGAAAAAAAAGGGGAACACAAGGAAGGGGAGAACTATTTACATGGGGGGGCAGGTATCATCATGACAACATAACAGGGGTCTAATACAAACTATTTACAAAAGACAAGTGAAGGGGATATATACAAGGGGGGGGGCATGTCCTGGGCCCCACACCCCCTAATGTCCAGCAGTGGGGGTGGGCGGCCGCGAGCCGCGCCTCGGCCTCAGCCCTGTCCAGGGCTGGCTGGGGGCTGGGCGGACCGGGAGATGTGGCCGGCGGGTGTCAGCTGGCACCAGGTCCCCCTCGGCGGAAGGGCCCTTGGTGGCGGATGGCGGTGTGACGGCGGGTGGAGCAGCGGGTGGAGCAGGCAGGGTGGGCTGAGCGGCGGCCAGTGCGGCATGGGGGGCCAGGTAGTCCGCAACACGCTCGAATGTGCGCATAAAGGCCCCCCATGCCTTCTGGCGCCAGGCCAGCGCCCGGTCCTGAAGGTCAAGACGCTGCTCCTCCAGCCTCAGGTGCTGCTTGGAGACCTCCAGCTGCCAATGCAGGATCGCCAGCAGCTGGGGGTCTGTCGCCATCCGGGAGCGCTGGCTCTGCCGTCGTCTCCGCCCTGGGGCCGGTCAGTGCTCCGCCGAGGGGCTGGCCTGGACTGATGGCCCCAGTGGGCTCTCCGGGACCACTGACGCATCGCCTGCACTCTCCGGTCCCTCCGATGGTGCAGCTGCGGAACACGGGGGGGGGAAGAAGAGTGGAGACAGCCGTTAGTGTGGGCCCCAACCCGTGGCCCTTGTCCCCCGACCCCTCTGCTGCTGGTTCCCCATCCCCGTCCCCGGGAGATGCTGCTGCTGCTGATGGGTGTCCCACCCCCTCCCCCCAGGGGACCCTAGGTTCCGCTCCCCCCATCCCCAGGGATGGGGCATGGCACTGTTGTGCTGAGGGGGCAGGGGCTGATGCACTCCTCTGAGGGACATGCCACTGCTGTCCTTGAGGCCATGGTCATCTGGGTATGTGGAGGGCCCTGGTCATGTCTGTTACCCCCTCCCCTCAACCCCGGGGGTGTGCACCGGGGGGGTACATACCTGAGGGTCCGCTCCCACGGTCGGGGGACACCCAGTGGGCGGATGCCCTGCTGGATCTCCGGGACGGGATGTCTATCTGGAGCCCCCCATCGCTGGAGGAGGATCCCTCCTCCTCCTCCTCCTCCGGTGCCCCAGGGGTGGGCTCCTGGGGGGGCCTCTGGGGTGCGGGGCTTACCTCCAGGGCGGACTCCGCCTCCGGGGCCTGCTGGGGCTCGTCGGCCGAGGTATCAAGAGTGGCCGGAGGGGAGGAGGTGTGTCGGGGGCCCAGGATGGCCCTGAGCTCCCTGTAAAAGGGGCAAGTGACAGGGGTGGCCCCAGATCGGTCGGCCGCATCCCGGGCCCAGGCATAACCCTGCCGCAGCTCCTTCACCTTACTCCTGACGTGGTCAGGAGTGTGGGCAGGGTGACCTCGGGTGGCCAGGCCCTCGGCCAGCCGAGTGAACGCATCCGCGTTCCGCCTCTTGCTCCCCATTACCTGGAGCACCTCCTCCTCACTCCAGAGCCCCAGCAGGTCCCAAAGCTCAGCCTCCGTCCAGGAGGGGCCCCGCTGCCGCTTCCCGGCCTGGCTGCCGGGCTGGGAGCCCTGGCTCCCCTTGGGGGGGGTGCCCTGGGGGCACTTGGGGGGCTGGCGGGCGGCCATCACAGTTGGGAGGGTGTCTGTGGCTGCAGAGGGGCGTGCAGGCTGGCCGCGTGGCTGGGCTGCCACCTGCACGCTCTCTCAGCTTCCTGCACAGGAAGGCATGGGGCGGGGACCTTTAAGGGGCTGCTGCACGTGGTGACCACTGAGCTCAGGGGCTGGAGAGAGCATCTCTCAACCCCTCAGCTGATGGCCGCCATGGCGGACCCCGCTATTTCGATGTTGTGGGACGCACAACGGCTACACGTGCCCTACTTGGACATTCAACGTTGAAGTAGGGCGCTATTCCCATCTCCTGATGGGGATAGCGACTTCGACGTCTCGCCCCCTTACATCGATGTCAACTTCGAAATACTGCCCACCACGTGTAGCCGTGGCGAGCGCTATTTCGAAGTTGGCGCAGCTACTTCGAAATAGCTGGCACGTGTAGACGCAGATATACAGAGCTGAAAAACATTCTTGGTACAGTAGGTGGAGGTGTTACCCTTTATCTGTGGTAGAGGATTACAGAAAGGTTCCCTATTTGGGAATAATTGTTCATTAAATAGAGCCACAACAATTTGAAATGGTGGAGCGGGTGCTCAGTTTGAGAGCAAGAAACCAAAAACTGCAGAGAACATTTAATTGGCTGGTATTGGGCAGTCAGAAGATTTGATATACACAACATTACAAACCAGATGGCTTTTGTTACTGAATGGGGAGTGAATGTCATTCAGCCATCAAGTCTCCTGTGTGGATAAGCTGCTCAGTGCACAGAATAAATTTTCAGGAAGAAGGGGCCTCCGGAAGAAGGACTTCCTTCTGGAAGACCCCCTGGGGACCATGCTTCTAAGCGGCATTTTGGAGTCTGGAAGAACGTGTTCTGGACTCCAAATCACGTGACCTTATGATAATGAGGTGCAGGGAATTTGCATCTGTGCCTTATTAGAGTATTTCGGGCCGTGTATCAGCATGCCACTTTTGAAGAAAGTGGCATGTTTAGAAACAGCCTAGGAAAAAAATCTTTGTCTTTCCTCTTCACTTTCCAGACATTGCCAACACAGGAGATTGCAGTGAAATCTCATACACTGAACTTATAACAGAAACAGGAATCTCAACTTGCCCTTCACCTTGTGTTTTTGGGTAGTCAAAGCATGAAGAAAGTAAGGAAATGTTAGGAAAGATATTTTATAACAGAAATATCAAAGCATCAGGTGTCTGTGATGGACAGCAAGACCCCAAAAATATCTGTGGTCTGTGGCTGTAGAGCCAGTTGAAATGTTGAAGTAATTGAAGAAGCTCCCCACAAATATCTGAGCTGCCAGGAGAGAATGTCCCCCGGGCAGAAGCAAGCTCCCCAGTATCATAGCTGCTGGGGGAGACTTCTCCCCAGCAGCAGCAAGCCCCGTTGGTCCCTTGCTGGGGAGGAGGTTTTAGTGGGGGGCCAGTTGAATTAGTTCCCCCAAATATCTTAGCCAGAGGGGGAGACTTCCCCCGCTCTGGCAGCAGCAAGCCCACAAAAATCTTTCCTGTCCTTGGAACCCTAATCATGCTTAAACCAGGATATGTGTCAGGGGCTACCCAAGTGATAGATTGAGCACGGAAAAGACCCCTACTGCATGGCACCTGTGGGAAATGAAGGAGGATTTGAACACAAATATAAACTGCTTATGCAAGCACGACCCCCACAACAGCTTTGCTGCCACATGTTGCAGCAGGGCAGCGGCTGGCATCAGACAGCGCAGAAAAAAATATCAAGTGTACAGACAGAACCACAAACTCCATGCGGGGGCTTTTTGTAATGGGTAGATGCGCTCACAGCACTAATAGCTAAGAAACAAAGACATTCTCAGACAAACATGAGCCCACGGCCGCAGGCTTCCTGGTCCCTATTTGAAATTCCCAGTCTTCCTGTTACCTAATTCCTGTGCACCTAGAGAGCAGTGGCCAGAGCAGAACACTGAGGGGCATTGGGGTTACATACGGGACACCTCTGGAGGCTAATAAATTTGATTTTAAGATGTGGCACTTCCACACTGGCCTTTAACCAAACTTTTGAATTCGAGCTTGGGATGCTATACCCATCAGGTACTGACCATATTGTAATATTGATATTAGTGCTCTCTAAATTGATCTAATGGTGTTTACAGTGAAGTATTTACCAGTCACTTGGTAATATCGAGCTAACTGCCTTAAATTCGAATTTATCTCATAGTCTGTGTCTACACTTGCATTCCTCTTTCGAAGGAGGTATGCAAGTGAGGTAAATCGAAAATGCAAATGAGGTATAAATTTGCATATCTGACACCTCATTTGCATGTTCTTATTTCAGAATAGCTTCTTTTGAAAGAAGAAAACCGGTGAAGACACTGCTCTTTCGAAAGTAAACCCCATCTTTGAAAGAATGCGTCTTCCCTTTTTTTAATGGGAAGAAGGATTCTTTCAAAGATGGGGTTTACTTTTGAAAGAACAGTGTCTACACCAGTTTTCTTCTTTTGAAAGAAGCTATTTTGAAATAAGAATATGCAAATGAGGTGCCAGATAGACAAATTTGTACCTCATTTGCATTTTGATTTACCTCTTTTGAAAGAGGAATACAAGTGTAGACACAGCCATAGTGTAGTTGCAGCCAAAGAGTAGGAACAGAGTCTCTGTGAAGAATGAAGAACCAGCAGCTTTTATTCAGGACTTACAAGAGAGTGGTGACAGAATAGAAAAGACTGAGTCCTGTAGTAAAGGGGAGCTTGTGGAAATTCATGAAAATTTAGGGCAGAAGTTATCAGTCTTAGTCACTGAATGCAAGAAGCTTGTAGAAAAGTGTCTGAGTTACATCTCTGTCACAAACAAATGCAGAAAGGAAGATCTTAAGTCTGTCAACTTTTTATACACGTGAATATTTTTGTATGTGTATAATCGTGGTGATTCCAATATGCCAGGTTTGTGTGCCAAGTACAAAGAGCATCATACAACAAGGATACAACTCTTGCTTTCATTGGAATAATTTTGTAAGATGAGCACCACCGGATTTCAAAAATGTTTCCCATATGATTACACCAGCTGGATATTTTGCAGTAGATGTAGTGGCTTCCTTAGTGATGAAAATACTTGGATTAGAACTAATAAAATTATCTTCAGAAAATCATTTCAGATATCTTTGAACATCCAAAGTGATCTTTTGTGATACTTTTTCTACTGTTATTACCTGTGGAGAAGACAGTTATGGACATCTTCCAAGAACTCTATACAGAAATTAATGGTATAGTTTTCATCACATGCATTTCAGAGTCCAAAGAAAATTATGAAAAGTGGGCTAACCTAGCTCAGGCATACTGTATCATTGAGACATTAGAATAGAGAAGCATTTTGGGTGTGAATCTGAGTCACATAGATGCCGCTATTCAAAACATGATGCGTTCTGTAATATGTCTCAGATATTTACCAGTTTCTACAAAAGATGTGTGTGTGCTTCCAGACACAGGAAGAAGAGAACATGCTTTCCTTTGAAATTTTGTGTACAAATGAATGTGATGATATCCAACTGAGCATCAAAGAAATATAAGAGATTGAAGATACATTTTACCAAGGCACAGAAATCAGCTGGAAACATTTGTTGCTTGCAGATAAAGGGAGGTGCAGAGATGTTGTTGAACAAAATACCCGCAAAGAGGTCCATAAAATCTCATGTGGCATATTACACAAGAACCAAATTGGGTTTTCTGTGGTGGCACTAAAAAAGTTTAATCAACCTTGAAGTGGAGGAACCACCATTGCAAGGCCAGTATTACAAAAAAGAAAAGAGGATTTAGGATGTGCTGCAGTCAAATTCTCATACCCAGTTGCAACTAAATACCAGCATGCAGTTAATTTAGATAATATGATGAAAATAGCACAAATTCACTCCCATTCCTCCTCCTGGTTGAAGGTAAAGATTATCTATATGAATTAAAGAATAATATAATGGCTACAGTGGAAGTTAAGAGAGATCATTCATCAAAGCCTTGTTTCATCTTGATGTGTGTTAAACAATCTGAGGTCCCTGAAAACTTTGCACAGATTCTCCCCTATAGTTGCTGTCATTCACAGAGTTAATTACTTGTTTAAAACCAAATTTGAAAAATTCGAAATGCAGAAAAAAGTCACAACAAATGAACAGAACAGCAAGGCTATGTCTACATGAGAGGCTTTTCCTGGCAAAACTGGGCTTTAGGCAGGAAACACCTCAAAGCATCTACACACAAATTACGCTTTGTCGACAAAACCCAGCACATCCTCCAGCACATTATACTTCATCCCATTCAGGTATAACACCTCTCTCAACAGTGTTCTATTGGCAAAACAGCCATGTAGACTCTCTGGGGCCCTTTTGTCAACAGACAGGTCTTCCAGTTCACCAGGCAGCCCTGTTTTCAGAGCATCTGTTCAGCCATTATGTTGAGAGAGTGCTGGGCAGTCTGGCTGCTCTCTGTCGACAGAACAGATTGCTCTTTCAACCTGCTTTTATGTGTAGATGCAATGTGTTAACAGAAGTTTTTCTGGGAAATCTCTTCCAACAGCAGCTTCTGTCAACAGATGCTTCTCGTGTAGACGTAGCCCAAATGTATTTTGATCTAAGAGAAAATTTAGTTATTTTGATAGATACCATTCTTTTAGCCTTGAAATTTCCTACAACTGGACAAGAGGCCAGAAAATCAGGCTACAACATTGCTTATTTTGAAGAGGTTGAAGTGGGATGTCTTCTACTGAAATTCCTATTTTCACCTGATGTATTTTCCAGAAAAACAAAGGGGGGAATATCTGAAGGTTGTATGTTATTTGCAAATAGATTACATTTGTGTGGACATTAAAAATCCATGGTGAAAACTTCTACATTGTTTAAAAGGCTTACACCTGAACATTTGTAATGCTCTGGAACATATTTCAGAATATCTAAGTTACTCCCACAGAGATAATAATCAGGACAACAAAGATAATTGGGGAGGAAGGACTTGAATATAAAATGGTTCAAAATATTCAAATATGCTACAAATTTTTCTTCAGAGTCCTTTACGGAATAAAGCAATGCAGGACTAAAAACAATTAGACATCAGCTTTCATTGAAAAAATGCCCCTGGGGTGTCAACACATTTTTTCCCCGAAAGAATCCTTCCGAAAAAGGCACTCTTCCTTATCTGGGAGAGGAGAAGGGACACCAGAAAAAGTGCTGCATTCTTCTGATTTAATTTCAAAAATGCATTTTGTGTGCAGATGTTCTGTAAGATTTTTTGAAAGAGCCCTGTCTTTTTTGAAAAAACTTGCTAGTGTAGATGTAGACTCAGAGAACTTAGCAATAGATTCTTCATATTGTGATAGACCACAGCACACTACAGCAAACTGTTGGAGGGTAGATATGTGGGCAATTGGGTCTGTGCATTTATGTTTCCTAGAGACTGAGGCTTATCTAGGATCAGTCAGCAGCAGCAGGCTAAACCAGTACCTGCTGCTAATTGAACACCTATGGCCAATTAAGGCCTGCAGCTTTATAAGTGTTTTCCTCAGGTGATCAGGGAGGAGAGAGAGAACGGACAAGAAAAGAGCCAGGGATATGAAAGGAGAACTCACAGGAAGAGAGAGCTGCTGCAACCACCTGAGGAAAATACTGGGAAGAGTCTGGTGGAAGTAGCCCAGGGAGGCAGTTGCTGCATCAGTAGGAACCAAGGAGGAAAGCCCTTATAGCTGCAGCTGTGTAGGGTCTGTGGGCCAGAACCCAGTACATGTGGGAGGGGTCCAGGTTCCTCCCCAGACCATCCTACACCCAGGGCAGCCCTGGAGGGTAGGAGGAGATGGGGGACACCTAAGGGGTCTCCTCCACGAATGACTGTGATATGGACTGTGCCAGTGATCAGAATGGCTCCATCATGCCATATCCCAGGTCTCTGTGAGAACAGGAGGCAGAGCAGGGACATGGCAAACCTCTGAGGCCGCAGCTAAACCACCATGAAGCACAGGACCCAAGAAGGACAAACTTGGGGCTTTGCTATGGTACAAAAAATAATATTCCCGCCCCCCCACCCACCGCCAGTGCCCATTTTTAGTTCTACTTACAGTACTGACTTGATGATGCGTTAGACAAAAAAAAATCCAAATACAGATGGTACTCTCACATCAATAGCTGAGGTCATGAAACACTTGAACGAGGCCAAAGTCAAAAATGTCCTCAAAGAAAGAAAGGGCCCTATGCACACCATTTCCTGGGAAAGGGCAGTGGTCCAAGAAAGATTGTGAATTACCCTTGGATTGGTCATTTAGGAAGCTGTCAGTTAATTTACCAATGAACAAAGCAACAAATAAGTGATGGATGGAATCTCAGGTTAGGGCTAGATACCCAAAAAGGTCTGCAGTGTCTGAGAACACTTTCAGAAAATCGGATGCATTCTTTCAACAGCCCTGTAAACCTCATTCTATGAGGAAGAAAGGATTTCCTGAGAGAGGAGAAATTTGGCACCTTTCTTTTCAGAAAAGTGGAAAAAGATATGCAGATTGCATACATTTCTTCACAGTTTAGCCACAGCATCAGTGACATGCAGGTTGTTCTAAACAGAGCTGCAGGTTGAACAAAGAGTGGAAACTTTGTACACTCATCCCTCGTTAAATGAGTCTGTTATTTACGAGTACTCGCTTAAAGGAGGGACACATTTACTGACCTTTTGTTCACTGGACTTGTGAATTTTCCCCGCTAATATGAGGCTTAGCCCCTCCCCATGGCTCCAACCTGCCGCAGCCTGACCCCCCCCACCGGCCCTGCAGACCCAAACTGTGCCAACTTAAACCCTACCCCCTCAGACTGCTGTGCACACGAACCAACGAAACCTAAACCCTCCGTCGGACCCCGCACTCCTGAACCACCACAACTTAAACCCTCCGTTGGCCCCCGCACACCCAAACTGTGGCAATTTAACGCCCCCACCGACCCCTGCACACCTGAACTGCCAAAATCTAAACCCCCCCGCCTACCCCTGTGCACCCAAACTGCCAAAACCTAAACCCCGCATCTACCCCCGCATGCCCGAACTGCTGAAAGTTAACCCCTCCCACTGACCCCCACACACCCGAACCACAGCAACTTATACCCCTCGACAACCCCCACAAGCCTGAACCGCCACAACTTAAAGCTACCACAGGCCCCTGCACACCCGAACCGCTACAACTTAAACTCCGCACCAGCCCCTGCATGCCCGAACCGCGGCAACTTAAATCCCCTGCCAGCTGCTGCGCACCCGAACTGCTGCAGCCTAACGGCCCTGGCCTCTCAGACCAAAACTGTCACAGACTTAACGCCCCCCCACCAGCTTCACAGACCCAACCTGCAGCAGCTTGGACCCCACCCCCCACCATCTTTTAACCCTCCCTCCCGCTCATGTCCCCAGACTGCCCTCAGCCTTTAACCCCCCACAACCCCAGGCTCACTTACTTTTCAGAAGCAGCGCCATCTGCTGCCACTCCGACCACTGGGAACCAATCAGAGACTGTTACACATATCTTAATAGGACTTTAGTGTCCCTCTTCTGAGTTTTTGCCTACAAGCAAAAAGTTAGGAACCAATTGTGCTCGTATAGCATATAGCGAGGGATGAGTGTACAGGGCCAGGTCAGGCAGATTTATGTTATACCTTCATGTTATGATTCAGTGCCTCCAAAACATAAAAGTGTGAAGTATAAGGTGCTGTGATGGGGGAGTGAAGTTAGGCAAACTTCCGTGTAAGTTATGCGCTTGGGAGGTCACTCAGGAGAGATTAAAATGCAGACTAGCTAATTAGAAGAGGGTCCACAGTTAGATATTTTTGATAGTGTTGCACATTCACACGTAGAATCATAGAATTCTAGGGCTGGAAGGGAAGTCAGGAGGTCATCTATTTCAGCCCCCTGCCTAAAGCAGGATCAGCCCCAACTAAATCATCCCAGTCATGACTCTGTCGAACCAGGACTTAAAACCCTCTAGGGATGGAGATTCCACTACCTCTTTTGGTAATACAGTCGAGTGCTTCACCACCCTCCTGGTGAAATAGTTTTTGCTCATATCCAACCTCCACCTCTCCCTCTGTAAGTTCAGACCATTTCTCCTTGTTCTGCCATGTATCACCATTGAGAACAGTCTCTCTCCGTCTTCTTTAGAGCCCCCTTTCAGGAAGTTGAAGGCTGCTATCAAATCACCCCTCAGTCTTTTCTTCTGCAAGCTAAATAAGCCCAAATCACTCATTCTTTCCTCATAGGTCATGTGCTCCAGCCCCCTTCTCATTTTTGTTGCCCTCCACTGAACCCTCTCCAATGCGTCCACATCCTTTCTGTACTGGGGGGCCCAGAACTGGATGCAATACGCCAGATGTGGCCTCACCAGAGTTGAGTAGAGGGGAATAATAACTTTTCTAGATCTGCTGGAAATGCTTCTCTTAATGCACCCCAATAGGCCATTAGCCTTCCTGGCTACAAGGGCACACTGTTGACCCATACCCAGCCTCCCAGCCACTATAATCACCAGGTCCTTTTCTGCTGCAATTCTACTCAACCAGTTGGTCCCCAGCCTGTAGCAGTGCTTGGGATTCTTCCGTCCCAAGTGCAAGGGACTCTACACTTCTCCTTGTTGAACCTCATCAAATTTCTTTTGGCCCAATCCTCCAATTAGTCCAGGTCACTCTGGACCCTATCCCTATCCTCCAATGTCTCTACCCGACCCCCTAGCTTAGTGTCATCTGCAAATTTGCTGAAGGTGCAATCCATCCCCTCATCCAGGTCATTAATAAAGATGTTGAACAGTACTGGCTCTAGAATCGATCCTTGGGGCACTCTATTTGAAATCAACCACCAACCAGACACTGAGCCATTGACCACTACCTGTTGGGCCCGTCTGTCAAGCCAGTTTTCTATCCATCTTACAGTTCATGTATCCAACCCATATTTCCTTAACTTATGGGCAAGAGTATTGTGGGAGACTGTATTAAAAGCTTTGCTAAAGTCAAGGTATATCACATCCACTGAGTTCCCCATGTCCACAAAACTAGTTACCTCATCACAGAAGCTAATCAGATTGGTCAGGTACAACTTGCCCTTGGTGAATCCTTATTGACTACTCTTGATCACTTTCTCCTCTTCCAAGTGCTCCAAAATGGATTCCCTGAGGATCCCCTCCATGATTTTTCCAGGGACTGAGGTAAAGCTGACCAGTCTATAGTTCCCTGGATTGTCCTTTCCTTTTGTAAAGATGGGGACTACATTTGCCTTTTTCCAATCATCCAGGATCTCTTCCAGTCTCCATGAGCTTTCAAAGATAATGACCAAAGGCTCCGCAATGACATCTGCCAATCCCCTCAGTACACTTGGATGCTCTAAATCCGGACTGATGAATTTGTGTATCACTAGCTTATCTAAGTAGCTCTTAACCTATTCTTTCACTAGCAAGGGCTGCCTACCTTCCAATACAGCATTGCCTAGTGCCATAGGTTGGGAACTGATCTTGTCTGTGAAGACTGAGGCAAAAAAGCATTGAGTACTTCAGCTTTTCCTATATCATCTGTCACTAGGTTACCTCCTGCATCCAGAAATGGATCCAGACCCTCTCTGATCACCCTCCTATGGCTAACATGCCTTGGTGCACATAAAAATTTATTCTGCACATGAAAAAGATTAAAGGCAACACTGAAGAGAAAACTGCAAGCATAAGTTGTTACATTCAGAAAACATTGTACCTCAAGAAATTAAACTCTATTATACTGGGGGTGAAAAAAATAGGACCACAGAATTGCAGGGTGAAGTATAGTCAGCTTACTTCACGATCTAGAAAGTTTGGAAACTTCTGTTTTTAAAAAAAACCTCTTTTCTTTAAGGCTGTTGATTAATCACAATTAACTCACACAATTCAAATAATTAATTACATTTAAAAATATTGATTAAGCACATTGTTAAATTTGTAGATTTTTTTCCTATGTTTTCAAATATATTGATTTTACTACAACAGAACACAAAGTGTACAGTGCTCGCTATATTTTTATTACAAATACATGCATTGCAGAAATGATAAATTCTTCATGGAAACTTTTCAAAGACACCATAATAGAGGCCCAATTTAAATGTATGCCCCAAATTAAACATAGTAAAAGACCCAACAAAGAGCCACCATTGCTTAACAACCATGTAAAAGAAGCAGTGAGAGATAAAAAGGCATCTTTTAAAAAGTGGAAATCAGATCTTAATGAGGAAAATAGAAAGGAGCACAAATACTGCCAAACTAAAAATGCAATAAGAAAAGCCAAAAAGGAGTTTGGAGAACAGCTAGCTAAAAACTCCAAAAGCAATATCAAAATGCTTTTTAAGTACGTCAGAAGCAAGAAGCCTGCTAAAAAACCAGCGGGGCTCCTATACAATCGAATTGCAAAAGATACCACAGTTACCCTCCTACCTACGGTACAAGAAAAGGAATTCCTCATAGACTGCCCTCGAGGGTCGAAATGACAAACTGGACCTATACATACAATGCTTCTGCTGGCGTGCACAGGCAGGAATTGTGGAAAAGCGGCATCACTTACCCGATAACCTCAGCCATGCAGAACGTAACACCATCAACAGCCTCAGAAACAACTCTGACATTGTCATCCAAGAGGCCGACAAGGAAGGCACTGTTGTCATCATGAATAAGACAGACTACCAAAAGGAGGCTGCCAGGCAATTCTCCAATACCACATTCTACAAGCCTCTGTCCACGGATCCCACTGAGGAATACACAAAGAAACTACAGCATCTGCTCAAGACCCTCCTTATAAAAACACAAGAACAGATTTACACAGACACAACCTTTGAACCCAAACCAGGTTTATTCTACCTGCTACCCAAGATCTGTAAACCTGGGTTTCCTGGATGCTCCATCATCTCAGGCTTTGGCACCCTCACCACAGGATTGTCTGGATATGTGGACTCTCTACTTAGACAATATGCTACCAGCACCCCCAGCTTTCTTCAAGATACCACTGACTTCCTCAGGAAACTACTATCCATTGGTGACCTTCCTGAAAACACCATACTGGCCACCATGGACGTAGAGGCCCTTTACACCAATATCCAACGTGAAAATTGACTCCATGCTGTTAGGAACATTATCCCTGAAAAGACTGAAGCACAAATGGTGGTGGAGCTTTGTGACTTTGTCCCACAACTATTTCAGATTTGAGGACAATTTATACCTTCAAATCAGTGTCACTGCTATGGGCACCCGCATGGCCTCACAGTATGCCAACATTTTTATGGCTGACCTGGAACAACGCTTTCTCAGTTCTCGTCCCCTAGTGCCCCTCCTCTACCTGTGCTACATTGATGACATCTTCATCATCTGGACCCATGGGAAGGAGGCTCTTGAAAAGTTCCACCGTGATTTCAAGAGTTTCCACCCCACCATCAAGCTTAGCCAGGACCAATCCACACAAAAGATTCACTTCCTGGACACTACTGTGCAGATAAGCGACAGTCACATAAATACCACCCTATACCAAAAACCCACAGACCGCTATGCTTATCTAAATGCCTCCAGCTTTCATCCAGGGCATACTACATGATCCATTGTTTACAGCCAGGCACGAAGGTACAACTATATTTGCTCTAATCCATCAGACAGAGACAAACATCTACAAGACCTTTACCAAGCTTTCCTCAAACTACAATACCCACCTAAGGAAGTGAGGAAACAGATTGACAGAGACAGATGGGTACCCAGAAGCCACCTGCTACAAGACAGGCCTCACGAGGAAAACAAGAGAACACCACAGACCATCAAATACAGCCCCCACCTAAGGCCTCTCTAGTGCATCATCAGTGATCTGCAACCCATCCTGAACAATGATCTTTCACTCTCACAGACCTTGGGAGGCAGGCCTGTTCTCGCCTACAGACAGCCTGCCAACCTTAAACAAATCCTCACCAGCCACTACAAATCACAAACCAGTGGCTCTAGGCCTGGAACCAGCCCCTGCAACAGTCCTCACTGCCAACTCTGCTAACATATCTACACTAGTGACAACATCATAGGACCTAACATCAACCTTACCATCAGGGGCTCCTTTACCTACACATATATCTACTAATATAATATATGCCATCATGTGCTAGCAATGCCTCACTGCAATTTACATTGGCCAAACTGGACAGTCTCTATGTAAAAGAATAAATGGACTTAAATCAGACATCAGGAATGGTAATGTACAGAAGCCTGTGGAGGAACACTTCAGTCTCCCTGGACACTCAGTAGCAGATTGAAGGGTGGAAGTCCTGAAACAAAGAAATTTCAGAAATCAAATGGAGAGAAGAATCTCTGAGCTGCAATTTATTTGCAAATTTGACTCCATTAACCAAGGATTAAACAGAGACTGGGAGTGGCTCGCAGCTTACAAAGGCAGCTTCTCTGTCCTGGGTGTTAATATCTCCCCATTAGACTCTGACAATGGCTCATATCCCCCTGTCTGATCTGACTTGTTTTTTCCTTTTTTGATACCTACTATTGATAATGGGCCATTTCCACCTTGCTGAATAGACCTGTGAGCTCTGGCCCTCCCTTTTACTGGGACCCCATTCTTTAAATACCCCTCTGAACCCCCTGCCTCCGCCACACATGCATCTGGTGAAGTGGGTCTTTGCCCACGCAAGCTTATGGTCAAAAATATCTGTTGGTCTATAAGGTGTCACAAGACTTCCTGTTGTTCTCAAGATGCAAAAGGAGCACTCAAAGATGACAATGTTATTGTGGAGAAACTTAATGAATTCTTTGCTTTGGTCATTGTGAGTGAATATGTTAGGGAGATTCCCAAACCTGAGCTGTCCTTTGTAGATGACAAATCTGAGGAATTGTCCAAGACTGAGGTGTCATTAGAGGAGCTTTTGGAACTGATAGATGAACTTAACAGTAACATGTCACTGGGACCAGATGGCATTTATCCAAGAGTTCTGAAAGAACTTGAATGTGAAATTGCAGAACTGTTAACTGTGGTTTGTAACCTATCCTTAAATCAGCTTCTGTACCCAATGACTGGAAGATAGCTAATATAACACAAATATTTAAAAAGGGCTCTAGAGGAGCTCCCAGCAATTACAGACCAGTAAGTGTAACATCGGTATCAGACAAATTAGTAGAAACGATAGTTAAGAATAGAATTGTCAGACACATAGAAGAACACAATTTGTTGGTGAAAGTCAGCATCGTTTCTGTAAGGGAAATCATGTCTTACTAGTCTATTAGAGTTCTTTGAAGGCATCAACAAATGTGGATAAAGGGGATCCAGTAGATATCATGTACTTGGATTTCCAGAAAGCCTTTGACAAGGTCCTTCACCAAAAGCTCTTATGTAAACTAAGTTGTAATGGAATAAGAGGGAAGATTCTTTCATGGACTGAGAACTGATTAAAAGGAAGAAAACAGAGCATAGAAATAAATGATACATTTTCAGAATGGAAAAGGGTAACTAGTGGTGTTCCCCAAGGCTCAGTCCTAGGACCAATCCTATTCAAGTTATTCATAAATGATCTAGAGAAAGGGGTAAATTGTGAGGTGGCAAAGTCTGCAGATAACATTAAACTGCTCAAGATAGTTAACACCAAAGCAGACTGTGAAGAACTTCAAAAGGATCTCACAGTACTGAGTGATTGGGCAACAAAATGGCAAATGAAATTTAATGTGGATAAATGTAATGGACATTGGAAAATATAACCACAACTATACATCAGGAAAGAGGTCTTGGAGTCATCGTGGATAGTTCTCTGAAAACATCCATGCAGTGTGCAGCAGCAGTCAAAAAAGCAAATGGGATGTTAGAAATTATTAAAAAAGGAATAGAGAATAAAATGGAGAATATATTATTGCCCTTATATAAAAGCATAGTATGCCCACATCTTCAATACTGTGTTCAAATGTGGTGGTCTCATCTCAAAAAAGACATATTGACATTAGAAAAGGTTCAAAAAAGGGCAGCTAAAATATTTAGGGGTTTGGAACAGGTTCCATATGAACAGAGGTAAAAGAGACTAGGGCTCTTCAGCTTAGAAAAGAGGAGACTAAGGGGGATATAAGACCGTAGTGATCTGAGTCAGCAAGAGCACATGCCCCCAGTGCTACATTACATCCAATTTATCCCGATCATTTTTAATTATGACCCTATCCTCCAAAGCAGTTGCAACCCCTTCTAGCTTGGTATCATCTGCAAACTTAATAAGCATACTTTCTATGCCAATATCTAAATTGTTGATGAAGATATTGAACAGAACTGGTCCTAACACAGACCTCTGTGGAACCCCACTTATACTTTTCCAGCAGGATTGAGAACCATTAAGAACTACTCTCTGAGTATGGTTATCCAGCCAGTTAAGCACCCACCTTATGGTAGCCCCATCTAAATTGTATTTGCCTAGTTTTTTGATAAGAATATCATGTGAGACCATATCAAATGCTTTACTAAAGTCTAGGTATACAACATCTACCGCTTCTCCTCTATCCACAAGGCTCGTTATCCTATCAAAGAAAGCTATCATTAGTTTGATATGATTTGTTCTTTACAAATCCATGCTGGCTGTTCCCTGTCATCTTACCACCTTCCAAGTGCTTGCAGATGATTTATTTAATTACCTGCTCCATTATCTTTCCTGGCACAGAAATTAAGCTGACTGGCCTGCAGTTTCCTGGGTTATTCTTATTCCCCTTTTTATAGATGGGCAGTATATTTGCCCTTTTCCAGTCTTCTGGAATCTCTACTGTCTGCCATGATTTCCCAAAGATGATAGATAAGGGCTCAGATATCCTCTTATCAGCTCCTTGAGTATTCTAGGATGCATTTCATCAGGCCCTGGTGACTTGCAGACATTTAATTTTTCTAAGTGATTTTTAACTTGCTCTTTTTTTATTTCAACTTCTAACCCTACCCCTTTCCCGCTAACATTCGCTGTGTTGGTCATTCCTTCATCAGACTTCTCAGTGAAGACCGAAACAAAGAAGTCATTAAGCATCTCTGCCATTTCCAAGTTCCCTGTTACTGCTTCTCCCTCCTCACTGAGCAATGGCCTTACCCTGTCCCTGGTCTTCCTCTTGTTTCTAATATATTTATAAAAAGCCTTCTTGTTTCCCATTATGCCTGTTGCTAGTTTGAGCTCATTTTGTGCCTCAGCCTTTCTAATTTTGCTCTTGCATTCTTGTGTTGTTTGCCTATATTCATCCTTTGTAATTTGTCCTTGTTTCCATTTTTTATACGATTCCTTTTTTATTTTGAGATCACGTAAGATCTCCTGGTTAAGCCAAGACGGTCTTTTGCCTTATTTTCTATCTTTCCTACACAGCGGGATAGCTTGCTTTTGGGCCCTTAATAATGTCCCTTTGAAAAACTGCCAACTCTGCTCAGCTGTTTTTCCCCTCAGTTTTGCTTCCCACAGGACCCTACGTACCAGCTGTCTGAGTTTACCAAAATCTGCCCTCCTGAAGTCCATTGTCTCTATTTCGCTGTTTTCCCTTCTACCCTTCCTTAGAATTGTGAAGGTCCAATGAAGGCTTTACTGGAGGAGATGATCCAGTTTAAGGGGAAGCCCCAGCTGCTGCCCCTGAGGCCTTGTCTACACTAGCATCTCGCTTTCGAAAGGGGGATGCTGATGAGACACTTCGGGATATGCTAATGAGGCGCTGCAGGGAATACGCAGTGCCTCATTAGCACAATGGTGGCTGTGGCACTCTGAAAGTGATGCTTTCGATCATGCACAGCTTGTCTACACAGGTTCCTTTTCAAATGGACCCCTCACACTTCGAAATCCCCTTATTCGTATAACCTTATAATAGGAATAGGGGGATTTCGAAGTGTGAGGGGTCCTTTAGAAAAGGACCCCATGTAGATGAGCCACATGCAATCGAAAACAACACTTTCAAAGTGCCATGGCTGCTGTTATGCTAATGAGATGCTGCATATTCCTTGCAGCGCCTCATTAGCATATCCCAATGTCTCATTAGCATCCCCCTTTCAAAAGTGGGGTGCTAGCATAGATGTGGCTTGAGGGAATACCACATGCCTGGATCCTACTTCTCCCCTTCCCATTCTGTCTCTTTCCCCTTCTCTTCCCGACAGCCTCCCCCTTCCTGTCCCAACTGTCTACTGCCCAACTTCTCCCCCACCATCCCCACCTAGTCCCAGTCCTCCTCTTCTCCCCACAGTCCCACTCCCTGTCCCTGCTCCCTTCTCCCCACCGTCCCCATCCAGTCCCTACCCCTTCTCTTCCTCCTAACTTATCGTATTGTCTCTTCAGTCACTCACCTTCTGCCAGCCCAGCTCCCCTGCACTGGCGCCCTATGAGCACTCGCTATTGCACTAGGACCGAGGAGGTGATATCCAACTGCTGAGTCAACAACCTGGACTTCAGAAAAACAGCTTCTCTGTCCCATTCCCTCCACTCCCTGCAAGCCAAAGCATGCTGGGTGAGGGGGGGAAAAGAGGTGATTTTTCTGGATATTCTTCTTCCTCAGCATGTTTCTGAGTTTTCTGAGGTAACCTGCTATTGGAGTTATCCCACAACAGTGACAGTATGAACTATCACCAATGGATCCTTACCCATCAACTTCAGAAAGCTACCCAACCTGTGACATCTCATGGATTGGCTCAAGTAAGGCAGTACACCTATTGTTTGTGGTATGTTCTTTCAGTTCTACTGAATATGGAGTCCCCAGCAAGGATCCTCTCTCTTCATTGGACCATTGGTAAATTCTTTGTGGCAAGCTTGATTTTCGTACAAGTTAAGTTGAGCTGCCATCCACCAATATTACCAGTATGTTGCTCTGTTCCCTTGGATCAGATCCCAGATTCCTTGAATCCTAAGCAGTATGTTCCACAGTTTCCACCTTGAGACCTGGTATTGACTGAAAACTTGTAGCTGTGTAGAATTCCTGCTGGTGATCTTCTATCTAATGTGCACCCGTGCCTCAGTTTCCCATTGGTGATCTGCAGTCCCTTGGTGTTGGTAGGCTAATTTAGATCTCCGTTTCCTGTGAGGCTGGGGGACCCTTTTCAAATCTAAAAAAAATTGATCTTTTGTTTTGGGCTACATTACCCCACTCTGTTCAACTTCTATGTGGCACCTTGTTTCTGCAGAAGAAATAAGGACCCTTGTAAAAATGTTCCATGAAGTCTTTTCTATTATCATCTAATTCCTCATTTATTGTCCTGTGTCCTGACATTTTATATAAACCAGGAACTCTCTTTTACAGCAGATTCAGCTTCCTGGTAGAACTATGGCAGAATTGCAGGGTTCTTCCATGGACAAGCCTGGCTCAATATGCTTTTATTATAATAACAGCTTTTCACTTGGATGGTATGTTGAGAACAGCTTCCTACAGTATTAGCAAAATTATAGTAGTGCATCTGAATCTTGACCAAGGCTGTGCTCTAATTACTATAATTCAGGTCTGCCACCTAAAATAATGTAGGAACTATCTAATGGTAGTCCATCGATCCGAAGATGACAAATCTGTGCAGATCATCTGTTATTGGTCTCATGGTGTGCCCTCTGGTGACTGTATAAGCCAATTCTAGAGGTGCACATTTTGCTGCAGATGGTGCATGGGAAGTTTGCAATCTGTGGGTTGTGCATTGCTGATGCTCTGTGTCGTCATTTGCGTGCCTCTTGTAGACTCTGGCAGTGGTCTTCCTCAAGGGCAATGCAGGTATTTCTGACTGTTGCACGCCACTGTATTCTGTCACTGGCAGCGTCCTCAAGGTCCGTAGGTTTGATACTGCTGTACTGCAGATTGGCTTTGATGGTATCCTTGTAGCATTTCCATGGACGACCTATACACCTAGATGCCCTGGGAGAGTTCACCATACAGAAGCTGGCGAGGGATTCTGTTGGCATCCAAGCGGCTGACATGACTGGTCCAACATAGTTGTGACTTCATAGTCATCATTTCAATGCTTGTCATCTGGGCTTTCTCAAGGACCTCAAGATTGGGCACTTTGTCTTGCCAGCGGATCTTCATGATGTTACGGAGGCAGCACATGTGGAATGCTTTGAGCTGCTTAATGTGACGCCTATATAGTGTCCATGTTTCACACCCGCACAAAAGAGATGAGAGAACAACAGCTCTGTACACAAGCAGTTTTGTTGACATCCGGATGTTGTGGTGGTTTAGAACTTTGACACGCAGACAGCCAAGTGCCTGGCTCGCTTTGGATATTCACGCGTTGATCTCATTATCCAGTGATCCATCACTGGATATGACACTACCCAGGTATTTAAAGTTCTCCACTACTTTAAGCTGAGTGCCGTCAATGGAGATACTCGGGACAGGAGCATTTGATCCAGGTGCAGGTTGATGGAGAACTTCTGTCTTTCCAAGGCTGATAGTTAGCCTGAAAAGTTGCAAGGCCTCAGGAAACTTGTTGACAATGTGCTGAGGATCGTTTTCAGTGTGACCCACAAGGGCACAGTCATCGGCAAAGAGTGCCTCAGAAAGGAGTTTCTGCACTGTCTTAGTCTTTGCATTCAGGCGACAGAGGTCAAAAAGTGAACCATCATGCCAGTATTTCAAGTATATACTTCGGTCCAGATCTTTCATTGCATGGTTAAGGACGCATGCAAAGAACAGGTTAAATAAGACAGGAGCAAGAACACATCCTTGTTTCATGCCGTTGGTGATGTTGAAGGGGGCTGATGTGGCTCCATCAGACAGTACTTTGCTTGTCATGCCGTCATGGAAAAGGCGTATAATCTGGACAAATTTTCTTGGGCAGCCCAGTTGTATTAGAATGGTCCAAAGGGCTTTCCTGTTGATGGTATCGAACGCCTTTGTCAGATCTATGAAGACAGCATACAGGTGCATGTTCTGTTCAATTCACTTCCTTTGTATTTGTCTGACAGCAAATACCATATCGACTGTGCTCCGGCCAGGTTGAAACTGCATTGACTTTCGGGTAGATTTGCCTCGGAAATACTGACTATTAGGCAGTTCAAGATGATGTGGGCGATGATCTTCCCTCCAACAGAGAGGAGGGATATGCCTCTAGTGTCCACATTCTGCTTTGCTGCCTTTATTCTTAAAAAGGGAGACAATAATAGCATCGTGGAGGTCCTGTGGTATGTTTTCATCCTCCCAGATGCTGATGATCATGCTATGGAACGCTGCTAGTGCTGCTGGACCTGCCACTTTATATATCTCTGCTGGTATCCCATCTTTTCCAGGAGATTTTCCTGAACTCATCTGGCTAACAGCTTTCTTAATCTCATCTATAGTGGGCAGAAAGTCAAGATCTGTCAGGACGGGTTGTTGTGGAATTTCATTGAGGACGTTAACAGCAATGAAGGGTCCCGTGGCACCTTATAGACTAACAGAAAAGTTTTGAGCATGAGCTTTCGTGAGCAAAGACTCACTTCATCAGATGCTGGTCCAGCATCTGATGAAGTGAGTCTTTGCTCACGAAAGCTCATGCTTAAACTTTTCTGTTAGTCTATAAGGTGCCACGGGACCCTTCATTGCTGTTACAGATCCAGACTAACAAGGCTACCCCTCTGATAATTGAGGATGTTATTATTCACGGTCGATGGTCTGTTAAGGAGGTTGCTAAAGTGTTCTTGCCATCTTTCATTGATTCCCTCTTTGTCTTTGACCAGCGCTGTGTTGTCTGATGAGAGCAATGGGGTAGTCCTTGGTTTAGAAGGTCCATAGATAGTCTTAATAGCACTAAAGAACATCTTTGAGTTGTGGGTCTTAGCATAGTGCTCAATTTCTTTGGCTTTGCTCTCCCACCAGCTGTCTTGTATCTGATGGAGGTCTTTCTAATGCGCTTGTAACTGCACAACACTTTTTGAACAGCAGATGGCCTTCGAGATACGCTGTTGGCCAAAGCAAATAGTTTCTCAGCTATACCTGTGTACATTATTTTAACACGTCCTACACTCGCAGGCACAGATGCTACTATTGACTGGGCCCTGCTTTCAGCAAAGTGAAGTGCTTTTGTCTAATTGTGTGTCACATGTCTCTCCTTTTGCCAAACAAAGCAAGCAGTCCTGTAGCACCTTAAAATCTAACAATATTATTTATTAGGTAAACGCAAAAGCTGTCCAGTAGCACTTTAAAGACTAACAAAATAATTTATTAGGTGATGAGCTTTTGTGGGACAGACCCACTTCCTCAGATCATAGCCACACCAGAACAGACTCAATATTTAAGGCACAGAGAGGAAACCATGCTAGTCTATACACTCATCTCTATCCCATAACCCCTTTTGAGGGTTGTTGGGGCACCGCAGATGACTTCCTGATCAACTCATTCCACCTCATCCTGTCCTGTGCAGCTCTCTCCAACTTGCTCACATTCAGGTTTGTCCACTCTTTGATGTTATCTTCCCATCTCTTCTTTTGCCTGCCTTTCTTTCTACCACCAGGTACTGTGCCTTGCGAGATGGCCTTTGAAAGGCCTGATGATCTGATGACGTGGCCATACCATCTGAGCTTGTGCTTCTGCACCACAGTGAGCAGGTCGTCATGTGGGCCTATGACATGCCTGATCCTATGTCGTACTTCTTCGTTCGTGACATGCTCAATATAAGAGATGCCCAAAAGCCTCCTATAGCATCTCATCTCCATGCTTTGGATCTTTTTCTGCAATTCTGCTGTAAGGGTCCACGTTTCGCAAGCATACAAGAACACTGAGATGATCAGTGAGCGCATCAATCTTACTTTCGATCTCAGACTGATGTTCTTGTCCCTGAAGATGGGTCTAAGTTTTGTAAGCACTGCTGTTGTTTGCGCTATTCTGGAGAGGACTTCTGGTCTGGACCCCTCATCTGACATGATTGCACCTAAGTACTTGAAGCTGGACACACACTGAAGAGCTTGTCCATTCACCATTATATCCCTACTGATGCCATTGGTGTTATTGGTCATCAGTTTTGTCTTTTCTGCATTTATCTCCATTCCATAGGCTTTTGAGGTGGTATCCAGCCGTTCTGCCAAGCTGGCAAGTTCCTCTTCTCCTCCAGCTAATCCGTCTATATCGTCAGCGAAGCGAAGGTTGGTGATTATTCTGCCCCCTATGCTGACAGTTCCTTCGTGGTCTTCCAAGGCATCAATCATGATGTGCTCCAGAAAGATTTTGAAAAGCTTGGGGGAGAGCAGACAACCCTGACAGACGCCACTGTCGTTCTGAACCAGCTTCCAATGGTACCGTTGTGGAAAACTGCACTGGTGGCATTGTCATACAGATGTTTAACAACTTGGACAAGGTTGGGGCTGATGTTGTACTTTCTCATGGTGGCCCATAATGCTGCCTGCCAAACTCTGTCAAAGGCCTTTTTGAAGTCCACAAAAACATAGTACAGGTGCTGTTGGTGCTGCAGATATTTCTCACAGATAATTCTTAGGTTGAATATTTGTTCGGTGGTACTCCGCCCTGCCCTAAAGCCGGCTTGTTCCTCAGCAATAATCATCTCAGCTTGGGGCTTCAACCTGTTCAATATTACTTTCAGTAAGACTTTACTTGGGTGGCTAATGAGGCTTATTGTACGATAGTTTCGGCACTGTTGGAGGTTGCCCTTTTTGGGAAGTGCAATCGCTAGAGACTGGGTCCATGACGTAGCATTTTCCCGTCTGCCAGATCTTATTGCATGTGTTGGTAAGGGCACTGATCATGGCTTCTCCCCCTGCTTGTATCAATTCTGCTGGGATATTGTCCACTCCAGCTGACTTTCCTTTCTTCAGTGATCACACTGCTGCCTCTACTTCTTCCCGAAGGATTGGGAGGCTGTCCTCTTCGGTAGCATATGGACATTTCAGTATTTCTAGGTCTCCATCGACCTTATCATTGTACAGCTCAGAACAGTATTCTGTCCACCTGCCAAGTATTCTGTCCACCTCCCTTTCTCTTCAGTGAGGCAGTTCCCTGCCTTGTTCTGGACTATGGAAACTCTTGGTTGTCTAACATTTGTCAACTCTCTTACTGTCTGGTATGCCTTCTTGCTGTTATTTTTGTTAAGGCTGTCTTCTATTTCCTTGCACTGGTCTTCTACCCAATTCTGTTTTGCCACCTTCATGCCTTTCCTGATGGTCTTGTTGATTTCTCTGTATTTCTCAGTCCCACCAGCTTCACCTTTCTTCTTTTTCAGTTCTCGCCGTTTGTCACAGAGGTCAAGCAGATCAGCAGTAACCCAAGGTTTCTTCTTTGGGCAGTGTTTGCCAAGAATCTCAGTAGCTGTTTCTACTACTGCTGTGTTAAAGATGTAGGCCATTATGTCCTCATCTGCTTCTTCAGCACCAAGGATGAGCAGTGCTGCGAGTCTCCCTCCTATTTTTACTTGGAAGGCTTCTGCCACCTCAGGATCTTTGAGCTTTTCAAGGTCAAACTTAATTCTTGTGTGCCTTGATTTTAAGATCTTCTGCAAGCGTAGGCGGAATGACATCAACACTAGATCATGATCACTTCCAACATCCGCTCCCGGAAAACTGCGTATCTTTGCAATGTTAATGCTTGTTCGGAAGTGCTTCTTGACCAAGATGTAATCAATCTAACTGTGATGGTCTCCACTGGGGCTGTGCCAAGTCCATCGTCTGGACACCTTGTGAGAGCCGAATGTATTAGCCAGCATGAAATCATTATATCTGGCAAACTCCAGAAGTTTAAGGCCTCTGTCGTTGGTTTCAGTGTTGCAGTATGGCCCACCCGTTCCTTTCCAGTTACTATATGCATCTGCTCCAACTTTTGCATTCCAGTCTCCTTGTACAATAAGTATGTCCTTTTTTGGTGTTTGCTCCAGGACATCCTGTAACTGATCATAAAACTCTTCTACTTCACTATCATCGTAATCGGATGTTGGCGCATAAGCCTGAATGATGGCGATGTTGAAAGGGGATACTTTCAGATGGATGGTGATGAATCTGTTGGAGACTGGTCGGCATCCAATGACAGTATTCACAATGTTGCTGTGTATTAGAAAGTCAACACCGTGCTCATGCTTATCCTCCTTTCCACTGAAGTACAACTTATGACCCCCTTCAATTGATTGTTCACCAGAGCCTTTCCAACGCAGTTCACAGATACCCAAGATGTTCCAGTTCTATCTTTCCATTTCATGGGTCAGTTCTCTCAACTTCCCTGCTGCTCTCAATGTACGTACATTCCAAGTACCGATAACAGTGTTGTCTCTCCCACGGATCCTGCTTGACTGGTCACCAGTAACATACTTTTCACCTCCGTCCTGGTGTGCAACGGTGGGCACGGTCATTGTTAACCCAGGCTGCAACCGATCCGGTATGAGTTGGGTACTGGTAGATGTCATCATGTGGTGTGTCACGGGCAAGATAGCCTGACGGAGCCCATCTCTCTTCAGGCTGTTGACCACAGCCAAAATTCCACAGTAACTTTGTGGCTTGCCTTGGTCCTGAACGAGTCTATACACTATCAAAACAAAAAGGTCTGTTCTGGTCTGGCTATGGTCTGAAGAAGTGGGTCTGTCCCACGAAAGCTCACCTAATAAACTATTTTGCTAGTCTGTAAAGTACTACTTGACTGCTTTTGGTTTTTATTTAAGGCACAGAGAACCAAAAATAGTAATCAAGGTTGACAAATCAGAAAATTTATTATCAAGGTAAGCAAATCAGAGAGCAGAAGGGGAAGGGGGGGGAAGTCAAGAATTAGATAAAGCAAAGTATGTAAAAGAGCCCCTATAATGAGCTAGAAAATTGTCATCCCAGTTCAAACCATGTATTAATGTGCCGAATTTGAATATAATAGAGAGATCAGCAGCTTCTCTTTCCAAACAGCTGTGAAAATTCCTTTTCAGTAAAACACAGGCATTCAGGTCATTAACAGAATGGCCCACTCCATTAAAGTGCTGTATGACAGGTCTGCGATCAGGAGTGTTTTATGTCTATTTTATGCCCATTAATTCTTTGTTTAAGAGAGTTTGAAGTCTGTCCAATATACAAAGCATGTGGGCATTTTTGGCACATGATGGCGTATATAATGTTAGTTGAGGAACATGAGAATGTGCCCATGATTCTGTGAATAACCTGGTTAGGTCCAGTGATGGTAGCTGGTTTCTGGGTATTCGTCTGGCCCTGTCAATTTGTTTTTCTGATGTTTTGTAATTTCCTCAGGAAGTCAGTGTTATCTCGGAGATAGCTGGGAGTGTTGATGGCATAGGGTTTGAGGAGGGAGTCCACATAACTAGATAGTCCAGTGGTAAGGGTGCCAATACCCGAAGTGATAGGGCATCCGGGGTTTCCAGCTGACAAAGGGCGTGCTCATCACCTAATAAGTTATTTTGTTAGTCTTTAAAGTGCTACTGGACTGCTTTTTTGTTTTCATAGTATATAGACTAGCATGGCTATTTCTCTGTTACTATTTATAAGGTAATGAGCTTTTCTGGGAAGGACCCACTTCTTCAGCTTCTGGAGCAGAACTAATGTGGGGAAATGGTAGTGGGACACAGGAGATTTGTTTTCAGTTAATGGTCTGAGTGAAGGGCAGGGGCCAGGTAATGTGCGGTGAGGTACTCCCCTGGGTCCTAAGCAACCCAGTTTTTTTACTGTTAGAGCAGGCAGCTCCTAGCACACTCACCCACGGCCAGGCTGTAGTAACCAAACGGTTAAAGTTCTTTTGTTGTGCCGGCTGTGTTGCAGTGACAAAAGGGTTAACAAAATAGTTAGGCTTGGATCTTAACTAGTTACAAGTTTATTAAGCTACAGTTATAAGCGTGTGGTTACAAAAGGCTATTGTTTACTTCTTATATGCTAGCAAAGTACAGGTGTTAACAAGTTACGTTACAATCCAATACAAAGATATCTGTTATCATCTAACACAATGATATCTTGGCACAATGACATCTAGTTACAGAGCTCTAATTCTTTAGCTGTGCACAAAAAAGTCAGAGACCTAGCATGGGTGTATCTTACCCTCTCTGCGTCTCTCGATACCAGCGTAGCCAAGCTGGATCGGTCACTCAATTCCGCGGAAAGACGAATACGAGGTTGGGCGTCCCCAGTTGTGGACCTCGGGAGGCAATCACCTGACCCGACCAGCAGGAAGTTGGTTGAAATGCACTCCAAAGTTAGAGTTCTGCTGGACCCATCTTTTATACCCCTTTTGGGTTATGTATTCTCTTTCTTATCTATGGTGCCAGATCATACTGGTCTGTCTTTGTGACTCCAGTTTGTTACAAGGGCATTTCTACTTAGTTTGCACTTGTAAGACAAGAGATAAACAATTTAGGAGTACAGGACATTCTTTTGTGCGGGCGGGGCACGTCCCCTTCTGGGTGATTGTGTGTGTGCATCATATTGATCAGTGCCAGCTGGGGTGATAGCTGAGGGTCCTCCCCCCTCTCATGTTGACAGTCTGGCCTGTTAGCCTTCTAGCTGTACTTTCTGCTTCTCAGGGTCACGATAAGCTAGCATATCTGGGCCTCAATGAGGGCATCAAAGACTGTGCTGTCAGCAGTCATTTCCGTGCCCTGTGTGCTCCTCAGTGGGGGGGGGGGGCAATGAGCAAGCTGGCTTGTAAGGGGGAGACTCTGTCTGGCTACAGGCGTCACACCTTTTGTGCTGCTATGTTCCACAGTCTGTAACAACGTAAATCCTGTACCACTGTTTGGATCTTGAGGGGTATTTGCTGGCAGTTGAGGGACTTTGAAACCCAGCTATATAGATTCCCTTGTGGAATCAAGAAAAATGTCTTGGATTTTACAGAACCCCAGCAATATGTGCACAATCAGTCACTGCATCAGCAGTAACTTAACATCTGTAGGATTCCTCCCATAATAGATTTCATAGTATACATAGCACTGCACCCTTTTCTTTTTCGGGGGAGTGTGTCATCTTCTTTGCATTTTCATAATGAAGGCATTGACAAATTGATGGTGATTAACTTGGCAGATAAACATTTTTTAAATGTTTCTGCAGAACAAATGTCTGAAGCAAAAGCCTAGAAGAAATCCGAGGCATGGCTAACAAAACTAATGAATGGTTGGACTGACAGAATAATAAATAATGCTCCCGATCTTCCTGTTTTATCTCAAAATGTTCATTATCTAAGAAAAGCACCTATGCAGGAAATGAGGAAAAAGCTCTTCCTCATACATTAGCAATAAATCAAATATTGCTTCATTGTCAAAAATGGTTACATGATCAGTCATGATAGCTTTATCTTAGCAGTTCAGTAAGAACTGTTGTGGCATTGCTATCTTTCTAATAGCTTCCATAGTTATCAAAACAAAAAGCAGTCAAGTAGCACTTTAAAGACTAGCAAAGTGCTACTTGACTGCTTTTTGTTTTGGTAGTGTATAGACTAGCACAGCTTCCCCTTTGTTACTATTCAACATAGTTAGTTATGTGTAATTTAGCAGGGACAAGCAGGGCTACGGCGAGTCTTTCCAGGCCTCTGGGCAACGTACCAGGTGGCTGGCTCTGTCCTCCCAAATGGGGCCAGGCTCTGGTCGAAGGGGTGTGGCTGTGGGGCCAGCCTCCCCACAGGCAGCCCTTAGCACTACCTGGAGCTGTTCCCTTCCTTCTCCCCACCTCGAGCAACCTCTGACCTCTGTATTAAAATTCAAAGTTGTTTGGATTTAGGAACTGCTTCAGCCCAATCTGGAGAAGTACCTGCTGTCCTTTTTTAGCTACTAAATTGTGTTTTTAATTCCAAACTGTCTGCAGAATCATATTTTCCTCCTCAATTAGAGTTCTGCACAGAATGTGAGTATTAACTAGGAGATCTTAAGTATTTAATGATAAGAAAGGGAGGCTTAAATGTATATTGTGGCATCAAGTTAAAAAAAAGACAATGTCTCTTCGGGAAGCTTTGAAAATGTTCCCATGAGCTTAATATACGAACAGTACTGAGCACAGTGTTTCCTGCCAGGTGCAGATTCGTTGGCCTTTCTGGAACTCCCCATGGTAGCAAAGTAGCAAGGGCCAGATTCTGCCACTCAGTGGTCATGCTCAAAAGTATTGCTCTTCAGGAATGTATTTCTGAAATGTGTCAGAAAACGGTGATATAATTAAACCAGAACTTTTTGCAGAAACCTAATAAGTTTTGCCAAAAACTCCCACTGGGATGATTTTTCAGGTCTAGGAAATCTGTCCTGCATAGCCACCTATACATGGAGATCTGCTTTGTACAAGAACCAAAACAAAGACCTTTGGGAAATTTTCTGAAAAAATTGGAGTGCTGGATCAGTCAATAGCCTGGTGGTCAGGGCACGCCCCTGGGATGGAATAGCCCAGCTTGCAAGTACTTGCTGCAAATCAGGCCGACAAGAGACATGTACCTATGTCTCTCACATCCCAGGGGAATGCTCTGACCCAGGGGCCAATGGCTAGTTGGGAAGAAGTCTCTTGATTTCCTCCACTCCCACACACATCCACACAAAAAATCGAAAACTTTTGATTTTATCCAGATGCAGAATAAAACCAAATTTGGAAACTTTGAAAGTTTTGGCAAAAATGATCTCAGAAGGGTAGCTATGTTAATCTGTAACTTCACAAAAAACAGGCAGTAACACATCAAAGACTAAGGCTGCTGTTACATTACCACTCTCCCGTTGGAGGTGCCATGATAGTGAGGCAATTCAAAGCAGGCTAATGAGGCACTAACATGCAAATTCAGTGCCTCATTAGCATAATGGCTGCTGCACAAATTTCAAAGTGCAGACTTTGAATTGCAGATTGAAGTGAAGATGGGGACAGCTTCGAAATAAGAGCCCCACTTCAAGATTCCCTTAGTCCGATCTAGTTCTGTGGAGGTAAGGGAATGTCAAAGTGGGGTGCTTATTTCGAAGCTGCCCCTGTCTTCACTGTCACTCTGCAATTTGAAGTCTGTTTGCATGGCTGCCATTATGCTAATGAGGCACCAAATATGCATGTTAGCGCTTCATTAGCCAGCTCGAATTGCCTCATACCATGGTACCTCTGACGGGAGAGTGGTAGTGTAGCAGCAGCCTAAGGCTATGTCTACACTAGCCAAAAACTTCAAAATGGCCATGCAAATGGCCATTTCGAAGTTCACTAATGAAGCGCTGAAATACATATTCAGTGCCTCATTAGCATGCGGGCGGCCATGGCACTTCAAAATTGGCACGGCTTGTCCAGACGGGGTTCCTTTTTGAAAGGACCCTGGCTACTTCAAAGTCCTCTTATTCCTATCTGCTCAGAGGAATAAGGGGACTTCCAAGTAGCTGGGGTCCTTTCGAAAAGGAGCCCCATCTGGATGAGCCACGCGGCGACGAGCCACGTCAATTTCGAAGTGCTGCGGCCGCCCACATGCTAATGAGGCACTGAATATGTATTTCAGTGCTTCATTAGTAAACTTCAAAATAGCCATTTGCATGGCCATTTCGAAGTTTTTGGCTAGTGTAGACATGGCCTAAGAGTCTTATTTATTAGGTAATGAGCTTTCTGTTGAATCTGAGGAAGTGAGTCTTACCTACAAAAGCTCATTACCCAATAAATAAAATTATTAGTCTTTACGGTGCTACAGGACAGCTTGATTTTGGCAAAAATGGAAGTACTTGTGTTCTGGTTAGCCTTATTCTTGTGGTAATGGAGGCAAAATCTGTCCATAATTGTTTGCAGAATTGGCCCCTTAACTGTTGTGGGTTTTAGTCCCTCTATTGTGCAATTTAAGGGGGCTCTGTCTTTCACAATAGCACCAGTTTACATTTTAAATTGCCAATCTGTAGTTGGAGATGTTCTGCAGTTCACTTCATACCATTAGCAACGTTCCCATATTTCCCACCATGATGAGGAATTTTTTTCAAATTAAATTAATCTAATTCTGTTTGTTCAGAATCCAAGTGCAGTAAGTGGTCTTGATGGCTATGGAAACCCATTTCCACAGAGCAAGGTAGTGCGCTGTGGTTCTCCCAGCATTCCCATGATAACTTTTCAGTGACTCAGATGCTGTCCGGTGCTGTAAGGAACAGAAGGAAGAAGTTACAAACAAACTGACAACACTGTCTCAGTCATAACTGACAGGAAGCAATAACACATTGTATCCTGGACAGGATGCACTGCAAGCATTGTCATCGCCCTTTTCTCCCAAGGGATTTCCCCCCCCGAGAAAAGTAATAAAGGCAGATAACAGCCTATGCAGGCATTGAATCTGAGCAGCCATGACTCCACTGGAGACAGAGGGGGCTTGTCTACACTGGCCCCCAACTTTGAAGGGGGCATGTTAATCAGGGCGACAGGAGATTACTAATGAAATGCTGCGGTGAATACGCAACACTTCATTAGGCTAATTCTCCCCCGTTGCAACTTCAAAGCTTCAAACTTTGAAGTGCCAGCATGTGTGTAGCCGTGGGCACTTCGAAGTGCCCACACTACTTCGAAGTGCCTTTTCTTCTCAAAATTTAAGATAAAGTATCCTACATTCCTCACACTCCTGGGTAGAGGGGAGACAGGATCCAATGTCCTGCATTGGCAGGATTCTTAGATAGGGGCTCTTGTTCCCTTACCCCCACCCCAAATGATGCCTTAAACTGTAAAATAGAAGGACTAAAAGCCACAACAGTTAAGGGACCAATTCTGCAAGCAATTATGCAGTAATTTTGAGAAGTAAAGGGACATCAAAGTAGCGTGGGCACTTCGAAGTGCCTGCGACTACACGCATGCTGGCACTTTGAAGTTTGAAGCTTCAAAGTTGCCACGGGGCTGAATTAGTGTAATGAAGTGCTGCGTATTTACCGCAGCACTTCATTAGTAATCTCCCATTGCCCTGATTAACATGCCCCCTTTGAAGTTGGGGGCAAGTGTAGACAAGCCCAGGGTGAAGGAAACAGCACTGGCAGTGAGAATGGAGGGATGGGAGCAGAGTTGAAATGTGCTCCCTTCATACTAGAGGAACTTGCTTACTGAACAAGTTTGAAGGTGAGGTGGAGCCTTGTTGGTACTGTGTTGCAGTTGAATTTTGGAGGGAAAGTATTTCTGTGCATTAGATACTTTGTGGTGTAAAGCAGGTGGAAGAGTGGGTGTCATTTTGGGGAGCAGCAAAAAGATTGTGTGACTCTTAGTGGGGGAGGCAGGGTGGACATTGAAGGGCGCTAGTACAGAGAGGTTGGGAAAGAGGAACATTGAGCAGAAGGACTGATAGAGAGGAGAGTGAGAGAAGGCAGAAGACAGCACATCAAAGACATAATGTTTATGTATGGATTACCACTAAACTTCATGCAGGTAAAATTCTTATGGAAGTGAACAGGATGAAGACTAACTTCACAAGAAGGTCAGGCAGAGCAGACTGGAATTACTTTGTACCCTCAATGGGGTGTTTTCTGCACACAAAGCAGAGTAGATTAAATTAGGTTAATTAACCAGAGCTGTCATTTCAAGTTGGGGTGAGGGAAGTGGGGCTGACAGCCATAATGGACCCCCAGGGAAGGTGGGAGAAGACCTGGTCTCATGCCCCTGGAAGTTTGCAGGCAGAAAGGACAAGGGCCTTCAGACCCCTTTCTGGGCTGGCAGAGAGGCACAACGCTGCTCCAGTCCCTGTGAACTGCTCCGCACCGCAGCTCAAAGGGAGCGGGAGATCCTAACCACCCTTGAAGGGTTGTCACAGGAGCAATTTCCCCTCTTGACTCCTCGCTGCTGTGTATTTGCATGTGGCTGGGCTCCCTGGTTCTCTCTGAGTTTGTGCATGTGTGCGTGGCTGAGCTCAATCATTCCCAATTGAGGGGTATGTAACTGCTTTAAAAATGCCTCCATTAGTAACTGATGGGTGTGGTGCCATGGTGGCACACATCTGACCAAGCACTCATGACTTCAATATTGGTGCACAAAACAAAATTCACTCCACTCATGGATGAAAAATCGTGGAGGGAGCAGTGTCCCTCACCATGTCTCCTTGCCTTCTGAACCCTCCCTGACACACACCCCAACCCTCTGCTCAGAACCCCCACTCTCCACCGACCACTTAAATTTCATACAGGCATTGTTTTGTCACAGCGGCCGCCAATGGGTGAGAGGAAAGGCTTTGATAGTGCACTACCTATAAGAAATTTGTTACTTTCACCCCAGTATGAATAAATACAAAGGATTGTCAGGAGGTTCCAATCCTAGTATTTCTCTGAAGATTTGAGAGTACAAACATCACCTTTATGACATTCACTGCAGGCATTCAAGTTTGAGACACTCTGCTACCTTCAGTAATATTAAAAAGTAAACAGGAGCTAATATTACTTACCAGTGGAAACAGGTAGATAGTACAGGAGACACGCAGCTGTAAAATGGCTCGCTTCTTAGGGCAAGAATTTGTTGCTTATGTACAGTAACCAGTAGTAAAGGTGTTCTGGGGAAAACTCC
The DNA here is from genome assembly GCF_033958435.1 of Carettochelys insculpta. Lineage (NCBI taxonomy): Eukaryota > Metazoa > Chordata > Testudines > Carettochelyidae > Carettochelys > Carettochelys insculpta. The sequence goes on from NC_134140.1 coordinate 139,002,334, forward strand.
TTAGACTTCAAAAGTGAATTTGCTATTGTGATGAGGAATCAACATTTGTGCATAACAGTCTTGGCCCAACCTGGTAATCTGACCGAGCCCACTGTAAAGGAAAAGTCTCTTGGACAAGCGTGAAGTGGAAATAAATGAAAGAATAGATACCCCACCCTGGGGTAGTAACAGAGAGGGAGCCGTCCTAGCCTATATACTATCAAAACAAAAAGCAGTCAAGTAGCACTTTAAAGACTAGCAAAATAATTTATTAGGTGAGCATTCGTGGGACAGACCCACTTCTTCAGACCATAGCCAGACCAGACCAGATTCAATATTTAAGGCACAGAGAACCAAAAACAGTAATCAAGGAGGACAAATCAGAAAAAAATGATCAAGGTGAGCAAATCAGAGAGTGGGGGGAGGTCAAGAATTAGATTAAGCCAAGTATGCAGACGAGCCCCTATAGTGACTTAGAAAATTCCCATCCCGGTTCAAACCACGTGTTATTGTGCCGAATTTGAATATAAAAGACAGCTCGGCTGTTTCTCTTTGAATAGCTGTGCAAAAATTTTTTTCAGTAACACGCATACTCGTAAGTCATTAACAGAATGGCCCATTCCATTAAAATGTTGACTAACTGGTTGGTGGATCTGGGGTGTTTTGTTGTCTGTTTTGTGCCCATTAACCCTTTGTCTAAGGGAGTTAAAAGTCTGTCCAGCATACAAAGCATTGCAGCACAAGACCTCTCTGAGTTTAGGCAGCTAACATTCAGCTCTATTGAATTCAATAAGACAACAGATGAGCCAAACTGGACACTAGTAAAACCAGCTCCACCAAGGCTGCTTGATGCAGCTAACTCTAGTATTTTATACCCTTACACAAACAAGCCCAGTGTCAGAGGCAAGTACTTAGAGAATCATAAATCACTTTTCATAGAGAAACCGTTATCAGCAAGGAAAAGCAGGTACAAGGGAGCTGGATCCCCAACTCCAAACAGTTCATTAACGCATTCCATAGAGCTCATCCTCCCAGCCATTCCCAAACACGTCCAGGAAAGTACAGCCTCTTGTGTGCGTGCAGAAGTAAGGGATGTGAAATGGCTTCTATACAGGATGGCTTCCACATATTATTCCCCCCAAAATTGGAGAGTTGGAAAATATAGGAAAGTTTTAAGTGTAATTTAAGCAATGTTTGTGGTGTGACAAGCATGTTTCCTTCTTGACAGCAGGGAAAGATCCCAGCAGGTGGTCATTCTTTAGCTCTGCTGTTCTTACAGTGAAGCATTCCTATGTCATAGAGGAAAGAATAGCCAGCTAGAAGGGAGCGGGGAGTGAACTTTTCCATCAGTGCAGCTGAGGGCAAAGGAGGGCAGGGGAGCCTCAGAGAAACAGCAGAGCTAGAGATGCACAAATAAAGTATCCTGCATTCCTCACACTCCTCAGTAGAGGGGAGGCAGGATCCAATGTCCTGCAGTGGCATGGTTCTTAGAGGAGGGCTCTTGTTCCCTTCTCCCACCCCAAATGATGCCCCTGCTTTCAACTACCTGAAAGGGGGTTCCAAACAGGATGGAGAGAGCCTGCTTTTACTGGTGGCAGTTGACAGAACAAGGAGCAATGGTTTCAAATTGCAGAGGGGGAAGTCTGGGTTGGATATTAGGAAAACCTATTTAACTAGGAGGGTGGTAAAGAACTGAAATGGGTTACCCAGGGAGGTGATGGAATCTCCATCCCTGAAGGTTTTTAAGGCCAGGCTCGACAAAGCCCTGGCTGGGATGATTTAGGTGGGGTTGTTCCTGCTTGGATTATGGGGGTGGACTCAATGACCTCCTGAGATCTCCTGCAACCCTGTGATTCTAATATTCTGCATATATTCACTGTACATACACATCATAAAGGTTGTGATTTAGCAGAGACCTTACATAAACCTTGTCAGTGACCTCAGGGGAACCACGTAGCCTTATGCACCCAGTGCCCCTTCCAGTTGGCATCACATTCCTTTCGTCTCACTTTCCATGACAGGCTAATCACCCCTATCAGTTGCTGGCACCAGGCAGTGACACTGTGACCCTGAACTATCAGCACAGTCCTGGGCCACGGCACTGCAGTGAATCTCAATGCTGTCACCACATGTGGCATGCTCACTCAGGGAAATGTTAATCGAGGGGAGACACATGAGAGTACAATGGCAAGAGCATGGTTGCTGCTGGAAACAGAAGCATAGCCATGTCTACGTTTGCGGTTATGACATTTTGCTGGACTCATTGAGTTCTTTGGCTCAAGATGGAGATCACATGCTTGTGCTGCTGCTATCTAGAGTTGCAGCAGTTCTGTAGCTAACAAACAGCATGTTCTATACAAAACCAAAGGTGTAGCAGATTCCAAGTAAAACATGGAGGAACCTATTTTGGCGATCCAGCAAGTATTAGCTAGCAACTGAATACAAATCCAATGAGCCAAAAAGATGCTGAAAATCAAAATGAAATGTAAGTAACATTCGGGTCTTTTAAATAAATTGCTCGTAGTTTGTGTGTGTTCCGATTTCCTGGCTTGCAGTCTGCTCTGAGGGTGTGTTGTCATAAGACACAAATCTTTTGCATCTTTTGTCTCAGAAAAAACCTTTTGCAATTTGAATTCCTGTTGATCCCTTTCCAGAAAACTGCTACTACTACTAGTAATTAACTGTTGTACTCCATCTGGTGCATAGGGCATCGACAAGTCTCCTCCACTTCACTCTGTCGTGGGACCCAACTTCTTGCTGATTCCAGGAGTACCCCATTGTTGTCCTTAATCTGAGTAGACCTTCTCCACATTGTCCGAGGTCTTCCTCTTTTGTGCTTTCCTTGCAGATTCCATGTGAGATGTTGATGTACTATGCTGGATGATGCTTTTCTGAGAGCGTGACCCAGCCATCCCCACTTTCTTCTCTTGATTTCAATGTCTATTGATTCTTGTCCTGCTCTGTTCCAAAGCTCCTCATTTGTGATGAAGTATTGCCATGTGATGTGGAGTATGTACCTCAGACATCTGTTTATGAATGTCTGTAGCTTGTGATTTAAAGACTTTTAGTACATCAGTTCTTGCATCCATACAAGAGCGCACTCTTCACATTTGTGTTGAAGATCCTCAGTTTTGTCTTCTCAATATTATTTGTGAACGCCATGTGGGATAGAGAGTCTTGAATGAAGCTGTTGGTTTCCCTATCCTGGCATTGATATCCTTATCTGTTCCTCCGTCTAAGCCCATAATACTCCCAAAGTAAGTGAACAGCTCCACATCTTCCAGGTCATCCCCTCTGGGTGTGTCTACACGGGCACAAATCTTTGAAATAGCCATGCTAAATGGCCATTTTGAAGGTTACTAATAAGGCGCTGAATGGAATATTCAGTGCCTCATTAGCATTCGGACGCTTCCGGCCGCAGCGCTTCAAAAGCATGGTAGCCAGTGGCCGGGTAATGAGTGCTCTGTGAGCCTTATTACATCCGAGTCTTTAACTGCTAGGACCGGAAGTCCCTTCGCAGCGGGCAGCCAGGGTGGCTGACGGGTGCCCCAGGAGTCTGTCCCATGGAGGCAACATGACTCAGCGCTCAGTTCTCACTGCACCTTACCGCTGACCATGCTAATATAGCCAAACCGGCTCAGGTTCTTTGTTTGTGTTCGGCCGAGTTACAGTAACTGGAAGGAGTCAGGCTGAAGCTTAAATAGTTACTGTTTATTAAAAGCAGAAATAAGAATCTTAGTGGTTACAAGGTTATTGCTCTATCTTCTTAACTACTCGTAGGATGATACATATGGTATACCAATTAGATTATAAATGAAAGTTACACATTTAAGGACAAAACGCCTTAGCTTACAGAGCTCTTACTATTAAATGTGCACAAAAGTACATTGCAGGTATAATTCTCACCCCTGCGTCCTCCGACTCCGGCGTAGCCAGCATCGTTCACTCAATCCCTCGGGAAGAAGAGTACAAGGAAGGCGTCCCCTGGGTCCTTGGGAGGCAGTGATCTTACCCGACCGGCAGGTTTAGGTGATTGGAGCTCAGTTAGAGTGGGCTGCTGGACCCTTCTTTATACCCCTTGGGTCACGTACACTCTTCCTTATCTAAAGATGCCAACTGAACTAGTTCGCCTTTGTGATGCCAGTTCTTCCAAGGGAGTTGCAACTTAATTTACACTTGTAAGACAGAGATAACTGAATCATTAAGACAAGACATTCTTTTCGTATGGGCACGAGATTCCTCTCCTGGGACAATGTGGAGGCGTATCAAGTATCAGTACCAGCCAAGGGCAGTTTGAAGCCCTGTCATCATCAGCTGGCCTGTTAGCCCTCTTATCTGTGTTCTTCCGTTGTTCAAGGTCGTGATGAAGCAGCACATCTGTGCTCCCAGTCATCAAAACTGTGCTGTTTCCTTTTGTCCTTTGTGCTCTGAGGCACCTAAGAGGGGTAAGATGGAGTAGAGCAGAGGGATTCTGTCTGGCTACATTCCACCCCCTTGATATGCCACAATACATCCCAGAATGCAAGGTGGTGGTGGTGCCAGCACCTCTTGCCCTCCTTGGAGGAAGCTAGAAATGCCCTACAGGTATGGTCTCATTAGATGATTTACAATCAAGGGAGTGGTTAGGATCGCTTTCCAATGCCATATATCGGATTTGCGCAGAGGATACAGCTACATAAACCAGATGTTTAACAATGCACAAAATTATACAACAAGCAATTACAACGATTAGAATGGTTAATACAGTAGTTATAATGGAATGAAGAAATGGAGTAAGAGAAAATCCTAATAGTTGAGCTAGCCATTCTAACCATGAGGCCTTTCCGTACTCAATTACAGCACGTAAGATTTTAACTGCACCTTTAACGGCAGATACATCTTGTTCAATTTGCCCTGAGTGGTTTACGTAAAAGCAGCAGGATTGGTTAATTACAGCACATACTCCTCCTTGTTGGGCCAAGACCACATCCAAAGCTATTCAGTTTTGTAAGGCAAGGCGGGCTACCAACTGTACTTGTTCATTGAGCAGGCCTAAGGCATCAGAAGTATGGTTAAGGGTTATCTCTATCTGCCCAGAGACATTTACCAGGGCTTGCTCAAGGTCAGCTACCCCGAGCCAGGGCAGAAGTGCACAGGTAAACCAATGGAAGCCAGTAGGGCGTTCTATAGGAGGGTTAATGGTAACCTTCCTTTTTAATGCGGGAAACTTCCAAGGTTGGTAATGCCTGGAGCTGTAATATGGGGGTGCATAGTTAGTCCCCCAGGGACAGCATGTCCAAATGAACATCACCCTACCCAGCCTACTGGTAGGTACTTGTAGGCCTTTTCTCCACAAATAAAGAATAGCCCTGGTTCCTTGTTAAGGACAGGGGAATAGGGTCCCTTATACCACCCTTTTCCAGCGGGCCTTCTCTTTAGAGCATGATAGATGGTGCAATAGCTATCGTTGGTGACTGTGCATTGCAGAGTGAACAGCAGGTCTTGTAAGATTTGGTCCACCTGAAATAAATCTACCTTGGCACACTGGTTTGGGAGTAGGGTGCTACTAGTTACAGTGTAGGATTATATATATGTCCAGTGCTAGGGATCATGAATAGGCAATTATTGTACCAGGCGTTGCTCTCAGGGTACTGGCTAAAATCCAGGGGTACGATGGCAGCATTACCAATGCCAAATAGGGGTCTGTGGCCGAGAGAAACGTTAATAACATTTCCCCAGCAGTTCAAGGGCCCCCTGTGTGTGTTACTATCCTGGTTGAAATAGGTATCCCAAGCTCCCAGTTTCTCATTAAAGGCTACAATATGGGTGCACTGGTGATCTTCCAAACAACCTAATTGAGATCCAGTGCCATCTTCATTCTCAAAGCAAATAGGGTACATTCCCCTAGAGATTCCTGTTATGTATTCTACTGGTTGACCCTACACCGTGAGTTGCCATTGTCTACGTCTTCCCCTGTACCTTCCTCCAGAGTCATTTCGAGGCTTATGGTTGTAGAGGTCGCTGTCATCAAACCAGGCTGGTCCCCACCGGAAGATGTTGCTCTTGTTCCACCAGTCGTTCAGGTTCAGAGGGACGAACTCGATTCCCAATCCAGTGGAGGAGTTCAGCAGGGTACACATCCAGCAATCCGTGGCACCAGCGGCAGAGACGATGGACTGGATGGCATTCCTGAGGGGATGCTCAGGTGTGGCAGAGGTCAATGAGGCGGTTAGAAAGGTAATGAGGAGTTGAGGTAGCATGCTGTCACCCAAGTTGGGATTTGCCACACAGCTAGGTTTACAGCAATTTTTAAGAATCTATTATCACTAATGTAGCAGTACACATATATTGTATACATTAAAAGTCCTTTGGTGCGCTTATGTTAGAGGTAGCCACCACCTGTGCTTCACTCCTGGGGAGGCTTATGTTCCAGGTTGTTCCCACCTTTCCTGAAGAGAAAGCACAATGTCAGCCGGTCTTGGATGTGATCCAAGCCTTGGTAATTGTTATTGGCACCCGTTCAGAATCTAAGGCAGTCCACACCCCTTTTCTTTTGTAGGCATGTAGGATACATGTTCATGTTCCCAGGCTGGTCTCTTTAATTACAACAGTGTCTCCAGGAGCATATTTGGGATTCTTAAGTGGTACAGATGGGATTGAAGGGATTTTCCCTGCGGGGAAAAATCCCTTGCTGATCGGACTGTCTGTAGGGGTCTGCCGATTGTTTAGCCATTGCACCACTGTATCCAATCTGTCTCCCCATGTACAATTGGTGGGCTTTAGGTGATTCTTTAACAGCACATTCCAGTGTTCAACCATGCCATTAGACTGGGGCCGCTATGGGAGGTGAAAGGTCCACTGAACTCCGTTGTGGAGGGCCCACTCTCTTACAAGCTTGTCCTTGAAAAGTGAGCCATTATTGGACTGGATTTCTTGGGGGATTGGGATGATTGCTGTTAAGCGGTTTCCTCCCATAATTATGGACAGTCCTGTTGCCAATTGAGTTGGGTAGGCAAAAACCAATTCCTGAGACAACGTCTACTCCGGTTAGGATATACTTCCACCTTTGTTTACTGGTGGGCAATGGACCAACATAATCAACCTGCCAGGTTGCCCATAATGTCTTTCCCTCTCAGCCTAGCAAACCATTGTCCTTCAGTTATGTGTTTTTGGGTTTCAGCACAGATAGTGCAAGCTTGTACTAGATCTCTGGCCTGTTGGTGGGTGATAGGCCACCCCCGATATGTGCTTGCCGCACCACCTCATCACCCCCTGTATGTCCCAGAGTCTCATGTAGCCATATGTACAAACGTTCCCAAACTACGTGGGAGGCGGAGATCTGGGCTGCCGCATCTGCCAAGTTATTTAGCTGTGCAGCCGGGGTGTTATTCTTTTGGTGGGCTGACACATGTCCTATACTTAGGGGTTGCTGGGTGGCATGGTGGTATATCCATTTCCAGTATTCCAGTCCCCATACAGGCTCCCCTCCTATCTCCCAGTTGTTGTTTTTCCAGTTAGTTATCCATTGGGTGGCACCTGCCCATACAGCATAGGAGTCAGTGTAAATAGTATTGGCGCCTGCCTCACAAGCCAGCTTGATTGCTGCTAGCTCTGCAAGCTGAGCTGACCCTTCAGTTACAGGGGTGCAGCAGAGGTGTCTGCGGGGACTGCTGCAGCTTTTCCCTTCCATTTTCCTTTAACCAGCTTGGCACTCCCATCTGTGAACCATCCACCTTTAGGGTGAGATGGATTGAATGGGGCAGTGTTTTGAATAGGAGATGGTTGCGGGGGTAGATGGTGCTCACTAGGCATTCCCACCTTCCATAGGGATTCCTTAATTAAGGTGGAGTTCTGTGAGGTATGAGCTTTCTGGCATGGATATGCCTCTACCCACCCAGAGAACAAACAAACAATAACCAGCATATTTTTTTAAAAGATTTACATTTGGGTAGTTGAATGAAGTTCATTTGTAACTGCATGAACAGTCCTAAAGGCAGAGATCTGGTTGCTAGAACGGTGTTTACACGTTTGCCCACGTTGTGAGCTTGGCAGACAGGGCAAGCCAGACAGTAGTTTAGGGCCACTTAGGAAAATTGGAAGCAAACCAGTTTTGTTTGAACAGCAGTAATCATCCGCCTGCTTCGTTTACATGAGCCACGCTGTGGTGCATGCAAGCAAGATAAGGGAGAAGGATCTTGGGCACAACCAGGCGGCCGTCCGGGGAGCACCAAAGGTGTTCAAGATGCAAAAGACATTCATCCAGTCTCCAGATAGTCTTCTCCGAATTTAGGGCCTGATCTTGGAATAGTGCAGTATCAATAAGAGTTGCAATAGGAGACTGGGAGTCTGTAAAAATAGGAAATAGTGAAGTGGCCCAAGAGGGGAAAGGGCTGAGCTTTAGCTGCTGTGTTAGCCAAGGCATTTCCACATGTAACTTTATCATGAGCAACGTGATGGGCAGCACACTTAGTAACTGCAACAGCACATGGTAACTGCAAGGCATTTAATAAGGCAGCAACATACGGACCATTTTTTTTAATTTGTGAGCCCATGTGTATTTTTGTTAACTTACCAATATAGACAATTTGATAATGCAATTAATAAGAGAAGCACAAACATAAAATACAAAACCACATTCTTCATTTTGAGAGAAGATTCATGATGTTTTAGGTTGTTCTTCAGTAACTACCAGTTTTTCTACTTTGCTGTTACAGATCCAGGCTGTGTCTACACGTGCCCCAAACTTCGAAATGGCCATGCAAATGGCCATTTCGAAGTTTACTAATGAAGCGCTGAAATGCATATTCAGCGCTTCATTAGCATGCGGGCGGCAGCGGCGCTTCGAAATTGACGAGCCTTGCCGCCGCGCGGCGCGTCCAGACGGGGCTCCTTTTCGAAAGGACGCCACCTTCTTCGAAGTCCCCTTATTCCCATGAGCTCACGGGAATAAGGGGACTTCGAAGTAGGTGGCGTGCTTTCGAAAAGGAGCCCCGTCGGGACGCGCCGCGCGGCAGCAAGGCTCGTCAATTTCGAAGCGCCGCTGCCGCCCGCATGCTAATGAAGCGCTGAATATGCATGTCAGCGCTTCATTAGTAAACTTCGAAATGGCCATTTGCATGGCCATTTCGAAGTTTGGGGCACGTGTAGACGTAGCCCCAGACTAACACGGCTACCCCTCCGATACTTGATACCAGTTTTTCTGTGTTTCTGAAAGACAAAAGAATATTTTTCTACCCCCTTTGGGGTGGCAGGTTACATCTTAGAATACTCCTTTGGAAAAAGTTTTTTTTTTTTAGAATGACTTCAAAGACACCAAGAATTGTTCTTTATAGCATTTTACAAAGTTTAACTTCTTAGTTTCCTCGTGACTCTGCAAGGTTAATTTACTTTTTCCTCTCGAATTGCTTGCTTATTTCCCAAAATGACATTTTATTGGATATTACCATTTTTAAGTATTACTAAAGGGATCTAGATCTTTCATACCTAAACTTACTGTTTTTCCTATGTTGGAAGGCATCCCCTCCTCATGGATACAGCAGCAAGACAAACAGACAGACAGACAAACAAACAAAATTACCCCAGACCAGTCACAAAAACTAAGAAGCCCCGAACATAAAAGACGAGGAATACAGATTAGTACAGATTCTTATTGCCAGACATTTGGCAGCACAAAACCAAAACAGCTCTTTGTTGCTGCAAGGGCAAGTTATCAGATTTTGACATAAACACGTGTTAGCAAAACACTTAATTTAAACAAAACTCCATGACATATACACATACACCGCAACATAAATGCTTGCATGACTACACTTTTGTACCACAAACAGTTAAGAACTTGAACTAACAGCTTTCAGAGTTGGGCAGTTTCTTCAAGCTCTTATAATCTGGGCTTTTGTCCAAAAAGCTGTTTCTCACAGCCAGATGCAACTGCTCCAAAATTCCTTTTTCCCTTTTTTTTTTTTTTTAGTTTACAAGGAGTTCTCCGCTTACAGAACTGTGACCACAATTCCTCTGGATTGTCCCAATCTTTCCCCAACATTTCCTTGTCCCATTTAGGGTCACCCCATCCTTCTCGGGTGACCTCCTTCTCTATTTAGCTGAAATCTGTGTCTATCGTGACTGGCTTCATGTTACTGTGTTTCAGCCGATAACACAAATCCTTCAAACAACTATGCCAATTCTGTTAGCCGATGGCTGGGTAATGAGTGGTCTGTGAGCCTTATTACATCCGAGTCTTTAACTGCTAGGACTGGCAGTCCCTTCGCAGCGGGCAGCCAGCGTGGCTGACGGATGCCCAAAGGTTGGTGCAGAGAGCTTATTTCACCCAAGTCTTTAACTGCTAGGACAGACTGTCCCTTCACAGCGGGCAGCCAGGGTGGCTGACAGGTGCCCCAGGAGTCTGTCCCGTGGAGGCGACATGACTCAGCACTCAGCTCTCACTGCATCTTACCGCTGACCATGCTAATATAGCCAAACCGGCTCAGGTTCTTTGTTTGTGTTCGGCCGAGTTACAGTAACTGGAAGGAGTCAGGCTGAAGCTTAAATAGTTACTGTTTATTAAAAGCAGAAATAAGAATCTTAGTGGTTACAAGGTTATTGCTTTATCTTCTTAACTACTCGTAGGATGATACATATGGTATACCAATTAGATTATAAATGAAAGTTACACATTTAAGGACAAAACGCCTTAGCTTACAGAGCTCTTACTATTAAATGTGCACAAAAGTACATTGCAGGTATAATTCTCACCCCTGCGTCCTCCGACTCCAGCATAGCCAGCATCGTTCACTCAATCCCTCGGGAAGAAGAGTACAAGGAAGGCGTCCCCTGGGTCCTTGGGAGGCAGTGATCTTACCCGACCGGCAGGTTTAGGTGATTGGAGCTCAGTTAGAGTGGGCTGCTGGACCCTTCTTTATACCCCTTGGGTCACGTACACTCTTCCTTATCTAAAGATGCCAATTGAACTAGTTCGCCTTTGTGATGCCAGTTCTTCCAAGGGAGTTGCAACTTAATTTACGCTTGTAAGACAGAGATAACTGAATCATTAAGACAAGACATTCTTTTCATATGGGCACGAGATTCCTCTCCTGAGACGATGTGTAGGTGTATCAATTATCAGCACCAGCCAAGGGCAGTTTGAGGCCCTGTGGTCATTGGCTGGCCTGTTAGCCCTCTTATCTATATTCTTCCATTGTCCAGGGTCATGATGAGGCAGCACATCTCTGCTCTGAGGCATCAAAGACTGTGCTTCAGATTAGCACATCTGCGCTCCCAGGCATCAAAACTGTGCTGTTTCCTTTTGTCCTTTATGCTCTGAGGCACCTAAGGCGGGGGTAAGATGGAGTAGAGCAGGGGGATTCTGTCTGGCTAAAAAGCGCCACTTTCAAAGTGCTATGGCCGGAAGTGTCCTAATGCTAATGAGGTGCTGAATATTCCATTCAGCACCTCATTAGTAATCTTCGAAATTGGGCTATTTTGAAGATTTGTGCCCATGTAGACAAAGCCTCTAAGTGTGGTGTTGGACTGGTTGATCCGCATCGTCTTGGTCTTTCCCTTGTTAATTCTCAGTCCGGTCACTGAGGCAATTTTTTCTGGTGTTATGACCTTTTCTTTCATGCTTTCATGTTGGTGTCAAAGGAGGGCGACATTGTCAGCAAAATCAATGTCCTCTAGCTGTTTGAAAATTGTCCACTGAATGCTTCATTGATGACTATCTGTTCATAATCCAGTCCACTGTGATCAGTGTGATCCAGTCCATTGTGATCAGTTGCTATGCTGAATGTTCTGTCACGACACCATTGTGAACAATTTGGCATGTCGAGGGGTCATACACTGAACAAACCAAGTTAATAATTTTGGATGGGATGCCGTGGTGTTACAGCAGTTTCCACAGTGTCTCTGTTAATGCTGTCAAAGGCTTTTCCAAAGTCTATAAAGGTTATGTCTGGAGGGGAGTTCCACTCAAGTGACTGTTCTATAATCACTCTGGGTGCATCTACACTACCAAGTATATTTGAAAGTGAGGCCGAAAGACGGCCGTCTTTTGAAACAAGCCGTGGAGCATCTACATACACTCCGCAAACATTCGAAAGTAACTTCAAAGTTGGTCCTCCTTCGCTGCAGTGGGAAGAGCACCCTGTTTTGAAAGATTATTTCAAAAGAGAGTAAATATAGACGCTCCACAGCCCACTGTTTTGAAAAAAGGAGTCCTCCATGGCGGCGATCAGCTGGCAGGTGGCAGCACCGCTCACAGCTCAAGCAGAGCTCTATGGCTCCAGCATCCGGCCATGTTTAAAGATGCAGGGTCCAACAAAGCTCCAGGTAGGAAGCTGAGAGCATGCAGGCTGCAGGGAGCCCATGTTGCTGTACAGCCCGCAGCCAGCTCTGACACCCCAGGCACAACAGTGCCCTCCCTGGCACCATGGCCCACAACCTGGACCTCTGTCCAGGCCAGGGGTTCCCCAAGGACGCTGGGGGGTCCTCCCAGGAGAGGAGCCAGGCACCGAAACACTGGGCCCCCTCGTGGACTGAGGGTGAGCTGTGGGACCTCCTCACCCTCTGGGAAGATGAGGAGGTCCTGTACCAGACAGGGCTCCAGAGCTGGAACATGGCAGTGTTCAAGCACCTTGCCAAGGGCCTCACCGGCCAGGGTCACCCCACCCACACCACAGACCAGGTGAGGTCCAAGGTGAAGGAGTTGTGCCAGGGCTACTCCAGGGCCTGGGACATGGCCGGGCAGCTGGGAACAGTGCCCACCAGCTGCCCCTACTTTAAGGAGCCAGACCGCCTCCTTGGGCCCAAGGAAGTGGGACCCCCGGCTGTGATCTTTGACATGGCGGACCCCAGAACCAATCCAGAGCCTGAGATGGGGACCAAGGGGGAGAACCAACCGGGACCAGTGGCCAGCACCATGCACCCATGGAGGCTCTGGACCACAAGTGATGATGAGAGCTTGAGTGAGGGGGCCCCTGTCATCGACGTCCCATCTGGCCCTCCCAGCCTGGCCCCCTCCAACTGTGCCTTGCCTGAATTTCTGGAGTGACCCAGAGGTATGTGCCATGCATGCCAGTCATGCCAATCACCGTGGGGCCAAGGGAGGGGGCACGTGGTCCCACCTGGGGTGGCCGCAGCCCACCCACACAGCCGTCGGCAGCAGGGCACAGGCAGGCCAGATGACCCCACTCCCCTTGCCTCAGAGGGCCAACTTGCGGCACTCAGCACCATGCATCTGGGACAGCACCACAGGCCATCCAGCAGAGGAAGGGCTGGCGGGGATTGCTGAGTGGAGTTTTTACTCCTGGCACCCAAATGGGGAACCCCAGGATGCAGTCCCTGCAGGGCCCCTAGGATATGGTGAGGAGGGGAGGGTTCACCAAGGCCTTTGCTAGGGACTAATGGTGCATTCCTCTTGTCCTTATGTCTCCACAGCTCCAGCAGCCAACAGCCAGACGAGCCCCATGATGGTCCCTGGGAGGCCAACCACAGGGTGGGAGAAGGAGGGGCCTGGACCCCAACCCAGCACAGCATGGGGCTGCCACCGGGTCATCCACTGGTGCCACCAGGCCAGGGAGGAGGCAGGGGATGCAACCCACATGGCAGCTCTGCGGGACCTGACAGGTGTGATGCAGGAGTGGCTTGCCATGGAGCGGCAGGCCTGGGACCATATGGCAGCCATCCTGGATGCCCTGACCCAGGCTGTGGTCGGCCACCTTGCCCCAGCCACTGCCCCATTGCGCGCCACTCCTGCATCTTCCCCCCCACCCCCCCACCCCCACCCCCACCCAACCGTCCCCCCCTGCCCCCGTTACCTGCCCATCCCCTCTCCTTCCCCTTGCAACTTCTCCCATGCCCCAATTCCCCATCCCATTTTCCCCCCACAGCAGCACCCCCCCAAGAGCCCAACCTCGAGTCCCTGGTCCCACCCCACCTCCCTCTGGCCAGCCTCATGCATCTGGCCCACATGTTACTGGCCAGGGCCAGCCAGATGGAGGCCTCGCCCCCTGCCCCCTGCTCTCCCCATGCCAACCCTGCTGAGGCTGCTGGGACCACACCCCAACCACGCCCCTACCTCCCTGTGCCGCTGGCCCCAGCCCAGCCCTGACGGGGCCTCTGGACATGGGGAGGAAGGGACAGGCAACAGGGATCCAAGTCATCGAGCCCCATCAAGAGTTAAGGCCCCCTGCCTCGACCCAGGGCCCACAGAGTGCCCACCCAGGGCCTCTACACCGCTGTAAATGGTCCCCCCCAGCCCCCCACTAGCTGTTCCCCCTGCCGCCTGCAAATAGTTCCGCCTGGCCCCCCATTAGCTGTTCCGCTCCTGCCTGTACGTAGTTCTCTCAATCCTGGAGAGGCACAGTTAAGTTCCAATAAACGTTTTATTGTTCAGTTTCAGCCTGTGTCCCCTGTGCATGTGTTGTGGTGTGTGTGTGTGTGTGTGCGCGTGCAGGGTGCTGGTGGGGGTGTGTGTATGCAGAGTGCTGGTGGGATGTGAGTGTGTGCAGGGTGGGGCGGTCATCATTGCCCCGACTCGAAGACCTGGTGCAGGGCCTCCCATACCTGCAGCCTGTCCTGCTGGGCCTAGCGGCATGGGGCAGCAGGAAGCTGTTCGTACCTGCACCCCACCTCAGTGGCCCACCCCTGCATGAAGGGCTCATGCTTTGCCTCCACCAGACTGTGCAGGGTGCAGCAGGCCCCAACCACTGCTGGGACATTGGGGAGCCCCACCTCCAGCCAGGTGTGGAGGCATCTAAAGTGCCCCTTCAGGTGTCCAAATGCCCGCTCGACCACATCGCAGGCCTGGTTCAGCAGCACATTAAAAACATGCTGACTAGGCTGTGTATGTCCTGTGTATGGCCTCACCAGCCAGGTTTGCAGGGAGCAAGCCGCATATGCCATGATGCAGGGCAGCATTGCAGTGTCCCCAGTGGGGAGCTCCTGTCAGGGGGTAAAGGTCCCCTTGGCCATGCAGCATCCCAGCCCCAAGTTCTGGAACACCCTAACATCGGGGACGCAGCCAGACTGGCCCACGCAGATGTCCTGGAAGTGACCACTGACATCAACAAGCGCCTGCAGGACCATGGAGTAGTAACGCTTGCTGTTTACATAGGCCCTGTGGCTGTGCTCCAGGGCCTGGATGGCGATGTGTGTGCTGTCCAGGTCCTCAAAGCAGTTCGGGAAGCCCAACTCCTTGAAGCCCCAGATAGCATCGTCCAGGTCCCTGGTGCTTACCAACTGTCTCAGGAGCACCTTGTTGATGGCCCAGACAACCTGCAGGGGGTGGGGTGTGGCATGCCCGCCTGTCCCTGACCCTGCTCCTTGCCCCCTGTATGCCTGCCTGTCCCCACCCCGTCTCTGGCAGGGGGTGCCCCCCAGTTACTGATGGTGCCCCTTGCCAGGGTGTCCCCAGAATGAGGTCTAGGTGTGACCCGGCATGGCTTACCTCATTGAGGACATCCCCAATGGTGGCCTTGCCAACCCCGAACTGGTGGCCAACAGGTCAGTGATTGTCCGGGGTGACCAGCTTCCAGAGGGTGATGGCCACCCTTTGCTGTAGCAGGAGTGCCGGCCTCAGGCAAGTGTCACGGTGCTGGAGGGCTGGGGCGAGCCAATGGCACAGGTCCAGGAATGTTCCCTTGGTCATCTTGAAGTTCTGTAGCCACTGGTTGTCACCCCAGCCCTCCAGCACCAGCTGGTCCCACCAGTTGCTACTTGTGGGGAAGCCCCACATCCGACAGATGACCTGGGGGACCAGGTGGGGATGTCGTGCCCTGGGGATGTCGTGCCCTGAAGATGCCCTTGCAGAGTGGCTACCTGGAGCCACTGGTGCACAGCGGCCAGTGCACCAGCCACAGCGGTCGATGGGGGGTGGGCGCTGCTCGGGGTTATGGGGGTGGGTGCTGCTCGGGGCTCTGGGGGCCCAGGATGCCTCCTCCGCTCTGTCTCCCTGCGTGCCTGGGGACAGGTAGCTGGCCCTCAGCATGTGCAGGCTGAGGCTTAGAGTGGGGGGGCCCTTTAAAGGGACAGCAGGTGGCAGCCCCGGCAGGGCTTATCCGCCATGTGACCCTGCCTGTGGCGCTTTGTGCCCCTGTGCTTTCGAAAGAGCACCTTGAGACATGTGGACGCTCTCGTTCGAAAGTGCACTGAGGGCCTCTCCAAAGGATGGGTCAAACCTTTGGTCCCCATTTGCATGTGTGGATGCTCTGTTTCAAAAGGCCATCTTTCAACGTTTGATTTCAAAAGCCATCCTTTCGAAACAGAGCTGTAGTGTAAATGCACCCTCTGAGAGTTGCTATTTGGTCAGTACAAGATCTCTCGGTTCAGAAGCTGGCCTGTTCTTCCCTGAGCTGTCTACCAGTTTCTGTCTTCATTCTCTCCAAGAGAATCCTGTTGAACACTTTTCCTGGAATAGACAGTAATGTGATACCCCTCCAGTTCTTGCATTCCTTCAGGTTGCCTTTCTTTGGATGCTTGAGAAGATAGCCATCTTTTCAGTCTGGTGGGAGCTCTTCAGTGTCCCAAATGGATTATACCTCATGTTGACTGATGTCTCAGTACCTGCCTTGATTGCTTCTTCTGGGATGTTGTCTGGACCACATGCTTTTCTGCTTTTCAGATGGGCAATAGCTTTTCTGATTTCATCTTTTGTAGGTCTGCTGCTGTTAATTTGCAGCAGTATATTTGCAGGTGGTAACTCAGGAGTTTCCATGTGGGCAGGGCAGTTCTGTAGCTCTTCAAAGTGTGCCTTCCAACTACTGATCTGCTCACTTGGATCCATTAGCATATGCCCCTCCTTATCATGTACTGGCTGATCCATTGTATGCCATGACCCAGCCAGCTTCTGTGTGACATTATAGAGCTCTTTCAAGTTTTTCTGTCCTGCGCCTCTTCTGGCTTGTTGTACAGGTTTTCTACAAAGTTCTTCTTGTCCCATTTTATAGCCTTTTTAACTTCTTTGTTGGTTTCTGAATACAGAGTCTGAACTTCCACCTTGGCTGCTCTTGCTTTGCTATCAATGACTGCTGCTTTTCTGTTCTTTCGTTCCTTCACTTTTCTCAGAGTGTCTGCTATGATCCATTCTTTCTGACGCCTTGTTCTCTTTCCAAATGTTTTATCCTAGGTTTCTTTCTGGGTTGTTTTGGTTTGTTCCCAAATTTGTTCCACAGTAGCATCTTTCAGAACGAGGTTTGCCAGAAGTGCACATCTGCTTGTAACAGGATTGAGCTGCTCTCAGGTGTCCCTCTGTGGCTGAGGGCACCTCGTGCAGTCCTGATCACTGTCTTCTAAGTCCTGAGGATGGGATCCAACACATCCTGCCAACAGTGCTGTCAGGTCCTTTATCACGTTTGTGGCCAGTCTCCAGCCATGGGCCTGGGTCTTACCCAGGTCAAAGCACAGCGCTCACTCAGGCTGTCCAAGTATTGCTGGGCTCCCAGACAGCACAGGCATGTGCCTAAGTCAAACTCATGTAGGGAACTGCCTGGCCCTAACCCAGTAGCTTCTTTTATACTGGCATGCTGGGCCTTGATTGGCTGCCACTGAGACAGAGGCTCTATCCTCCCTGGAGGACCTCTTGTCTGCTCCTTGCTGGATACGGCAAGGCCTCTGTCCTCTGCTAGAGGGTGTTGGGGCTTAGTCCACCCCACCACTCTCTTGAACAGCTTCACTTGGAAACCAGCTCTTATCTCTAAATCCTTCAGCTGATCAGTATTGATTCTCAGTTCTGGCTTGGTCACTTTTCTGGTATACTTCTTGAGCTTGAACTTCAGCTTTACTTTGACCAAATGGTGGTCTGAACCTACATCTGTTTCTTTTCTAGCACGGACATCCTGCATCAATCTTCTGAAAGAACTGCTGATACAGACGTGATCAATCTGGTTTTTTGACTGGTGGTCTGGTGAAACCCAAGTGACCTTATGGAACATTTTGTGTGAAAAATCCCTACTACCTTTCACCAATCTGTTGAAGGAACAAAAATCATTGAAGCGCTCTCCTTTTTCATTCATGTTGCCTAGACTTTCTTTTCCCATGGTCTGTTTTCTGCCTGTATTTATGCTTCCAATTTTTGCATTGAATTTGCCCATCAAAATCAACATATCTTCTTTGCTTTCTGGTTCACCACACTTTGTAGTTTCTCATAGAAGTCTGTTGTACATTCTTCAGCTGCTTCATTGGTTGGTGTGCAACACTGCACAATTAGTACCATTCGCACTTTGGTGTAGAATCTGGCTGTGATGATGCGTGATGATACTGCTGTCCACTCCACGAAGCCCACAACTTCTGTGTGTGGTGCACTCTCTTCTTCATGTCCTGAATAGACAAGGGTTTCACCTTTTGCCAGGCATAGTTGCCCAGATTGTGCCCATCTTGTCTCACACAAGCCCAAAACTGCAAGCTTGTGCTGTTTCATCTCTACTGCAATCTGTGCTGTCTTCCCCACTTGATACATGTTCCAAACATTCCACGTACCAAACTGGGTGGTTGTCCTGTGTGAGAAGAGAGTCATCTGTGGGGCAGCTTCCTTTCACCTTTCCCTGCCATGCTTCATACTCAGTCCAACCGGATTGTCAGCTCCTCCCAAGACATGTGTAGTTGTAGATTTCTTTGTAGGTGTTTCTGTAACTTCTGTTTTTTTACAGGTAGGATTGTTAACCCTAAGCCAACTCCTCTTACCTCATGGAGAGCTGATCCAAATTTGTCTGGTCTCTACCCTTTGACTTTTCCAGTTTGGGTGACCCTTCCAGTAGTGTAGCTCCCACTGGCATAGCTCTCCAGGTCCCTGAGACACACAAGCTACCTCGCTACAACAAGGAATGGACCATGAGGTAGCTTTCCAGAAAAGCCTGTGTTTAACTACATTTTCCGGAGAACATGATAATAGTGTCTCAGCTCTTACTGCCAATGGGACTTCCACAGTAGCCTACAGTGTTTTGGAGTGAGAACCATCCTGGACAAATTCAGAACAGAGACTTCTCACTACACACCAACTCATAGGCTCGCAGCTTTTTAAGGTTAGATCAGGATCTAGTCTGACTCCTGTGTGCCACAAGCCAGAGAATTTCACCCTACTCCTGCTGCAAACAGCATTACCTAGCCAAGAAAACAACATACCTTCACTGCTTTAAACCCTTCTTTAAAGAACAATGTTTGCAAGAGAATGAGGGACCCCTAAGGCCAAAAACTGTATTATTACATTCTCTGAATATTGATTCTCTAATTGCTGTGCTCAGTTGTGTGCCACATGGCAGACTGTATTAATGTTACAGGGCATCAGACTTATGGCTGAGGCATTTCAGTGGGTTGCTATTAATCATGTGGATATCTGATGAGTTTACATTTTGTGCAAATGGGTGTTCCTTGAATCCAAGCACCTCTAAATATCTAGAGTCCATCATAATTCAAACATACATCCCAGACTTGACTTGCCATGATCTGAATTAGGTCTTTGTACGATAGGGTAAATATTCAGCGTCATACATCAGCATTTCTCCAAGTAACTAAGAAAAGTTGTAATTCAAATTCTGCACCCAGTACTTTCAAGTTATGTCACGGTAAAGAGCAGTATTTACTGCTGGCCTTATGCTGCTCCCATTGATGTTAATGCAAGTTGTTGAATGGAACCAGAGGAAGAAAAATGCCGAGTGCCTCCAGCCCAGCACGTCCAGTTAGAGAGGCAGCACTAGGCAGTATGGCATTCTGTAAACCTCACTTATTCGTTGCTGCACCCTACCTATGAATACGACCTCCGAACAATTGTTTGCACTCATTGAAGCAAGTAGTACTCAGTGTTCCAAATCAAAGAGAAATCATCTCTGAAGGCAAATTTTGAAATGCGTTTGGTAACAGAGTACCGCATATTCCCATTCACTACAGCCAATTATCACCTGCGCTTTTAGTCACTAACAGTGGTCTGCACAGCTGGTTTGCCATACTGCCAACCACTGTAAATAGCATTTTCTCTTTCATGAAAAGAGACGTTTTCAGGAGACACAGGAATGCAGGAGGTTAAAATGAAGTCTGCTTAGCTCCCATTGGAACCCCACTCCTTGGTGTTAGTTCAGGGAACCTTCACATTCTGATTACAATGGTTTTGGCTGTGCTCTTCTAGTGTCATGATACTGCATAGATGTGTCTCTCTTGCTCCTCCTTTATTTCCCAAGGAAAACTCATGTCTAGTTCACCCTGGTGTTCCCAAACAGGATAATCAGGTAATAAAACCCCAAGATCTGCTTGCTTCTTGAGTGAACATTCAGTTATAATCTCATTAATGCTTGGAGACTTTATCTTACACCATTATAGAACTGGAAGGCATCAAGTCCAGTCCCCTGCCGTCCTGGCAGGACCAAGCACCGTCTATATCATCAATATTAGATAGTTATCCAAACTGTTGTTAAATGTCTCCAATGATGGAGATTCTACAACCACCCTAGGCAATTTATTCCAGTGATTAACGACCCTGACATTTAGGAAGTTTTTCCTAATGTCCAATCTAAACCTCCATTGCTACAATTTAAGCCTGTTTCTTCTTTCATCATCCCTCCTCCTTCTAACACCTGTGGCAGACTCTAGCCTGTAGGCTGCAGGGATCTGATCCTACTGGTATAACCAAGGGAGTGGGCAGGCACAGCTGGCTCACAACAAAAAGGTCCCCCTTAAGAGGAGGATCCATTAAAATAGTACAGTTCCCAAATGAATACAGGGGACAACTAAAGAAAGAACAGGAATGGGTGTGGGGGTAAAAGGGCTAAAATGAGGGAGCCAGAGGGGGACACTGAGAAGAGAGCCCCGGACAATGCCCACTGCTCCTTGAAGGTGTTGAGGGAGCCAGTGGACACCGCCCAGAGGAACTCTGTCCATATTTGTGAGTGGATGGCGTGCAGGGACCTGATCTAAGGCAGGCATTCCAGATGGTGGGCTAATGCTCTTCTGTTCCCTGAGTAAGCCCAGTTAGGGCAGGCAGCTGGGGCTTTGTTATAAGTCAGACACAGCAGAGTGTAATCAGCACCCATGGCCAGCTGAGGCCTCTGGACTTCCTATAAAAAGCTTCCCCTCAGGCAGTAGTGGGGAAGGAGTTGGAGGGTGCTCAGGGGAACAATACAGCACAAAACGATGCTATGGGGAAGTGGTGGGTGAAGTGGCCCAGGGTGAGGTTGTTACGCTGGGGCAGGGACAAGAACTCCGCCAGTTGCCTCTTGTCCTCTTAGGTACCCTGGGCTGGAGTCCCCCCACCCTCCCCCAGAGGGCTACCTCAGTGGAGCAGGCAAAATCCTGCAAGGGGGCCTGTTTTACCTCCCATTGGCTACGTCTACACTAGCCCCAAACTTCAAAATGGCCACGCAAATGGCCATTTCGAAGTTTACTAATGAAGCGCTGAAATGCATATTCAGCGCTTCATTAGCATGCGGGCGGCTGCGGCGCTTCGAAATTGACGCGGCTCGCCGCCGCGCGGGTCATCCCGACGGGGCTCCTTTTCGAAAGGACCCCACCTACTTTGAAGTCCCCTTAGTCCCATGAGCAGATGGGAATAAGGGGACTTCAAAGTAGGCGGGGTCCTTTCGAAAAGGAGCCCCTCGGGACAAGCTGCGCGGTGGCGAGCTGCGTCAATTTTGAAGCGCCGCGGCCGCCCGCATGCTAATGAAGCGCTGAATATGCATTTCAGCGCTTCATTAGTAAACTTCAAAATGGCCATTTGCGTGGCCATTTCGAAGTTTGGGGCTAGTGTAGACAAGGCCATTCTGGACTTGCCTATGATGAGAATGGCTTGCTAAGTGGAGACCCTTGCCTCTGGAAAGACCTGGGCAGTTCTGGTGATTGTAATACATTTTAAAATGCCCTGTTATTGTGGAAATGGCTGAGAAATGTCCATTCATATCAATTCAAAACATAAGGGGAAGGTCCTTCAGGAAAAAGGAGTTCAGTGGATTATAAGATGTTGGCTGCATACCAATAGCACCACTATCATCTCCACCAGCACAACTGCCAGCTAGCACCTCTCTTCCAGGCAGAAGCCAATGAGCTGGTGGGAGGGAGTGCACTGTCAGACATTGGGGTCTGATCCAAAGGTAAACAAAGTCAATGTGAGTCTTACCCATTCTGGAAGCCTCTCTCAGAATGCTCTACTTGAGTGCAATTTGCATCAGATGCTTAGTATGCTGTGGAAAAGCAGGAAAACTCCCCTCCTCCTAGCTGGCTGAGTTTTCTCCACATTTATCTCACAGCCACAAGCAGTGTTTTAAAGGAATCTGCTCTTTGGGGTTCCTGTGATGTGAGAGTGAAGTAAACCCTTTCTGTAAAAAGGACCAGAGGATGGGCTTGCCTGAAGAGAGGTGACTTTTTCATGCACATAAGTGATGGGAATACTGCCAGCAACCGGCTCAGTGTAAGGCAAAACAAACCAGCTACTCAGCCTAACATTGGAAAGTCCAGATTTTCTGGCACATACTGAAATATGGGCTGTCCAGGCTGAAACTCGCATGAGGAGTGGGGAGAGGAGATCACAGGAGGTGAAAGGGAAAGTGAGTCAAAGATTTGTGGAGGCTCACTGGTTTGGAGAATGAGGTACAGCCTTGTTCTCTAAGAATTCAGAGTGGGGTCTGTACTGTGTATCTTGCATGGCTGTTATAATCCCACACCTTTTCTTATCTAAAGCAAATCTCCCCACTCAACAGAAGGCCCAAGTGCACAGTGTGAATTGTTCAATCTACAATTTTGTAAGAGGCCTTCAGTAAAACTGCAGGTGGAAAGAGACAATACCTAACTTGTGCCAAAGCTGAGCTTGCAGTTCATAGCCCTGGTACCTTTAGGCTTGCTTCAGTAGTTATAAAGTTAAGAAAAATTGCTTGAGCCCCAACCCCTCTTCCATTACCAATTAATGCTGCTGAGAGGGCATGGAAAGAGACCAATACCAGGCTACTGCATTCCTGATAAAACACCACTGGGAGATGGCCAGGTTCAATCATTGCAATCAGCATTGAGAATCAGGACCCAATCCTTCCCTGGGAAGCTAGTGATTTCACAACCTGACACAGAAGTGGCCAATCTTCACACTAGGAAGTTATCGCCTGTTTCATATTCCATAGAGCAGACACTGAATTCCCATAAGCAGAAAAGGGGAAGATTTATTTGTAAATCTGGAGGAACCCTCAGTGCTCAAAAGCCAGCTATAGGCTCTAGAAGACAGTACTGTGTGGTAAATCTGTTCTGAGCATGGTAGCAGGGGTGGTGCAGGGAGGGAGTCAGAACAGCCCCCTCTCAAACAAGCAACCAATTAAGGGCAGTAGCTAAATAATTCAGGGCTGAGTCAGCTGAAGTCTGAGCCCTTTCCAGTGGTGGGCTCTGTCATATGCACCCTCCCAATCACAACAGGGCTTTCGTCTGGCTAGGTGCCACCTGCTGAGGGACGGCAGGTGGAGGACAGGCACAATGTCAAAGCATCAACTTCACAGGCAGGTCACCTGCCAATGTGCCAGTGCGTGTGTCCCTGACCAAGCTTCTCGTGAAATCCCAACACTCCATGGGGCCTGGTCACAGGGGAAGAAGGTGCCAAAGCTGGCTTTCAAAAACCAGAGGTGTCAGAAGTAACTTTGAGTTCTTGACTAAAAGGGAGCTGGCACCTTCCTACCCTAAGGCAAGGGAGAGGCTTAGGGATACCAGGATGGAGGTGGGTGAGTCTCGCAGTCAGGAGTCACTAATGAGCACCAGCACTCTGGCTTTGGTCCCTAAATCCCACATGCAAGGTATGTCGGGGGAAGCCAGTTTTCCTTCAGGGTGGTCTTGCCATAGCCTCTGATTGGGGCAATCGGGTGGTGACAGTGCATCTGGCACTGCATGTCCTGTGCTTTGTGGGGGCACTGGTTGTCTGAGGTGGCATCTAGGAGGGAGTGAAAAATCTCAGCCTCGCTGCTAGAGACACCCTCCGGCTCTGCAGAGAGGTAAAAGAGCAGCTGCTTCCTCTCTTGAGTACCAGTTCTCAGCCACATTAATATATTAGGCATGCATAGGGAAGGTGTCTGGAATGTCTGGTTTTCCTACACCCTGTAGGGGTTCCAGGAGTGTGTCCGCGGCACATTTGATTACCTCTGGTGGTTTACCATCCTGACCAGGAGCCCTTCCAGCTGCAATGCTGTCGATGGCTCTCTTCAGTTCATCCACAGTCTGTTCTTGATCCAGTTCGTCCATTACTGGAAGGAGCTCGACGGCATGGAGGGCTGCGTCAACCACAACATTCTCACGTGAGTACAGCTCGGAGTAGCGCTCAACCCAGCGCTCCATCTGTTTGGCTTTGTCAGCGATGACTTCACCAGATTTGGATTTCAGAGGTGCCATCTTGTTCTGGGTGGGTCCTAATGCCTTCTTCATACCCTTGTACATTCCTCTGAGATTACCAAAGTCAGCACAGGTCTGGATGCTGCTGCATAGCTGGAGCCAGTGGTTGTTGGCACAGTGCCTGGCTGTCTGTTGTACTGTTCTTCTGGCCTCTCTAAGTGCTTGCTGGGTACTCTGGCTCAGTGAGCGTTTGTACTCCAGGAGTGCAGCGCGCTTCTTTTCAATGACTGGAATCATCTCATCGGAGTTAGCTTCGAACCAGTCATTTGTGTTTCTAGCTCTTCTTCCAAACACCGACAAGGCCGTGTTGTAAACTGTATCCCTCAGATGTTGCCATTTGGATGTCGCATCGGTGCCCCCAGGGCCTCTGCGCAGATTTTTCTGGAGGGTCTCTCTGAACTTTTCGGCTTTCTCCGAGTTTGCCGTCTGTCTGGCGTCAATGCGGGGCCTTCCAGCAGGTTTAAGCCGTGTCTACACGTGCACGCTACTTCGAAGTAGCGGCACTAACTTCGTAATAGTGCCCGTCACGACTACACGTGTCGGGCGCTATTTCGAAGTTAACATCGACGTTAGGCGGCGAGATGTCGAAGCCGCTAACCCCATGAGGGGATGGGAATAGCGCCCTACTTCGACGTTCAACGTCGAAGTAGGGACCGTGTAGTCGTTGCGCGTCCCGCAACATCGAAATTGCAGGGTCCGCCATGGCGGCCATCAGCTGAGGGGTTGAGAGACGCTGTCTCTCCAGCCCCTGCAGGGCTCTATGGTCATCGTGTGCAGCAGCCCTTAGCCCAGGGCTTCTGGCTGCTGCTGCTGCAGCTGGGGATCCATGCTGCATGCCCAGGGTCTGCAACCAGTTGTCGGCTCTGTGGATCTTGTGTTGTTTAGTGCAACTGTGTCTGGGAGGGGCCCTTTAAGGGAGCGGCTTGCTGTTGAGTCTGCCCTGTGACCCTGTCTGCAGCTGTGCCTGGCACCCTTATTTCGATGTGTGCTACTTTGGCATGTAGACGTTCCCTCGCTGCACCTATTTCGATGTGGTGCTGCGTAACGTCGAAGTTGAACATTGACGTTGCCAGCCCTGGAGGACGTGTAGACGTTATTCATCGAAATAGGCTATTTCGATGTTGCTACATCGAAATAAGCTACTTCGAAGTAGGCTTCACGTGTAGACGTAGCCTTAGAGCGGTACAGCTTCTTGGGTCTCAGCTTGAGCTTGGAGCAAACTAGCGAGTGATCTGTATCACAGTCAGCACTATGATAGCTGCGTGTCAGAAGGACATTTTTGAGGTTATTACGCCTAGTGATGACCACATCTAGTTGATGCCAGTGCTTCGAGCGTGGGTGTCTCCACGACACTCTGTGCTGTGGCTTCGTTCGGAAGAATGTGTTTGTGATGCACAGATTGTGGTACGTGCACAGTTCAAGGAGACGCTGTCCATTGTCATTCATTTTTCCCACACTGAAGTGTCCCAAGCAGGAAGGCCATGAGGCCCAATCAGCTCCAACTCTTGCATTGAAGTCACCCAAGATGTACAGTTGTTCACGAGCAGGTATTTGCACTACAGCAGCACTAAGCACGTCATAGAACTTGTCTTTTACTTCTGGTGTGGCGTACAGGGTTGACCCCTACATGAGCTACTGTGCCTGTGCTGGAAAGAGGGTGAGGTTCCACAGGATATGCGTGACGCTAACATTGTAACATTGTATAAGAACAAAGGAGACAGAAGCAACTGTAACAACTACCGTGGAATCTCCCTCCTAAGCATCACTGGTAAACTGTTCACTCACGTCATCCTTGGCAGACTCCAGAAGATTGCTGAGAGGGTGTACCCTGAATTGCAGTGCGGATTCCGCGCAGAGAGGTCTACCGTTGACATGGTCTTCTCTCTTAGGCAGCTGCAGGAGAAGTGCAGGGAGCAGAGAAAGCCAGTCTACATAGCCTTCATCAACCTGACCAAGGCCTTTGACTTGGTCAGCAGGGATGGTCTGTTCAAACTGCTCCACAAGATAGGCTGTCCTCCACGGTTACTCAAGATGATCCAGTCGTTCCACGAAGACATGAGAGGAACCATCCAATATGACGGCGCATTATCGGATGCTTTCAGAATCAGGAGTGGCGTCAAACAAGGATGCGTGCTTGCTCTGACATTGTTTGGGATCTTCTTCGCACTCCTCCTGAAGCATGCCTTTGGATCTTCAACAGAGGGCATCTTGCTGCACACAAGATCTGATGGGAAACTGTTTAACCTTGCAAGGCTGAAAGCTAAGTCTAAGGTGCAAGAAGTCCTCATCAGAGACATGCTGTTCGCAGACGATGCTGCTGTAGTGCCTCACACAGAAGACCAGCTTCAAAAACTGCTGGATCAGTTGTCCAAAGCATGCAAGGACTTTGGGCTTACCATCAGCCTAAAGAAGACAAACGTACTCAGTCAGGATGTAGCTGAATCCCCATCAATCAACATTGACAACTATACGTTAGAGGTCATCCACGAGTTCGTTTACCTGGGGTCCACCATCACTGACACCCTGTCATTGGACACTGAGGCTACGTCTACACGTGCACCCAACTTCGAAATAGTTTATTTCGATGTTGCGACATCGAAATAGGCTATTTCGATGAATAACGTCTACACGTCCTCCAGGGCTGGCAACGTCGATGTTCAACTTCGACGTTGCTCAGCCCAACATCGAAATAGGCACAGCGAGGGAACGTCTACACGCCAAAGTAGCACACATCGAAATAAGGGAGCCAGGCACAGCTGCAGACAGGGTCACGGGGCGGACTCAACAGCAAGTCGCTCCCTTAAAGGGCCCCTCCCAGGCACACTTTCATTAAACAGTGCAAGATACACAGAGCCAACAACTAGTTGCAGACCCTGTATATGCAGCACGGACCCCCAGCTGCAGCAGCAGCAGCCAGAAGCCCTGGGCTAAGGGCTGCTGCCCACGGTGACCACAGAGCCCCGCAAGGGCTGGAGAGAGAGTATCTCTCAACCCCCCAGCTGATGGCCGCCATGGAGGACCCCGCTATTTCGATGTTGCGGGACGCGGATCGTCTACACGTCCCTACTTCGATGTTGAACGTCGAAGTAGGGCGCTATTCCCATCCCCTCATGGGGTTAGCGACTTCGACGTCTCGCCGCCTAACGTCGATTTCAACTTCGAAATAGCGCCCAACACGTGTAGACGTGACGGGCGCTATTTCGAAGTTACTGCCACTACTTCGAAGTAGCATGCACGTGTAGACGCAGCTTGAGCTAAATAGGAGCATCGGAAAACCGGCTACAACGTTGTCCAGACTCAGCAAGAGAGTGTGGAATAACAGCAAGCTGTACACTCACACCAAAATGCAAGTCTACAGAGCCTGCATCCTCAGCACCCTCCCTTATGGCAGCGAGACTTGGACCCTGTATGCCCACCAGGAAAAGAGGCTGAACGTCTTCCACTTGCGCTGCCTCAGGCGCATCCTTGGAATATCATGGAAGGACAGAGTGACCAACACCGCTGTCCTCGAGCAAGCTGGAATCCCAACCATGCACACCCTCCTCAGGCAGCGTCGACTCCGCTGGCTTGGCCACATCCACAGGATGAATGATGGAAGGATTCCAAAAGACATCCTGTATGGTGAGCTAGCCTCTGGCAAAAGACCTCTCGGATGCCCCCAGTTGCGCTACAAAGATGTCTGCAAGAGAGACCTCAGAGAGGTAGACATCGAGCTGGACGACTGGGAAGAACTAGCAGATGACCGCAGCAGGTGGAGGCAGGGGTTACACAAGGGCCTTCAGAAGGGCGAGATGAAGATCAGCCAGCTAGCAGAGGAGAAGCGAGCGCACAGAAAGCACAATAAGGACTTGCCAGACACCCACTACATCTGCAAGAGATGCAACAAGGAGTGTCACTCTCGTGTGGGTCTTCATAGTCACAATAGACGCTGTAAATGAAGTCCTCAACTGAAACTTTAAAGGGCGCGATCCATAGTCTATGTAGACTGAGGGATGCCTACACCCTGATAAGAAATCTCTTCCTTGGTTCCCACAGTCAGAACCTGGGTGCAGGGACTCTGAGGCAGCCCAGTGTTGGCCTTCCTGTGACAGGTGCCAAGCCAGTCCAGACCCACCTCAGGAGACCTGAGAACTCATTAGCTATCATGTCCTGCCACTTCAGCCAAGGAAGAGTGACATGTTCTCAGCAGGAGAGATTGAACAACGGACAGAGCATCTGGGGAAAAAACTTAAGAATGGCCACGCTGGGTCAGAACAAAAGTCCATCTAACCCAGTATCCCATCTTCCAACAGAGGCCAATGTCAGATGCCCTAGAGGGAGTGAACAGGTAACCATCAAAGTGATCCTTCTTCTGTCATCCATTTCCAGCCTCTGACAAACAGAGGTTACAGATATCATTCTTACAGATCCTGGCCAATAGCCATTGATGGACCTAACTTCCATGAATTTATCTAGTTCTTTTTTGAATCCTGTTACAGTTGTGGTCTTCACAACATCCTCTGACAAGGAGTTCCACAGGTCGACTGTGTGCTGTGTGAAGAAAATCTTCCTTTCGTTAGTTTTAAACCTTTTATCCATTAATTTCCTTGGTGACCGGTAGTTCCAATCAAAACAAAACAAGAAAAAAAAGTAGTCCTGTAGCAACTTAAAGACTAACTATTATTTATGAGTTGATGAGCTTTCCTGGGACCCACTTCTTCAGATCTGGAGAATAACAGATAACTAATAGGAAGAAGAACTGATGGGGGAAAAAACTGACAGGAAAAAAAAGAAAGAAAAAACCATGATTCAGCTAGATGTGGGGAAGGAAGGGGAGTGAAATCTCTGTAAGTGTCTGTTAAGTGGGATGCCTGCCATTACCGTGAATATCAAAGGTGGGGAAATTGTCCTTGTAATGTGTAAGATAATTGAGATCTTTGAGTTCATGATGTTAAGTATCAAACTTGAAAATGAATTCCAATTCAGATGTCTCCCTTTGTAATCTGATATTAAAATCTCTTTGTTTTAAAACACACACCATTAAGTCATCAATAGCGTGTCCTGCCAAGTTGAAATGCTCACATATAGGTTTATGTTCCTAATGTCTGATTTGTGTCCATTCATTCTTTGGCAAAGTGATTGTCCAGTTTCACATTAGCAGAAGTGCAGAAATACAAGCCCCTTATCATGTGACTGACATGGTTAGGTCCAGTGATGGTGTTTCAAGTGTAGATATGTGGACAGATACATACAGAGTTGGCAATGGGGTTTGTTGCAAGGAAAGGTTCCAGGATTAGTATTTCAGTGGTATGGTGTGTAGTTGCTAGTGAGAATTTTCTTGAGGTTGGGTGGCTGTCTGTAGGAGAGAACAGGCGTGTCATTCAGAGCTAGTTCTTATGTTATGGGAACAAATAAATAACTTTTCCTTATTTACTTTTTCACACCAGTCTTGATTTTGTAAACCTCTATCATATCCCCCTTCAATCTCCTTTCTTCCTAACGTGAAAAGTCCCAGTCCTTTTAATTTTTCTTCATATGACACCCATTCAAAACTCCTAATCATTTTTGTTGCCTTTTTCTGAACCTTTTCCAGTGCCACTGTACCTTTTTTGAGATGAGGTGACCATATCTGTACACTGTATTCAAGATATGAGCGTACCATAGATTTCTATAGAGACAATAAGACATTCTCTGTCCCGTTTTTACTGGTTCCTAACACTGTTTGCTTTTTTCACTACTGCTGCACATTGAGTGACAGAGAACTATCCACAATAACTGCAAGATCTCTCTCGAGTACTTACAGCTAAACTAGTTCCCATCATTTTGTATCTATAGTTGGGATTATTTTTTCCAATGTGCATTACTTTACTTTTCATTTGCCATTGTGTCGCCCAGTCATTTACTCTGTGAGATCTTTCTGAAGCTCTTCACAGTCTGTTTTGTTCTTAACTATCTTGAGTAGTTTAGTATCAGCAAATTTTGCCACCTCACTGCTTATCCCTTTCTCCAGATCATTCATGAATAGGTTAAATAGGATTGGTCCCAGTACAGACCCTTGGGGAACACCAGTAGTTACCTCTTGCCATTCTGAAAACTTACTATTTAGTGCTACCCTTTGTTTCCTTTTAACCAGTTTTTAGTCCATGAGAGGATCTTCCCTCTTGTCCTGTCACAACTTATTTTACTTAAAAGCCTTTGGTCAGGGACCTTGTCAAAGGCTTTCTGGAAATCTAAGTACCCTATTTCCACTGCATCCTCTTTGTCCACATGCTTATAAACTCAAAGAACTATAGTAGATTGGTAAGGCATGTTTCCATTTACCAAAACCGGGTTGACTTTTCCCCAATAAATTATGTTCATCTATGCGTCTGACAATGTTATTCTTTACTGTAGTTTCAACTAGTTTCCCCAATACTGTCATTAGACTTACTGGTCTGTAATTGCCAGGATCACCTCTAGAGCCCTTTTTTCAACTATTGGTGTCACATTAGCTATCTTCCAGTCATTAGGTCCAGAAGCTGATTTAAATGATAATTTACAAACCATGGTTAGTAGTCCCACAATTTCACATTTGAGTTTTTTCAGAACTCTTGGGTGAATGCCATCTGGTCCCAGCGACTTGTTACTATTAATAGAGAGGTAGCTGTGTTATACTGTACTCCAACAAAACAAAGCAGAAGAAATATAGCACTTTAAAGACTTACAAAATGATTTATTCGGTGATGAGCTTTCATGGGACAGTCCCACGAAAGCTTATCACCAAATAAATCATTTTGTTAATCTTAAATAGCTACATTTCTTCTGCTTTGTTTTGTTGTTACTATTAAGTTTATCAATTTGTTGCAAAACCTCCTCTAATGATGCCTGAGTCTTGGCCTATTCCTCAGATGTTCCACCTGAAAAGCATGGCTCAGGTTAGGGACACTCCCTAATGTCTTCTGCCATGAAAACAAACAAAAAATTCATTTAGTTTCCACACAGTGGCCTTATCATCTTTGAGTGTTCCCTTACCATCTCGATGATCCGGTAGCTGGCCCCACTGGTTGTTTAGCAGGCATCCTGCTTCTGATGTACTTAAAAATATTTTCCTATTACTTTTTGAGTTTTTGGCTAGCTGTTCTTCAAACTCCTTTATAGCTTCTCTTATTATATGTTTTTACACTTAACTTGACAGTGTATTCTCCCTTCTATTTTCCTCACTGGGATTTAACTTCCACTTTTTATATAATACCTTTTTATCTCTCGCTGTTTTTTTTACCTGGTTGTTAAGCCATGGTGACACATTTTTGGTACTCTTACTGTGTTTTTTAATCTGAGGTATACATTTAAGTTTGGCTTCTATTATGGTATCTGAAAAGTTTACATGCAGCTTGCAGAGATTATACTTCTGGCACTGTACCTTTTAATTTCTGCTTAGCTAACCTCATTTTTGTATAATTCCCCTTTCTGAAATTAAATGCCATAGTGTTGGGCTGCTGAAGTGTTTTCGCTACCACAGGAATGTTAAATTGTATTACATTGTGGTCAGTATTTCCAAGTGGTCCAGTTGTATTTACCTCTTGGACCAGAGTCTGTACTCCACTTAGGACTAAATCAGGAATTGCCTCTTGCCTTGTGGGTTGCAGAATCAGCTGCTCTAAGAAGCAGTCATTTAAGGTAGCAAGAAACTTTAGCTCTGCATCCTGTCCTGAGGTGACATGTACACAGTCAATATGGGGATAGTTGAAATCCACTATTATTATTGAGCATTATTGTGGACAGGGTGAGTTGTGTACCTTGATGTGGTGGAGGCAGAGAGTTTCTCAAGGGCTAGCTAAGAAGCTACCCCAACGGGTCTCGCTAAAGATCAGGTTTCCTGGGAGAGGATCAGTCCCCAGGCATCCCCAAGGGAAGGCTTCTCAGGGGTGCTGGTGATGGAGGTCACCATTGTTGGGATATGTAAGAGTTAATAGGGGTCTGGGAAGGCAATACAATAGTGGTAAGGGTATGGCCAGAGCAGGCTTTTTCCTTGCTGACTTATAGATATGGTTTTCCTCCTTTCTTGTGACCTGGAGTGACAGATAAGCATACAGTAACACCAAGACTGTAATTTTGATGAATGCATCTTTTGTTGAGTTTCTTCTTTGTTCCTCTGCCTGGTTCTTACTCACACTGTACAAATACTTTCAGGGTCACATCCTCTGTAACCTGCTGATTTGGGAAGTATGCAATGTAGAAATGTGCTGAACTAACTGAAAATCCTGTAAACAGTAAACTGAGGTGGGTAAAATAATATTCACCACCTGCCTATTAATATTCATTTCATAGGAGTCAACATTACTAAATAAGTGTTTCAAGGAAGTAGTGATACCTGTGTGATTTATGCACTAAGATGGATAAAAGAGTGTAACTGGTGCTAAATCACTGATCAGTCAGAAAAGTGTTTTGGAGGTCCAAGGCAGAACAAGTATGGACAATAAAGCAGTCCACTTACTCCATCCTCTCTTGTTTCTTCTCTAACAACCAGGACCGGACACCAGGATGAGTGTTCCTGGGTGGGGGAGGCTCAGCAAGGGAGGAACTCAAAAGGAAGGACTTCACTAAGCGGGAACAGAAGCCCCAGATCAAAGGTAGTATTTGCTGTCCTGAGAAAGGGACGTTATAGTGTGATCTGTGCAAGAACCCAGGTGGAGAGATTTCCCAAGCTGATGACAAAAAGTCTGGATACCAAAAGAGGTTTCTGTCTCAAGAGGAACTCTCCAGTAAGGGATCTGGATATGGAATTTGGACTAAGGATGTTAAGGTTGAGGCCTATTTGTGCAGTGTTCTACCAATGGGGGTTAGGTAAGTTAGATCCATGAAGGGGCACTTCAGCTCACATCAGCCTCATTGGACTTATTGGAAGCTCACTATGGGAAACTGAGGTAGGGATATAATTGTGGTGCTGTACTGGGCCCCTGTTACAACTTACCTTTACTGAGCCCATGAATGTCTTCAGCAAAGCAAATAGTGACAACTTGTTAGAGGGGTCGTATGCTGTAGGCGTGTTGGCATTTCTCTTCCCAAACCATTCTCCCCGTTTAGCTCCCTAGGAATGCAGAGAGGGTCTGGGTTGTATGTGCAAGATGGGACAGCATCTCCTTTTCAGCCTCTCATCAGACAAAATGGCTGCAGTATGGCTCCTGGTGTTCCTTCTACTGCCTCACACTGGGAAAATATCATTGATTTACACCCATTCATTATCAATGGTTCCTTCTCCTCTCTGAAAGGTTGGTAACAGCAGCAGGCTCTAGGAAACTAGACAGTGCAGTCCCATATGACCCCAGGTGTTTTCTGCATTGTATCAAGAACCTTACTGGAGAATACCTGACTGCTTGAGGGGAGCCTACACTAACCTAATTTTATGTAAATTTCACACTTGATAACAACAGTTCTGCTCCACCAGTGATATCAATGCCAGGAACACCCAGGTAATCTGTCTGCTTGCATCTTTCCAGTGGTTTAGGGGGTTCACAACATCAGTTGCTACTGGCACCCTGTCTGCTTAAGCAGTCCCATGGTTGTTTGTACCAGTGAGCTGCCTCTGTAGTAGCGGTAGTGGGGAGCAGTAGAGTAATAGGCCTGTGGCACAGGAGGCTTTGGAAAGCTACTTTTTTACTATGTCCCATCATCAGAGTAAGAAAGATGACAACTACAGAGCAAAGGAAACAGCTCATGGGCTAAGGAATTATGACCCATCTGGTGCATAATTTGGTACAAAGCCCAGCTGTAAAATACAAACATAATGCACTCCAGAGAGTGGTTTGCTCTCTGTTTGCTATTCATTAATATTCTAGTGGGCTATTGAAAATGCTGCCTTGCTGCACACTGTGGCCAGAAAGAGAAATGATGTGGAAAATCTGAAGTGTTGATGGCACTGTGACAATAGCTCCACCTGAGGACTTTGACAGGTGTGCTCTGTGCTAGTCACAGAGGCCAGAGCTGCTTGTGGCCCCTAGGAACTCACCAGAGACAGTGGCAGGGGATGGTGATCCTGAAACCAGGGTGAGTCCTGTGCACCTGGCAGAGGTCAGGGCTGCTTGCCTTAGGAACTCACTGGGTACAGTGGAGGAGCTGATGGTCCTGCGGCCAGGGTGATTTGTGCACCTGGATGGTGCAGAGACAAGCTTTGTCTCATAACAGCAGAAGGGTCAGCCTGAGGCTGGCAAACCCCGTAGTGTTTTCCCATCTCCTGCAGAAGGCCCCTCGGGAAGAAGAGCAGCAAGACCAATGGCACCAACCCCTATATGAGTCATGTTGCATCATACTCACAGTGTCCCATAGAGGAACTAGAGCACTGGCCATGCCAATGTACAGCCCAGAGCCAGAGCTACTCTGTGCACACCTGGAGCAAGGGCCAAGCCCAACAGGGAAAGACACAGCTATTGTGCTGCGGATACAGGGGTGTCAGACACAACAAATCAGCTGATCAGTTCTCATGTGAACAGAATCTGACAAAGACCTCAGGGAAGATGCCCATCAGCCTTTCTGTACCAATTAATTCAGACATCTACGACTGAAAACAATGGATGTCATCCTGTTACATCACATCACTTCTTCAGTGATGTCATCCTGACACCAGTGGTGCTTCTGGGAGTCAAAGCCCATAAATCACTGCCCTTTGCTGTTCCCACCTCCCAGGCCAATAGTCCCAGTACTAGATCAGCTACTGTTCCAGCTAGATGCCCATTGCCAAGAGTGGGTGCTTTGCCTGAGCATGATCAGAGTAACTGCTGAGCCACTGCATGCTGGTGCTAGCCTCTGCTCTGGGCAGAACTGAGGTTTGGGTGGCTATCTCTCCAAGGCAGGATCCCAAGGCAGGCCCATGTCTGAGTGCTTTCATCTCCAGAAGGAACCTCTGACATTTATATAGAAAGAACTGTTAAACAGCTTGTGCCTCTCTTGCCAATGCACATGGTATAGGATATGGTGGTTGATTCAGGGTTATTGCTGGACCTCTCAAAATCCCTCTGCTGCTGAAGGACTCTCATGCTCTAACCATCCCCTCATGTAGCTGTTTTGTGCAGAACATGAGTGCAGAGCTTTGAGAAGATGACCCCCATACACAAGATCAGCAGGCAAAGCAGGGCTTGGACTGACATCCCTGCATAGCTTTCCTTCTCGACCACATGGGCTTCTCTGGATGACCAGCTGTAATATTCTCCCAGCGGCAGGGCTGCCCCCCTGAAGCCATTATCCATCAGTACATGTTAGACTAGTGTACCCTAGTGACTGGGGAGTGCAGAGCTGGGCTTGACATTTCTTCTGGCACTATGATTTATGCCCTTTAGCCCCAGAGAAGGACACAGCCAAGGCCCAGTATGCCCCTAGGTCAGGCGAGCATGGACACCTAGCATTCTGAGCAGGGGCTGGTCTTCTCTACTTACATTTTAGTCTAGACTTCTGACTTGGGCACTTGCAGTGCCCCAAGAACATGTAAACACAGGGATGCTGTCCAGGGCCCTGACACTCATAGTTTAGTGAGTGATTCAGGGCCCCTCGGCTTGTTGTTGGCAGCTGAAGCACCAGCTTCTCTCTGAAGTAGGTGGCTGCTTGAGGGCATCAGACCGCCAATGCTTTGCCAGAGCATAGTCATTGCATGGCCCCTCTCACCCCATTTAAAACAATAGGCCTACATGTTCCCATTCTTGCAATCAAGAAATATAGCACAGCCTACCCCACTGTGCTGTTCAGCACCAAAGAGCAGCTAGGCCCAGGCAGTGCCCACTCAAGTCAACCCAAGGCTCCTAGTGACCACAGTGAATGTTGGAGGAGGAGCATGATGCACGAGTGGACTGCCCTCACTAAAGCTAGAGAGATTCCTTCCATTATGCTCCTGTCCTTTGCTCAGTATTGCTGCATTTGCCTCATCTGCGGCCAAGATCCAAGAGAAAACTCTCACAGTCCTATACCTAGGAGAATGGTGCTGTGAGTGGAGAAATGCAATAACCAGTGAGGCCCGGATTCTAACTTCTCCTGAAATCAGTGGAAATGAGGAGGCAAAATACATCTGGGGATCTGGCCCTGCATGACCAATGGGAGGTGTGGGTACAAGCTGCTCACAGCAGAGTGCAGTCAAAAGATGTAGACACAGCCACTTGGGAAATTATGTCTCATCAGAATTACTGATTTTAGAAATATCATCTGATAGTAACATTCTTTCTTGGTTAACCAGCAAGATTTGCTGGCTGCCACATTAAAGTACATGCCATGTGGTTTCACTCAGGAGACATCACATTTACTGTATGCTCATAGTTATTACTCCTTAGTATTGTTGCTGCAGTGACCATGGTCCCCAGCCAGGGCCAGACCCCACTGTTCTGGGTGCTACAACCACAGCCTTTTATGTAATCCTGTAAATGTCAAATTCAATCCAAATAGAAACAGCAGTTTTCTCTCTGAGCTGATTTTATTGCATTACCAGGACCCAGGGTAATCAAGATCAATGACTATTAGCTCTTCTGTGGGTAGATTAAATGTCTCCTTTCCTGTAACATGAAACAGTTGGTGCTTTTTGTAGGTCCCTTATCTTTATTGCAGAGCCAGAGGGCTCAAAGCTGAAAAGAAGCATGTCTGCAACTCCAAAGAGGATGAGGGGTACTGTGCAAATAGGTAAAGGGAACATTGTGTATCTAAGCAAGCAGTATTAATTATTTAAACTAGTCCTTCAAAGCCCATGGGCATTGCAGTGAGCAGCTCTCTGCAGGGCTAAGTGCTCAGAGTGAGTGTACCTAGCCCACTATTATGTAGGGAGCTAGGAAACAAAAAAGTAGGAGCTCACGGACACATTCTTTGACTATAATGTGCATTCAAATGATGGTGCAGGTGCTACCTGCAGGTGTTGATGCACTGGCCAAAGAAGTCTTTAAGCCACCTATTCCTTCAGCCATCTGTAGAATTTGTGTGCATCTGACACACTCTCACTTTAGCAACACAACTTTAATCAACCCCGAGAGGAAAGAAGATCAAAAGACTCACATCCATCACTACTGCTGCAGAGCTGTAATTCCATCTAGTTGTCCAGCAGGTGCTGGGAAGTAACTCTGCCACTGTCACGCTGGGAGGTCTGGGGAAAGAGTTTGCTCTATGTGCCCCACTAGTTTGAGTACTTTAATTGCTGGGTGTCCCACTCAGTAGCTGCTTCCTCATTTATCAGCAATACTGAGTAGTGCCCAGCAGCTCAGAGAACGTGGTCCTAGCTGCTTCAAGCTGGGCACCCCAATTTAGTGAATGCTTGTGAAAGTGTGGGCCCAACTTCTTTACACTCAATTTGTCCTTCTACACAATGGGGAGAATCACATTCAACCGCAGAAACGTCACAAGTGTGTTGTGGGACTTTAAATGTTGAGCAAACAATGCAGATCCATTGATGAAATATGCCCCTGGGGTGGAAGCCATGATGCATTGCTCTTTTTGGAATGGCAGCAATTTTCAACCCCATTTCCAAAGATATTTTTCCTTTAAATACTGAATCATGTTGATCTGCCTATGGAGGCTGATAGAAATAGCTCTATGTTGCTTCATGTCATCTAGGTACATGACAGATATTCTTAGCAGCTGCTGGTATTCAGAGGTGGAAAAATTACCCAAAAAGTTACTTGAGTAAAAGTGCCGCTGCAGGGGCAGGGAGTATACTTTATTTCATACAAGTCACTGGTGTCCCTCTGGAAAACTACTTGATTAAAAGTGCATGTATGCATGCACACAATTACACACACATATCTTTATTGTACTCAAATACCCAGAAGTGAAAGCAGCTGCACTTTTGCTCAGGTAATGTTTGGGGTACTTTTTCCACCTCTGCTGTTATTTGACTCAGGCTGCTTCTTGTCTCCCATAGTCTAAAGCTATAAATTGCTTTCTTTAAAGTTCCTGAGCAAGTATGGTAGCTGCAGCAAGCAACCGCAAGAATGTTCTCTGATTACTAGACATGTGCATGTGGTACTCCTGTGGCCAGAGTAAGGAGTACTAGAAGGAAAGGAGTACTGCAGCATAAGGTAGTACCTCCTTCTCTGTCAGAGCACAAGGGATCTCTCATCACCAATCTGCTTTGGCTAGCCAGGTGAGCTCCCATTTCAATCTCCTTTTACTCTTGCCTGTCTCTAGCCCCAACAGTGAGACATTCTGTAGGAGTATGAGTGATAGACCTGTCAGTCTATAAGGTGCCACAGGACTTCTCGTTGTTTTTGTGAATACAGACAAACAGATTTTTTGGAGCATAAGCTTTCATGAGCAAAGAGCAACTTTGCATCTGACAAAGTGGGTCTTTGCCCATGAACACTTATGCTCCAAAAAAATCTGTTAGTCTATAAGGTGCCACAGGACTTCTAGTTGTTTGTTTTGTAGGTGAGCCAGCATTGGTCTGGTGTACATCCGGTGCTTGGCTGCTGCAGGTGGCTGGGAAGAGCCACAGGTGACTGTCAGTTTTGTAAAAGAGCACAGAGAACACTGTCACTCCTAGTCATCTAAATCACAGAAAATCTTCCTTGCAAGTAGCAAAACTACAGGGAGCTCTTAGCAGTTTCCAAGTCACAGTTAGAACTCAGATACTTCAGTATGAAGGTGGAATTAGTCCCCTGAAGAGGTATTTACTTATCATTTATTCCTACCCTTTGTTTTTTTTCTTTTAACCAGTTATCCATCCATGAGAGGACCTCTACAGCCCTTTTTAAATGTTGGTGTCACATTAGCTGTCTTCCAGTCACTAGGTACTGAAGCTGATTTAAAGGATTTAAAGGATAAGTTTCAAACCACAGTTAATAGTTACACAATTTCACATTTGATTTCTTTTAGGACTCTTGGGTGAATGCCATCTGGTCCTGGTGACTTAATAGTGACAAGTTCATTAATTTGTTTCAAAATCTCCTCTAACGATACCTCAACCTGGGACTATTCCTCAGATTTGTCGCCTAAAAAGAATGTCTCAGATTTGGGAATCTCTCTAACATCCTCAACCATGAATATTGAAGATTTTTTGCTAGACAGAAGAGCCCATTATTTATTGCACTGCGAGATACTTACTTCTGGTAATCAAGTCACAGTTTAACACTATCTTTATTAAAATAAATTGAACTCCTTAAATCTGTCAGCGTAAGGCATGTTTTCTAAGCCACATTACAGCTTTAGTTCTAGCAAACTTACTGTGTAGACCAATGGTTCCCAAACTTTTTGGCATCATGCCCCCTTTTGATTTTTGGGAAACCCTCGTGCCCCCCCCATCTTTTCTTTACTGTCATTCAACCCCCCTTTTAACAAAAAATTCAATCATAATTTAAAATATACAGAAAAATGTGGTATAAAAATGTTATTTAAAATTAAAAATAAGTACTAACAGTTTTCCTTGAGCCTGGCTGGTGCCTAGCCCTGTGCCAGCCACCAGAGCTACCCACTCCAGTTGCCTGTGTTCTCAAGCTGTGTGCTGCCAGAGCTGTCTGCCCGAGCCAACTGAGCCCCACACTGCTGGGGCCAGCTGCCCGCCTGTCTTCTAGCTGCCCAAGCCCTGGGCTGCTGGGGCCAGCCCCACAAGCTGTGGGCCAGCTGCACAAGCCCCACGCTGCCAGGGTCAGCCACTTTCCCACCAGCTGCCCAGCCACCCAGCCAAGCTGCAGGCCAGCCACCCACCTGAGCCCCTTGCTGCCAGGGCCAGCCACCCACCTGCCAAACCAAACTGCCTGAGCCCTGCGCTGCTGGGCCCAGCTGCCTGTCCACCCACCTGCTGGTGGGGCCACCTGCCCCTCCTGCCTGCTCCCCCGCCTGCCAGTCACCTAAGCTCTGCGCTGCCTGGGCCAGCTGCCCGAGCCCCAAGAGCTGCCTGTCCAAGCCCCTCCCCTCCCCAAAGCCAGGCAGCACCAGCCTCACACTCTCACCCCATCCCCCTCCCCCAAGCCAGGTACCCCCAGCCCCCCATCTAATCCCCTCCTACTCCTCCTCATGCTCCCTCACCTGTGCAGGAGGCAGCTAGCTCCACATGGGTCTTCGCTGGCTGCCTGCTTTTTATAGCCGCTGTTCTGGGTTGCCCACATAAAATGGCAGGGGCTGACAGCCAGAAGCAAAGGCCAGCTCTTTCTTGGGGTGGGGCATTGATGGGACGGCTGGGTTGCCTTGTGCCCTCCCCCCAGAATTTCTTCATGCCCCCCAGTTTCAGAAACCATGGTATAGACCAGGAGATTGACGAGATTTCATCTGAGTCAGAAATTCAGGTGAATTGCCATATACATGGTATTTACTGGCACAAGGAGGTGCAATCATATCTTAGAGTGTTAACCAATGTCATTGAACTACTTCTAAGCATTAATGGAGTTTCTGTATTCAAATCCCACCTGAGGTTATGCATGCAGGAGTGATTGGCACAAGCCAGGGTCTGCTGTCTGTGCTCAGAATGCAAAGCACCAGTAAGGCAAAGACAGGCCAAAAGAACTGATGCATAGTGGACTTTGTGTAGGTTTGACCATTCATTGAACTTTTAGGTTGGGAGCATGTTGTTTGAGAGAGAAGCCTGTGTAACTGAGCAAAAGGTCTCTGCATGGGGCTCAGAGAAATGTGGAAGTGGGGTGGGACAGTGAGGCCCCCTCATTACCTTTTGCTTCATGTTTACACTAGATAGGCTTGATCCTAAAAATACACTGAACAGAGGCCTAAGGAAAACATTCCTCCACAACTCTTGCCAGGTTCCCTGCCTCACACTGCTGTTATAGCAAAGAGCTCATCTGTCATTGGTTAATGAAATGCCCTCATAGGAGTCAGCTGCTTTACATTTATTCTACCCTCCCTAACCCGAGGGTAATACACTGTATTGACTCACCATCTGCACAGACCTCTAGCTGCTGTCTGACTGTTCCAAAATGTGCAGTGCTCCCAGAAGATGAACAAAACCAACCTCTAACTAATGGCAGATGTGAGCAAATTCCCGAGTCCAACATCTCCAGCAATGAATTCTTGGCCAGCAGCTTCTCCCCTGAAACCAAGGGCCAGCAAACTGCCGGCTCTTCACTGAGCACAGGTACAACCACGCCAAAATGTCAAACCATGCACCTTGCTGAGAATGGATATGTGTGCCTGGAGTGTAGGCAGACCTAGCTAACATGATCCCTTTAATTCAAAGTTAACTGTTGGAGCCTCAGTGAAGACCGCATGCACTAATTCCAGCTAACACAATTGTAAATTGTCTGAACAGGGCTGTTCAGAATCGGGTTACCGCACTCCAGTGAAGTAACATGGTTTTAAAAGTCCTCCTCTTTCACCATCTAGGCAAGGCCTAAGGGTGCATGTCCTGGGACCAGCTCAGTCATTCCTTGAGGAAGCAGCTCTGGTGATGCAAGTCATGCTTTCCAAGGAGGACAGGACAAGAAAAGCTTTTGTGTGAACTCAGATTCTGGCTACAAACAGCTCTGGGCTGGGTACGGAGCAGCTACCAGAAGCTTTGTCAAAGCTCTTAAGACGTATCTACACCCGGCCTGGCAGTAGTTTAACTAGAGATGCTCATTTACCCAGTGCCAGCTTGTATGTGACGTGCTTATTTTCAGTTTAACGTCATCCTGGTGTGTGCCATGTATGTTGAATGGCCTGGGACACGCTGCAGCTGAATGACAGTGCTGCTCCACACCAGCAAAAGGGGAGTTACTTTAGTGTAAGTTTGGTATCTAAGTACCAATCCCCCAGCCAGGATATCAGGCTCCCTAAAGATGGCCTCTCATCTGGTGAGATGAGGTTTAGATCTTGCTTTTCATGTGCCAAGCACTTTGGGTGCTCACTGCTGAGCACAGACAGAATGCCAAGCAATGCCCAGACAGTGGCCATTCCTGCACAGATGCCATAGGTGCTCTCGTCCCAGGCCCGATCACAGGCTGGCTTAACCCTGGGAGCTCTTGCTGGGCAGAAGCAGCAGGCCTTTTGGGCCCCCTCACAGCTGGCCAAGGCCTGTTCAAGTCATGTTTGCAGTGTGCTGGCTGTGCTGCAGGGGACGTGTGCAGTGTTTGTGCTCTGCAGTATTTGTTCTATGAACAAAGCCAGGACTTCAGTCTCTGACCTGTCAGACTAGCAGCTTTCCAGCACTCTGTCTTCATGTGATTGCTACCCAGTGAGCTCCCTGTGGTGGCCTCTCACATGTTCACTCCAGGTGTGTTTGATATTCTCACCTCACTGCAGGGGGAGGCAACAGCACCAATGGGTGTAAGTATGGGAGCTTCTACTGGAGAATGGGCCATGCACTTGGAAATTGCTTTCCTCCCCTCCATGACACTGAGTGGGGTGAGGGTTCTGTAATTATGGATTATAGTAAAATGTTCTTAAACAGCTCACAGTTTGCTGTTTAAATTCTTCCTCATTTTCCACATTCTTAAATTGGCCCTTTTGAAAGCGCTGAGTATATATATTGTTGTTCTGGATTTATTATATTTCATCATCATCATCAATAACTGTGGGCTCAGCACCCATTGGTGTCTGATGCCTCTCTCACTATTTCCTTCCATCTTTCCCTGTCCAGTGTGGAGTGGCTTAGTTTCTGTAGGCTAGCTCCACACCAATCTACTATATCATCTCCCCATTCTCTGTGGGGTCTGCCTCTTCTATCAGAACCATCCATTATGCCAAATACCAGGGTCTTGATTTTCATTTGTCATTCATTCTGCAAATATGCCCAAATAGTTGTAGCTTCCGTTTTTTTATTATGTTTGCACATTACAAAAGTGATCAAGTCATGATCACTCTTATTTTAGCTACTGCTGATTTACCACTTCTAAATGACTTCAGTAGAGTTATTCCTTATTTACAGCAGTGTGAAATCAGACACTTTTCCAATGGACTCTTCTGTCCAAAGTATCCCAACCCTGCCTTATGCTACCTGCATGATGCAAATATCCTGCCGCTCTGCAAGAAACAGATCAAACACTTGGTCCTTACATAGGAACTGAGCAGAAATGTCTTTGGCATCTTTCCAAGTGTTTCCATGCAGCATTCTGTATCATGGTGGTGGGAGATTGATCCAGAGGCAATTAGATTGCTTTGCTATCATCTTTCATGTGCCCTAGAAACATGATGGGGACATGGTGCTTTGGCAACCACAACTCACTTCTCCAATTGACATGATCACTCTGGCATGGAGTCCAAAAAATCAGATGAGTGTTTCCTTGTGGTTATTTCACTCCTATCAAGCCTTGTGTTTGGCTCTTTTTTAAGCTTGGCCCTTATTATTCTTTTTGGCAAAGAAAGGGCTATGGATGACCATGCAAAAACAGCAAAGGGCGCAGCCATGTGTATTCAAGATGGATCCAGTCTGCACCTGTGAATTGGCTCCAGGGGCTATATTAATCAGTCCTACTTTCTGCTGAACCAGAGGAGTACTCAGAATGGCTGCCAGAGGCCCCGCTATCATTCTGAGAATATAATGGATCTGTTGGGCCCCTCTGCCAGCCAGCACTGCAGCCATCCCTACTGGATAAGAGGTACTGGATTTGAACTTTTCACGTGTCAGAGCAGTGTCTGGCATGCAAGGGATGCTGGATCTATGTCCATGCTCCATGCTGTTGGTTAATAGTTGGAGTAGCTTTTGCTATGTCAGTAGCTCAAAGCGATCAAAATCCTGAAAATCTTATGGATGCACTCAAGACTTGTATGCAGTAGTTGTGCACATGTCTAAGCAGGGGAATGGGCCTGCTATAAAACGGAAGTTTCATGGCTTCTACACAATCCCAGTGAAATGGGCCAGTATAAGTACTGGAGTCCCCTCTCCCACTTCCTTTACCCAGAGGCCTCCCTGACTCTGAGGGCTCCCCTCCTTTCTTCTATGTGGTAGAGTTCACCTGACCCCAAAAAGGCAGGGTCCAGGATTCATGGAGGGTCAACCCCCAACCTTGTTGCTATCAGCTAGGACTGGTGCTAGGGTAACCCCACTCCAGGGTCGTCTCTCCATGTTGAATGCTTTCTTGATCCACTGATGATTACATTCATTTCAAAGCAAATACAATTTATTAAACTGAAATCGATTTTTAAAAAGAGGGAGAATAAGGAAAAGGGAAATGTCAATAGGAAAATGTATTACTCTGCTCTGTGACACAGAGACCTCATAACTAGCGTCCCTAGAATGTCAGGGCATGTCACAGTCTGTTTCTTATAGGTTCCAGGCCTCCTTCTCAAGGCTTGACTATGCTGCAGGGATGCTGCAGGTCAGACACTTACTCTGGATGGCAGAAACCTTCTTCCCAGTCTGGCCTGCAAGCCCTCTTGGCTAATGGAGTCCCCCTGTGCTGAGCTTCTATCCAGAGTTTCCTTTGCTGCTCTCTGCAAGCAGCTCCAGCCCCAGCTCCACTCTCTGCTGCACTGCCTCCAGCTGCTGGGCTGTGTCTCTGGCCCTTCTGGCTCTGTGAATGTTGCCCCACTCCCAATGTGGATCTGTTTCTGCACTCTGTCTCAGGATCTGCACAGTGGCTCAAGGTCTCTGTCTGCAGCTCTCCCTGCGCCATGGCTCTG
The DNA here is from genome assembly GCF_033958435.1 of Carettochelys insculpta. Taxonomy (NCBI): domain Eukaryota; kingdom Metazoa; phylum Chordata; order Testudines; family Carettochelyidae; genus Carettochelys; species Carettochelys insculpta. Next base: position 139,047,073 of record NC_134140.1, read on the forward strand.
CTGCTGAACTGTCTCTGTCATGGCTCTCCTCCCAGCTCAGGCATATGTGGTCTCCTTACCTCAGCCCCACTCAGTCTGACCCAGGAAATTAGCTGACACAGAGGAGAATCTCTCCCCAGATGCCTCACTCCCTCTTTAGCCTGCCTGCTCTGGCAATCAGGCTGACGTGGTGGACTGGCCTCTTCCCTTTGTTCCTGGGGGCTGTCCATCTCAGAACCCTGATTTCTTGTAGACCCTTCCCTTCTTTTTGATATTGGGAGCTAACCAACCAAAAAACCCCACTGAGTTTTAGTAAGGGGTGATCCCTTATACATAGGATCTTAGGGCTTGTCTCTACACTACATGGTGCATTGACTACTCCAGCATCGATCCACTGGTGGTTGATTTATTGTGTCTGCTTAGACACAGTAAATCAACCTCTGAGTGCTCTCCCATCAATTCCAGTTCTCCATCAGTATGAGAAGAGTAGGTGGAATCGATGGGAGAGCATCAGCTGCCAACCTTACTGCACAGAAGACACTACAGAAAGTAGTCCTGTGGCACCTTATAGACTGACAGATATTTTGGACCTTAAGCTTTTGCGGGCAAAGACCCGCTTCATCAGATGTCAGGTCATCACTAAGTAGGTCAACTTCAGCTACACTGTTCACTTCACTGAAGTTGTGCCTTTTAGGTCGACTGGGATGAGGGGGTGGGAGCGAGGGGTGGGGGTGCTGTGTGAACCAGACCTCAGTGTCTGAAAGTGTCCTGCAACTGTATTTTAAGGACTTCCAGTCATGTGCATGAAAGTGGAATAGCATCCCACTGAGACCAGAGGTGCTGGCATCTGCTGGAGTGGCTGAAGGGCTGGAAACAACATACAATGCCAGTATGGGGGTGGACATTTAGGCAGATACATAGGTATCCCAAATTTCAAATGTGCTGATGGCTAGCAATTCCACTTGAAGTCTTTTAGCATGCTAAGCTTTACTAGAGAAGTCAAGCTCCAAAGTTTTGTTGTCAGGAGGCCCTTGATCTATTTGTCTGACTCTCAGACGAGGGTGAGATTTTTCTATCTAAAAAACTACTCTGAAAAGGAGATGGAAGTGGCATTTAATGAAAAGAGGGGTACACAATGTCACCAAGCCAAACTCAGACAGAAGGTCAGTCCTCCTGATTTACCTGTCATTGAAATGTCAGGTCACTCAGTGGTTCAAAGAAGAAGATAGACCAGAAGGGAGCATTCACCTGAATTAGGAATTTCTCTTCAATTTTTTCCTTGTATCACAATTTCATTACAGTATGCATGCACAGGGCCAAATTATGCTTGCCTTCTTCATGGATGTAGTCCTGGTGGAGTCCTGGGCCAAGACTTACAAAAAATGGGTACCTAAAATTTGGATTCTAATCCATATTAAGACACCTGAATTAATGTCTTAATTTTCAGAGCTACTGAGCTCCCAGGTGAGTCACTTGGGTAGATGCCAACATATAGACGTAGGAGCCTGACTTTAGACTCAATTTTTTTTAAATGTTGGTCAAGTAACTAGGTGTGTGAGTCCAGCTAGCAGGGTCCTGGCCACCCTCTGATTCTAAACACTTGTGTTAACACTTGTGGTGTTTTCTCTCTGCATTTTCTATGCAGAGGAAATATACCTATGACCCTTTGGACAGAAAAGCAGCTCGTCCTGCTAGAGCTGGCCAAGTGTTCAAGTGAGGTGCCTTGATCCTGCTCTACAGCATTCCCAGAGAGCAGGAGCCAAGATGAAGAGCAAGGTTAGTGGGAAGGTCATGGACAGATGCTCTGGGCTGGAGGGTGCCAGGGATGAGGGTCTCAAACAAAGCTTGAGAAAAGTATAACTAGTGGGGTTCCGCAGGGGTCTGTTTTAGGACCGGTTCTGTTCAATATCTTCATTAACAATTTAGATATTGACATAGAAAGTACACTTTTTAAGTTTGCAGATGATACCAAGCTGGGAGGGGTTGCAACTTCTGTGGAGGATAGGGTCATAATTCAAAAGGATCTGGATAAACTGGAGAAATGGGCTGAGGTAAACAGGATAATAAGGACAAATGCAAAGTGCTCCACTTAGGAAGGAACAATCAGTGTCACACATACAGAATGGGAAAGGACTGCCTAGGAATGAGTACAGCAGAAAGGGATCTAGGGGTTATAGTGGACCACAAGCTAAATATGAGTCAACAGTGTGATGCTATTGCAAAAAAGGCAAACATGATTCTAGGATGCATTAACAGGTGCGTTGTGAACAAGACACGAGAAGTCATTCTCCCGCCTTACTCTGCGCTGGTTAGGCCTCAGCTGGAGTATTGTGTCCAGTTCTGGGCACCGGAGTTCAGGAAGGATGTGGAGAAATTGGAGAGGGTCCAGAGGAGAGCAACGAGAGTGATCAAAGGTCTAGAGAACATGACCTATGAAGAAAAGCTGAAAGAATTGGGCTTGTTTAGTTTGGAAAAGAGAAGATTGAGGGGGGACATGATAGCAGTTTTCAGGTATCTAAAAGGGTGTCATAAGGCAGAGGGAGGGAACTTGTTCTTCCTTGCCTCTGAGGATAGAACAAGAGGCAATGGACTTAAATTGCAGCAGGGGAGGTTCAGGTTGGACATTAGGAAAAAGTTCCTAACTGTCAGGGTGATCAAACACTGGAACGAATTGCCAAGGGAGGTGGTAGAATCTCCATCACTGGAGATATTTAAGAAGAGGTTAGATAGATGGCTTTCAGGGATGGTCTAGAAAGTGCTTGGTCCTGCCATGAGGGCAGGGGGCTGGACTCGATGGCCTCTCGAGGTCCCTTCCAGTCCTACTCTTCTGTGATTCTATGATTCTATGAAAGCTTGGCCATTGTTTCCAAAACAGCAGGCACTTCTGACCAGCAGTGTAATGATGCAAAATGAATCCTTTGGCTTCTTCCACCCTTATGTTCTAGTAACAGAGAGGAAGCCGTGCTAGTCTATACACTATCAAAACAAAAAGCAGTCAAGTAGCACTTTAAAGACTAGCAAAATAGTTTATTAGGTGAGCTTTCATGGGACGGACCCACTTCTTCAGACCGTCTGAAGAAGGTCTGAAGAAGTGGGTCTGTCCCACGAAAGCTCACCTAATAAACTATTTTGCTAGTCTTTAAAGTGCTACTTGACTGCTTTTTGTTTTGATTCCTTATGTTCTAGGTGTGTCTCCAATTACTTATGATGTTGATTATTAAATATTTATCTTGCTGATGCACGCAGAGGCCCCATTTAGGTGAGGCCCTGCTGTGCTAGGCCCTGCATAAAAATGCCTAAAAGCAGGGTGCCTGCCACATGTCAAAGGACTCACTCCTTTTATTTGCTTTCATAACAAGAATGTACTTTGTGGGCTGCCTGGGGCATAACAAGAGATACATCCGATATTAGAGCAGGGGATGGACAAGCTATAGTGGAGGAGCAGTGGGGAGGGGTACAGAAAATTAAACATCAGCAGAGAAACAGCAGCAATGTGACTTGGGAAACAAAGACTGGGGAATAAAAAAACAGAAATATTTTCAGGAAAAAAAAAACCAGCCACTCTTCAAAACCAGTTCCCGGGTGATCTGGAAATGTTACAAGCTCATGCACTATTACAGTCCTAAGGGAGACCTGTACGGCTTCTACATGCTTGTCTATCTAAAGGGAGGGCCAAGAGTTTTTCTGAGGGGCTAGAACAGATGAAAGTATTCAAAATTGCCACGGTCCTTTTGATTGACTTGAAACACAGGAAAGGAATTTGACTCACTGCACCTTTTGAAAACTGGCTGGGCAGGGATTCGCAGAGGAGTTCAGGAGACATTTCCAGGAGTTTGGAAAAGTGGGTCATGCCTAAGTGGGCTCCCCTAACTCATTGATTGAAATGATAATTAGGTGCCAACTTGCTCAGATGCTTTTGAAAACCCGGTTAGGTGTTTACCTGCTTCTTCATGTGCATAAATACTCGTGAAGATCTGGCCCTGAGGCACTACTGAAAATGTTGACCATGAGCTTTAACATGCCCAAGCCACTTTTGAATCTGGCACTTAGGGCCCTAAGTCACCTAGGCATTTTTGAAAATGATCCCTCTGTACTTGCCCTGGGGATTCCACTCCCCCTCTCTTTTTGTGTACTTAATTCTTCCCCAAAATAAAACTGCACAAGAAATTCTCAAGCACCTGTGTGGGTTCATGATTAATGGTTCACAACCTTTCCAGACGGGGACCCATTCTGACAATTCAGGAAGACTTGGTGACCCAAGGCAATTTGAAAACATTTGGTGACCCCTAGTTCTTATGTTATGAAACTAAATATTTACCTACCATGTTATTTCCATATGTATAGTACTGTAGTAAATGAAACAATGAATTCACACCACTGTGGCTCTTTTGGGCAATGGTGATTACTTATTCAGCTGCTAAATCACTGAGCTCTGAGTATCACTGCCCTACGGTGCAGCTTCCCAAGTGATTCCTGAGCAATACAAAATTATCCTGTGCATATCTCAGGGGCTGCAGAGGATACAATTGTCGAGTGCTGGTGTTAGCTAATACCATGGGCAGTGATGGAACATGTCACTCTGTGTCGCTGTGGTCTAGTGTCTGTGTGGACGTAATGCACACACAATGTGTGTGTGTGTGTGTGTGTGGGTGTGTGTGTGCGCGCGCACATGCACACGCGTGCATGCATGGATATATGCATATTGCAGGCTCAATATGAGTTAGGTTCAGGGAAATAAAATATATATTTATATTTACAAAGCAACATAATTTTGGGTAGCACATGTGCATACATGTACACATCTGTCTCATGTGTATGTATATGTACTGCCCAAAATTACTTTGCTTTGTAAATATAAATCATAGAATCATACAACACTAGGACTGGAAGGGACCTCGAGAGGCCATTGAGTCCAGCCCCCTGCCCCAGTGGCAGGACCAAGTACTATATAAACCATCCCTGATAGACATCTATCTAACCTTTTCTTAAATATCTCCAGCGATGGAGATTCCACAACCTCCCTTGGCAATTTATTCCACTGTTTGACCACCCTGACAGTTAGGAACTTTTTCCTAATGTCCAACCTAAACCTCCCTTGCTGCAGTTTAAGCCCATTGCCTCTTGTTCTATCCTCAGAGGCCAAGAAGAACAAGTTTTCTCCTTCCTCCTTATGACTCCCTTTTAGATACCTGAAAACCATTATCATGTCTACCCTCAATCTTCTCTTTTCCAAAATAAACAAGCCCAATTCCTTCAACCTTTTTTCATAGGTCACATTCTCTAGACCTTTAATCATTCTTGTAGCTCTTTTCTGGACCCTCTCTAGTTTCTCCACATCTTTCTTGAACTGTGGTGCCCAGAACTGGACACAATACTCCAGCTGAGGCCTAACCAGCGCAGAGTAGAGCGGAAGAATAACTTCTCAGGTCTCGTTCACAGCACACCTGTTAATGCATCCCAGAATCATGTTTGCTTTTTTTGCAACAGCATCACACTGTTGACTCATATTTAGCTTGTGGTCCACTATAACCCCTAGATCCCTTTCTGCTGTAGTCATTCCTAGACAGTCTCTCCCCATTCTGCATGTGTGAAACTGATTGTTCCTTCCCAAGTGGAGCACTTTGCATTTGTCCTTATTAAACTTCATCCTGTTTACCTCAGACCACTTCTCCAATTTATCCAGATCATTTTGAATTATGACCCTATCCTCCAAAGCGGTTGCAACCCCTCCCAACTTGGTATCATCTGCAAACTTAATAAGCGTACTTTCTATGCCAATATCTAAATCATTGATGAAGACATTGAACAGAACCGGTCTTAACACAGACCCCTGCGGAACCCCACTTGTTATACTTTTCCAGCAGGATTGAGAACCATTAGGAACTACTCTCTGGGTATGGTTATCCAGCCAGTTATGCACCCACCTTATAGTAGCCTCATCTAAATTGTATTTGCCTAGTTTTTTGATAAGAATATCATGAGAGACCATATCAAATGCTTTACTAAAGTCTAGGTCTACCACATCTACCGCTTCTCCCCTATCCACAAGGCTCTTTATCCTATCAAAGAAAGCTATCAGATTAGTTTGACAAGATTTATTCTTTACAAACCCATGCTGGCTATTTCCTATTACCTTACCACCTTCCAAGTGCTTGCAGATGTTTTCTTTAATTTCCTGGTCCATTATCTTTCCTGGCACAGAAGTTAAGCTGACTGGCCTGTAGTTTCCTGGGTTATTCTTATTCCCCTTTTTATAGATGGGCACTATATTTGCCCTTTTCCAGTCTTCTGGAATCTCTCCTGTCTCCCATGATTTTCCAAAGATGAGAGATAAAGGCTCAGATACCTCCTCTATCAGCTCCTTGAGTATTCTAGGGTTCATTTCATCAGGCCCTGGTGACTTGCAGATATGTAATTTTCCTAAGTGATTTTTAACTTGTTCTTTTTTTATTTCAACTGCTAATCTTACCCCTTTCCCACTAGCATTCACAATGTTGGGCATTCCTTCATCAGACTTCTCAGTGAAGACTGAAACAAAGAAGTCATTAAGCATCTCTGCCATTTCCAAGTTCTCTGTTACTGTTTCTCCCTCCTCACTGAGCAATGGCCCTACCCTGTCCCTGGTCTTCCTCTTGTTTCTAATATATTTATAAAAAGCCTTCATGTTTTCCTTTATGCCTGTAGCTAGTTTGAGCTCATTTTGTGCCTTAGCCTTTCTAATCTTTCTCCTGCATTCCTGTGTTGTTTGCCTATATTCATCCTTTGTAATTTTTCCTTTTTTCCATTTTTTATACAATTCCTTTTTTATTTTGAGATCATGCAAGATCTCCTCGTTAAGCCAAGGCGGTCTTTTTCCATATTTTCTATCTTTCTTGCACAGTGGGATAGCTTGCTTTTGGGCTCTTAATAATGTCCCTTTGAAAAACTGCCAACTCTCCTCAGCTGTTTTTCCCCTCAGTTTTGCTTCCCATGGGACCTTACCTACCAGCTCTCTGAGTTTACCAAAATCTGCCCTCCTGAAGTCCATTACCTCTATTTTTCTGTTTTCTGTTCTACCCTTCCTTAGGATTATGAACTCTATGATTTCATGATCACTTTCACCCAAGCTGCCTTCCACTTTCAAGTTCTCTACCAATTCCTCCCTATTTGTTAAAATCAAATCTAAAACAGCTTTCCCCCGGTAGCTTTTTTAACCTTTCGGAATAAAAAATTGTCTCCCATACAATCCAAGAACTTACTGGATAGTCTGTGCCCCACTGTATTAGTTTCCCAACTTATATCTGGATAGTTGAAGTCCCCCGTCACCACCAAATCTGGGGCCCTGCATGACTTTGTTAGTTGTTTAAAAAAGCCTCATCCACCTCTTTCACCTGGCTAGGCGGCCTGTAGCAGACACCTACCAGGACATCACCCTTGTTTTTTACCCCTCATAGTCTAACCCAGAGACTCTCAACACATCCATCTCCTATGTCCATCTCCACCTCAGTCCAAGTGTGTACATTTTTAATATATAAGACAACACCTCCCCCCTTTCTTCCCTATCTTTCCTTGCTAAGCAGCCTGTACCCTTCAGTACCAACATTCCAATCGTGTATTATCCCACCAAGTTTCTGTGATGCCAACGATGTCATAGTTATATTTATTTATTTGCACTTCCAGTTCTTCCTGCTTATTACCCATACTTCTTGTATTTGTATACAAGCACCTAAGATATTGATTTGATCTTGCCTCCCTGTTTTGCCCTGACCCTCTTTTCGCTCTGACATTGTTGCCCATGCTGCCTCCCATTTCTGACCCATCACCCAGGTTTCCATGTTCTCCACTTACCTGTGGGCTTTGCTCCCCTGCCCCCTTCGAACCTAATTTAAAGCCCTCCTCACTAGGTTAGCCAGTCTGTGTGTATTTTATTCTTCCTGAACATAATTCATATTGTGCCTGTAGCGCATACACACTTTGTAGGGGGGGAGGGATAGCTCAGTGGTTTGAGCATTGGCCTGCTAAACTCACAGTTGTGAGCGCAATCCTTGAGGAGGCCATTTAGGGATTGGGGCAAATAGATGTCAGGGATGGTGCTTTGCCCTGCCAAGAGGGCAGGGGAGTGGACTGGATGACCTCCCAGGGTCCCTCCCAGCTCTAGGAGATGTGTATCTCCAATTGCATCATATTATAACTTTGAACAGAGCTGCTGGTATTGTACCTCATTCCTTAGGGCAGCCCGGGATTGGATCCCGAGCAGAGCTGTTTGCTGGTTGCTCAGGTGAGGACACATGCTCTGCCAGCAGGCTGCACTCAGTAGCCATGCTTGCAGTTTAAGGGGTGCAACAGGGATCAGATCAGCCCTTTTCTCAAGCTGGCATTAGCTTCTTGATCTCAGTTCTCTAGCAAGGTCAGGTCAGCAGTTGACCGCCTGTCACTGTTACCTAGTACTGTGCCATCTCCCATATGATACAGCCCAGAGCCCTCAGGGACACTTAAGGTTATGCTGTTCACTACAGTCTGCTGTGCTAATCTGGGCCTGGAATAAACTTTCCATTGCTCTGGTTCAAGCATCTCCTGTGTGCCCTGCTAATGAGCTCAGATGAGCGCAGCCTATACAAGCTAGGTCCTCCTGTGGGCTGGTATATCAAGGAGATGCCCCTGGAAATAATGCATGAGAATGTAAACACAATAATAATTACAACATTTATTAACATTCTATACACATGTATAACCCCATCTGGTATGGGACATGCACCCTACAATGCAATCTGTAGTCTTGGCTTATGAAGGCCTATCACTGTCTATGGCGTGTTGTTCCTGGCACAGCTCCTAGCAAAGACTGCCCATATCCTTTTGGTTTCAGCCTTAATCTGCACAGTCCTCTCCTCAATGTCTCTTTCTCAGAGAGGGAGCCGTGTTAGTATTTATTTTCACAAAACAAAGCAAGTGGTCCTGAAGCGTCTCAAAGAATAACAATATGTATTGGGTAATGACCTTTTGTGGGAAAGACCCACTTCTTCAGATTCTGGAGCAGTACTCCAGTACTGGAGTGAGTCCTGCTCCAGAATCTGAAGAAGCAGGTCTTTCCCACAACAGCTCATTACCTAATAAATAATATTGTTAGCCTTTAAGGCCGCAGTGTCCAGTGTGCTCCCCATTCACTACACATGGAGAACAGGGCAGCAGAGTGTGGTGAATTGGCAGTGGTGAGGCCACATCTGGAGTACTGCATCCAGTTCTGGCCCCCACCCCCCCCAAGTATAGAAAGGATGTGGATGCATTGGAACGGGTTCAGCAGAGGGCAACAAAATGATTAAGGGGCTGGAGCACACAATGTATGAGGAGAGGCTCAGAGATTTGGGCTTATTGAGTTTGCAGAAGAAAAGACTGAGGGCCGATTTGATAGCAGCCTTCAGTTTCCTGAAAGGGGGCTCTAAAGAGGATGGAGAGAGGCTGTTCTCAGTGGTGTCAGATGACAGAACAAGGAACACTGGTCTGAAGTTACAGAGGGTGAGGTGTAGGCTGGATATTAGGAAAAACTTTTTCACCAGGAGGGTGGTGAAGCACTGAAATGTGTTACCTAGAGAGGTGGTGGAATCTCCATTCCTAGAGGTTTTTAAGTCCCAGCTTGACATGGTCACAGCTGGGATGATTATTTGGGGTTTATCCTGCTTTGGGCAGGGGCTGGAGTAGATGAGCTCCTGAGGTCTCTTCCAGCCCTAGAATTCTATAATTCTATGATTCTATTAACTGCAGCTCAGCAGCCCAGGAGAGTTGCACATGTGGGGTGCCTCTCTAGCCATTTCCCCACGCACCCCACAACAAGGTGGGACAAGCGCATGGTATCAGTGGCAGAGGCAGCCCCTGCTGTAGTTTCTCCAGCGCAGCACCTGTGGCACCAGCTGGGAGCTGCCCAACTCTTTTGGCCCCAGCGCAGCTCCTGCTGCCCCAGCGCCTGTGGCCCAGAACAGCCTTGGAACCCAACATGGCCTTGGGACCCAGCATGGTGCCTGCAACCCAGCAACCCTGGATCCAGTGGTGGCTACTCCAGTGAATCATGTGGAATATATGGGGCTGGGGTGGCCTGAGAGTGCCTGGCTCGTGTGGGGAAGGAGGGCATTTATATAGAGCCAGGGGATGCCTTGTGGCAAATGTGCAAGAATGATAACCGCAAGTGTGGTGGTCCTTGATTTACTATTGGACTCCACTGCCTTGAAGTGCTACAGGACTGCTTGCTTTTTTCCCTCTCAGAGACAAGTGGTGCCCCTGGCCAAGTGCTCTGAGTGAAATGAAGCATATGTCTGGATCTAGCTGCTCCCAAACTCTAAGCCTGGCTCTAACACCAAAGGCCCACTATGGTCTTGGCAAACCACTAAAGCTCTCTGCAGATTTGCCACCTGCCAAGAGGGGGCAAGAGATCCTGACCTGTCCTACGTGTCCCAGTTTGAAGGAATGAGGGGAGGGGTTCTCGCTCATGAAGGGCTGCTGATCAGAGCAGCCAAAATACCTTCCGAAGCCTGTGCATCTGCTCCATTGTGTATGTAACCCTTCTGTCAGGTGGAGTCAGCAGTTACCAGGGCCAGGTTTAATAGCTAGGGGTCCATTTTCTGTGACCCCTTCTGCTCCCTTGTCTATCTCACTGTCAATGAGTGCTGGGAGGCAGGGCCAGGTTCTGCCTGTGCCCAGTGAGTGCCGCGGGAGGTGGGGCGGGGCTCTACCTGTGTCTAGTGAGTGCCGCGGAGAGTGAGGTGGGGCTCTGCCTGTGCCTGGTGAGTGCCGCGGGAGGTGGGCCGGGGCTCTGCCTGTGCCCGGTGAGTGCTGTGGGGGCAAGTGCCAAATGCCCCATCAGCCTTTTTCTTCAGCATCCTTCACTGTAGTATCTAAACTCAGCAAAGTTGGTGTCAGGAGAACTGGTAGTATGGAATTTCCCAGTGCTGTTAAAACAGGTCTGACTCACCTCCCAAAATCATGAACTGTGGGGGACTGAAGGTCTCAATCCTTCAAATCCCAAAGTACATGCCTAATGGATAATGGAGCAGGTAATTAAAGAAATCATCTGCAAGCACTTGGAATGTGGTAAGGTGATAGGGAACAGCCAGCATGGATTTGTAAAGAACAAATCATGTCAAACTAATCTGATAGCTCTCTTTGATAGGATAATGAGCGTTGTGGATAGGGGAAAAGCAGTAGATGTGGTATACCTAGATTTTAGTAAAGCATTTGATACAGTCTCACATGATATTCTTATCAAAAAACCAGGCAAATACAACTTAGATGAGACTACTATAAGGTGGGTGCATAACTGGCTGGATAACATACTCAGAGAGTAGTTCTTAATGGGTCTCAATCCTGCTGGAAAAGTATAACAAGTAGGGTTCTGCAGGGGTCTGTTTTAGGACCAATTCTGTTCAATATCTTCATCAACAATTTAGACATTGGCATAGAAAGTGCGCTTATTATGTTTGCAGATGATACCAAGCTGGGAGGTGTTACAACTGCTTTGGAGGATAGGGTCATAATTCAAAATGACTTAGATAAATTAGAGAAATGGTCTGAGGTAAGCAGGATGAAGTTTAATAAGGACAAATGCAAAGTGCTCCACTTGGGAAGGAACAATCAGTTTCACACATACAGAATGGGGAGAGACTGTCTAGGAATGAGTACAGCAGAAAGGGATCTAGGGGTTATAGTGGACCACAAGCTAAACATGAGTCAACAGTGTGATACTGTTGCAAAAAAAGCAAACATGATTCTCGGATGCATTAACAGGTGTGTTGTGAACAAGACACGAGAAGTCATTCTTTTGTTCTACTCTGCACTGGTTAGGCCTCAGCTGGAGTATTGTGTCCAGTTCTGGGCCCCGAAGTTCAAGAAAGATGTGGAGAAATTAGAGAGGATCCAGAAAAGAGCGACAAGAATGATTAAAGGTCTAGAGAATGTGACCTATGAAGAAAGGCTGAAAGAACTGTGCTTGTTTAGTTTGGAAAAGAGAAAATTGAGCGGCAACATGATAGCGGTTTTCAGGTATCTAAAAGTGTGTCATAAGGAGGAGGGAGAAAACTTGTTCTTTTTGGCCTCTGAGGATAGAACAAGAGGCAATGGACTTAAACTGCAGCAAGGGAGGTTTAGGTTGGACATTAGGAAAAAGTTCCCAACTGTCAGGGTGGTCAAACAATGGAATAAATTGCCAAGGGAGATTGTGGAATCTCCATCGCTAGAGATATTGAAGAACAAGTTAAATAGATGTCTATCAGGGATGGTTTAGATGGTACTTGGTCCTGCCATGAGGGCAGGGGGCTGGACTCGATGGCCTCTCGAGGTCCCTTCCAGTCCTAGTATTCTATGATTCCATGACTCTGTGATCAGAACAGTAATCCCTTGAAATGCGCAATTTACGCACAACTCAAAATCCTGCTCCCCTCAGCCCCATGCGGCTCCAGCTCGCTGCCTCCAGCCCCACTTCAAATCCCCCAGAGCCCAGCTCACCACCCAAGCACAGCTCTGGCTCACCACCCCCACATGTGACTCTGGCTCAGCTCCCTCACCCCAGTTCAGACCCCTCCATCTCTGGCTCACGCACTTCCCTGTGCAGCTCTGGCTCACACCCCCCCCTCCCCACACACAGCTCCGGCTCAACTCCACCCCCCGGACTCTCTGCAGCCTTAACCCACCCCAGGCTTAATCCCATTGCCTCCCTATCCCATGGCCCTAACCCACTGCCAGGCTTAACCCTCCCCAGCCTTACCCCCACAACACCCAGGACGTATCTTTCAGAAGGAACTCCAGTGTGACTGCAGAATGTGCGTTCCAATGGGGAAGATAGCTACCCCCCCTAACTTACGCGAAATTCCAGTTATGCAAGGGTACATGGGAACGCAACTCTCACGTAACTCAAGGGACTACTGTACCAGACAAATTAGTTGAAACTGTATTAAAGAATAAAATTGTCAGACACTTAGAAGAACATCACTTGTTGGGGAAAAGTCGACATTCTGCAAAGGGAAAGCATACATTACTAACCTGTTAGAGATCTTTGAGGTGGTCAATAAGTATGTGGACAAGGGGATGCAGTGGATATAGTGTTAGA